>NC_091392.1:104332570-105532570 GCF_032191515.1 Phaenicophaeus curvirostris
AAACTAAAAGGCAGAAAGAGTAGTGCCACTCCTTTAAAACTAATTGCTTCATTAAGATTGCAACGTTGATTTTTCCCCTTGACCAATGCTACATCACCTCTCATAAGCTGAAGGTAGGGTCAGAAGGAAGTGCATATTGTTTTTCAAGTATTCACATGATCATGGATCACCAAAGTTATAGACAAAGGTTTTTTCAAACCTGTTATTCAGAATCCTGGGAGGGCTGCTTATGTTTCCCTAGTTAAGTGAAAAGAGATAACACAACAGGTACTGAGGAAATAATGGAGAAAGCACAAGAAAGAACAGGCTAGGCCAGTGGGGGAGACACAAGGGTAACCTCTCTATAGCACATAAGCGGGGAAAAGAGAAAGAAAGAAAATACCCATTTGGCACTCAGTGACTTGCAACATGAGCTACATTGTTGTTAGCCCACAACCACTTACTTAAGATCAGCTATTAAATGCACTCTGCAGATTCAGAGGGAGGTGCAGTGCCTTTTTGCCATTACAGCTTCTATATGAAATAGGCAGCTCTGCATTTGTCAGAACAATATAAATCATACTGACACAGAAGAGTCAGCTTCTAATCTTCATCTTAAAAAGCAAAACAGAACAGAAAACTTGCATCATCCAGATTCGGTAGCTGGAAGATAGGCTTACTGAGGTGATTTGCCTGGAGTTTGCTACTGCTTCCTCTCCTCCTCTCAGTCTTCCACATCTATCACTGATTAAGAGGTTTCACTTTTCATCTAATAGGTACCTAGTAAATTTTTCGTGACCTTAGGAGGGCAAACAATATAAATACAATGGATCCAAGTCAGAGGATGCTGCAGAAGGAAAGAGAGGGTGTGCTTGGTTAAGGAGGGGGCGGAGTGGGCAGTCTCTTCCCCTCCCACAAGCTGTCAAGTCCTTCTGTGCACACCCACTCCCTCATCCCTGCTAAAAACCTTCCTCTCTGTGCCTGCCATGACAGGTGGTCCAGATTTTCACTTAGAAAATCTGGCCACCCTATGTTTGCAACACCTCCCCGCTTAGTATCATCTGTGAATTTAATTAGCATGCAGTTTACCCACTCATTCAGATTATTAACAAAGATGTTGAACAAGACACAACCCAAATAAAAAGATCCCTGTGACAAGCCAATTGATGCCTTTCTTTAAATCAGTTTAATGCTATCTTTTGTAACCCTTTATTTACAGATGTCAACCAATGATTCATCTACACGATAGCATGGATATAAGAAAATTTGTTCTTATTATTTTCCATCTAAAATGTTGTGATATACTGTATACAGTAGAATCACACCTAACTTTCCCCATCTCCAAAGTCCTAGTTCTCATCTACTGCATGTTGTTTCACCTTACTAGAATATCTATGCTCTTCATTTTCCTACTTCACCTGCCTATGCTCAGCAATGTCCACAGAATCAATGCTAAATCCTGGTAAGGAAAAAATCCACACTGTTTGTGATTGTTTCTAGTGTCATAACCTAAACCCAGTCCATAGCAATCTGGCAGAGGGAGATAGAATCATTAGAAAAAGTAAGATTGGAATAGATTTTATGTATTTAACAATTTTATAAACTGGGTTTGAAACAAGGGATTAACAGCAGTGGGAACCATGCAAGGAATAGGTAGAGGAAAAATATTTAAGTTTTATTCATGCAAAAGCACTACTCTGAGTCAGTAGCCTCAATAGTGACATTATGGTTTTATTCATCAGATAAGCAAAACTACAACTCAGTGCCTGTGTATTGAAATTTAGCTTTTGAAATTAAAATAAATTTAATGGAGTTTTATCAATAAAGCATATCACATATGGGGAAAAGCCAAACAAGAATGCCATAAAAGAACCTTCCATACTGAGAAGACTTACAGTTTGAGAAAAAATTATGGAACTTATCACTATATTTACACACAGATATAGATATATGTTTATATTATGAAATATAAGCACACATAGATACAGACACATCCCTTCATTCATAAAACAAATTCAACTTGTAACACAAAATGTTAAGCAGAGTCTTCTTCCCTTTGCAAAAATACTGCAACATAAGAAACAAGTGAACATTTGAATGTCCAAAAACTAATGCAAATCCTCTCTAAAACAGGTGGCTACATACAAGTAATAAAACTACTGAGTTTTTTTGAACTTATCTATGGAGTATTTTTTTTTTTTCTAGTCCTTGCTTTAGAAAACTGCAGAGTAGTTGCAAAAAATGTACCTCAAAGCAGTTCTAGTGCACTTAATTAACACTTTAGAGCCTCCCTATGCCTGTTTCAAACAACACACAGGACAGCTCTGGACCTTCCATTCTGACTTCACTGTAGCACACAATACAAAGCAAAATATTCTGATCTTCCCAAGTAGTACTACAATACAAGTGAAGGAAATAATTAAAAAACCACAACAGATATTTTTCTCCCCATAATCAAAGCTATATTCTGAAATAGTGTAAACAGCCTAAGCAGAGACTAAAATGTACTTCAGTCTATAAATTCAGTTTCCACTGAATTAGAATTGAAACTTAGCTCTTAAGCAGAAGTATGCAACCTCCTCTGACCAGTGGCCCACTCTCTCACGTTTTAGCAGGTCTTAAACATAACACTCCATACTTAAAAATAACAGTCCATACCATGCTATCATAATATGTGCTTTTACAAACAGATGACTATGAACAGAATTTACTTGATAGACGTATTTGAAGCAATATAGTAGTAAACAGAAGTCTAGGAGAGAAGAGGGTGCAAAAAATAATGGAAACTAATTTTCACATGCTAATGTAATTCTCAGGTTGGTTTAGTTCATACTAAGTATCTTTGCTTATCTGTAAAATTTTAAAACTTTCATCCAGATTTATAAAGCAAAATTTAATTTTATAATAAAAGGCACCTGTAAACTCTTGGCTGAACAACACAATAGCATTTTTTCCCTATACTGACTTAGAATGCACAAGATCACATATTAACACTGAAGACTTGCATTATTAGTGAATAAGTGACCACAAGAATAAGTTTAATGTTAACATGACTCAAAATTAGATAGAAGTATATTCTTAAATATTTTTTCCTCTCCCAAACAGCCCCTTCTCAACAATCCTTTCTTCTGATATGAAGTCTTAAACAGCAATCTCAGTTCAGCTGTCTAACCTCATATATAGGCTTGTTTGATAGTAAAGGGACAAAGAATTCGGCTCCAGAGAGTCATACCAACCTAACATAGCTTTTAAGGTCAGCAGGAAGAGGATCTATCATTAGTACAAGCCTCTCCAATGACTACAGAAAGAACATAATTGACAGTCTTAGATTAGAAACATAATTTTACATGGCCTGTCTCAGGAGGATTGAATCCACTCTACAATCAGTGAGGTACAATCAGAAGTTTTTATTCTTTTTCAAGTTACTCAAACAATTCAAACTACCACTTATTTTCAGAACTCAGGTTTGTATGATCTATTTGAAAACTGAAATGAGCACACCTAACTTTCACTGAGTTATCATATTTTTAAACAGTGTGTGTTTTACAATAAAGATTAAAAAAAGCCAAAAGGCTGGGGATCTTTGTCCTACCATAAGAGACTTCTATTCTCCTGAACAGACACCACTACACACTAGCTAACTCAGCTCAGTCTGGAGATATTGCAGATACTCACAAAAAGGGGGCAGCGCATCTAACCATTAACAGAAGTCAAAGAACCTATGAAGCCAAAACGCCACATCTGCTAGTTACTCCATACCAAAGAAACAGTTGGTGTTAAAGCATAATTAAGAACTGAGAGGGATGCAACAAGTGTATGCAGGTGGCAGAGGTCACTGAGGGATAGTATAAAGGAAAGAGAGGGTCAAGTTATTATCTGCAATGCATCCACAGGGCAAAGCCATGTTTTAAATCAGATTTTATAATAGCCATGCCTGTATTGATTTAATAATATCTGTATGCAAGAGATTTACTCAGCACACCATGAAGAACTACATCAAAGACTGAGTGGTGAAACTACGTCTCGTTTCTTTTCCTTACACAAGGTAAGGAGAGATGGAAGGTTTTCAAGATGGGATATATTCTGTTTTAAATGCTTTATCAGCCTTCCATATGAAAACGGAAACATCTGTCATCCAAACATTACCAAGACTTTCAAATAACAGTCTGGGTAAAATAACATGAACACCATAAAAATTAAATTCAACGTTTAAATCAAAGTGACTAATATGTCTCTGTGTACAAGACAGCTAACACACTGGTTCTTTTACCTTTAAGCTTATATTAGCATATACATAAAGTTGAAATGGAATGGAGAGAAAAAATCCATGTGAAAGTACAATTATATCATGGTGGGTGGTACAATACTTTAGAGTTTAAGGCCTCTAAAGAGAAATTTTGAAGAATAAGTGTTTGCTGTAAATCATACAAACAAGACAAATAAACTATGCATAGCCACTCTCAAACATCCAGAGATAAACAGTCAATGCTGACTTAACATCATTAACTTCACTGAAACTAATGCCTTACTGAAGGGAAGGTGAGCTTAGGATCACACCACTCATAGGCCACTATTCCCAAGTCTAGCCTCTTTGCCACTTGCAAAGCAGTCGACAAAAACCTGTTCCTGGTATATCAGTAATTGCCTCTCACTGCTTGTTCCACAATTTGCCTCCCTCCTCCAGAATGATATGAATAAGAACTACAGTTCAAAGGGGCAAAAGCAAACAATAAGGGGTCATTTTGAGTGCTTAGGTCAGGCTGCGTGTTTTGGGGTATGGGAGCCTGAACTAAAATAGTTACAAGTTACCAATGACCCTGGAAAAGAAGTTACTTAATATTCACATTGACAGAAAGAAGAAAGGATTAATCATGTGGAATTAGCATTTTCATTGAGGAGCTTGGTTGATTCTTGTGTTCTACTTTGAGAAGAAGGCGGCTGCCTTGCACTAGCATTTTACATCTCTCATTTATCGAAACATTGCAGCTTGCTCCTAACTGCCATTAACTAATGAATAATGAAAGGCTTCTTTACTTTTACTTCAGATTAATCATGCAGCTCCCTTGGTCCTTCCATGCCTGAATGTGTGCTCAGAATATTTACTTGTTTGTTTGTTTGTTTGTTTGTTTATTCATGTGGGATAAAGAAATCTGTTCAATAAGATTTCAATTCTATTAGGGAAAAACAGTCTCTATTGAAAGGGCATTAAGTATCCATGTATTTTCATCTCACAGTTGCAGTGTTGCAGTGCCACTGTGCACTATTATTTCTCTTAAAATGTGTCACATCTATGTAAATTTCAAGCAATCTCTTACGTAACACAAATTAATGATTTTTAAAAAATCTTCATTCCAGTTACTTAGCATAGAGAAACAATGGTGTAAAAACTAGAAATGATTACTTGTTTCTATGCAGATTTTATAATTACTATAATAAAGTAAATACAACAAATCATTGTGCAGATACTAATGTCTCAGTGTAGTAATTTTAGAATCACTTGCAATTTTTTTGTAAGAATTCTTGAAGTATTTTCCTCTCTTTTCCCTTTCCGTTCCTTCCTCCAAACTTCTTCCCCTATAAACTATGAAGTACTATATTTGAGTTATCAATTACAGATATGAAACAAATTATGTAAAATTGAATTGCTCCTTAATTACTACAGCAGATAGAGCTACTTAATGCAGTTGGATAATTTCAAAATTTTAGCCCTGTAAAACTTGCCCCACCACATCAGACTCTAAATACATCATTTACTTTATGATCATGCTTAAAGGGAGTGGAAAACAACAAACCTGCAGCAGTTGTACGAAGCTGCACGTGGGCAAAACCAGCGGCAGGTGATCAGGTTACACCGTGAAGTACATGCTTTGATTAAGCATTCCATATTTCATTTGTATAGCTGCAGATGGCCTTCATGGTTAGAAAAACATCCAGTCTTATTGGGGGGCAAAGAGGAGAGCAATAAACCAAACAAACCCACTCCCTTACTACTTCTCTTTCAAAATAATCAGAACAAACCTAACCAATGCTTTGCAAACCTTTTCCTGTTTCTCATGCCTTCAGGAGCCCTATTCCTGATCTGCAACTTCAGCGAAATCCATCAGCTTAACAATCAATACAGCATGACACAACATTTCCCCCCCATATTTAATGCTTAAAAGATTATGCTTGAAGTAATGTTTTAGGATATGGTGGATTTGTCTGCACATAACCAGTGGAGGATGATTACAGAAATTGGCATGTTTTCTTTTACTATCTATTAAGCATTTTCATCCATCTGCTACAAAGCTATCTCTAGCTTTGTTCAGTCCACTTCAAAATTACTTAAATGATAGGAAATTTCCATTATCTTACCAGAAAGAGGGTTCCATACTGAATTTAAGAATAAAATGGAATGTGCATAATACCAGTACATTATATCCAATTGAGCCACATTCTGTTACACTCCTGAAAGAGTTGTAATCATTACAGCTCGACATTTCAACATTCAACTCTGTGATTCCATGCCTTACTATTTTTCAGTTTCATTATAATCTCCAATTTTAGATTTCAAGGTTATGTTAAATTAGTTGCAATGCTACATCATCTTTTGTAAGATACAGACATTATATTTTAAACCCCATCTTAAATATTTTGTCTGAGAAGATGAAGAAACGTATAAAAGATGAGGGAAAGAAATCACATACAATTCACAACAGTCGAAGTCTTCCTGATTCTTTTTTCTCTCCTCTGGTATACTCCCTTTCAGCTGCTCATGAAACTTCTTCAAGACTAATCTGTCACTATCTGAGTTTTATCCAGTTTGCTAACGTGGTTTTAAATGAAGAAACCTAGAACTGCACATTAGAAAGCTAGATTCCCCCATCTGCAGAAATCTGGCACAAAGTTTTTGTTCAGTTGAAGTTTCAGCTTCACTCTGTTCTCTTGCAAAGCTGATGTAAATAGCTTGTCACTCAAAAAATGTAATGTTCTTCTAAGCCTCACCACTGGTCTCTTATGCTGAGTATGTATCCTCTGTCTTGCAGTGGCTAACTTAACACACATATCCTAAACTCATGTAAAGTACATTGTACTAACAATAAGTATAAAATTCCTTTCAGAGGTCTCTCACACTGAACTCCTTGATGCATATGATTTGATTATTGAATCTTTCTGGATTGCAACCCAATTTCTTTGTTTATCACATTACAAATTCCCAAGGCCCCTTTGTATGAGTAACTGTAAAACTTCACTCACTTCTGATCTGAAAGCCTAAATCATCATTTTCTTGCCTGTCTTAGGGTAAAATTGTCCATTTAATATTATCTTTAACAAAAACACTTTCATCTGGACTAGATTCACACGTATCTAACACTCATCTTTGCTTCTTCCTGCTGGTGTGACCTAAAAGAAGTGACATTATCATAGCCTGCAGAAGGTGTTCTTTCAAAGCAAAACCGATAACTCTGATGATTTTCAAAGGCTACATGAAAATGTAACAGAAAACTGTGCCCTAAAATTGCACATATGAATTTTTCCCTTACAAATATAAAATCATAAAAAAGAAGCAAGCAGTTCCTGAAGAACATAAACTGGATCTTCATTTTTTTGCTGCTATAGAAAGTATTTGCTGCTTCCTTGAGCATCAAATACATTGTTTTATTTTTTAGTTCTCCATGGAAGTATTTTCAGACTTAAATTGTCACTAGATATTGTTTTAATTAATATAATTCTGTTAGAGTAAGTTGGATGTTTCCTCACAGAAAGAGTGCTGAAACTGAATAACACCAAAATTTGGTGATTTTTAAATAGCATCATATGTACCACACATGCAAATTGGCTGTCCTGTGGGTCAAAGTAACAAGAAATTCTGTCACCTTGAGACAGGATATCATACATAAGGACAGATAAATACATGGAACCTATAAAATACTGTTCTCTATTTCTGTCACCCCTTTGTTTTCCCTGTGGATGCATATATATTTGCTTGGATTCCCTGCTGATCTAACTCTTTCCAAGCCAAATTCATTTTGTTAGGGTACTTAAGCCACTCCAGCACCCACGTAAAGTCACATATGCTTCTGAACACATGACATGTGAGTTCAACTCCAGACTCTATCATTATTATGCTACATGGAAGATATTTCAGTCATCCTTTACCTCAATTGTTCTGTTTTTAAAATGCAGATGTTGACACAACTCATTTATGAAGATTTTGAGATCCACTGATGAAAACCCCATGTCACAAACGGCACTGTCAGCTTACTAAGGTGTCTTTCTGACCTATAGCCTGCATGCACAGATGGCTTGATAACACACTCTTGCTATGCCACTGCACAGTCAAGATTCACCTGCAAGTTCTTGATCTGCTGCATTTGAGCTTTACCCTCTGTTCTCTTGGAATGCCCGGAAGGTCCAAGTTTCTAGAACCCCTGAAAGACAACTTCATTTTGCCAGGCTTTACATTTCTAATATCACTTCAGTCAAAAAAAAAAAATCCATAGTTTCAAACTAATTTTTCCTACATTACATGGAAATTCCCAGAGATGTCATTTTTATTACTACAATATCTTAACCGATTTATACTTCTGGAGATGTAAAAAGCTCATACAAAACCTATACATATTCATTATCTTTATTTTTTATATTATACATGCACATATACATATATAAAAACGATCATTTCCTCAGTGGATTAGCAAGATTTTCAGCTCCCTATAATGTCAAAAGAAAAGCAGTTTATATGCTTTGATAAGTCTTCAAGGATATTTGTAATATTGATGCAGCAAAAAAAGACATGTAGACTAATATCAGAAATTAAGATTCTTGATGTCTCAGAGCAGGTTTTATACCCCAAATCAACTTAGCAATCCATCAGGATTTGTGTGTTATATATATCTATATCCCCCATAATCTATAGGGATAATGTAACAATTTTTGCTCACACAGAATGACCATAACACTGATAGCGTCATTAGTTACTTTATTTACTGATAAGAGTTACTCTGGAAAGACTTGCCCTTGTCTTGTAGTTGAATCAATTCATACGTTTTACAACTGATTTAAATACAGTAGCAAACTGTAAACACAATTGCAGTTTCTCACACCACAACAACTCAGAATGTAGGAAGCACTAGAGATATCTTCAGCAGTATTGATAATTAATTAATTGATTATGGGAACTTTAATTTATATTTATTTATAGGATTGCACATTGTCTTCCTATCATCTTCCTATCATCTTTTTCAGAAAAGTCAAATGTTGCTTTATTGCCTGCATGCTGTTTAAAAAAAGAAAATCTAATTAAATTTTAAGCCTACTTGATATTAAATAGGTTGATTTAAAAAAAAGACAAATAGAATCTGCTGTCACAAGATGAACCCTGAAAGACTGCTTTCTTAATCGGTCTTCTTCCAGCACTCCTCCTCATAACAGTCTGCAAGTCCTAGCACAAAGTCTCCCAGGCACTCAGTAACTGTGACCGTCAAAAGTAAATATTTTTTCCCCATTTGTCTATTTCTGACTGGTTTTAGTCCTTCACTTATAACTTCCCTACTGCTCTGCTATGCCCCACAGAAGTTTAAGAAAAGCTCCGGTCACTTGACGAATCTCTTCTTAATATAACAGCACAGTGAACATAATGAGCTGATAGAATGTTGTAGCCAACAGAAATCTGGGATACTACTTGAAACACATTTTAAGTAAGATTGTGTTTTTCACCAAAACTCGAGGTTGGATTTTTGTCAAAATGAACCATCACCAACGCAGACTAGATAATAAAGTTACCAAAGGAAGACTCACACCCACAGTCATCAAGATCTTCATTTAGTGCATTATAAGACTGCCTCTCTTAAAGCACCCTCTCCCTGCCCACTGCCCCACCCCTACAGCCCTTCCATGATCCTCAGCAGCTCTACAGGTCCCAGTCTATTCCCCCACTTCAGTATTAAGCTTTTCTTTAAAGCCTGCCCAATAGGCAAGGCATCCTCACTACAAAAAAAAAACCAAAACAAAACATGGGGTGATTTTTCTAACTTCCGTACAAAAAATTCCACTTCCTTTAAGAGCTTTCGTGTATCTAAGATGAGCCTTTGTTGGTGGGCAGAAGAAATATGTGGAAATGTGTCTTTTCAAACAGAAATTATTTCAACCTGTCCTCTGACTTTCCCCCCAAACAAAAATATCCCACAGCTTTCATTGTATTTCAGATTTCAGGACACTGCATCTCTGTACAAAAGAAATTTACAGATTATCTTCACATCCAGAAAGACTTACTAAGTACAACTGATCCTACAGAGAACAGCCTGTGAATCCGGGCTTTCACTTCTTGCCTTGGAAGCATAAGTGAGAAATAAATCTAAGCATGAGGAATAAATTGCTTTTAAGAATCAACAAACAAGAACTAGAAAAAGGTGATTGCCACAGTGGTCAAATAGGAATAATCGGCTTGCAGTTCAGTCTAAGTTTCAAGCAGTTTCATTCACTGATTGCCTCAAGGAACTTCAGTTGCTACTGCATCTACAAGATCAATGCTGCTAATTGTGAGGAAAATTACTCAGGACAGGACAAAGCCTCCTATTAATGATGCCTGCCCAAAGAAATTCAGTTTATCAGCTATCCTAAAGGTTAACATCAATATTAAATGCAACAATCTCAAATGATTATATCACTAACCTTGCAGGCAAAATTACTACAGTGGTGCAACAATATTCAGAATTGCCTGCATTTCAAAACTTATTTTGGGGCCCTGCTCAACAGGTGCCAAGAGTGTGTTTGTTATCTAATATTATTTCATTTGACTGTAGCAAAACAAACATGTCTATAGAGATCCCTTCAGTTCCATCAGTAGTCTTTAATAACACCAGGCAAAAGAACTGATCTACAGATAGATATCAGCTAATACTACAGGAAATGGTTTTCTGGAATAATTTTGTTACTTCTACTCAAAAAGACCACCAAAAGCAAAGGGTAAATAAGTGTTGGGTTAAAAAAACCAAAACAAACAAAAAAAACCCAACAAAAATCAAACACCTGGGTGAATTCTGCAAGGAAAACACCTCAGGAAGTCAATACACCACAAATACTTAGAAACTGTTAATGACTGACAAAATGCTTGCTCTCTTTTTTCCCTTTCAAATTGATTTTTTTTTTATCTAGCATGAGGCAAAGAACATGGGGGATAACTTGGAGTGACTCAGCCACACCTTAATGAATTTTTAAAAAATTTAATCATTTGTAGTAATTGCTGAGAACTTTCATTAATTTGAAGTAATAGCAATGATCTATAAGAGAAATAATCTATAGTAATAATCTATAAACAAAATGCATATCACAAGTACTTGTCTATATACACTGTGTAAGAAAAAGATTAATAATCCATGAGGCCAAAGTTACAGTATATACCCAGTATATACTGGCAAGCTAGAATAAACTTCCTTTTGAATTATGTACACTGTGAGTAGTTCTTAGTAGCTCACATGTTTTTTAACATCATACTCTGGTTTTCAGAGCAATAGCTTTATCATTCCTTATGTATAAACTACTTCTTAAATGACTGTTCACTTTTGGATACTTTGGATACTTTGGATCCAATTAAAACAGTATTCTTTGTTTCAGAGAACATCTTTATATTTCCCTACAACTAAAACAGAACAACTATATCACATAGTCTCATTTAATAACTGCAATTATATATGTGGATGTGAATATATATATCAACATATGTTAAAACAAGTATCAATCACATTCAGTTTTAAAGAGCACAAAATGTTACCTCATTAGCCAAAACCTAGACTGCCCCCGCCCCGGGATGGTAATTCTAAAATACCTTAAAATCTGCTTCAACCCTTAGCAGCAAAGATTCATTTGAAATGCAGAACAAGGTTGCGGGTCTCACTACAGAACCTGCAGTTCATATGATAAGAAAGCAAGGGAAGGAATCAGAGATAACAAGCATGCTTAACTCTCTGACACCTGCTTGATCTCTGCCTGAAAAGTTAATGTGTTCTCACAAGATCACCAATCTTTCAAGAAAAACTCATTTTAATAAAGGAAGTTACCCATCCATGTACATTTCCCGTCCTTCCCAAATAATAATTACACAAGTCAGCATTCAGAGATAGACTGACCATGACACCAGTTGTCACCAAGTCTTCCTGTGTTTCACTGGAGAAACTTTTTTTTTTTCACTTGGGCTTTGATTATTTTGTTCAGTTTTTAAACATTGTTGATGCATACCTGGCCTCCAGCTATGAAGCTAACTAGTTGTTTACAGAATAGAAGTGAAGTCTTCATAATTTTTTTTCTTATTTGTTTTTCTAAAAAAAAATCCTGGAGAAGATTAGAATTATCTGCACCATCCCTTCCAAAACCTATTATTTACTGCCTCAAACAGTGGGCCCTAAGCCCAAAGCATATGCAAAAGAAGTTATCAGAAGAATAAATACTACACAGATTGCCTCATAGCCTGCAGTTTGACAGTCATGTCTATCTGTCCATAGATATCTGCCAGATACTTTGAAACTACTATAAAAGCACGAAGACAAAATATGAGAATAGTATCCAATTACAGTTGTACAATATGGTCCATTTATAAGTAGTAGGTGTTTAGAACAACAAGATAGAAAGATTTCTTGATCAACAATTCACTTTCCTTCTGTGTGTCCAAGTGCAATGTCTTCATTAGTAAATCCTCTGTGTAAAGTTAATCCCTTTTAGCTACTTAAGGCTTAGAACAGCTCACATCTGCCATTCCTGCCAATAAGTTCTACACATGATACAGCAGAAGACTACATGAGATATGTGTTTTAATAAAATTGCTCATCTAAGAAAATGTACCACAAAATTTTTTCCATCTGCTGTCATTAGAAATCTCAGTAATTAGCTAGCATGAATCAGATGATAAAACAGTTCATGCCATGTTTTATTTTGGATGTGTGGCAATTGCAGAAAAAAGGATTTTTCTTCCTCTCTCTTCTCTCCCCATGTCCCATTCACCCAGGCACTTTTATTGAAACAAAAGGTGCACATCTTTAAATATATAATTAAATTTTACTTAATACATAACCCAAACTTGTCTGTCTGACATAAAGTTAAAAAGGCTGTGAATGCAGTTTTATGCTACCTGTCATGAGCAAAAGATGTTAGGCAACTGTAATGTCTCAGAGAATTTAAATTTCTACCAGATGTAAGAAATTAAGGCCCCTATCTCACACTGATTTACTTTCTTTACTTGGAAGGTGTGTGTGTGGGGTTTATCTTAAAAAATACAGCTATAGTACTTAAAAAGTTTTTGACAAATCTATTGCTATGGATTATTAACAGAGGAAGAATATTTCCTTCACAGAACCAATAATGACATTTATCCTGACCTAGAGGGAACACCTTTCTAAGCAATAAGAAAGAGTTCACTTTCAATGTCAATTCAGTCCTAAGAGAATGCCAATTATGCCAAGTTTGTAAAAACAGATGTATGGTGATTTTGTAATATGGACTGCTTTACACCAGGGACAAAGCTAAAACCATTTATCTCAATTAACTTAGGATCTAGGGATTAATTTAAACTGTTGCCGTGGAGGTGAAAGGCCACCACATCATCCAACAATCCACCTATATCTCTTATTTACAATAGATATAAACCTTCCCTTTTCATGTTTAAAATATCTTTCAGACTATATTTTTACCCCCAAAACTATATGCCTTCCATGTCATGTATTAAAAAAAAGGGTTAGTGTCATTTTATTAGTGGCTAGGTTTCAACAGTCCTATTTATGGTTTGAAAAGATGGCCAGTTGCCATAAAATAACAGAACCTAATCAATACAAGGCATGATGATAATTGATTGAAATTCCTCAAATTAGGAGGTCACTTCTAGCTTACAAATAACACTAATAAGTGACATGAGATTTCCACTTTCTCAAGGGCTGCTTGAATTGAATGGCATTTTGAAACACAGATTAGAATAAAATAATAATGAAGGAACCCAGATCAGGGAACAAAATTATTAAAATAACTCCTCAAAAGAATATTCCAAAAGACAAGAGTTCTCTGCAATTTAAAGGTTCAAAAAACCCCATAAAATGAATGAAACCAGTATTTGTGCTGTCTCAAACTCACCAATGTTTCATTCGGCATTCAGCCAAGCACTGTGCAAGAACATCACGCAGTTCCATCAGTTTAGAGCCCACAATATTCCTCATGGTTTTGACCAAGAGCTGCTAAGAAGAATGTAAAAGGGATCAAGCTCTGACATGTCTTGTGTCACACAGCCATCATAGACTTTCAATGCAAAAGTGGACAATTGCCTTCTCCATGGCATCCTCTCACAATACCAGAGCTGGTATAACTCACTATCTTTGCACAAAGCAAATTGATACGACATGATGTGTCTAGAGCAGCATTAGCCTATTTAATCCTACAGTGTGTCATCAATATACAGGCCATAAAAATCCAGCTTAAGTAGACTTACTAGTGTTTTATCATAACTGGGAATCCAACAGTTCATGGAGAACATAGACTACTGTCATCTAATAGTCACCTATCCTCTGTCCTCAGGGGCTCCACTTTCAATGAGTGGAGTGTAATCAGAGTCAAGATTTATCTTCTTTTATTTGGTATTTTAAGTGATGATTTATTCACAATACTTTCTAAAGGAACTTTGAAATCTGTTCTCTGAGGAGGTTTACTAGTTTTGCTGGTCGTCTTATTTGGATCTAAGTATGAAATTCATCTTAAACAGTAAAATCTGGAGTGGAAATAAATAAACAAACAAATAAACAAATAGATAAATAAATTGCTTTGTTGCTTCAAAGGAGAAGGTTTATACATCTAGGCTGAGACAAGCATAATGATTTTTTCATTAATACTTCCAATAACTTCTGGAATTCTTCAGCTTCTATTGCAAGGCTGGTCCAACTGCTCAGACCACTTGAAATATTAAAACCAAACACAAATATAGATTGTACAGTACACTGTGAATCTCTTTGCTTATGCAATCAAAAGTTAAAATTCACAAAAAATAGGCAACTATTCCACCCCCTTTTTAAACGTTTCTATAATAAAGGAATCTCACCTGGTCTCAATATTCTGAATTCTGTCACACTGAACTTCTTAAGAAGCATTTATCATTTACCTCTGAAGCATCTCACTGAAGTGAGCAAGCGCTAGATGGCAGGAATATTATGTTTTAACAATATTTCTCAAAAAGTTCCAAATATTTGGCTTATCAAAGAGATAAGCATGCTGCCAGACAGGTAGCCAGATCTATCATAGTCTTTCTCATTTTGTTAAGAGAAATATTCTAAAGCATATGTATTGATTATTCCCTATGAGATGTAAGCGGAACAAGTGCCAGTGGCATTTACATTACATTAGGTATATATTCCATGAAAAAGCAAACAATTCAGTGGACTGATCTCCCATCCTATTTTTGCTAGATTTACTGGAAGGGAGCAATGCCTCCAAAAATCCCTACAAAGCAAAACCTCTTTCATTACTGAAAAAGAAAACAAAGCTAGCAAGGCCTAGTTTTAAAGAAGACATTACTGAAACTATAGCAATATTTTTGCCGATTTTGACATATTTGGAAAGGGGGAAGAACAGGTAATTATCTGTGAGATGTGCACTTATTGTTCTGCTATGTTTCTTCTTTAAGCTGTTTTAGGCCAATCAATAGTTACTAAAACTGTTACCCAGATTTATTTTTTCTCATCTTCTTCTTTTAGATCTGGCTTTTTCCCCAAAAACATGACTCATAGTAAAAGTGCTTGGAAAAGTCCTTAAAAACCCTCTACATATTTTTTTTCTTGAAGACATGAATGAAAAGTCTTTCATTCATTTGTACTGATATTCTATCTATTTGTCCCAACAATCAGACGCTATTAACAAATATTTTAACAAGGACATTCATTCTTTTCCTCCAAATGTTCTAAGTAAATATCCTCCAAATTATTTTAAGGTCTGTTAACAATAGTTTTATTTGCTATTTAAAGCAAAAATAAATACAAGCAAAAGTAATAAGCAATATCTATTTATAGACCTCCAAGACAGTTGTACCAAGAATATATGCAATACCATCATAGGTTGATTTATTTCTTTGGCTTACAACATCCAGTTAGGCTTTTATTTATAACACATGCATATGCAACCAATTCATACAAACATATAAAAAGTTTTAATATATGCAAGTAAACTACAACCTGAAAAGCTTTCTGAACATTCAGCATAGAATATTAAAGAACCTGTCTCCTTTCCAGGTACTCAGTGTACAAGCTGAATGTTTTTGCTCCTCCATGGCACTATTCTTTTCCATGTTTCAATTTCTCCACTGAAGTCTTACTTCCAAAGAAACTTATTCAAAATGCTCTATCTTGGCTAGTGCGACTTGTAAGCTGTCTTCTTTCTTAAGTACATGTAAGAATTAGGATGCTGCGAGGTTCGTAAGTGAAGGAAGCTGGACAAGAATTGCATTTGGGCAGGAGACTACTAGCACTTATAACACTGCAGGATGTGGTATCGATGGTTCATTAGGTAGCATGCCTCCAGTCGAGTCCATGTTAAAAATAACCTCTACATTTTCTCTCCTTATCTTCATATATCACACTTGTTTCACGTGAGAATGCTGCCTGTCTGTTCAAAGTGTTATAACAAAATTCTGGAGAACCATGAAATTAATTTCCAAAGGCACTGAAAAAAAAAAATTAAAAAAAAAAAGGTAGATATTGTGCAGAGTCCTGTACCTAAGCCAGAATACTCCATGCACCAGTACAGGTCAGGGGCTGACCTGCTGGAAAGCAGCTCTGCAGAGAAGGACCTGGGAGTCTTGGTGGACAGCAAGTTAACCATAACCCAGCAATGTGCCCCCATGGCCAAGAAGGCCAATAGGATCCTGTGGGGCATAGAGAAAAGCAGGGCCAGCAGGTCCAGGGAGATTGTCTTCCCTCTCTACTCTGCATTAACAAGGCGTCCAGTGAAGGCCTACAAAGATGATTAGGAGACTGAAGCATCTCTCTTAAGAAGAATAGCTGAGAGACCTTGGGCTGTTTAGCCTGAAGAAGAGAAGATAGAGAGGACCTTATCAAGCTTATACATATCTCAACTTCCAACTTCTTTACTGCTGATAGAGTACTAGAACAATCTGCCTTGAGAGGGTGTGGAATCTCCTTCTCTGGGGACATTCAAGACCTGCCTGGGTGCGTTCCTGTGCATCCTGCTCTACCTGAACCTGCTTTAGCCAGGGATGTTGGACTGGATAATCTCCAGACATCCTTCCAATCCTGACTATTCTGTGATCTATGACTGCATAGGTATCTGTCTTCAGAAGTTTTAAACTCCTAGGAATCTATCTTCCACTAAGTATTACCTTAGAATTCTTTTCCTCCACACCCTGAATCCTAAATTGGCATAAGGATATTGTTGGCATCGAGGAGAAACACTGTGCTTTATCCTAGTTTTGGATAAAATATTCCCTGCAGTTTCTGCAGCAGCAAAGGTTTCACTTTGCAAGTAATATACAAGAAGCATCGTAAGCCATGGCTCCAAATTTGCTCTGGCCATAAATTTGTTCTATATCACATGACAGGAAAAGTGTATGGAAACCTGTCTTTATTCCTTATTTCTCCACTTCACTACCGCAATAGATGGTCCTTATTTAGATAGATGTATACTGCTTATCTGAAAGAAGTCTACTCTACAAATGAATCAGACTCTAAGAGATAGATGAGTTATCTGAAGAAATGGTGCTTTATTTGGCATGTTAATGTGAACAAAGAGGGAAATGAACTAACAAGAAGGTCAGATAGCTGAATATCACCATGCAACAATAAGTTTCCTCCAGTTTCAGAGACGTCCAGGTTAAGAGGTACCACTTCTTTCCTGACTCCTTCCTTACCATATTTAGACTCCCAGAAACACATAGCTGAGGACAAAGGGAAAAGATCTGTAAGGACACACATAACTCAATGTCTTACTGCACTAGTGTTTGCTCCCCACTAGCCCCTGTCCCAAATCCAGAAGTGTTAAATCACCCTCTACCTCTTTCTCTTTATAATGCAATGCAACAGGACAGGACACATTCTTTTTATTGACATATTAACAGTTAATCCAATTTTGCTAACCAATATCCACATGCAGTGACAAAAATGTGTCTGTTTTCCCATACAGTTCTCAGCAGGAAAAAGAAAAACAGCACTTTTGGGCCAACACTGAAGAATGATGGAGGCAACATCTGCTGTAATTTATGAGGGAAAATCCTTGGTCTCAGCACTTGCAGCTTTCATGGAGGTAACTGAAAACTCAGTCATACTGTAGATGGTATTTAAGTTACTCCTAAAATCTGTGTAGATCTGGACGAAAAGGAAAAAAAAACCACACAAAAGAACTACAAACACACTCCCTTTAAGATAGAGCCTATAATTTTCCCTGCAATTTAACTTACAACACTTCTATCTTCATCTTTCCCTGGGGGCAAATTCAGCCCTGATCTAAACAGACACAAATTCCATTAAATTACACTGGGACTGAATCCAGTACTGCCAAGCCACCCAATACCCTCAGAAATACGTGTGAAACCTATTTTGTTCAAATGGGAATAACAAATCAGTACAACTTGCTGCACTATTTTTCCATTTACATCATCATTGAATTTCTCTATTATCTTCATGTCACTAAATTGAGTCAACAAGATATTCTAAACTGGTAATGAGACCCTCAGCCATTCACCATTCATTCCTGTTAAGGAATGGTACAGAGGCCTGCACTGTTCACAGGCAGTCATCTGTTTCTACAGCATTAATCACAGTTCTCTGCAGTCACATGTTCCGTTTCCTCATCAGTAGAACTCACACACATGACCTCTTCAGCAATCTTTCTTGAGATATTATCATTGTTTTAAGACTGATCTTAAGGCTAGGTTTCATTAAGCACTTAAGGAAAGAATATGTTGTCTATACATTCATCCTGGTATCAATTTCAAATGAAATCTGCCATAATTCTTGTGATTTCAGTAGTCTACTAATATAGACAATATCGTCTAATCACTTATAGCTGTTGTAATATCTAGATGCATAAACCCATTTTTTTCCCACAAAGGTCTAAAAGTAGCCAGTGACATTTGGTGAAACAAATTTGCAGATCATCACACTTCCACAGTACACAGTTAATTCAAAAAGCACAATTTAGAGAGTGTTTCACTCTCTAAATTTAAAGTGTTTCACTCTCTAAAGTGTTTCACTCTTTAAAGTGTTTTTCTCTTTAAAGTGTTTCACTCTCTAAATTTAGAGAGTTTTTTTAGAGAAAGTGTTTCACAAACTTCAAGAGTATCATGGTTATTAACATTTCTCTTTTTTTAATTTTGACAAATGCATGCAACACTATTTGAATTCTCTAAACATACTTATGGAATACTGCATATACTGAAGTTTGAAGATAGTTTCTAAACAACTTCAATATCTTGCATTAAAACTAGCAGGGCCACTATGAAGACCTTCTGTGTACTTTCTAGTTCTAGCAAAACCCAGAAGGTATCAATCATTCAGTTTTAACAGCAGCTGACTGTAGCTATTCATTGAGCTGTGCATTGCTACCACTGTGGCCCCATGAATAAGTCTCAAAGTCTCTCCCCTCCTTTTATTGTTCCTTTGAGTGGACTCTTCACAGTATAATTTTTTCCCCTCTTCCAATGGCTTTGAGAGATCAGCTGAAAAGAAACACCCTTAGTAAAAATAAAAGTTTTCAAAGAAAAAGTGGGAACAAAGTGGACATGTTAGAGACAACTTGTGATTCATGGCCTATAACTGGGCTTTACCCCTCTCTTTACCTCAATACACTGCTCTTCGCCCTTTGGTTTTACTGCTGTGTAAAATCAGGGCAGACTACTGCACTTCTCCTAGCAACAAAAAATCACTTAGGGAAAAAAGGCATGTTGTCTCGTGAAAGAGAGAACAGAGAAATTTGGGGTCATACAAAGCCAGACATATGTTCTTTTGCATTTTATCCTAAACTGAGTAGTTGTCAAAAAAGATGCAGTAAATAATAATAAACAATTCTGGCTTACACTGATTCATATTTAATTAAAGATCTGTTTGTCTACTTGTCACACATTTCATTTTCTTTTAATTCAGTGTTCTAACAGTTCCTACTACTGTTTACAGTTTTGCCTTCAGGGACATAAATTCTGTTCCTTACATTTTCTAAAGTTATTTTCTTTCATTGCAAGTGTATAGAGATTTTAATGATATCTTTAAATAGATTTTTTTTTAATCTAGATGTAGAGACACAAAGAACTATTCTTGGAGGTTTAAAGACAACAATACTAAAAGACAATTTTTTCATAGGGTCCTCCTAGTCCAAATGCTGGGATTTTGCCCCATGAGACTTGATCTTACAGAACAAGCTGTCTGGTCTCATTAGGTAAACATCATATTGCACATTTTAAGATGATGAATTAAATTCCTGCAGAAGAAAAAAATATACCACAGAATTTTATAATTTGGGCATATATCTGAATAGATACATCACATTATCCAGCTTAAAGTTAAAGCATGATGTTTTAAAACCTAGTTTGGTAACAGAACAGATGTGATAGATCAAGTGTAAAATGCAGCCTGCAGTATTTCTGATAGTTACTTTTTTCCACTGAAAGTTCTTTGTTTAATGGCTGTTGCCTTGATGTAAACCAACTATTTTAGTTAACCCACTGAATTTCTCTTATATACCATAAAAGCATATATACCATAAAAGCATATATATGAAAAATCCAGTCACTTTATCACAGCACTTCTGCACTACATCAAGTTAAAGCCAGCAAAGACCTTAGTGCACTGCATCAAATTGCAATTTATATTTTCTTGCAGCCACTCCAAACAAATCTGGACTCAAACAATTTAACAGAGAGGTTTATTCACTTCATGGGTAACTGATGTACAAATGACATAGCAATGATAAAAGCCTAAACATACAGTGTACGAAAACAACCCTCAAGTTATTAGGCATCATCGCTACCATGATAAGCATGGCAGTAGTGGTTTGCTCACCTTTTCACTCCCCATACTGCCTGACACAGCCATATCCTCTGTTGCCTAGCTTATCTGCTTGTTCTCCCTCTCTTTCCTTATTCCCCTTTTCAAAATGGGGTAGTCGTTTAATCCATCATGCCATAGACCTGGAATCAGGCTACTATCGTGCTCCTTCTCCCAGCTAACAGCATCACTTTTCTCCCCCGAAAACTGTCAGAGCAGGGCAGTGCTAGTGCACATGTACATGCAGGACTAATAAGTATCTCCAGGTCTTGAAAGTGACATAATGGCATCAAGCATAGTATTTCATTCATGGAAGCTGATGCATCCATGGATCCACAGATCACAATGACTAGGGAAAGGGCATTCTGGTGAAGAAAGCACACCTTTTCCGGTTAGCTCCTAGTCTAAGAGCATTGCTATGTCTTTTGAATTTTTCATAATGCTGTTACAAAAGAAACTATCACCCACTCCTTAGTTGGAGTTCTTTTTAGGATATCACATAAACTGTTAAAAACAGCCACTCATTTTGCCAGGATGAAGTCACCTGGGCTACAGGATATGCGGACTTTGAAAACTGCACAGAATGACAGCTTCAGAAATCACGATTACAGGGCTCTTGCAGTATTAAAATACTTCTTATAACTGGTTCTTAACTCCTGACATTTTCACAGCAGTAAAAAAGCACCTCTGGTATCCCAGCATGAACAGTTTCTCCATTGGCTATGAATGAGGAACACGCTGACTGATTAGTTAGTTACCTGACATTTTGGTTTTAAAAGGTTAATTTTTTTCCATGCAGTTTCTCTTGCAATCAACGACAAGTGATTAACAGAAGTGAACTACAGAATTTACTGGGGTTTACAACTTGCTGCTGGCCATTTATTCTTTATGTATTTGTCCGATCTGCATTTATGACAAGCATGTAACAGAAAGCCTCCTCTTGCCTTGGCACACCTCACTGAAGCTATATAGGCAATGCAAACTAATACAAACTAAAAGACCATATGCCACAACAGACATTGTGGCGTAATCATCTAGGTAGATTCTAATGCCTTAGAACATACTTTGACTCCTGGCATCCCCACTCATCCCACCGGTTCATTTCCATACAATCAGACAAATCAAACTATTCTCCCAATTAATGTGAGAAAAAATGAGGAGAGAAAATAAAAGTAAATGAAAGCATGAAATAGTACAGCAGCAGGCCATTGTTCTTCCATTGTAGTCAGAATGAAGAATTCCACTGGAACTGAAGTAGCACAATGAAGACTCACTGACAAGAAGGGTAATTCTGCAAGCAAACATCAGATATCATTAAGGTTGCTCCAAATCAAGCTTGGAATGGTGTCTTATGCAATGAGCACTTGAAAATAATGAGAAAATAATTTGAAAATCCTTTGTGTTTGTCCAGTAGACGTTTTGCATAGGTAGACCTGAATATGTATATCTAAAAGCTGAAGAGATAAGTAGCACAAAGAGTTTGCAATAGAACCTGGACAAGCACAACACCTCAATTCATTCCAAAATATATGCTGGAATCACTAGAAGATAAGTGGTCTTCAGTTATCAGCAAGCCAAAAATACATTGTTTTACAATAGAAATATCAATACAAGCAAGCAACTTTTTTGTTAAGCATAAGTAAACTGTGTGGGTTTTACTGACATGGTTTTGTAGCGCCACTAAGCTCAAAGAGAAATTAGTCAGAGCAAAGGATGTTTGCAAATCTATCTAGAATGCGACCAGAAAGGTAGCTCAAAACCCAGTTAAATGGATGTATTATCTCAGAGATCTGCAGATACTAACCATTATTTAGTGATTTTACAATTTACTCAGCCAAAAAAATAGCTAGGGTAGAGTAGTAAAGACTGCAATTTCAACATATTTACAAGCTACTTCTTTCAGAACATTGTTTAAATTAATATATTCACATCACATTTGTTCAAAATATGAAGGTGAATCTCAATTAGGCTTGGCCACTAGAGCACAGCAGCTTGATACAGGTATCAGCAGGTTACTACATGGGTGCTACTGGTTAATTTCTCTATTGTTGTTCTATTTATTGATGAAGGTTATTATTTTAATAAAATTAAGAGCATATCTTGGATGTCTTCCATGACCAAGATAAGCTGCAGAGATGGAATTAAAAAGCCATTTCTTACTTCATGAACTTTTGGCTTGAAAATAGATTAAGAATGCATATCGCATCTACAACATAGCACAAGAAGCAGTTTTTTGATTGCTCTGTACTAGTAAAGAGTACTATAGGAGCAAGTAAGGAATAAGCAGGATTGAAATAGCAAAATGCACTTTTACCCTCTAGTATTTGGAGGCTATCTCCCTTGAAGGATGTACCAATAAGCCAACTTCATCTTGTAAAAAAATTGCATTACATGAATTAAGATGCAAGCCTTTAAGACTGTCAAGGCCTTTCACACAAAGGATTTAGTAGCAAAATTGTTACAGATTTCAGTGGTACAGAATCAGGTCCTAAATTAGCAAGTCCTTGTTTAATTATCTACTATATAACAGTTGAGTAACAGCTATTTTGTTATTGAAAGGGTTTGAGGTGAGGACAACACCAACAACTCAACAATATTTCTGGACACGTAACTTTAAGGGTAGAGAGTCCACAGTTTGCATTGTATAGTAGGAGCTAGGTGTGAGGTTAAAGATGATAAAGTTAAAACCTACCTCCACAAATTTTTAATTCCATGCATTTATTCTGGATTCAAAGATCTCATTAAGTAACAGTCCACACAACTAGTCCTGCATAAAAGGTATCCTCAACACTCTCTCTGAAGTAGCGATTTAAGATCAGATTCTATATCCTTCTATGTACCAAAATTTCAAGATTTTTTTTGTAACACACAAGGCATGTGTAGTGTAAAAATGTAAGTGCAAGAAAGCTTGCACAACAATTAATGTTCTGTGAAAAGTCAGCAGAAAGACATGTAATAAATGTCTGTTCAGTCGGAACAAAAAAGCCAACACATTTATTTATTTGGCAAGAGTGGATAAGCACTTTCTTCTGACTGCAAAATAAAGAGAATTCTATTGAAATGTAGAAAAGAGCACCAGTAACCCAGCCTCTTGGCAAGAGACAGTATCAATGTGATTACTAAGTATCCTCCACAAGGTTGGTATGAGAGGTGGTGAGCCAGATGGCAGCCACAGGAAGAGCAACCTTTGCCATGCCAGCTGAGATAACAGATAAAATCTGACAGCAGTGCTCCTCTTAGGTGGCTGAAACAGAATGTACAGAACCTGTTAGCAATCTATTTAGCCGAGATCAATATTTGAATAGCAATTCAAGGGTAGCAAATGGCTAAAAAGCCATTGCATACTCTTTAGTAATTTCCACTAAATGGTTCAGCAGCGGACAGAGCATGTCCTGAATTTAGTGCTAAAAGCCGACATAATATTGCTACAGAAAAGCAACTCCTCAAAACAGAGTTGACTGGGCAGACCAGCCAAGCCTCCATTTCCTCTCACTGAATTTTTTGGCACATCTCCTTGATACTTCTTATGCATACTTAAAAATCTACTTAAATCATTTTGTCTACTTTTAGGGTTACTTTAGCCTGCAATCCTAAAACTTCTTTTCCTTAACCAACATAAATTTCATCACTTCAGAAAGTTAATAATGGAAGGATTATAGCAGTAAATGCAGCTCACAGAAACATTTTAAACCCCCTATTCTAGAGTTTTTTGAAAGAACTGTGGAGTATCAGACCTGTCGCAGAATAGCAAATTAGCAAAGGAACAAAACAAATTATTTAATCACATTACTTCTGAAATATCCATGTCTGTAAGTGCAATGACAGGATTTTCTCACTACCTATCTTTTACACATAAATACATGTTGTTGCAATAAGGACTTACCAGACAGGATGTAAAGAAAGAAAATATTAAGGCTAATTCAGCAAAATGTTTAATCATGGGCAAAAAATTAATCCCTACTCAGCAAAGTTTTAAAGCATATGATTAACTTGGAACATATGTTTAAATTCGTATTAGATTCTAGATAAGTGATGGAAGCGCACTTTTAAATGCTCTTCAGAATTGGGTCCTATGGAAGAATAAGCTAAAGGAAACGAAAATGCAAACTTCAGAATTTTACTCTTAGTGCATTAAAATGCACACATTCCACAGAAGCAAAGGTTATCCATCAACAGCAAAACTCACATGAGAGATCAAGACCCTGTCAGCTCAAATACTTACTGGAAGAATATTCTCTAGCTTTATATGTAAGCCATGTTCTCTGATAGGCAACCGAGACCTGCACAAGGCCACAGATGTGTAACTCACTGGTGTGAAGAAATAAAATGAGTTAAAAAAAAAAAAGATGAGAGAATGCTTGAGCCACACCACCATTCAGATACAGATTTTTCATTAAGAAAACAGTAATTTTGAAATATATCAATACAGAGATAAAATGCTGCCTTTACAGAATTATTCTCAAATATCTTTAACATCAACACACATTCAGGAGCATGACACTTGCAGTCTGCAGTTTTCGGTGGACAATGGCTAAAAGGTTATCATTTTCATTGAAAGCACTGCGAGTTCTACCAGGGCAGAGTTTGGCCTACCAAAACTGATGTCTATGATAATATCCACACACCTACGTTCAACAGCAGTTGTGCACTTTTCTGTTAATATTCATTCCTTCAAGCTTTACTAATAATTGGAAGAAAAATAACAGAACCCACATAACAATGAAAGAAAAATCAACTGAACACTATTTAGAAAACATGCAATATGCTGTTTTAACTCAAACAGCTAGTGTTTCATTTTATGATACAGATTCTGCCTAGTGGGGTGGAGTTTTGTTTAGGGGGTGGGGATGGTGTTTGTTTTTTGTTTGTTTGCTTTTTCAAGAATATTAACCAAGCTTGATAGATAAAGTAAAAGAGAATTACAGTTATTTCCTGAACAGACTGACAGAATATGGGCAGGGCTACAGGAAAATAATAAACACAACAATAATAATTTAACAATATGTATATATGTTTTCTGCCATTTTCATTGAGCTTTCAATTTCCCGGTGTCATAAAAGCATGGACACAGAAAAATAACTTTACAGGGAAAACCCATCATTTTAATCTACAACACTATGTACTATGTAGTACCACTTTTGAACCACTAAATAAAACTCATGTCACAGGGACAAGGATGGCTAACATGTCTCAGATGCTACAATGTCTCTCTCTGCTGGGACCTGACACCAGCAGAACAAAAAACACCCTCAAACCAGAAATGCACTAAGAGGTAACTTTCAAACACAGAAAACAAACCAAGGACCTATTAAATAAGTTGAGCTTTTTTTGTTTTGTTTTGTTTCTTTCTTAAAATTAAAGCATTACAAATAGTGCCAGTGTTGATACAGATCTTTTCAAAGCAACTGGTGGTATATGTCACCCTAAGGTGTAATCATAATTACTATGCTCCTACTGAGACAAAAGTACTGCATGCCAAGCTCGCACGACACTATTTCTTCAAAGCTACTTGTTAGTCATTTTGTCATTTTGACAATAACAGCTTATCTCTGCTTGGTCAAGATGTGCTATCCTCAAGGCTTTTTATTTATTTATTTAAAGGAGTTGTTAATGCAGCCAAACTTGACAATCTCTTCAATACCTTCCTACAAAAGGGGTGGATCATATCTATTCTGGGCAGTTTCTTGGCTTTTTTCTAATGGCCCAAGCTCTAAATTAGCTATATGGTTCACATGCACCACTCCCCACCCCCATCTTGTCCTATAAAGGCTACACCAGAACAAAGGTTCTACTTGTGTTCCCCATGACAAAACCAGAATAAATTACGTTTTGCTCCTGTCGTTCCAGCAAGCTGGTTAATTGCATTTGTTTCATGTATCTCCAAACAGCCCGGTACATTAATTACATTCTGTAACACCAAGCTCCTCTGATTCACTCTGTCACTTCCACTGAGCACTTTAATTGTATTCCTTCTAGCTACATACAATTTTAAACACTTACTAATAATTACATTTCTACGGCCTGATGTTTTCAGTTTGCATACAAAGATACGTACAAAGATACCTCAAATATCAGTTGTCTTAAACTTAAGGGATCAAAATAGGAAAAATAGGGAAAATAAACAGGAAAAGAATCCCTGCAAAACTATCACCATGCTGATAACCCCAAACGTTCCATTAAATCCTTTCACAGTTCAAACTTCTTACTGCTTAGCATCTACCTACACTACAAAGAAATCTTGATCGCAAGAGCAATCTGAACGTTAAACAGAGCAGCATATTATGCAACCCATGTGAAGTGCACTTGGATGTTCCCCTGTTCTCATCTCCTTTGCCTCCTTTCTTGCTAGGGAGTGGGGGAAGACGAGAGGAGGGGGAGAAATACCCTAAGCAGCCTGTGACCGCAAACAATAAACCTGGAGTCCTTGCTTCAGGACTGATACAGTCCGTAAGCAGTAGCTTCCCGAACAAAGTTTGCTCTGAGAGGCAAAACCAGGCAGGGTCCCGGACACTATATCCATCAAGAGCCTAAAAGACCACATAGAGATGCGAATCCTCGGTACCGGGAGGGCTGCTGAGCACTCGGTCCCAGCACGCCCTCGTGCAGAAGCGCAGGCTCTTACAGATGCTGCTCCCTAGCCGTGTGCTTTAACTACCGGGAGGCATCTAGCGCCGGGGCTGCAGTGCAGCGCCATCCTCTACTTGGAAAGACAATCTACCCTGGCGCTGGAGTTTCCGCCCTCCCAGAGCGCGCTTTCCTCGAGATGCTAAATTTATAGCTCCCCGTCCATTACTTAAACTTGAAAGCCGCAAGAAGCGTGGCGGAGCCGTCCCGAAGGGGGGAGTCGCGGGAGGGGTGGAATCCAGCCTCCTTCTCCCCAGCCTCCAAAGGGGGCGCTGAGGGGCTCCCGGAGGTTCGCCTCACCTGGAGCCGGGGCGCAGCCGGGCTGTTGGTTCCACCGGCTGGCGCTGACGGTGGAAAGTTTAACAATAGAAGGAGGCAAAGTAATATCGGTTACGACAGCCTTTCCTTTCTCCTCACCGCCTCGCCCCCGAAAGGAAAGACTCAGCTCGGTAGTTTTCACTCTTTCCTCGCTGCCTCAAGCTGACATTTCTTCCATTCATAAACTGCTTTTCCATTATGATAGCAGACGGAAAGGACTGCTTATTGGAAACAACTATTCCCCCCCCAGCCCCCGAAATACCGGTTTTTATACCAGAAACAAACTTAAGGCTCTGTAAGGTTACAGCTTATAGTGCCGGCCATGTGCTGTCCCAAATCAGATTCAGATGAAGGGGATTTCTGCACAGAAACGGCGTATCTGAAACAGGCAAACTTACCGTAGACTTGAGAAAATGCAAATCCAAAGAGCAGGAGTGGCGTCAGCAGACCCATTTTGACATATTAAAGCAATCCCAATCGCCTGCGAGACCAATTCCACAGAGATGATAAAAAAAAAAAAAGAAAAAAAAGTATCCGAAACCAGTAAGAGGTAGGTCCAAAAGTTTTCAGTTTCCTAGCAGCTTCTTAAAGTGGAAAGAGAAATCTTCAAATCAAAAGCTGCAGAGGGAAAGGTCCCGAACGTGACACTTTTAGATCCATACAGATTGCAGCGGCGAGCGAGCTCGGGAGGCTTCTGCTTCGCACACGCGCTCCTTCCTAAATTGCCACCAATCCAGCCCAAGCAGAGGAATTATTCAAGTGTGTCTAGGACTCTCTTTAGGATCCATGGCAATCCGAAAGCGAGCTCTTTCTTCGGAAGACAAGGAGATACTGAGAAAGGACCCGATTCCTAGAAAGTGCTGCGCAAACTTCCCGGCACTTTGCCGTAAAACCATTGGCTCGGTTTGGCTATTTTGCCTTCCTCTCGCCCTCCCCCTACCCCTTTCTCTCCCTTTCTCTAACCAAATCAGTTCAAGCCGCGGAGTTTCTCACTTAACTTCCATAATAGGAACGCCCGGGCGGCGGTCCCCTCGGCATCCCCCCGAAACGAAGCCCCGTTCCCCGCACCCTCCCCTCCGCGCTGGAAGCGCTGCCGGAGGGCAGCAGCCGCGGAGCGGGGGCGGCGGGTGCCCCTCTCTCCTCCTCCCTCCTGCCGCCGCGGACACACCGGCTGCCGAGGAGAGGGAGGAGAATGAGCGCGGCTCCCGAGGCTGCCTGGGGAAGGGAGGCTGCGGGGTGTGGACTAGAGCGCCGCGCTCCACACCCACGCGTCCCTCTCCGCCCGGGGCGGCGAGGTGGGGACGGCGGGGCCGGGCGGCAGCCGCGGGGCCGCTCCGAGGGCTCCCGCCGCTCCTCGGCGGCTCCGGTACCCGGCGCGGAGGTATAGAACGTATAGCGGGTGTAGATGTGTTTGCACAGGGTATATACACAGCCCACTGAACGGGAAGCGCTGAGAAGCAGTAGTATATATGCGACCTAGACTATACCTATACTATGCATACATGTATATGGACACTGTGTTTCCACACTCTATAGATATATATATGTACTCACACACTATATATGTATCTATATAGCATATAGATATACTGTAGCTATACACTATATAGTGTATCTATATGCTATAAATATATATACACACAGTGTAGCAATACACTAAGCGTAGTCTATCTATAAAGTATCTATACATTATATACTGCATAGATAGTCTGTATATTTCTAGATACACTATATATCTAGATACTGTATCTATACACTATATATGTATACTTATATATGTATACTTATATATGTATCTATACAGTATATAGGTATAGGTACACTGTACACAGCCATGTATGAGATACATTGCATGTGTCTAGACACACTGTATATATCTAGATACTATATACATTATATATATACTTATATATCTATCAATACAGTATATATGTATAGACACACTGTACACATCTATATATGAAATATACTATATATCTAGATCCATCATGTATATCTATTCTATGCATACACTATGTACCTTTACATATATATGCATCTATACACTATATATGTACACTGTACACATATATCTCTCAGGATACACTGTATATGTCTAGAGATACTGTATATATCTCTATATAGATATATATACTGTATAGATACAATGTATGTCTAGATACTGTATATATCTCTACGTAGACATATACTGTATAGATGATACACTGTATATACTGTACATAGGTGTATATGTATATATACAGTGTACAGTGTGTGTATCTGAATTGTGTGTGTGTATACACACATTGTGGGTGCGTTTATATATATGTAATCTAGGTAGCATATATAGTGCTGCTTCCTGTTCAATTGAAAGGGTTTTTTTGGTTTTTTGGGTTTGTTTTTTTTTTTCCAGTAAGTGATTTAATGAAATTGCTCCCCAATTCCCTCTCTTGCTCCTAATTCCCTCTCTTGGGACACGTGGGAGGGAAGGGTCTTTCCCTGGGGATTTCTCTGCTGACCCACTCTGTGAGGAGGGAAGGAAGGGAAGGAGAAAGGGAAAGAGGAAGGAAGGGAGGGAGGGAGGGAAAGAGGAAGGAAGGGAGGGAGGGAAGAAGGAAGGAGAGCAGGGAGGAGAGGAGGAAGGAAAGGAGGAAGGAAAGGAGAAAGGAAAGGAGGAAGGAAAGGAGTAAGGAAAGGAGGAAGGAAAGGAGGAAGGAGGGAAAGGTGGCAAATGGAATGGAACTGGTGGCTCCTGATCCAGGTCTGTAGGCCTGTGGGGCTCTCTCCCAGCCCTCTCCCCGGGCCGGGGGGCGCCTCGGCTGCCGGGCGCAGGTCCCGCCAGCGGGGAAGTTCGGCGGGAGCGCCCGGCACCCTCCGAGGGCCGCAGGGAACAAGGGGGAGCAGCCCCGTGCCCCACGGGCGCGGCAGAGCCTGTCATGCCTCAAAAATACACCCTAAAACACAGCAGGGAAGGTGCGGGGGGGGGCGTGAAGAGCAAGGAAGGAGCAAGGTGACGGCCGGCGGAGCCTCGGCGCGGCGGGGCGGGGCGGGCAGGGCCGGCATTGCCGCACGGCGATCCGCCAGCGCCCCCTACTGGCGCGCGGCCGCCCCCGCGCCCGGCAGCGCCGCCTTTTGTTGCGGGGGGTGGGGGGACGGTGGGGGGGCGGCCCCGGGAGCCTCCGGGGGGCTGCGCGGCGCTGAGACGGGGGGGGGGGGGGCTGGAACCCAGGACCCCCCAAGCCTGCTCCGAAAGGCGATACACCTATTCTCCAGGGGGGAGCCCGAAACAACGTGGTGAAACACGGGACTCGGACGAAGAAACCCTGTCGGATATGTCGGTAGCGCTGCCAGCCCGTGCTTCTAGTTTTTAGAGGGATGTTGGAGTTGGGCATCGTTTTAAGACTAATAAAAACTTAATTGGTGAATAAAAACGTGCGAGTCCCTTTGCTGTGCTAGCGTCAGCTATTTCATAGAACCATAGAATGGACTGGATTGGAAAGGACCTTAAAGATCATCCAGTTCCAACTCCTCTAAACATTAAGCACTCACCTTCTGACATGTTAGAACAATTAGTCCAAAGTATTTTTCTTTTGTCAAGTCTCTTCCTTGCTGTTTTTTTGTTGTTTGTTGTTTTTTTTTTTCATTTTGCATCTGCTAGAGATTTATTAATAACTTCTTCACATAAAGGATCTGTACCACATTTTTGTACCCTGAATCACACAGAATCACAGAATCAGCACACATCTACTCAAATAAATGGTCTGTAAGTTGTTTAGGATCATAGGTTCATAGAGTCACCAGGTTGGAAAAGACCCATCAGATCATTGAGTCCAACCATTCCTATCAAACATTAAACCATGTCCCTCAGCGCCTCATCCACTCGTCCCTTAAACACCTCCAGGGAAGGTGAATCAACCACCTCCCTGGGCAGCCTGTTCCAGTGCCCAATGACCCTTTCCATGAAAAATTTTTTCCTAATGTCCTGCCTGAACCTCCCCTGGTGGAGCTTGATTCTCATCTGTAATTAGTGACAAATATTTTACTGTTGCCAAGCATGACAGTGTGAGGTGTTTGTAGTCTAAGTTCATGTCTAAGATTATTGCTATTCCGTACAAAGCCAGATGACAACTCTTCAGAACCTCTTTACGCAAATCAGAGAATAGTGTCCTCCTATACTTACAATATGCCCTGCAGATAAATATGTACTAATACATCTAAAGACTACCTTGTGAAGAAAGCTATAATTAAGGCTAATTAGGGTAAGGTGATCAAAATGGTATTTTTTGTCAGTGTGCGTGTGAATTGGCAAACCGAGAAAACCATAAATCACCTACCTGAAAGCAGTATGTGTAACAAGACATGAAATATTAAACAATATTTCCCTTTGTAGTGGACATGTCAAGGACACAGCATTAGTGAAAAGGCTGATTTGCTTATTACTAAGTTTTAAATTGGAAATATCTATACACTGTAGAGTTATTTTCATGCTTCTCAAATAAATTTAAGATAAATTTAAATACAGCTGATGTAGACAAGAACATGTTGTAGATATATACAGTCTTCAAAACCCTTACCTGTAAAAGGGTATAATGACTCATACAAACATTCTCAGCTTCATTCATTATAGTTGCTACTGTTTTATTAATTTGCTTCCATGGAATACCACTTTTCAACTACTAAACGCTTTGAAAAATATTGAGATGATTGAGCCAAATTTAATCAAGCATTTTCAAGCATAAATTTTGCCTATATATGTTATAGTGGGTTTTTTTCTTTGAGAAAACAGTCCTTCAAAATGGATAGCAGAATCTGAGACTATTGGTTTTTTATTGGTGCTGTTTGGCCAAATTTGGAAAACTTGGCTAAGTTTGGCTAGCATACAAACAAACCAAACCAAACCAAACCAAACCAAACCAAACCAAACCAAACCAAACCAAACCAAACCAAACCAAACCAAGGTCCAACATTCTCCACCAGCTCCTGCAAATGTCATCTACTAGAGCACTACAATGGAGGTTCATATGTGTTATGGCTTATAAACACAGGACATGTCACAGACCGGCTTCATGGGCCTACAGAGCTCGAAACAGTGTTTGCTTCCATTACAAGATACAGTGCAAATATTAGAATTAAAAAACCATATGCTCATGTCTCCTGTCTTTCAATAACCTCCTATGAACATGACCCACAAGACAGATGTTCTTTGCTTGAGTAGCAAACTCTATACAGAGGAACTGAACGTGCCAACTATTTGTTTGGCTATGAGCAATATGACAACTGATGAAATACTTGTGTGAGCAGGATGAGAAAAGACATCATTATCGGTGCATATAAAGGTTCAGTTTAAAGAGTATTGTTAATGCGATACGTTGGAACGTGGAAATGGAGCAGTAAGACTACCTTTCTTCATACTAATGTCATCAAATGGACTAATTTGGTAAAACAACAGTAAGATTAGACGTCTGTACAGGTCTGGTACAAGTAAAGATTTCATTGCTTCCCTGGTCTGATATTTTGTATCTTTGATTCCTAGGCTTATATATCTGCATTAAAATACATATTTAGTGTACGAAAAACAGACCCAGTCTTCTAAGTCTTCTAAGTCTTCTAAGTCTTCTAAGTCTTCTAAGTCTTCTAAGTCTTCTAAGATTGCTAGTGTTTTTGAGGTGAGCTTTACCACTCGCAGCATTTTTCTTCTAAACCAACATTACCATTTCTGTTGTTACAAATGTAAATAATGTACTCCTTTTCCTAGTTGCCTTAAAAAGCTCTTGTTATCTTCTGAAAGAGAAGAGGTTGAGTTGAAGTGGATCGTACAGAATTTGTTCTGGATGCTTGTGTTACTTATCCAAGGAACTGCTGAAAGTCACTAGAGCGCTCAGTCCCCAGTTATAGGAAATCAGGCAGGGAAGGGGAGAGACCGGGGTGGCTGAGTCGAGACCTGCTGGTCAAACTGAAGAGCAAGAAGGAACTGCACAGGCAGTGCAAGCAGGGACAGGGAACCTGGGAAGAGTACAGGGACACTGCCTGATTGTGTAGGGATGGGGTAAGGAAGGCCAAGGCACGTCACATACATGTGATGTGATGACCATATAATTTAAAGGTAGGTAACTAATTTAAGTATTTCAGTTAGGAACCTGGTATTTCTAGACTCTAGAGGAGAGCAAAGGGCAGATCCAGAGGATAATTCGGTGAATGTAAGGTTAGAAAGCCTCAGAAATATAAAAACAAAAAGGAAGAAATTCCACGGTGAACATAGACTTTCCGAGAAAACATACTCTGTCTTCCTCTATGCTATTCTGTTCCAGGTCATTGAGTTCTGATGTCATCTGACTATTGAATACATGATGAGAGAACAGAATTTATGGGTTTTAATCCTTATAAATGCTGAAGCACGATTGTTATTCCTGCTGCAGAGGAAGATTGGACACTGAAAGGTAAATCAGGATTTCAGTTCAGGAAAAGAAAACATGTTGTGAGAAAAACTGCAAGCACTGTGGCTAGATGTCTTTCATGAAGGCCCCTGGAGATTAATTTTTCTGTTGTCCCTAGCTACCACAATTTTGATGAATCTGCTTTCCTAGAACTGCTCTCGTGGGTAAAAAAAAAAAAAAAAAGGGGGCTAGGAGCACGTGCGTGTTTCTCTGTCTCAAAGGTGCCTCTTACATGCAGCACACAGGACCACCTTCTGCTTCAACATTAAAAATTCCTGAGTTGTGGCATCTGACTTCAGAATGCTCCTGTGGAAATACCAATCAAGCAACACTAAGAACCTTAGTCTGAAATGTGCTTACATTGCTAGACTGTGTTAGCATGTCTGCACTATTTTTTAATTACTAGTACAGCTACAGTGCTTACCACAGTTGTAAGGACGATCTATACTGTTGGTAAGATAAATATTTGGTAAATTAAATTATTGCAAGTTTTTGATACACATCATATGCTCAATTTAGGTTTTGTATCCACAGCTCATTAAATGTGCAAAAACTGGTAACAGAAAGATGGTACGATTTCTTGACAAGTCTTAAAATAGTCTCACCTAACGTAAATTCTACTTGATTCTTTGATTTTTATCTGAGATTCAGAGTAGGCAATAAGCACAAATATTTGTATGATGGATAACATGTTATCATGTAAAGATTTTGTGGATCATGCTTTCCATTTGTTCTATCGATGTACTTTTACCACTTATAAAAAAAAAAGACAAAGTATCTTTCAAACTTTGCAGCTTGGTCAAAAATTCAGGAAAGCAGAGAAATAATTCTTAGTTAAAAAAATAATTTGAAAATGGCTTATACATAAAGTCAGGCTCAGATTTCTGCTTTCTGAGGGCAAAAGGGGGAGGTCAAAGGAAGTTTCTATTATAGTTGTGGCATTCACAAGAGAACCAGTAAGTTTACAGCTGTGTGAAACACAGGTCTGTGTTTTCCTACTGAATAAAAGATGGTAGCACACCATCCTTTGAGATATCTAGAACTGGCATTGTAAAAAGCAATGGCATCTATATACTAAAGGGATAAGAATGATACATATTAGAAATACATCTGTGACTTACTGCAGTAGTGGCTGAACTCAAAACCTATAGTGTGAAGAGTACAGTGCCTGTCACAATCATAAGCACTAAAGTTGTTTCAAAACTGCTGGGCTTCTTATAGAGTTTTACAGATTTGCAGTTTTTACAGGTGGAACCAGACTCTTCTCAGAGGCTCACAGGGTTGGGACAAGAGGCAGTGGACACAAGTTGTGATGTGGGATGATCCTCGTTAGATGCTAGGAAACAGTTTTTCACTATGAGGGCCGTCAAACAAGTGCCCCAGGGGGCTGTGGAATCACAGTTGCTGGAGATACTAAAAACTCAGATGGACAATGTCATAGAATTTGAAGGTGAACCAGCTTTGACTTGAACTAGATGATCTTCAGAGATCTCTTCTGACCAATATTTTCCTAAGATTCCATAAATCTATGACTAGGAATACTGGAAAAGTTCTGAGCATGTAAGTGTACTTTGAACACCAAGGTTTCTTAGTAGAAAATTGTGCACTAAAGTGTTCAGTAGTGCTCACTTCTGTTATAAAATTGAAGAAAGCTGCATACATGAGCTATAAATAACAGAATTGCTTGATTTTTCTCAAATTTAAGACATTCCTGTTGCGATGCCAGGAGCCTTTTTTGAGTGACTCCTATATAGACTGAGAAGTGAATATGACAGGAATAGAACAGCATTCCTTGCTCTCTGGAGGAAAAGTAAATGCTTCCTTTTGCAACTGCAGTATCTAAAATTAATAACCTTTCTACCAAGTGTGGAAAGTTGCACGTCAAGATTATGGCTGTCTCTGCATTGTAGACTGTAGCATGAGTTCATTATTTGCAACAGAAAAAATTTCATCCCTTCAAATCTATGCACAGACTATGTCTGACTAGCCTTCTCCATGTCAGGAATTTCTGCTTATACGCTAATATTTTCATCATATCAGTACATCTGTACATCTCCCGTTTGCAAGGGTTATGAGTGTTCCTGAAAGCTACAACAAGAATTTCTATTCCCTCACTTATATCTAGGGCTCTGTACATTATGCATTTCTTTGTCAAGGCTAAGTCAATTACTTAGTAAGGTGAAGGCACCAATTCTGGAATAAAATGTTAATCTAAGGAAATAAGGATATCAAAGACATATTCCATCAACTACGAATAGAGTAAGATTCCAAGAGTAATTTTGTTTATTCCTTTGATAATGTAGTCCTCTTTCCAGACATTAATTTTTATTAAAAATTAACAAAAATGTATTCTGCCCTAGTTTACATACAAAAAAATAGAACCATTCCTTAAGTGACAAGTTAAGCTTCATTTCAAAAGACAGTTTAGGTTTCCAAAGGGCATGATTGTATCATTCAAAAAAAGAACGAACATTTAAGATGAAGAACTGGAAGGGGGTAAAATCCTGCCTCACTTACGTGAGACATGCAAAGCTGAAAGTCTCACTAGTAAGATGTAATTCATCACAGTGCGATCAGACTTATCCATGTGAAAATAACTATAGCTACTACACCCTGACTTCCAAGGATTGGAAAATCAAGCTATAGAGCAACACAACATTTATAACTGTACACAATGATACATAAATAAGTCTTAAGCTGAACAGCATATTCCAACAGTTATATTATAAATAGCATGTTATGCTCTCTTATTAAATGACATATGTCACATTTTGCATAACAATTGTATATTGACAGCCAACTACATTAGGCAACAATATTTACACTTTAATTTCAGCTTTTAAAATGGAAATATGTCACTGTATATGTACATCAGTTGTTAATGGGGCAGAAATTCATACAAGGAGATCCATATGTAAATGTCCATTTTGTAGACACTCATTTGTAGGTAGGCAACTATTCTTTAAAATAGGAAGTGTTTAATTTAATAGATGCAGGAAACAAGATTTATTATGTTATTAATGAATTCATTCACTTGAAAATTCTAATAGACGCATACAGTATTATTTTTTGAACTTAAGCTGCTTTTGAATTTATCTGGATTTTATAGTTACTGTTTTGTATGAGAAGAAGCCAGACATACTGAAATCCTTCTGTTATCTCTGGCCTCTAAAGTGTCAATGGCACAGATAGGATATTGCTTGGCAAGATTTCTGCTGTACTACAGTCCTCAATTATAATCATATATTAGTCAAACTAAGGACCTTTTGTAGTACCACAGAGCTTCTGATTAATGAATATGTCAGCTCCTGAGAATCTGGTCCATCACAATGGGGGCAACCCTAACAGCATTAGAGGCCCATGCATGTTTCTACCAGTGGGTTGTAATGTTCCCATCAGGCTATGATTCTTTTTTGCAATATGGTGCTGTCAACACTGTTCTCATCAGTTATACGTATCAACGGATTATTAACAATATTTGTCAGACTTCTATATTAGTTTTGTCCCAGAGAAGCTTTGCCTCACTTCAGCAATAGAATTACATTTTGCATTGTCTCAAGAAATGTTTTAAAATTAGAATTGATGCTTCAGTCATATGATTTTTCACTGCTGATGTAATTTAGTTTTCTATCTAAATTTTTATATGAGTATATGATTTCTTTTTTAAAGTGTCATTCTATTAAAGGCAGCTGAAGCACAGAGAGCACCCACAGCAGAATTTGGGGTATTACCTTTCCTGTACATGGCAGACTGAAGGAGTGGTCAAGACACATAAATTTTAAAAGTAAATCAGAAAGAAATACAACAGAAGAAAACACTGAAACCTCAGAGCAAGACTTCTTAAAAAGTATGCATTTAATGAAAATAACAAAAAAGTACAAATGTAAACAAGTATCCTGTAAAATCACTAGAGGAACTATTGTATTTTTTTAATATATTTTACGTTTAAAGCTATTATGGGATTTAATTGCCTAAATTGTATACAAAATCACCAAATTTTTACCAGAAAAATATGTGGGAATGTTTTTTCTCTGTGCTGCACATGCTTGTTATACTGGGAGCAGCTGTGCCAGTACACGGTTCCTTTAAAACCAATAAAACTACATGCAAAGGGGCCAGCTCAGAACACAGAAACAGAAGTCAATGACTCATTTTAACGTCTGTCTCTGAAATGAAACACAAAATAGCAATTACCTCAAAGCTGCTTACTGCCACAGCTAGGAAGACTCGTTCACATTTAAAGCACACTACCCACACAACAGAAAATCACTGTTTTGTTTTGGTTTTTTTTTTCTCATTTTACAGCTTGAGATACTGTGGTTGATGGTAGAATTTAGCATGCTTCAATCTAAGCCATCAGTTCAAATCTTGCCCATGATGGTGGTGACCAAAAGTTATTACTTGATTTCCAACCTAAATTATTTTAGAGTCAGCTTTCTGTAGACAAGAGAAACACATTGTAAGCTTATCTTACCCAGACAATCAGCAATAGTGCAGCCTTCTAGGACAATCTTGAGAAGAATAGGGTACTTTGCACTGTAGTGGACCAGAAAGTACTTATCTTGAGAGTGAAGGAAGAATTGGGTTTCAACAGCATCTACCACAATGACATCCTGTAACCAGGACTCTGTATCTATGGACATCTGTATTAGAAATAGTAATCAAATCCCACCACCACATTACCTGCTGAAAGATTTTCTAAAGGAAATATTTCTTCTGTGATCCTGACAAAAAATTATGTAGAAAATTAACTTTTTATCATTTCCCAAGAAAAGAAAGAATATATATAGAATATACTGGCTCTTTAATTTTCAAGTGTCATGTCTATTCAAATGTACAATTTAAACCAAATGAGCCAATATACGGAGTAAAGCCACAAGATATTTTTTAAGTAAAAATAAGGTAAATACCCATATGTATTAAATTCAAAATACTGTAGTAATGCCTATAGATGTGTAGGAGGCATGAAACAGTGAGGACGTGTGCTGGATTTATTACTTCATATCTAAAAAGAAACATGAGTCCATTCTGAAAAAATGGAAGGCAAGAGACATTCTCCTTAAAATTTACATGGAATTTGCTTGGGAAATTTCCATGAGTGCTCACAGGACTTCAATCCTCATATAAGAAAAAGACATTACAAATCTTTTCCAATATCCTTTGGAAGAAATAGAACAGCTGATTCAAATCATCGAAATAATGTAGTAGGCCACATGGGCACTTTTTCCACTAGGAGTCATAGAAATCCTTTCAAGTGATCTGTATTTTGAAGAAAATTGCTTAAATTCTGATATACTTTATTATTATCAATTCCTGTTCTTCATTGGTTTTGCAGGGACATAGAATAATGTTGATAATTTTTTCATAGTAGCCCTGACATAGAAGTACAAACTTTTTTCTTACTTCTTTGTTTTCCTAAAAATCCATTTAATTTTTGTGTTGCATGACCTCAAAGTTTGTTAGTGATTCAACATATGCTTATTTAAAAGAAGTTTGAATCTGTCAGTTTTCAAATGACCATAAATTTACACTGCTTAAATGAAACGTGCAACATATTCTGAGTCAAGAAGGAGCTTGCCTTGTAGCCATCTACAATTTAGTGTCTACTTTTAAACTACTTAACATAAAAATAACAAGGATTATATTTCTAGAAATCGTGTGGATGCCTGAACATACCAGTGATCAACATATTTGCATAAAAGTGCTGTTTTGGTCCCTGCTTACAAGCTTGAAGTTGCTTAAGTCATGTCTTTGAGAAGAAATATGTAGATAAACCCAATACCGCCTTCTCTGACACCAACCGAACAAGAAGAAGGGAGCAATGACTCTGGAGCTGGGTACATGATACATGCAGAAATGTCTCTTCTGCCAGAAATAAGAGTAAAGATGCAAGGGTGGTGCAGGAAGGTTATGGAATTCGAACGGTTATATCCTGGCTTTGTTAGCTGTGACTTGATCAGAAAACTGCTAAGTCAAATCACAATGGTTAAAAGTATTCCATAAAAGAGTGTCAAGATGAGCAAAAAAATTAAGTGAGGGCTGTGTGAAGGCAAGTAAATGTGAAGAACCTCTGGAATCTTACAAGGACATCTTGAAACATCTTAAAATACAGTGGAAATTTTACATCTGAATTCTTTTAGTCCCTAGAAATCAAAGCTATAATAATTAATAACCACATTTTTTAATCTAGCAGATGAAAGATAGAAGAATTTTTTTTATAGGAAAGTTGTCTCTTATTACATTTTCTAAACTTTGGCTTACCATTAACATTTTAGATCTTCATCATATTCAAGATGCTTAAATCAAACTGTTTAATATTCTGGACTGTCAGGATCATTAAGCAGAACACTAGGATTGCTGTCACATGCACTCCAGGCACTTTCAGTAGGAAATTTTCTATTTTTAATTCCAGATGTTGAAAGAGAAATCTTTATTGTTCAAACTGTAAATATATTTCATTTTTTGAGAGGCATCAAATATATGTTTGACATCTCAACTCTGATGATATTTTATTTTTCTTTTACATTGTAAACTATTTAAGCAAAAGATTAGTTATGTGTGCAGCAGTTTTGGTATAGTAGTTACCCCATTTTAATAAATTCAAAATCTCTATTAATTTAGGCCTGGCAGCATTAAAGAATAATTGAATATAGCTATAGGTATTCAGACTGGCAACATTGTATACTAACTTGCATTTGGTCTATGTTTTCTTAATTCATGAAAAATACCTACCAAATTTTATTCAATATTAAAAGCAAAATGATTTTGCCAAAAAATATTTCTCCAATACTAGTTTTATCAAAATCATTTAGGGGTGCTTCACAGCACTGGTAGTATCTGCGTGGAAGCCTCACTAGGGCTGCAAGTCAGTGTAAATTAAGTTTTTTAGCATTTAGTTTCTCTTGAAGGTTCTCAACAGTTACCTATCTAAACCTTTTTATTCTGGCAATGTATGAAAACTTCCTTCATGCAGTCTTTGATCTGGAGATCTAGAAAATAAATTAAAGACTCTGTAAAGGGAGTTTGAAGTGCTAAGTAATCTTCTTTCTGACCAAATAAAAAGTGCAATTACAACTCTTTCAGTAGAAAGCTATCTGGTATTAATAGGAATTACCACAGGACTCATCAAGCAGCATGGCTGGGCTTGGTCAGAAGTTATGTCATGTGCACTGAAATAATTTCTGATGGAGAAAGCCAAGACAAAGGCTGGAAGACAGTGAATAAAATTGGAATGACTAAGAACTGACATAAACAGGAGCAGAAAAGCATTTCCAGGAGGAAAGTAGGAATAGAAAGTTAGGTTAGCAGATACTGGAGAAAAGAAACTACTTCTAATGCTACTTTTGTTATTTTAACAGAGAAGGAACCATATAAAATCTCTGAAGAAGTCAGGAAGGATTGAACCTGCTTCAGTGTCATCCCCCAAAGAAAAAAGCCTCAAAATGTATGTCATTAAATGCAGTTTTTAGCCACAGGTTGTTCTTTTGTATTTGCAATAATGTAAGAAAAGAATGGAGATATTAGAAAATATTTTATCAGAACATCAGATGTCTACACTGAAATCTAGTTCTAGGTCACAGCAGCGGCCAATAAAACCATGCTGGTTTTTCTGTTTTTTCCTTTTGAAGTATCATTCTAAGTTTGTTCACAGAGTCTGTTTGTAGATCACTACCTTCACCTTTTTTCCTGTGATTATATAGAAGTTGAAATTGCAATATAAATAGCAATTAAATCTCACTACCTCATTAAATACCACTGTCACAATATGTTGTTGTTCCTGCAACAACTCAGCTGTTTTTTTCTTCCCCTTCCCCTTCCCCTTCCCCTTCCCCTTCCCCTTCCCCTTCCCCTTCCCCTTCCCCTTCCCCTTCCCCTTCCCCTTCCCCTTCCCCTTCCCCTTCCCCTTCCCCTTCCCCTTCCCCTTCCCCTTCCCCTTCCCCTTTTCCCTTTCTGCTTTTGTTGAGTTCCAGCTGAAAAGTAGAGTTCAGCTGAAACACTGTACTGCTTCAGAGGTTGACCATACGGTTAGTTGAAACTACTAAGGGACTTAATGATGAAACATCCTACAGTTATTCTATTCCTGTCAAAACATGTTTCCTTGAATACTGCATATAAAAAGGGTTATGATGAGATTTTTATTTATACAAGCCTGCACAACTGTATGTTTGCATTCTAGTGTATGATACAGGATTGGGATGTAATGTTGCCATTTCTCTTATTAATACATTTCTGAACTAAGACACATAGCCATACATGATTTATGTGGGCCCATACAGCTTTTTTTTGAAATAAAAATAGTCTAGAATTCTTCCAACTGGTCATTTGGATTTGTTTTAACAAGAGGCAGAGATTGTGAAGAAAAAAGTTCCGCTAAAAAAAACATTGGCAATCTCAATATTTTTCTATCTGTTTTGGCTTTTTCCTCAGTGTGAGGTTGCATACTGAAGGCATTTCCTCTGAAACTTAAAAAGTGAGGTCACTGAAAAAATTGTGATAAGATAGTCATTCTGTAGCTTCTGAAATAAGAGAAGTCTATCTTATCACAATGTTTCAATAATTCCACTACGATGGAGTCATCTCTTATTTTTGTGTAAGTTTCTTTCATTTTCCATTTAATTCCTTCCTTTTTAGTTTCCAGACAGGATACATTTTTTGAAAGAATGATCAAAAGAAAGCAAGAATCCAAGAGGGGCATCTATGTACTAGGAGTTAAACTTCCAATTTTGCTCTTGAAGATGGGCGGCTATCTGGTAGATCAGTTTCTAGTTTTCCTCTCTGATGTACCTAAGGTGAACACTGCTGACTTAAGAAAAGGTTTACGTAATTTGATAAGATGACTAAAAGAGATAAAGCATTTAGTTTTAACAGATAGAAACTCTTAGCACCACCAGCTATGACTCATCTTATTCCCAACAAGAAGCAACTACCTCGAGAGAACTAAGAAAAATAACTCTTGGCTAGGATTGTCTGTATAAAGCAAAGCACTCACTGTGTGTTAAAAAATACTTCAATATATAAAAACTTTAACAGTCCACAGATAGTATTACAGTCACATGACATTACTTGAAAACTTGACCATAAGCATAATTCAAAACTGTTGTAACTGTCATTTTATATAAAAGGAAGATATGTCTTTGTTAAGCCTTTTATTTTGTCTTACTAAAAGCAGTGGTGAAGTCTAAAAACTGACTGTAATAAGAGTTAAGACATAGTAATCAGGGCAGTGAGTAAGTTTGCAATACTAATAATTTTACGTCTTCCACTAAAAGTGTAATTGAATTTAAATGATACAATCGTAATTTTGAAGAAAAATTAAAGTCTAGTTGGAAATTTCTAGTTTAGTCTAGCATGTGAGACAAGTCTGTGAATTAGTCTACTTAGCAAGAAAGAAAAGTTATGGGAAAATTGTGACTGGGAATAAAAAGTCTGAATACTGCCTTCTAACCTAAGTGTGCTTTGTTCTCTCTAATAGCTAAACGTGAAATATTCAGATAAAGATAGGTCTTAAATTTCATAAATATGTTACCACCTGACTGTGGGATGGACCTCAAAAATAAAATTTGCATAGTCTGGCTTTGATTCATGGATAGAAGGAAACCTTTAATATTGTATAATGCTACAGTAACCCTTGAGATGTTCCAAGGAGACTGTGAATGAAAATTGAGTGTACAGTTAATATATCACTCACTGACAATGGAGAGATGTAATCTCTAACGCATGGTAATCTTCTGTGTGTGCATTTCATACATTTCAGACAAACATCCAAAAATCCCTGCATTAGAAATTAGTTACACTAATTAGTTACTACTGATGGTGTTCCCTCTCGCTTTCCGTATGTACATACTTGTGTATTTAAAAATTCACTTAAATAGATTTAACCATGGCTAAATTAAAAAACACATGGCTATGGTAGAATAATAGCTATACCTTGTAAATTAATTTTGGGTTTCCTGATTCATTTATTTTAAAAGTTATTTCCCTAGAATCTTCATGCTCAGCTGAACTGGAAGAAAAACTGCACATGCCTTGGCTACTCTTTTCTGTGGTGTACTTAAGAAACTCATTCATTTTACTTGTATATTCTTATGACCACTTTCTTTTTTAAATGTAGCCTGTTAAAAATGCAGTCAAATTAAAATACCTGATTCCCATTGAATGCAAAAGTAATGATTTACATGCATATTTTGAACTAGTCCAAATCTCTTCTCTCTGTCTTTAGCTGCCCCAGAATCACAGAATCATACAATGGTTTGTGTTAGAAGGGACATGAAGGTCACATATTCCAACCCCCCTGCAGTGAGCAGGGACATCTTCAACTAGATCAGGTAGCTCAGAGCCCTGTCCAACCTGACTTTGAATGTTTCCAGGGCCGAGGCTTCTACCACCTCTGTGTTCCAGTGTTTCACCACCCTCAGAGTAAAACAATTCTTCCTAGTATTTAGGCTAAACTTCTTCTCTTTTAGTTTAAAACCATTGCCCCTTGCTCTATTGCTACAGGCCCCACTAAAAAAGTTTTTCCCCCATCTTTCTTATAAGCCCCCTATATGTACTGAAAGGCTGCAATAAGGTCCCAAGAATGTCTGACACCTAGCTCACAGAGAGTAAAGAAATTAGCAGTGAAAATGATATTTTTAAGAAGGGTATGGTAGTATTGATTGAATTCATTAGATATGCACCTAATACTCCTTTTCTTACTGCTTGTTCTTTACTATGTGTTTTGTGAGAACCCTGTAAAAAAAACCCATTCCATGTGATCTGAAAATAAGCTGTAAAGTATAACAAATACATAAGAACTCGCAGATGTTGTTCCAAATGATTGTTGCTATAACATGATGTAGTAGAATCTTATCTTTATTCCAGATACTGTTTTAAAATTATATTATTTTATTTTAATTTAGATCTTGGGGGTAATTAATTCCTGTTTCAGGATATTTCTAACAGCAAGGAGTTACTTTTTCATCTCAGAAGTTTTCCTTTTCTATATGAATATTGCTGCTCTAAAGATTAACTTTAAAACTTTTTTTTTTTTTTCAGTAGTCACAAATAGTTTCTTCAGGGCAAATGACTTCCTTAGAATGTAAAATTACTCTGTGTCTACTAGGAATCAGTGTGGTGTAGTCTCTGCTTGGAGTGATAAATTACATGAATGTAGACAACAACTAAGTCACTTCTTTGTTGAAAGTGAATGCTAATGACATTTATCCTCTCCTTCATGATAAACTCATTCAAAAGACTAAAATGCTGGGGGGAAGAATCCTGCATTTTAAGAAATATGCACGAACTCTTTGTAACTTGCTCAGTTACAAATTGCTGAGTGTGGCATCAATACATATTTAAATTATTTTTTAAACCCTTGTGTACCTCTGTTCTACATTTAAAAGGTTTTTCATGAAAGAATCCTGGTTTGCTTTTTGAAACTGAAGAGCGGTTAACAGTTCATCCTATGTGAATAACTGCTTTTTGTAAAAAATACCGCTATTGCAAGTGAAGGATCCCCCTCCTCTTTCCCAATCCTTTGTCTTCCCTGAACACCATCCTAAGCATACATTCCCCAGATTTCCTTACCTACCTTCAAGGCATGTATTTTTAGTCTGGATTAGTTTTTTGCCAAGTTAGCAACATGAGCATGTTCTGCTATACAAGTCCAATGAGTGCCAACAGCAAAACAGGAGAAGGGAGAGAAAGGGATCATAGAATCATAGAATCATAGAATCATAGAATAACCAGGTTGGAAGAGACCCACCGGATCATCGAGTCCAACCGTTCCTGTCAAACACTAAACCATGCCCCTTAGCACCTCGTCCACCCGTCCCTTAAACACCTCCAGGGAAGGTGACTCAACCACCTCCCTGGGCAGCCTGTTCCAGTGCCCAATGACCCTTTCTGTGAAGAATTTTTTCCTAATGTCCAGTCTAAACCTCCCCTGGCAGAGCTTGAGGCCATTCCCTCTTGTCCTGTCCCCTGTCACTTGGGAGAAGAGGCCAGCACCCTCCTCTCTACAACCTCCTTTCAGGTAGTTGTAGAGAGCAATGAGGTCTCCCCTCAGCCTCCTCTTCTCTAGGCTAAACAACCCCAGCTCTCTCAGCCGCTCCTCGTAAGACCTGCTCTCCAGCCCCCTTCACCAGCTTCATTGCTCTTCTCTGGACTCGTTCCAGAGCCTCAACATCCTTCTTGTGGTGAGGGGCCCAGAACTGAACACAGGATTCGAGGAGCGGTCTCACCAGTGCCAAGAACAGAGGGAGAATAACCTCCCTGGACCTGCTGGTCATGCCGTTTCTGATACAAGCCAAGATGCCATTGGCCTTCTTGGCCACCTGGGCACACTGCTGGCTCATATTCAGTGGGCTGTCAACCAACACCCCCAGGTCCCTCTCCTCCAGGCAGCTTTCTAGACAGACTTCTCCCAGTCTGTAGCACTGCATAGGGTTGTTAACACATAGGGATCATGCAAGCAGGGAAAGTTTATTTCCTCTCAGTGATGGGAAGTTTTTATATCAATTTAAGTCACATCACCTTATCCATCTAGAGTTTACCATCCACAGGACACAAAGCTGATCTAATATCTTGTTGCTACAGAGAGAAATCTAGCAACCTTCCTTTCCCTATCTCAGCACTTAACTCCTCCCCATTTCTCCCATTTCTTCTTCTAGCTACACAGCCTTGCTTCCTCCCCTTCACTGAACAAATCTAACTCATCAAAATTAGGGAAGAAAAAAACAACTTTGGTTTCTTTGTGGTTGCATAATTTTCTGTGGTTTTAGTGAATTAAGCAGGCTTGCAAGGGGCTAAGAGAAGCAGCAGTAGAGTGAAAGGAAAGAAAGACAGGTGAGGACTGTTAGCCTTGCTTTGCCTTGCCTTCCAATCTTCCTCACCTTTTTAGATTCCATTGTGCCACGTATTTTTCTAGATCCTTGATGATTTTGTTACTTTATTTGTCTGAAATTACTTTTACATTAAACTTCTTTAAAGGACTAATTTCTGAAAGGTAGTATTTAATTAAGAATCTATTTTAAGTATACCAATGAGTATCGTTTTCAAATGTTAGTCTTTATTTATTTTAAGGGCAGGAACTTTAAGATACCAAACACCATACAAAAGTGCACTTGCTTATAAAGTATGTTCATTTAAGTTTTCTCCCCTTTCACATCCGTCATCTTTTGAACAAACTGAAGCGGCATTTTTCTAGCTCTTGACTGATGGAATATATTTCCTTATAAGTTTTGCAAGCTGAATGAACAGGCAGTTCTTTTCACTGCATAAACAACAAGAAAAGAAACTAAGGAAATTTGAGATCATATTCCTGTATAAAGGCTGGGTTTATACTGCTTGAACAGATGTATCAATCCTTTATTGCCTATGAACTAAAAATAAGCCTTTCATGATGTAAGTAACAGATAATTCCTTCTTGGGTATGCGTGTACTCTAACAGGTGAGATAAGAGATTTGTTGACCATTTGAAAAATGATGTGGAATACAAGCAGCAAATAATAGTGGTCTGTGTTCTTGCATTTGTTTGGATTACTCAACAGGCATATTTTCAGAATTGCCATACAACCTCCTGTTCCAGCTTTATCCGCTGTAATGGGAGCAGAGAGAGTGTGTGTCCCTGAACACTGGCAATTCCTGCCTGCAGAACAGCCTCTTGGCCCTATGGAGAATATCTGTGGGTTAGTCATGTTTCTTTAATGGCTTCCCAGAACTGGCTTGGCGTATGACTAACTATTAATCTAAAAGTGAAAAAGAGAACTTTAAAGGAGTTAGTCCTAGATGTCTGCTGAGAAAATAGAAACTACAATTACACTCTGATTTTAAATATGTGATCTTATTGACTTTTTCTATTGTTATTTTTTCAGCTATGTGTTTATAGACACATTTCAGTAAAGGTTGACTCTTTAGTACTGCTGCTATGAATGGCACTAGTGTATAATATGAAGGGGCTGGAGAACAAGTCTTATGAGGAGTGGCTGAGGGAACTGGGGTTGTTTAACCGAGAGAAAAGGAGGCCTTATCACAGTCTACAACTACCTGAAAGGCGGCTGTAGTGAGGGTGTTGGCCTCTTCTCCTAAGTGATAGGCAGTAAAACGAGAGGGAACGGTCTTCAGTTGCATCAGGGGAGGTTGAGATTAGGCATCAGGAAACATTTCTTCACTGAAAGGGTTATCGGGTGCTGGAAAAGGCTGCCCAGGGAGGTGGTTGAGTCACTATCCCTGGAGGTATTTAAAAGATGGGTAGATGAGGTGCTTAGGGATATGATCTAGTAGCGGACAGGTATGGTGGTCTGGATGATCTCAAAGGTCTTTTCCAACATAGTGATTTTGTGATTCTATATAGAGCTGATAAATGTGGAGTGGCAAGTTATAGCAAACTGTTTACATCTGATGGTTAATAAGATGTTTACTCACTTATTTATATAGAAACCAGTAGCAGGTATAGACTGTTCAATTACTCTTGGTTGCATTATAGATGGCATTAGGATTGTATTAAAATAATATAAAACAGAAAGGATATATTTTCATTTTTTCTACAGTGTTAAGAAAGAAAAGTCAAAGCAAAGACATAAGATTGCTTTCATTAAGTTGATTTCTGGTTTCTAAGAGTTTTTGTTTTATCTCAAAACTCAGTACAGCTTTTTGAAATAAAAGAGCTGTAGTTTTTTAGTAATAACACTACATATGGTTAACACCAGACAGTGCCTATGTAAAGCTTGAAGCTGCAAGCTGAGATGTGAAAGTAAAGTGGGAGTAAAACGAATGATATGTCAGCTACATGCTCAGTAGTTTTTCAGGCATTATGTTTGAATGAACATAAGAGTTACCATGTGCTAAGTTATTATTTGTTATATGATAGCAAGGCAAAGATTCATGACATTGTTTATTATTACAATCTGTCCTGTGTAAAACACTTAAAGAAGAGGAGCTATCACTAATATGTGGCAATATATCTGAAGGATCTGGTAAATACCCTTGATTTAATTTGTTAGGCACTATTACATACATAGTGTGTAAGACTGCCTGTTGTTGACCAGTACCAATAGCATTGACAAGACTTACTCCACACCTGGATTTTTTAACACCTTTCCTTTTATTAAGCCTGCTGGGATCAATGATGATTATTAGATTTTAATAAGATTTATTTCACCATCAATATGCTGTCAGATACACTAACAGTTTTGATCATTTCAGGTCTTATTCAAAGCCATATTCTCAGAACTACTATACTGTAATCAAACAGATCTAAACACTATAAACTGAAAACTTAAACATGTTTTTACATGTTAGACCATTATAACTTTAATTATCTTTCTATAAAATACTTAATTATATGCCACCTAATAACATGACACCTCACATATGTAATGCCTTAGTGGTCTATGTGATCAATTCTTACACCTAAATAGCAAGTTCAACTGGCAAAACAAAGCACTGCAGAGGCAGGAAATTATAGACTTTATATGTGTGTTTGTGTGTGTGTGTGGTCTAAGAATCACACATTAGTTGCATGTTCACTCCTAAAGATCATGGATGCTTGAAAAGACACAGAATCAAGGATGAGAACACTGTTTCATCTGGTGTCAGTAGAGTGCTGCACCAAGTTTTAGCAGTCTTTACTGGGAAGGATTCAGAGGAGGCTTCTACAGGGTATAATTTAGAAAACTTCAATAGAAAGTTTTTAACAAAAATGTAAAGGTTAGTATTAATTTTGCACACAGGAGCTGAAGAAAAGTTATTGTGGTATGCTTCTGCCACATTTGTTTGAAAGCCAGTATCAAACACTCAGCTGTTACCCAACAGTGTAGGTTACTGAACTGAGAATGAATGGCACATCATCAGATCAGAAAAAAAATCATAGAAATTGTGTGCAGGGATTATCGGAAGACACTTGATATGTTGTTTGTTACAGAAGCTCAAAACAGGCAACATTGGGCTTTAGTTCTTTGAGTTTATGGAAGTTTCCTGTTAGCTGAAAGGCAGTTTTGGACTATGTTATTCCATTTCTCACAGGAAGTGTTGATTAGGTGCATCAGTTTCTTAGAATATATTTATCATGATTGCAAATATGTTCATTCTCATATTTAGTATGCTGAATCCCATGAAAATTCTAAGTGAAAGCAGCAAGTGTGCTATGGAACAAAACTCAATCACAGTGATCTTGCCTCTTTCATTGCTTGCATGTGCTTTCAGTTGTTCAAGGCCTATAGAATAGCTAGCTGAACGGGGATGCATGAGGACAAAATGGAAGGTGCAAATTTACAAAGCAAACTCTCAGTTTACTTCAGGCAGAAAAAATTACATTATTTTTTCTAGACTTTTTGGTGGTAGTTTTGTTACTTGTCTGAAGTGGACTTTTTAAAGTAGAAATAAATAAATTCTTTTGTATAAAGTTACTGAACAGTGGCAAGAATTGTAGTACCTCATATCATACGCAGTCAGTGAGGTAGGATCTCTTTCTCCCCATCACATTCACCATGTACTACAAATGTAGCTATTTGTAGTTAATTGTCCTCTGAACAATACAATTTTACACATAAAAATAATGATCCATTTTATGCCTTGCAGGAAAAAAAATCTGCTTTGTTTCTATGAAAATATATGTTCATTACTACTGCAGGTTTGATAATTTAGTATCACGTCTGGATGTAAGATGTATGACTTTTTCTGCCTTTTTAACCTCATGAAGTCAAATCAAATTTAAACAGGACAGCCCAAATAAATACTTACAGCTGAGGAAATAACACATTTTTATATATAGGAGTCCACTATTAGCTCCATTTGATGCTATTCTAAAAATTGTTGAAGACCCTACCAGCTAAATAGTGTTGCAAAAGGGAGTTTTACTGTTCAACAACACAAGTTCTCAAGAAACAGGGGGAAAATGAGATTTTCTTTTAATGTGGTTGACAATTTCCACACCACATTTCTACTGAAAAGCGAAAGTAAAAGCTCGTGTTATGGAAAGTATCTGCTTCTTGATTCACTAGAATTTCATATATATACACACACATATATATATAAAAAGAACAGAAATGTCACAGTAATGAGTTGAGCCCATTAATCAACTCCTTTGTCAATATGTACTTATGACAGACTTCTAAAACTCATGTCTCATATCCTAATTCTCTTACTCAAAGTAAATACTAGTTTTCAACATGAGTAAAATTAAAAGAATCTCACAAGTATAGATATACCAAATCCTACTTAATATTAGATAAAATGGTATTTATGACTTAACTCAATTTTGCACTGAACAGATCTCTGTAATCACTACATTGGTTTATCAGTGTCCTGGGAATGCCCTTTCACTGTTTCCATTTGTGACACACTATAGTGAGCAATAGTATGTTTAACCCACACCTCTAGAGTTATTTTTGTGATCAGAAATTGCTTTTAGATACTGGGAAAAAAAATTCTTGAAGGCTTTTAGTGAGTTGCATGCTGAATTGTTTCAGTGAGTTCAATAGGTCATGAATCATGTGAACCAGTATGATACAATTTGCAATTCTTTTATTTAAGATCAGAATTCCACTGTGGTTTGAAGCACATTCATTGTAATGATCACAAAACTATTTTTAATATTTATGGAATGGTACTGCAGATCCCACTGTAAATTCAAAGCATATGTTTACCAGTGACAAGAAACAGAGGAATGCACTAAATTTTATGAACTGTTAATGAGTCAATAAATTGACTGTTTTGCAGCCAGAACTTTCTTACTACAGGCATTGTACAACGTTCCAATCTGGATTTCTTATAGAGAAAAAAGTTCTACTCCAAATTTTAGCATCATTGTTTTCTTATTTTTCTTCACACTAGGATCTTGTGTCTTAAGAAGAAATACACAATTAAATGAGAACCGCAAAGTGTGTTTCTCACTGTTGTGAAGGTAGGAAGTTATCAGAATTTAGGTCTCTTCAGTATCACTGATTTAATATCACCATCACATCACAAAATCCTTTTGATAAACTTCTCAAGCTCAGTTTTAAACGTAGTTGACCTGCAAAGACAGTCCCCAGAATTTCAGTGCTGTAATGTTTAGAGATGTTCCACATTTATTCCCAGCTGTATTTTTACCCATGTCTTCTGCCAATGTTTAAAGAGCTTAAGCAGTTCTTCACTATTTATGACTTCTACCCCGGAAAGTATTTTATCTGAACTGTGTTCTCAGAACTCTAGTATCATTAGTGTTGCCTATTCCTCTTGCAGCACAAGTCAAATGGAAAAGTTAATATATCACTTCATTTTTACGTATATTTCCTTGTGTGCTGTTTCTCTCAGGCCTCACTTTCCTGCAAGCAAATGACTGTGGTTTTTGAATACATCTATAGCATTATTCTAGCACTACTAGCCTGAATAAGCACGCTTGTCAGAGTACTTATACCGTCCCATTGCAACATTTGTCATTAAGTTAAGATGCTTGACCAAGGAGATAATCTTTTCATTGCCATTTAAATCCATGAATCACAGAGATATTTCCAATATGTTCCTAATGAATTGCATCATATACTTTTATGTTCGCTGCACACTAAAGGCACAGCCAGCATATTCGTTATGATCCAGTAGTGTGACTTACAATTACGAAAATGTATTCTTTGGTGTTACTTAACACAAAGACATAGATTATTGTGTAGCTGGATTATGATTGTATCTACAGTATGTAGAATATGCACAGTACATGCACACGGGAAAATACCGCCTTCTTCCAATCTAAAAAGAATATTCTACATTAAGAGAGAAAGTATAACCAGAAGAATGGGAAATAAACATACAACAATAAATTTTCTGGAAAAGACAAGTTTTTTAGGTCATAGTACAAAACATGAAGAGTTACCTGTCTGCTCAAACAAAAGTATTTACCTTGTCTTTTCTGTGGTAGTAAGATATTACTATTTTTTTTCTCCTGCTTTAAAGTACGTTCACCAAGTCGTAAATAAACAGACATTTTCAAGCCTGCCCAAATATATTGGGTAGAGAGCGTTAGGAAATTGTTTGGACCTACCATTCTAGGAAAGCACAGAGGGTCAGATTAAGTATGATAAACATTGTTTCAGTTTAAAGCAGGAAGTTTAAACATTTTATTGCCTTTGGGTCAGAGAGATGAAAGAGAATAATACAAACCAAAAAAACTGTGAAGACACCAAAACTGATAGAATACCACCTCAAATGAAGTGGTAAAGTAATATGTCACCTTATGGGACAGAAGTTAACTGTTGAAACAATCTGCAGCCAACAACCAAATGGCACCTCACACAATAATCGTTCCAGTAGTTCAAATTCTTCAACTGGAACTTACTTTTGTACAAACTGAACAATTATACGGCAACAGCTTGGGATGATATGATTCAATGAGAAATTATTTACATCATTTTCTCAATTATATGCCAGGGCCATCTGCATATCCAGGCTGTCCACAAAACTGCCCGAGTTAAACTTATTACTCATATTACTAAATCTAACTGACAACTGGTTGGCTTTTAATTGGTAGAAGAGAGGAAAGTCCTGTTTTCACCCCTAAGGACTTCTGGACTAAAGTCCAAAGTACAGGCTAAAATGAGAGGAGCAGTCAATACTACTACTAACATTTTATTTATCTACTATTTTATACAATTTTTCATTCTTATTCTGGTCACAGAAGGACATATGTACATAATTTTATTTATTACGTTCATCAACAACTCCATAGCAATTACAAGACAATATGAGCAACCTGATCTACTGAAAGATATCCCTGGCCATGGCAGAAGAGTTGGAGATTGTAGAGAGGAGGGAGCCAGCCTCTTCTCCCAAGTGACAGAGGACAGGACAAGAGGGAATGGCCTCAGGCTCCACCAGGGGAGGTTCAGGCTGAACATCAGAAAAAAAAATTTCATGGAAAGGGTCATTGGGCACTGGAACAGGCTGCCCAGGGAGGTGGTTGGGTCACCTTCCCTGGAGGTGTTTAAAAGATGGGTGGATGAGGTGCTGAGGGGCATGGTTTAGTGATTGATAGGAATGATTCAACTTAATGATCCTGTGAGTCTTTTCCAACCTAGTGATTCTGTGATTCTATGATCTTTCAAGGTGATCTTTCATAGTTGTACTCCGTTTTGAAAACCCCACTGGAAGCCTGACTGCAATAGTTGATGTACCATTGCTAGAGTTTCAATATTTCTCACTCTCTAGAGAAAAGTTTTATTTTAGAATGTAGTAAATGACCATGCACCAGCTACAATTCAAGTCTACCAACAGCTAAACTTCTAAATTCCTGTGTCTTATGATGGGATAATAATGCAACATTTGCACTTAAAACCAGCAAACTGTTGATTATAAGTCTAACACTTCTCAAATACAAATGACATCTATTTGGTGGTCGTGCCTATTTGTTTTTTTTCTTGAATGAGTGATAAATTTACTTTCTTAGATTTTTGATAATTGTGATATCTTATTGTGAATCCTATTTCATAAAAGATCTCAGTGTCTAACAAAAACTAGCCACCTAACAAAATTAGTCTTCTAAAGGTAGAAAAGAAGGCAAACAGAATCATACAATCATAGAATTGTTTGGTTGGAAAAGACTTCTGAGATAATTGAGTCCAACCGTACCTGCCCACCACTAAACTGTATCCCTGAGCACCTCATCTACCCTTCTTTTATATACCTCTAGGGTTGATGACCCAACCACCTCCTTGGGCTGCCTGTTCCAGTGTCCCATAAGTCATTTCAGTGAAGAAATGCTTCCTGATATCTAAACTGAACCTCCCCTGATGCAAATGGAGGCTATTTCCTCTTGTCTTACCACCCATCACTTGGGAGAAGAGGCCAACACCCACCTCGCTACAACCTCCTTTCAGCAAGTTGTAGACAGTGATTAGGTCTCCTCTCAGCCTCCCTTCCTCTACACTAAGCAACCCCAGTTCCCCCAGCCACCTCTCATGGCTTGTTCTCCAGCCCCTTCACCGTCTTTGTTGCTCTTCTCTGGACATGCTCCAGCATCTCACTCTCCTTCTTGTCGTGACGGGCCCAAAACTGGGCACACCTTTCAAGCTGCAGCCTCACCAATGCCAAGTACATGGGCACAATCACTTCCTTGGTCATGCTGGCCATGTTATTTCTGATACAGGCCAAAATACCATTGAACTTGTTGGCCACCTTTGTGCACTGCTGGCTCATATTCAGCTGGGTGTCAACCAACAATCCCAGGTCCTTCTCTGCCAGGCAGCTTTCTAGCCACTCTTCCCCAGGCTTGTAGCTATGCGTGGGGTTGTTGGATCCCAAATGCAGGACCCAGCACTTGGTCTTGTTGAACCTCATCTTGTTGTCTGCAGCCCATTGATACAGCCTGTTCAGATCCCTCTGTAGAGCCTCCCTATTCTCAAGCAGATAAACATTTCATAGAATCATAGAATCATCTGCAAACTTACTAAGGGTTCACTCAATCCCTTCATCCAGAACATTGATAAAGATATTGAACAGAGCTGTACCCAACACTGAGCCCTAGGGAACATCACTTGTGACTGGCCTCCAGCTAGATTTATCTCCATTTACTGCAACTCTTTGGGCCCAGCCATACAGCCAGTTTTTTACCCAACAGAGGTTATGCATTTCCAGGCCAATGACAGCCAGTTTCTCAAGCAGAATACTGTGAGAAAAGGTATCAAAGGCTTTACTGAAGTCCAGTATTCACAGTCTTTCCCTCATCCATTAAGTGGGCCACCTTGTCATAGAAGGAGATCAGGTTAGTTTGGTAGGACCTGCCTTTCATAATTTCATGTTGACTGGGCCTGATCACCTGGTTGCCTAATATGTGCTATGCGATAGCACTCAAGATGACCTGCTCCATGACCCTCCCTGGCACTGAGGTCAGACTGACAGGCCTGTGGTTTCCCAAATCCCCCCTATAACCCTTCTTGTAAATGGGCGTAACATTTGCCATCCTCCAGTCAAGTGGCACTTCCGCAGTCAGCCAGGACTGCTGGTAGATGATGGAAAGGGGTTTTGTAAGCACCTCCTCCAATTCCCTCAATACCCCTGAGTGGATCCCATCTGGCCGCATAGATTTGTGAATGTCTAATTGGCCAAGCAGGTCTCTAACCATTTCCTCTTGGATCATTGCAGCTTTGTTCTGCTTTTCCTCCCTGTCTTCTGAATCAGGAGGCTCGGTGGCTGGAGAACATCTGACCCTACAATTAAAGACTGGAGCAAAGAAGACATTAAGTACTTCAACCTTGGATAGGCAGATAGACTTCATGATTCCTCACCTAGATTTTATTTATTTGCCACCAGAATAAAAACAGTGCTATCTTAGAGAGCAGTCAGTGTGTGATAAGTACTGCAAAGCTCTATTTTGAGGACACCGGTGAAAACATTTCTCCTGAGGGTTAAAATTAGCATCTATGGTGGCAAACACCAAGATGCAAACCTGTCCCCACTCACATCAAAGGAAGGTTTTCTCTTCGTTTCGGTGAAACTAGAATTTCTTCTGGGGAGTCCTGCAGGCATGGCAGGAGAGTATTACATACAGAGCTAGTAAGACAATCATTTCAGCAGCAAAATGGATTTGCACCCACTGTATTTATCTCCTCCTTAATGCTTCGAATTAATTCAAAAGGCTTAAGCCAACTCTTTCCCCTGCCAACCCCGAAAAAGCCCCTATTTGAATGATGGTAATGGAAAAGTAATTTATTTTCAGATTTCTATTGCAATGATAGCTCTGGTAAAAACTCCACAAATACCATTCTATATGCATCCTGTCCGTCTCTTCTTAACATAAAAATGAAAAGATTATGTAAGAGTTTCTGTTTAATCTCTTCCACTGTCTGTTAAACGTTCTAGAAAAAGAAGCCATTTTTCTTGAAACAAGGAGGTTATTGACCCAGATGGCATAAACCTCATATCTACAATGTCAACAGAAAAAAATTACTGCTGAAGTCTTGAAAGTACTATTTGCCCATGTAAATTCAAAGGCATGGCCCCTTTTTATCTGTATGTTTTTCATGTTCGCTGTTATGTGAAAGTCCGATTAAAAGCTTTTCAAAATAACCTGAGTGTGTAATTAGGGGCACAAAACTCCCATCCTGAGGTTAATATCCTCACAAACATGCGAAGTACAACTCTAACAGAGAATAAATCTGTTTCATAATTCAGTTCCAGTGTCTCTCCCCTCCACCTAAAGGCCTACAGTGTTTTGCAGAATGATACATTCATTGTTGGTTTATCAACTTAGAAAATGAGTAGTTGTTGAGATATTAAAGTCATACATACTAGCAGGTTGGTATTAATAAGTTCCCATGTTAATTTTTATCTGGATTTGAAGACCAATATTTCACCCAAAAGCCAACTAATTTTCTAATTATTTTTCTCCCTTACTTTCAATTACTGCATTGAAAAATGCATTGAAAAAAATAGCATAAAGGCAGTACTGTGTCATGATGTAAAAAGATATTTTTATATATTATGCTTTACTAAGTAATAAAGCAAATTATAGCTTCAAAGAATAGCCGCTGATTTGAAATGGTGGGTTTGTATTCTGTGGAAGCAGTTTGAGGAAAAAGAATGCTACTGAAAAGACTCTTTACTGAAGGTGAGACATGATGCCTAATACTGATAGGAGCTTAATAACCTATGTGTTTCTGTTATAGACAGAATAAAGCCAGTATCTAAGAAGCAATTATTTATTACTGTTTTACTGAAAAATAAAGATGAAAAGCTCCATAAGAATAAGTCTGTAGTCATGAAACAGTGACATTAAATAGACTCAAGTTCTGGATGAATGGAATAGATACATAGCTTTGATAGCTGTTTTTATGTCCATAACATGTAAGAACTTAAACCTTTCCTCAAGATGTAGTCATGAATACTCATTTTACAAATCCAGGCAAAGTGTATTGTGAAAAATAAAATCCACCCAATGACCTGTACTGAACCATGAAGGATGAAACTGTGGCTAAAGATCATTTAACTGTCACTTACTGCCTTTGCATTTTTCTGTATTTCTTTTTCCATCAGCCTGATTACCACAATATTTGTGTATGTATAGAAGGTTTCTTCAGTCTAATTTCCCCTCATTATATCCACAATTCATTCTCTGCCCAGGACGTCAAAGCTTTTAAATTAGAAGGAGTAAAATTTAGACTAAATGTTAGGAAGAAATTCTTCTCAATGAGGGTGGTGAGGCACTGGAACAGGTTGCCCATGGAAGTTGTGGATGCCCCATATCTGGAAGTGTTCAAGGCCAGGCTGGATGGGGCCTTGAGCAGCCTGATCTACGAGATTTGGAACTGGTTGATCCATAAGGTCCCTTCCAACCCAAATTATTCTATAATTCTATGATTCTCTATACACTAAAACCAGATTAGAACCTATCCTAGTGAGGAAGACGTAACAATAGGCAAAGATTGACCCGTAAAATAATCTTTTTGAAGTTACTTAACTAAGTTTAGATCTAAATATAACCTTAGAAAATGGAAAGGTAAAAGGGAAGGAGGAATGCTGAGCTTGCTCCATAGAAGCAAGAAGGGTTGTCTTGATACAAGCATTTTCTATACTGTTCTTTCTCCCCAATACCGTTCCATGTTAAGTAGTTTATGCTAGGGTTTCTTCTTTCTTTTTTCTGGGGGGAGGGGGTTGAGGAGGTGGGAGTTAGGTGATTGCTTCTTTATGTACTTGTCATTTATTTCAACTTTTATAAGTGACTGACATGCATTTATGAGAAGGAGAAATTACAGTAGGGGATATACATCTTGAAATAAATGGTAGAGAGTTCTGTTAGCAAGCATAAATAACACATCATTTCAGTAAGAAGACATAGAATAGCAGAAAAAGAATTCTGCCAGAGAGATCAAAACCCCTCCATCATGCTTATTTTGCTTTGTCTTTCCTGAACAGAGGTATTGGGTTTTACATTACACTGATACAGTGGGAGAGATTCTATTAGAAGTGGGTTTTCTGGGAGTGCATCCAATATTTGAAAGTGAGCTAGTGGATCAGAGAGTGCTCCTTGGGCTGAGTATTATGTGAGCTGCTGGAGCTGACAGTATGGTTCCTGCCTCATCAGCCACAGGTTGGAGTGGAGCAAGAACGTAGTGGTAGAGCCAGTGATTTATTAAAAGCTCTATTGGAAAAAAGGGAGCAATCGAGAAAACGTACATTTGTTGATGGGATTCAGGACCAGCTTTGGCTGTGTAAAAGTCTTCACTAGTACTAAATATTCTTCCTAACTGCATAAAGCATTGCTAAGGTATTGATAGGGAAGTGTCAATGCAGTCACATGAATGAAGACTTACTTGTGCCACTTGGAATATAAGGAAACAAATGACAAGGAGAAAGTGAAGATCTGCCTGAAGGCAAGAAAGCCATATCACAAATAATGAAAGATTTCAAATGAAAGGAAAAGACAGACAAAACCTGGCTCTTTCCCTGTCCTTTGTCCTGTTGCTCTGGGTACAAGGGCAATGTTTATTGAAATGAATAATAAAAATAATTCTATGAACAAATGTTCTTCATAAGTGGCAAAGATCTCTAGGGGACAGTGCATTAAATTGTGGATATTATCTATCCAAACCAAAAATCAGAAAAGCATGAAATTAGTAATTGACTCAATTTACCTCATTTATTAGAAGCCTAGACCTCTGTTTGAATTAATATTGCCCAATGGAATTTCAAGTGGTAGTGACATGGTGTAGCATGACACAAATTAATGCCTGTTCTTCCTACTTTACTGCAAACCACCCATACTTCCAATTAAGTTAGTTCTAATCTAATATGCATGCTTTCACGACTTCTATTGGCAATAAAATATGACTCTTTCCCCCTTCCTTCTCTGATACCAGACTTGTTTTACTAACTAGCTGATTTTTCGTAATAGCATGCTGCATTTGCATATAGGGTACTGACTGCATTCTCTTTCTGACTATCTTATACTTTTTTGCTATGTGCTGTACTGTAGATCACAATCAGTTAAAATTAAATGTATAATTTTCCACACCAAGTACAGTAATTTCCTGAACAGATATTTGACTATAACATATTGCCTATAATTTTACAATACAAATGATACAATTTAACACGTCCTACTTATCCACCATTTTCTCTACCAATATTTGGGTTTGCCATTTTTCTTCTTAAGCAACTTAAAATGAAGGTTTTTTTTCTTTAGTATCAATAAACCTTGACAATTTCCTAAATACTCAAAAATCATTTTGATTGTTGTCTATAAACAGGCAAGTAGGACCTGATCCACAGGCTATCAGAAAAGATAGACTATCTGTTGATATTGAAGGATTTTGTGCTAGACCTCTAGCACTGTCCAAACAGCAGTGGCAAAGAACTCATTTTATGTACAGTATTTTAAAATAAATTATTCAAAAGGATGAAATGAAATGAAGTAAGGGGTTTTTTTTTACTCTGAAAAAAAGGATTCTAATAGTAATCATGACCTTGGCATTGGGAATTTCCTGGGGATTTAATAACCACCCAGGGGTAATGGCCTTTGGCTTTGCCTGAGGCCATCAGCTCTCCTAGCTGGTTATTAATCCCTAGAAAATGTCCTGTATGTCAATTATTAATATTTAAGTGTTGTGTAGGCAAATTCTTGCCTTATTAAACAATTTTAGAGGAAACATAAGTAGAGATTCAAAATCTTCTAAAATGCCATATTAAAAGAATCAGTGACAACTTATGCATTTATATTGCTAAGTAAACTCACAGTACTATACGTTTAAACTGAACTAATTCATGTTAGCTCTGTTTATTCCAGTCAGCTTTTGATCCAGCCCAGTAAATACTTCTGTGACTATAGGTTTTAATGCCATAATCAACATTTCTTGCATTTTCTGCATTTGCAGTCTTGCAATTTCCTACAAAGGCAGAAGAGATTATCAGTTTCTGCATTTCCTTCAGGGTTCAGTTATTTTTCCTTTTCCCCCAGCACTGAATTTTGATAAGATTCTTATCCTCAGGATGAAAAAAACCCCAGCAACAAGACTATCCTATGTATGGCAACATAAGTCTTTTTTTGTTTTGTCTTTAAGAGAATTAGTTTGGATCTCAGTTCTGTGTGCATATCAGAAAAAGCCTAGAAGGAAACAAGGGGGAACTTAGTGTACTTGTTCAGAATCAGATTTAGATTTTGCTATAAGGAGAAAAAAAATCTTTGAAGACCACAGGTAATTGATTGACCTGTTTTACATTAATATGAAAAGTTTCCAGTAACACAAGAAGAAAGCAGTAAAAAGAAGGAAAAAATGTGTATTTTTATGTGATATAAGCATATTTCTATCTTCTATGGTTCCAGAATAAGTAGATCTATGCTTGCAATTGCTTATTTCCTTGTTTTGTTATAAAATTGAAGGTGATATTGTGGCAAAATAAGGATTCATACTTTAAATTTTATTTTATAACATAAGACTTAAGGATTTTTAGGATTGGTTCCAGGAGTTTTCATTCCCTATCTACAGAATATTTACTGTGTATGTTTTATAATTAAGCAATAAGATGAGACAAGCAATATACTTCTGTAAGATTATAACATGCCTCTGGCGATGCTATATGGGACAAGGTCATATTTAGAATTACTTTAATCACCCAACTATAATAATTGCTTGGAAATATACTCCCTGCAACATCTTATTGCTAATAAAGTCATAGCTGAGTCACACAATACAAGCTATAGTTAGGTTTGGATAAATAATTCTAATGTAAAGGCCCTTTTTTTCATCTGCTCGTAATTTTCAAACATTGGTCTTTTAGGCTTACCTATGACAGGTAGACATTCTACATTACTGAAGTGTTAAAAACTACCTTATAGAAATCATTTTTATTTACGACTACGCCCATTAGTTTGAATTCAAAGTTCAATGTTAATTAAAATGCTGTTTAGTGCAGTGATGTTTGTGAAGCTTTAGTAAGCAAACAAGAGGCAAACTGGTAAATCTAACCCACCAGATCCCAAAGCTTAGAAGGATTCATTGATATCACAAAGTCATCCAAACTTCTATTTCCTCCATCTAGAGACTAATTCACCTTACTACTGAGATGTAGTCAAAAGTGTATTATCTTGTTGCAGGCTGGCCAACTTTGACCAAGTGTAACTTAGATTCAGCTGTTATAAAGGGAATAGCCAAGAAAACACCAGAGAAACAAAGGAAGTGGCATGCATAACGATGCTTCTGAAAAAAGTAGCATCAGGTACATCTGTTTAACTTTAACGGACACAGTTTCCTGGACACGTTCCTGTGCAAACTCCTCTAGGTAAATCTGCTTTAGGAGGGGAGTTGGACTAGATTGTCTCCAGGGTCCCTTCCATCCCCTACCATTCTATGATTCTGTGATTCCATGAGAAGTCAAGAGAAATAGCTTTTCAGATTTGTATAATACAAGTCTGAAGAGTGTTCCTGAAATTTTCAACTACATCTGAAGATAAAATGAAAACCTGTGCACAGGTATGAGATAATGAATCTGGTTTAGAGCTTAAGACAATAACTGGTTTGAAGAGTTGCAGTGACGTTTCTAATCACAAAGAACCATAGTAGGTTAAGTGATGTGACCAAGAAAGAGGCTGGGAATAAAAATCCCATGTTAAAGAAAGAAAAAATTATAAAATCTAATCTGGCCATCCATGAAAAATCCCCAAACCACCCACCACAAACTAAATACAAACCCAACTCTTTTTCTAGATGGTAAATAGATACTAAAATTAAACCAATATTGTCTGATTAATATAAATCCAATTATATGAAAAATATCAGTTATGGTTGCAGCAAAAGAACCACCTTCTGTCTTTCCAGGTGTGCTGTACACCTGCAAGAAAAAAAAAGATATTTCTATTTTGTCTAAGTTGTAGCCTACTCATCTTCATGCATTTTTGTTCAAGACTGTGTTTCACAAAGGATAACGATGTCACAGACTCTGAGCTGGTAAAAAAATGACCAAGTATCAAGTACTCAGTGGCAATTCCAGCACCAGAAGTATTCTATGGTCTAGAGATATGATTAAGAGAAGGTGGGGAGCCTCCTTGAAATCCTTGGGAAGTATAAGTTTGGGGTTGTTTAGCCTAGGGAGGACAAGGCTCCAGGAAGACCTTGTTGAGGCCTTTCAATACTTAAAGTGGTGTCATAGGAATGATAGGGACAAATTTTTCAGGAGGGTCTTTTATTATAGGACAAAGAGTAATAGCTTTAAACTGAAAGGGGGCAGATGTAGACTAGGTATAAGGAGGAAAATTTTTCCAAGGGAGTTGAAACACTAGAACAGGTTGCCCCTAGAGGTAGTATATGCCCCATCCCTGGAAATATTTGAGGTCAGGCTGAATGAGGGCCTGAGCAACATAATCTAGTTGAGATGCCCTTGCTCATTGCAGTGGTGGATTGACTACATGAACTTTAAAGGTTCCTTTCAGGCCAAAATATTCTACTATTCTATGAATAAACAACATCCTCTAGGGATTACATGAACAATGAATATAGGGTTTTTTTTGTTTTTTAAACCAGAAGCTCTTCACAGCAAAGGCTCCTGTTTATAGCTTCATTATCTACGACCTCCTTTTGAAGAAGCTCCTATGAAGTGAGAAAAAGACCCGTATTGTATTTTATTGTCTAGCTAATCTTCCTGTCATAATCTTAATGCTTCAGCGATTCTTGTCAGGTGGAGTTATTATTTCTCCTATTTTAACTTCAAGGGGTTTTTTTTTTATATATGCCTGTAATGAAGAGAACATACTCATATACATTGAAATTTTACATGTCAAAATGTATAATTTTTTGTATTTTCTCAGGAAGCAATTATATTGAAGCCACTGGGCTGACTGAATACAGGTAGGCTGCACTTTTGTAGCACCACATATTTGAGAACATATCCTAAGGTATTTCGATAAGTTGAGTTTTTGTGCTTATATTCAATATTCTGTAAGCAAGTAACTACTGTTATCACCATTTTGCAGGAGTGGATATTGGAGAGTTTATGATTAGATCAACAGGAAGTAATCAAATTTAGGTCTCCTAATTCCCAACAGCTATTCTTTTTCACACTCATTTGGCTTCATTTAAAATTGGTTAGATGTGTGCCAAGGACAGAAAGAAGATGTGAATATGAAGGACAGAGAAGCAAATTTATCTTTACCTGTAGTAGTTAAAATTCATCTGGAATCTTCAAAATAAGGTATTTAGGAACAGATTATGAACTTAGAGAAAAAATATAAGAATTATCATGAATCTGGAAGACATGTCAAGATTGAAAAGGTGTGAGATTGTTTACAGCTGAGAAAAGAGGAATAACAGCTGTCGCAGTAATTGGGTATGAAGTAATGATGACACAAAGTTTCTAATATGGCAGAATGAGAACAAAATTTTTAAAAATTAAGAAAATTAACTTTTTTCATAAAGCCATATTATTTGACTTAAGAATTGACTACTTCTGATGTCAGTAATAAAAGATTCAGAGACATCTATACAGAAAACAGTATTTGGTTATAAATAATAGTAATGAAAACATGGAAATTAATTATATTTCTGAGATTAAAACAACCTTTAATTATTACTGATCAGTGTCAGGTTATCCTACACAAGCCATCTGCTAGGTTATTATAATCTTCCTTAAAAGTATTTTACATAGGCTATTGCCAGAAGAGAAAGAACTTGGATCTGAGCCAGTATTGCTATTCCTATACTTTTGTACACAACTATCTGAAGAAGTGAAGTCATCACTTCTTACCACAAACCCTGAAAGAACACAACCACATATTTTTGGGAGAAATGCAATTCCTGGAAAAATATTGCGCTCCTAAAATAACAGAATGTAGAAGCCCCACTTTCAAAAGTAAATAAACTATCTATAAGGGTGGATCTATAAGGATCACATTAGGAAAGGTCATTATTTGAACAATGCAAACTGCTTTTAAAGAGAATTGATTAATAGAAGAAATACAACCTATCACACCTGAAAATAATAATTCACCCATTCCAGATTCTGTTTTCTTATACCTTAGCACAGCACAGAAATACTCTTATTTATGGTAGCCAAAGATCTGGAAATACCATATCAAGCTTTTAACAGAAACTTCCCGAGAGTTAAACAAATTGAATTTTCTGAAGTCTGTGTAAGTGCATCAGTCTTGGGCAGGAAGGACTTTTGCTTCTCATAGGTTTAAATAGGCAAATAAAAGTGAAAAAGAGGCAATGGAGTGAAGCCTAAACTTGAGATATTACCAAGCAATTGGGTTGTTAATATTTCTGATGCACAGCAAAAACAATTTTTAAATATTGCTGTCACTGTACTTCAGCATGTATCACCATATGTTTCCTAGTATAGCCTCACACAGGTATGACAACATTGAGGTAGGATCACATACATTTATAGGATAACAAAGGGATGATCATAAAACAAATTAATCCCTGGTAGTGGCATAACATAAACAGCAACCCTGAGTGAGCTGTGGGATATACCACTATTTTACAATCATCCATTAAAGGCTTCATTCTCTGTTTTTCTATGCAGCAGGGTTTTTTATGGCATGTTTTCAAGCTGGAAAAAGAAGCTTAGAATTCTGTAACCCCCCTATTCCCATGATAGGTAACTCCTCACAACTACACTCCTCTTAAACACAGACAGGAAAATGCGATGTGCTAATGGGCTTTGCAAGCAGTAATTTAAGATGACTGCTTCAGAAAAAAAGTGTTCATGTCTAATAGCCATCACCTTCTCCTTGTTGTGGTTAACTATCTCTTTAATTTCATTCTATATGCTTTATTCCATTCCATCCATGTATTGTAAGCAAATAACTATCATAAAATTGCCAAAGTATGCAGATGAGACAAAAGTATTCATCATGCTCAATGTTAACACTATATATGAAAAAATGAAGGAGAGTCCAAAAAAGATCAAATTGATTTAAGCAGTGATAGCTGATGTAAGAATTAGAATTATCAACTGTAAATAAATCAGAATTAAGGTTGATAAAAAACCCCAAACACATACAATGCTGGATTTGATTTAGCTGTTACCAATGGCAGTCATGTTGTTGAGAGTTACTGGGAAAGGAGTCTGAGTATAAACAAAGATATATTTAAATGCTTGTAGATTTTTGGTGTTCCCACACTGTAATTATTGTATGCAGGTCTGGCTATGCTGTCTGAAAAAATTACATGGTACAATTAATGAAAACATAGAAGGCTGACAAGTGTTAGCTAGGGGTATAGAACAAGTTCTGCAAAGAAAAGAGACTACATAGTCTCCAATAATAGAGAGGTAACAAGAAGGGTACTTGAAATTAGAAAAAGGAAATAAAAAAGCTGTGTTTAATCTATTTTTTTAAATTTTTTTTAAAATTTTTTTTTTACAAAAAACACATAAATTAATGAATAACAGATATACTGGTGGGAGTTAAACATGACCATCCAGACTATGGTCCGAAATAGGAAGTTCTGATGCTGCTGACTGCTGGAAGGGTACCTGGAACAGTTATGCCAGAGATGGGACATGGGGCTAAATGAGTCTGCTGACTCAGAAAGGCATGGATTTAACATCCCACTCGTATTTTCTCAATATTCAACATCTGAGAACAGTTTTAAGCTAATATTGTCATAATATTTTAATTATTATTTGTTTTATTGTTAACATGTATTGTTATAAAAAAAAATTAATTTCACCTGTTTGTAAGTGCGCTCAATATAATTCAAGACAGCACCCAAAACCTTATACATACCCAAAAACTGGGTTGGGTTGTTCTTAGGTTAAAATTATTCTGTCATCTGAAATTAATATGGTCTTTATACCACATTTTTGCAGAGATGAAGCATTCTTCTAAGTTTAGGTACCTTTTCTAGCTTCTAACCTTACTTTTATGCAGCCTTGCTTCTATCTAGGGCTGTTCCCAGCATGTCTTCTTAAAAGCTTTCACAGAATTGTTTTCAGTGAGAATCTTTCCCCTGCCGCAGGACTTACTATCCCACACTGTAGTTATATATAGCATGCACAAGGTTGTCAGAGTAATGGAGGTTGAACTGACATGCCTAGAGTTGGCAGATATATTTTAGGCATCCCTACACTGTTCTGCCACTTAATTTAAACTGTGTTCAAAGCAGGCATAACCCCTGTAGCACAATCAAAGCGTGTCATATTCCATGGTAATTTAGTTCCCTATCTAAGCACTACACTACCAAATCCAGCTAGTACCTTGCGTATACAGCAAATGTTGACCAAACTTCAGAAAAATGTGATGATGTCCTCAGACAGATGTCTTTTCCTTTTTACAGTCAGTGTTTAATTATAATTAACTGCGGGGAGGAAGAGGCACAAGGAGAGATACACACATATAGGGGATTATTTCCATGGGATTCTTGAACAGGGAGCAGACAACTTCAGAATATTGAAAACTAGCCTGAAAAATTAGAAATGTTAAAATATTTTGAGCTGGAGAATAAAAATTATCAATTATTTCATAATATTTCTTTGCAACATATCTCTTGGGAAAATTTAGGACAATTCAAGTGACACTAAAAACACAAAGCCTTTTGGTAATAGAGAAATCAAGCTTATAGAACATGAACTGCCAGAAAATTGCAATTAATGTTATTCTTTTATAAATGCTCCATAGAAAGTGGGCAGTTTGGAAGTTAGAGGGAAATCACAGTGATCTGAGAATACATACAAGTGAATAATTATGAAGTACACTGAAAATTATTCCATTGAAAACCAATTAACAACCTCGTCTATACACCTCTTCCAAAAGCCTGATAGTAGAAATGTCTGGTTTTATATTGATTTCCATTGACTCTCATATGCTTGCCTGCCATGTAAGCTATTTAAGTAAATGATTTTTTTGTCCAGGATCTACTTTTTTGAACATATCAAAGTGTCAAAATATAGCAGCAGCATTGTCTATTAAATCAAAATACCCCATTAATAATATTGAGTACTACATCTCCGTATAAAACAGCAAAAAATGTGTGTGTTTTCATGTGATTCAACACACGTTATCTTTACTGAGTGTAGACGAATGGCTCTCTACCATACCCCTGGGAAATAGTATTATATGCTAATTATAATTATGAAGAGAATTCTGAGGTATGAACGTGCCAATATATTCAGATACAGCAAGAAGAAATAACCCCACCAGTGTAATTAAGGCATTTTTAAAAATGAGTAGATTGAAGAAACTGACTTTTAGATGAGAAAATGATATAGAGAAAAACCTCCTTTCTTTCTAATAATTGAGTTTCTGAAGAAAATTTGCTGAACTTTCACCCTGAAGAGCTTATCTAAAAGGTGTCCAGATACTAACTCTTTTTCCCTCAGTCTTTAAACAGGCAATATCTCTTTGTAATCCTTCAAATTACCCACTGGCTACATTTGAAGCTGATTTTCAATCCCATTATTTCTTTAATTAAAACCTTAGTACAGTAGTTGCAACTGTTAGCAAAGGTAAGAACGGAGGGGATGGTTTCAGGGTCTGTGATTGCTGATGCAGCAATGCTGTTCCCAAAACAAAGGGAAACCACCTCACTGCTAACTGCTTCGAGACCTACCACGGGATCTGGACAGTACCATACAGAACCATAATGGTTAGTGACCCGTGTAAAGAGAATTAGATATTGAGCACATGGGCTTTAAAGGGGAGCAAGGAAACACTTATTTTTGCTGGGAGAGAAGGCTTTTCTGAAGAGCTGTTTATCTTTCTTTGTTTTGTTACCAAGAGCAGCTGCTAAAGCAAAGGCAAGCTCTTTGAAGAATATTGTATATATTTCAGAGATTATGACATCATAAAGGGAAAGAGTTTTAAAGTTGATGAAAAGAGATGACAGATTTTTTTTATCCATGCTGCCCCAAATCTGTTTTGTTTAAATTTTTAACTCAAACTCTTGGCATACACTTAGAAGAGAGATCTGTGGGCTTGTTGTCAGAGCTTTTATGTGCAGAATCAAGGTCTCCTGGGTTTTCAAGAGAGGACAAAAAAACTAGACTGCTCCTGTTTGTTGCAAAATGATTATAATGCACCAAGCTGACAGGTGCTTTTACTCAGCTGGGTTTGAAGTGAAAATATTTAGAGAAAACAACAAAATAGACTTATTCCACATCCATTGAGCTAATCAGGGGCAGCCTTTTTAGAGAGAAAAGCCTAAAATGCTTTAAAAGAGAATTAAAAATCTCTCTGAATATCAGTTTGCTGAGATAATAAGGAATGTAGCGTAGTGAGCTAACCCAAATGTACTAAACCTGAGTACATTAGAGTTGCTGGTGCTTGGCTAAAGTATACATCTCTACTAAATATACCAGTTTAGTCTGGCAAGAGAACATTATTATGGGAAGCAACTTGTGGATGTTCATGCTGTTAGCTGGATTCTGAGATAGATGCAGTCATATCATAGAACAATTACAAAATTAAACTTTTCATATGAAAGGAGAGAAAGAAGGGAAAGTCGAAATCCTCCAGCCAGAAATATCCTGGCTGTTTGATAATTATTGTGACTATGCTTGCCCTTCACTGGTGCTTCTCCATCTGCTTTTGGAATTTACAGAGCAACTTTTCACTGATACTTAAGTTTTTGCTTAATGACCTCAATTAATTAATAATTTCTAGCACTGACAAATTTGCCTTCATTCGCTAGGAATGTCTGCTGAGAAAGGTGTTACTCTACCAAGGTGTAAATAACAGGAAGATGTTAAGAAGGTCAGATATCCTTTAGCCTAAGCTCCTATTTATCTGGGTGAATATTAAATCTGTTCCTGACAAAGTGGGCACTGTTCATTAAGTGACGGTAGAAATTTTGCTCATATACATTACTTCATTCATTCCCAGTATTTTTAGACTGTGATTGATTTCAGAAGTGAAAATGCAGATGTTTGTCTAGCCAAATATTTGTGTGCACTTAATATTATATCGCACCACATTACATAGAAACACTCACCCTAATTAAACTGAAGTATGACCAATGTCTGGGTAAACTTGAAGGAAGGGGAATAAAGTTAGTTTACACAACAACAAATCCAGTTTATGTAGAACAAGGTATTCTATTCTACTACAAAAGATCGAACTGGAATTGTTGAGGTATTTTTGAGCACTCATCTTGCATCCCGTTTTTCTCAATCTCTGCTGTCTTTTCTTTGTTGCTTGTAGGCAGTGGATGAGGATGAAATAAAGCCCTAGAGAAATTCACTAAGTAGACACCCCCTAAAACACCATGGGAAAATAAAAAAAAAAAAAAGATTGAGTTTACAAAGTGAGAGGAATCCTAGTGGAATCAATTTGAATGAAATCACAAGAGCTTGCTGGTTGATATGCTTAATGGTATTTATAAAACATTCTAAGTCTGGAGAATACCTTCAATGTATAGATTATAAATATATTAGTTTAAGAAGCTACCATAAAAGGATTTATGAAGTTAGAAAACTGTGCTTTTCTGAATTGCTGAACTTTTATATTTATTCACAAAGCTTTAATCTTTTATGCTGATAAACAAACATCCAAATATATTCCGAATCACTTACAACAATTGCTGGCCTTTCAAATGTGGAACACAGGATAAATCTTTCTTTGTAAAATGCAAAAAAAAAAAGCTAAAAAATATGTGCAGTTTTCATTTTTATATACAAAAAATATTAAGAGCCATATTTATTGCATTAGCTATGCATCTGCTGCACATGGACTAAATATTGACTTCCTTCCTAGAAGGAAGAGGGACTGTCAGTTTGCATTTAGTTCTCCTGGTTTGATCAAGTAGATTTAAGTGAGCTGAAATGACAACTGGACATTTAGCTATCCCACACAGCCTAACGGTTGTCGTATTTTTAAAAAGTATAGGAAAGAGTTGGTTGTGGCTGCAGTTTTCCTGATCGTATTTGTATCCAGTAAGTGTTATCAACTAGGTTTCATTTCTTTGTCTTGCATCAATAGCTCCATATCTTCTAACGTGAATTTCATCCAGTTTTTGAGATTGGTGTCAGATCAGGAAACTTGGGCAGGGCAGCGAGTACTGTGATTGCTTCTAGCATCATATATCAGCAATGCAAATCACATAGGGTTTTTGTGTACCTCTAGTACACCTACCAATAACAGAGAACATGTCAAATTTCCAAGACCAAACTTGCACTTCTACAACCTCCTGAAAAATATATTACATAAATGCTACTTACCAATCCAAAAGGTAGATTTGGTTAAATACGTTTTTCCAAGAATCTCTATATTCACAGTGCAACATTGTGATAAAAAACAAAGAATAATCTGAGTCTCCTTAACTGTCATGGGCTGTCATAAAGGAATCAAATTTAACATTTAAAGGTAAGTTTTAAATAGCGTCTTGAATAGCTTTGAATAGATGTGTAATCTAGGAGAAGCCTTGTGTAGTCTTTAGCATGAGGAAGGGGGGAAACAAAGTTTTAGTGTAGAACGCTTGTTCTAAACAATTCTGAAGTATCACATTTTGTGGTTACATATTATGAAGCCTAGCTAGCAGTAAGCATTGGTAATGGAAAACTGAAGGACTACAGAAGAGTTACATAAAGACTGAACTGACTGGGAACAACAGAGAAGAATGAAAAAATGCTCTCGCAGAAGACCCATAGATAAACAGCTAAAAAGATCAGAAAATCCACTCAAACACAAACATAGCAAACATAGCAAAGGATGCAGCCCTCAAATACTGCACAGAATATGTGAAATACTAAATAAAACTATTCCACTGATTGACCCAGATTTAATTGAATATACATTTCCATGGAAATTTTCATCTTTCTCCCAATTTATAGAATCATAGAATGATTTAGGTTGGAAAAGAGATCTAAGATTATTGAGCTGCATATGTTATGTTTCAGCTCTGTATAGTGTAAGACACATTAAACTGTTAGCAGAGGCAAACTCATGAAGATTTATTCTTTTTCTAGCAGACTACAGTAACAAAGACTGCTACTGGTTCAAATAATAGAAATCAACACAGATTAATATTTACATATTTTATCAAGCCCTAGACAAAAGAGTCCTTTGATGAAGGATTGCCTCCCTCAAAGCACAGGTGTAGAAATTGTTCAGCATAGTATTGTAGATGAAAAGAAAAGGTTGAGATCAGCTCCACAAACTCTACAAAACTTTCGAACTCGTAAAGACAAAGCCAAACTAAATTATTTCTTATCCAAATCAAATATTTAGATGAGCATTATTTTGCATTCAACAGGCAATGAAAATCAGTGACAAGCTAAAATATTAAAAGCCAAGCAAGATAAGTATAACTTGCACCCACTGCCAGAAACCTGAATTGTAGTGGGAATTTTAAATGTTACTGTTTTTAATATCGCCATGTTTGAACAATCCTTGGGTTTGAAATAGCAAGCTGTTAGTTATTTCCTAGAAAAGGAACACTATCCTCATGTCTTTGGCTAAACAATGTAATTTAAGAAGTCTGAACAACTCACAGCACTGAGCGCCTTCCAAATTTTCATAATGTAGTTTTCACTTGAAGTTTGGCTATGACGACAGGATAAATTGTCAGGCATATAAACATTTCCGTCAGCTATGTCTTGAGGCTGCCTTGGTTTTAATTCTGAATTCTTTGTGCATGCCAGTGCTCCAAAATGCTAAAAATAAGGAAAATATCCAGGAAATGGAAAATTGAGCTGTGAAACTCATGCAAAAGGAAGCAAGCAAGCAGATGTCTCTATCTACCCTTTGCCTTCTTATGTGGCTGATGTCCAGGGACCCTTTGATTCCAGGAAACGGACCTTTATTATTGCTGGCCTATTCATGATATCAAATTGAGTACAATATATGTTTTCATATTGATAGACTAATTTTTTTTTCCTTTTGAAGAGTCATTGAACTCAACAGTTGATTCAGCTGTCCTTTCAAAACATGCTGGAGATGAGACTATGAGATTTGAATCTCTCTGATTGCCACCATATACCACAAGAAACATCTGATATTACACATATTCTCCTAGCTTTGTTGTTCATCTCTCTAGTTCAAAAAGAAGACATTTTTTACAACCAGGCTTAGCTAGCTGAAAAACAGTCTCATAACAATCTCATAACTGTATCGGTGGCATTAACTTTCCTATTAAAGCACATTTTACACTCTGGGTTGCTATAATATAAAAATATTACATTTAGATGTAGTTGAGCAGCCAAGATGTGATGTAGCCAGTTTAAGAATTTACAGGAAAATGTATTAACCAGCTTACTGAGGACATTTACACTTAAGGTTCTGAAATATCACTTAGTAGCTTTTGTATTACAAAAAGAGTTTTGTATTCATGCTGATAGCAAAACAAGAGGAAAAATAATCTACATGACAAGTCAGAAACTGCAGGATATAGGAAATGACCAAGCAGTGCATTTGGAGGGAGGTGAATTGCCAAGTATCACACCAGGTGTAATGATAAACTCAATGGGGTGCAAAATAATTTGTGATAATCTCTCTAGGAAGGATATTATCCCCATTATGTATTATTATTTATTGTCTTCTGATGAGCAGTGGCTGACTAAAGGCCAGTGGAAGAACATTTGGCTGAAAACTATGAAGAAAAAAATTTAAATGAAACTGCAGAAAAAGCTAATAGTCATATTAAAATAAAGTACATTCTCCACAAAAGTGATTGTTGCAGTTAGCCTGAAATAAAATCTAAGCTTCAGATAGTTCGTCAGATTTATTCTTCACTTTATTTCTTCTGCCTCTGTCAGACTAAATCAAAAGTAGCAAAGCTGACTTTTTTAGACCACAACACTTCATCTGTTACCATAAATTCACATTTAGCTATTTAGTGAACAATTATTTAATTGTGAATGGTGTTATACTCCTTCAAAACTCCTGTTTGCTTCAACTTCTTCCATTAAAGTAGTTGACTTTCTTATTTTTAATGATCAAATCTTAATATTCAGTTATGCCTCATTTATTTGGAACAAATTCAACAATGATAGATGCAAGAGCAACTACCTAGAATAAAGCTAGGTCTGCCAGTGGCCAGAATGAATTCATCTTATTCGGGAAACATAAAGACTAAGCTTCTTTTTCTCAAATACTGTTCAGGCCAGATCTAGTCTTTTTGTAGGTTTTTAGTTCAAACTTACAATATCTTCTGAGTTTGGGGATTTTTAGGTTTTTTTTAATTTTTTTTTTTTATTCTTTCATTCTTTATGGTCCCTAGAGGTATTGATTCATAAAAGATGAGACTACAAAAGTTTATCAGTGATCTACATTCTCTAAAACAGAAGGAAAGAGAACAATCTAGTAAACAAAAAAATATCTGGAAGAGAAACATATTTTCTATATATGCCAGCATTTATGTACATTTTATCAAAAGGACTGTTTTAGATTGAAAGGATGCTGAGATCAAGTCCACAAAACAGTTTCCAAGTGGTTTGCTCCTACCACATAGGCATCAGCAAGAAAAAAGAAGAAATATAGATAAAGTATTCTTAATGCATCCAGGGTCAAAAGGAAGTACTTATTCACATAACACATAATTAAATTGTGGAACTCACGGCCACAGGATGTTGTGAAGGCCAGAAGGATAAATGAGTTAAAAAAATAATTAGGCAAATGATTAGAAAAAAAAATATCCATTAAGGGCCATTAGGCACAAAGATGTTCATGCAGCCTCTGGCTCAGGAAATCTCGATCCCACAGTTAGTTTGAAAATGGAAGAATATACTAAGATAGCAGTCTATAGTTAGCCTTTTATTAAACTCTTCTCCTAAGCACTTTTACTGACTAGTCTCCAAGGAGGACAGTGAACCTATAACTTAACTAGTGCAGCTGTTCTTGTATCGTTATGCACTAGTTTGATATGCATACAGTATAAATAACTCAAATGGCAAAAAAGGTGTCTCTTCTATGCTAAATGTTTAGTATCGTAATTATATTAATTTTCTTATTATTTTATAGGGATATACATATGGTGTATTTTCAAGGAGATTATATTGCAGATTAAATATAAGAGTATTGAAAAAAAGATAGTACCGGTATGCAGAGTTATTTGGACCATGCAACAGCTGTTGCTATACAATTTGATAATTCTACACTAAATATAAGTTATAAATTCTGTCAGAATGACAGTAAGAAGGCAGGATAATAGATTCCTGCTATAGCTGCATACTCTTTACACATATATATATCTGTGTGTATGTATAACTCTGTGTGCAGATAAAGAAAGACGTATTTATGTGTATGTGAGTGCATAGTAATTGAAGTGTGGAAAGGTCAGTGGCCATATTATTGAGGTATATGTATGTAGTTTACAATTAATGCCCTGTCACCATTTCTACTCTGAAACGCCACATCCATAGCTTTTTGTGTGCTCTTTTTGTTTTGAGCCAAGGGGGTAAGCACCAGGAAAGAATTCTGGGTACTTGGCCTATTAAGCTTTCTTCTCAGCATCTTTTATTGCGTGCTTTCAGAGGCAGAATACTGCCTGTATAATCTAACCTGATATCATTGTCCTTATGTTTATCCATTCAGTGAAAATTTACATATCTTGTTGCCCACCACAATTCTACATTAAAGTAACCATTCCTCCTTGCTCATAGTCCTCATGACTATAAAGGCTCTTCTATTATTAAAATTTCAGTCTGTGGTTCAGTGGGTATTCAGGTTGGAGCCCCATTTTGCAAAGCACTGTAAAATCATGGCTAACATTTGACAAAACATGACAGATGGATCAGGCAGGCATATGGGATGCGAAGCTGGTGGTGAGAAAGGCTAATGGAGTGTCTGCAGTTGTTAAATGAACCAAGTACTGTGCTTTGAACTTCAATAGCAGCATATAGGCAAACCTGAATATTTTAAATAGGAGGAATCTAGTAGAGTGCTGCATGATATCAACCTGCTTAACACTTCTGATTTCTTTATTTCACTAGTGCTTGGGATTGACTTAAGCTGATTTGCACATTTTAAAACCTTCACTTTCTACTAGAAGAAAAGCTATGTAAAAGAAAATAGTGCTAAGACAAAGATGTAAGAGTGTTTCCACCCCAGTCAGCCATAAAAGAAAGGATGCATTCCTTCTGGGCTGAAAATCAACATCACAACTTTAAAATACAAACCTGCTATTGGCTGTGAAAGCCATTACCACTCCTGCATCGGGAATGGCTTGTGCATTGCTACACATCTTCAAATGGACTCCAAATGCAGTTGCCTTGCATTTCACAGATGATAAATTCATTTACATTAGATGCTAAATCCGTAGTAATTTGGCTAGCTTTATTAGCAGATAATGATTTAAAATGAAAAAAAAGAAAATCAAACAGCCTATCAACAATTCAAACCACTTAAAATCACTTGTTCTTCTCCTAACTTAGTTTTTATGTCTGTAACTTATCTTGCTGTTGAATGATGAATGCACTCTGCGTGTAGGAATGGAGATGTCATGTCTTCAATTACTTTCATATAAATTATTATATTCAATTAATCTTGATTTGTGGCACCAAAGATAGATGGAAATTAAATTAAACCATTTATTGTTGCTTTTATTTTATTTTTTTTTTTTTTTTACAGCTCAGTAACACTAGAGATGTAGCTGCAGTCACAGCTGGTGGTCTTTTGGTTAATCAAACTCAAAGGGAGGATGCAGATATGCAGATACACTAACTTTCCTTGCTTCTTTTAAAATCATGTTAAGCCAGGAGTGCTCAGTGCCTATAAGCAGATCACTTTTACATACCTTACTCTTGGTTAGGAGGTAGGTATGAATTTAGTAAGACAAATATTACTGGAATGTTGTCATTATCTACTTATATAATAAGACCTCTGCTTTCCAGAAATGTGTTTTCAGCAGCTGTCAGCACAATGACAACTCCTGTTATGCACACTATGGAGGATTTCTTTTTTCTTGATCCAGCTGCAGAGTGGGTTTTCTTTATGTTGCATTTCTAATTAATTTGGGAAATATTTTTCTGTGTGAGTAACTAAAAAGAGAGCAGATACTTCAGTTAGAAAAGGATCAGTGTTTGGCTACAGTTAGCTATGCTATTCTTGGTGCAAATTGATGTAAGGTGACCTAAGTGTTAGTAGTGTCCAAAGCGGGGAATCCATCCCAACTGCCCTCCACCACCTCTCAGCTACACACTTATGTATCATTTATTGCAGCCCAAAAATGCCAAGGTACAAAGACCTGGTCACCCCATTATTCTGACTCTCTTTTGGACACAGCGTGTAGGAATACAACTGGGCTGACATTCAAGGAGACTTTTGTACATGCTGCTCTATTATTGTTTTGGAAATCTCCCCACAACTAACAGACTCAAGAAGGCAAGAGCCTCATACTTCAAAACTCTGATCCTCATCTTGTCTATAGAGAAAATCTCCCTTGACTTCATACACTGGTAATATCTAGAAAGCTGAAATGCAAATCTATTTCAACATCTCTGGTTAGTGGAAACAATTCAAGAAAAGAGTTTTGAAAAACAAAACCAGAATTCTAGTTGAACTATGTCATCATAAAATTCCTTTGATGAATTGTCTATGGAGAAAAATCTGCCTTATTCCCTTTTCAATATCTTACTGAATATGAAAAAATAGTTCCCAAAGAATTAACTTTCAGCCTCAAATGCTCTCAATTGAAATAAAATGTCTTCCAAAGATAGAATATATACATGGTATAAAAAAAAGCTGTTAAAAATTTTCAAAGCAGTGCACAAGATTAAAAAATTTTAAATACCTGAAACAGGAATCTCTTATTCCATTAAAAGATATTAACTGTTTATCAAGAGTGTTGTCATATGAGTTAACCAAAATGGCAAACAAACTTTCCACTATGAAAACATAACACCTTATAAAATTACCATAATTTTCATAAGAAGAGAGATAATTAATATATAGTTTAAAAAAATCAGTTGGCATACGAACACAAAATTGCTAAAAAACATCTTGAAAGAAAAACAATTCTAAAAAGAATAAGAATTAAACAGAAATCTAAAGCACATTCCATTTAAGTCTGTCATTTTTTATTGTGACAACATCTCAGTGATGCAAGTAATTATCTTTTGATCTCTGTTTCAAAAATTTTATTAACTATACCTCTGTACTGGCATCCAGCATTCTAGAAGTACAGTTTCACTTCTGAGTTTTTCAGAACTTTAACTTTCCCATCTTCATCTTAATTAAAGCTCATTTAAATAGAGTTTAAAAATCCATATGAGAGATTGCTTTTCTGAAAAATCTATCTTTAGTAAAAATCTATCTTATGTAAAAATCTTTTCATTTTCATTTTAGTAGTTTTTTTAGGTGCCTAGCCCTATCTTTGAGTGTGCTGAAACACTTTTAAGCATATTGCTCTTCAGTGCACTTTTAGTCTAATAAAAATCTAGGGCAAAAGATGATTGTGGTACCTCTGCCAATGTAGATACAAGTGGAAGCATTCACTCTAGATCTGAAAGCAGAGAAATTAGAGGCAGAGAGACTATGTCCAAATAAAAATGTAATACGGTTTTTAATTTCATTAATTCCCTTGAGGACAGAGCATTTCAATGACCTAGATAAGCTAGGAAATGGAGGTCTAAAATATTTTATTGATTTACTTGAATTTATAGATCAATTGTATACAAAGTTCTTTGTCCACTGACTGCTTCACTGAAACAAGTAAATGTTGAGTTTTTTCGACTTTGGTGCCCATCTTCAAATTAAATCAATTACATATTTCATTCATATCTCTTTTTTGATTTATAGTTGCAACTGGATTTTAAAAATGGAGCAGACATAAAGAAAAACTTTACAGAAGTTGATTATGGTATCAGCACTAAGGAGATCTATTCAAAACATAAAATTCAAATGAGAAAGAGTTCTGCACTTTTTACAGATTTTTTTTAAAAAACAAAAAACTCACAAAAGAATGAGCCCAACTCCTTAGTATTATATTAGAGCACAATTCTATCAAAATTAAGAGATACACTGTCTTACGCCAGGTATTGTGTTCTGGAAGAAAACAATTCTACACTTCTTATAATCTGAGGAATAAAGTGGGCTATATTTACAGAAGAATTAAGTGATATTTCTACACTTTGTAGCAGCATACCAGGTGAAAATAAGTAGAGGATCTATTAAGTTTTGCTAGAGAAAACCAAAGCAAAATACAGATTTAAATCTGAAACATTTCAGATACATTAATTCTGGAATGTGGGCAACCAAGGAGTGTTTGGTTCAAAGTTCATCTTAACAATGAAAGGTTTTAACTCAGAATTTGTAGTGAAATGTATATGGATCCATATGCTAAAGCTTAATGAGTTGAAGGGGTAAAAGTGAGAAAGCTGTTCTGACACTCTGGCTTTATTAAAGAACTGTGGAAAACAAGTATCCTGTTTCAAATGTATCACAGTGTAACAGAAACTAATGGTGAAATAAACAGCAAAGCAGGTAACTTTATTATCTCATTATTTCTCTTCTAAGATTCAATTCCTATGATAGTTTGGATTTGTACCGTTTGCATACTCTAGCTCTTATTGAGTTTTATGGAAATTTTAAGAATAAAGGAATGTAGGGTTGAACTTTCAACTTAAAATGAACCTTGTAATAAAACTCAGTAATGTCTAATTTGCATCAATACAGATGAAAAACTTTTGTTCTGGAAATCTGTGTGTGTGCATCATTGAAATAATGAACATAATCACAGACCACCAACTATTCATCATGGCTCCAGCTTTTCTGTACATCAAAAATAAACTGCATCATGAAAGCCTCAAGACTCAAGCAAAGCCAAGGACATGGTTTCTGGTATTCTCATAAATCAGAAGGAGTCCAGGTTCATAAACATTTTGGCAAATTTGGGACAAGTTTTAAGTGAATTTTTGAAAATTATAGTCCTTAATGAAAACTCTATGCAAATAATGGTTTTGACATTCTCATTTTTGGACACTTTTTAAATATGAACTTTGAATTAAAATTCAAGGACCTCATAGTAAATTAAAAGTCTTACTGAATATCTTTTTCTAATGAAACAAAAATTTCAAACTGAACATCAGTTTTCAAATCTATATTTATACACACACACACATTAGGCAGACTAAGACTTTTCCTAAAAGGAGTAGGAAAAGTATGCTTGCAGCTGAACCTATATTATAATCTCTTTTGTCAGAAAAAGAATTAGTTTTCAAAATTTTTATAGGTCTATCTGGTGACAAAATTGAGAAACATGAAACATAGTGCTCACATACTTCCATTCAGACAGAGAAACAACTTGAGCATGGGTCATTCACCTCCAGGAAAACGCTGGGTTACTGACTATATCTTTCTCTCTCAACATTTTGCAAGGAAGCTTTCGCAATTAAAATTTCTTGCATCTAATAAGTTCCCATTACAACCAAAGGAGTGACAATATAAGCATTGAAAAGATTTAATGTAGTTTGGTAGAGCTAGGCAATGGGTAATGGCAGCAAATTATTAGTCACTAAAAAATAAATCCCAGCTTCAATTACTTATTATCTGAAAATCTTTCTGATTTCACTTAATTTATTTGGTACTTAAAACCTCTAGAATGGTCTACTGTAAGAAGAATAAAGCTCATTTCCTACCTTAAAAAAAAAAAAAAGGAAACCCGAATGCAAACCAAAACCCAAACCCTAAGCTACTTCAAATTAAGTAACAGTAAAGTTTTCCAGCAATACTGCTGGCGTGTTCTCTCTCAGATAAACGCTCTGCAGTAAATAGTAAGAATTGTATGTGTACCTTAACAGAGGAATAGTCTTGGATTACTTTAGGTCATCTTTCTCACAAAAAAAAGAAAGCTATTTCATTTGTCAATACATTTATACTTGTCTTGTATTTCCTTACATTAGATGATTATATATGTATGTGGGCCTGAATATCTTGTTTGTTTTCCCTTCTATGCAGCTCACACAAAAAGTGGCACTGCTGATATTCAATGAACCAGCCACTAAATTTGTCCTCCACAATGAGCCTGAGATCAATAACTAATTTTGAAAACTGATTAGTTTGCAGCAGGGAAGTAGACACAGTCCGAATCTTGCCAGAGGATATAATCAGCCAGTAAATAGTAATATTAGTGCTGTAGGTAATAGGCTGGGAATAGTAGAGGAATGGAGTATGGCCCAACTCTCTAAGACAAAAGCTTTGACACAAAGGCCAATTCAAATTCTCTCTTTTTTCTTTTAAGCCACATGACTTGTGAACTGAACTTTATATATTTTTTTTGTGTTGGAATAGAGTTTATTTTCATTACATTTCATGCTTCTTGACTAAGGAGTGTTTGTAACTGCATCCTAATAAAGCTTGCAAGTACAGCCTTGGGTGACTATTAAAGAGCTGCATACATTTTTAGAGATCTTTGCTGGTTGTGAACTACAGATGTTTCCAACATGAAAAATGTTATGTTCAAACAGTTAATGTTGTATCACCAGCCATTCAGAAGATGTATCTTCTTATTATAGCTGGAATGTTGCTATGGTGATAATTGTAAAACTGTGACCTAGAAGGAAGAAAACAAATGTATTTGGCAGAAAAGAGGGTAGGTAGTGTATCAATTAAGTCAATGAATGGGAGGATATCAGAAAGGTAATAGGAAATTAAAAAATGATTCGTGAATCTTGAATATACCATAATTAGCACTTCTTTTTATTTTTATGTGGAATGCATTCTCAGTTACCTTTGTGGACAGATAGCATCCTGTCTACACACAGGTAGATGTCAGTACTTGCCAAAATTAAAATGGTTTTCCTTTTCAACAAAGCCCATACAAAAAAGCCTTCCTGCCCAAGACTTACTCACATATTTATATTCCACTTTCAAAGAACTCATGGGTTTGTATGATTCATGTTTTGTATTTTGTGTTTTGGTACTGACACTGAAGTTGACCATGAGAACAGATACAAATAACTATAGACTGTCAAGCCCTAACAAAGGTTTGGAATAGAAATAGATTTCATGCAAGTCTGGCCATGGATTATTCAGGGAACAGTCTGTTCTTGGGATCACCATGATTCTGAATTTCTGATGAGTCTACCAGTGGTAAATCAGCTCAGGCTTCTAACACAGGAAGTCACAGGGCCTTTGAGGCTCAAAACACAAAAGGACTTGAGTCCTCTGCCGCCTCTGCTGGCGGTCTGCTTGTCACCTTGAGCTAGTTTTTCTGCCTGCTCATCCATTTCATCATTGGTTCAATGGGAATAACAGTACTGACCCTTTTTCAAAGAGCCTTTTCAGATCGATGGGTGAAGCATGCTGTTATTTTCTAAGCTCGTAAACAGCCATATATGTGAAAAAACAGTCACTCCCACTATAAAGGTAATGATCAAATATCCCATCTTAAGTCAACTACTGTTGCTGGTGCAAACTGCAAATGGTTTTAGCTGGCAAGCAAATAAAATTTCTGGTATGCGTTAAAGACATCACTGTTATCATTCATCCCAATCAGCTTGATTAAACTAGATACAAACAACAGGAAATCATCTATCTGTATGTGCATCAGCCCTGTTTCAGGAGTCCTTATCACTGGAAAGAGTGAAGCCCCGTCACTTGTCTTTAAATGTGTATTCGCCATAGTTCTTTCCTGAGTATCAGAAAAGGAAGGAAACAGAGTAGATTACATTTCTTATTAAAGTTTTGTGTTACAACAGTGTGCAATGTGTTTGGAAATACATCACACAACAAAGGACAAAATTACAGAAAGAACTGGCACACTGTAAATCTCTTGATGTTTGCAGATAGAAACTGAATGCCTTTCTGCAAGTTATGCATTAGCCAACACACTATTGAGATAAAGGCTTTCAAGTGATATTTTCAAGCCATATTAGTTGGCCTGTAGCTCTGCACTTCACTCAAACTGGAAAGTAGCCAACAAGCATGGTTTGAAATCTGTTAGCTTATGTCTTGAGAGATTTTTTCCAGCTGTATTAAAGAATTAAGACTGAGCTCCCCAACTCTCACTGCACTGCCTGCATGCTGATTCGGGGCAGGAAAGGAAATGGAGGCATGGTGAGGTAAAGGGATTAATCCAAGGTCAGATTGAAAGTTAAATGTAGGATTTAGGCATAGACACTTGCTGCTTGATTATGTTGAAGTCAGAGAAAACAGTAAAGCCCTTTTATTTTAACTTCAAAGAGATACAACTGTTTTGCACGTGGAAGTGCAACAGCATGCTATTGTGGAAGGTTTTACATCAAGGCAAACCACAACTATGACTCAGACCAAAAGAATCTCACATTAAACTTGTCCTAAACTTTGTTACTCCACATGTATATACTAAGTAAAATAGACTTATACTGAAGAATGAAAAAGTCAATGGATGAAATAGAAAGCAGTGTCTGAACAGGTAAAATCAAACAGCAGGAAAACAAGCATAGCTGGAACAAACATCTCCAGAGGTTTACATTGCCTAACAATTTGAATCAGATTATAGTTCTTCCTTTTTGTAATTTTTTTCCTCCTTCTTACTAGCTGAGCCATTGCTAGTGACAGGCATGAAGAGAAACTGTATGAGGGAGACAAAGGTCGAGACAATGGTATTACTGTGGCAGTGCAAAGAACACCTGACTAGACAGAAAAAACTAAAGGTCATTTAGTAAATGTGGTTTTCATTTTCTCAATGGAAAAGCTAGAGAAATGTAAGGAATCTGCTAGAAATACAAGCCAAGAAGATTAGTTTGATTTTTTTTTTTTTCCTGATAGTGAGGAAGAACTACTCAAGAATATTCTGGTTCGGCTTTATTAGGCCAAAACATTCTAGTATTTTAAAAACAAAACAAAACAAAACAAAATGCAAATCTACACCCTAAAACAGTTAAATTTGAGCAGTCTCCACTAGAATAAGGACAAACACACTCAATGCATTTTCAAAACCACTTTCTTTGCTCCCTTAGATGTCTTATTCTGATCCTTTTCCTCTTCACTCTACACAGCTGTTAGTGAGGCACCTTGTACACCTATGATCTTCACACCAATGCTCAGCCTTATCTTTCTGCACCTGGGTCATATGAGTGGGTAGGCGCAAGATAACCCATATGTGTGTAACTAGAAAGAGACTAAAACTCACAGAAAACACAGTTCCACTGAAAAATTACTAAAAATTCAAGTGAATAGCAACCTGCCAGTAATGTTTTAGTGGGCACAGAATTCAGGAGGGCTAGAATATGCCAGTATGCAATGGGTGTTTCCTTTAGGTATTATTCTTTGGGTGAGAATGTAATGGAAAAGAAACACACCTCTGTTTTTAAATTTAATTCTATTACCAACCCTCCTTAATATTCCTTTTGAAATCCTTTAATTCCCATTCAGGCCATCAGATATACCTTTTATAGACACATCAGTTATAGCTTTTGTAGACCAACAGCGGAAAAAAAAATATGCCAGTGCATAACAACGACAATACAGTAAAACTCAGAGGTTTGATGGAGGGCAGTGGTGGTGAGGACCTGCTGTAAGCCAGTATCCTAATCTTATCTGGTTTTGTGATTTCCAAGGACAACAGTCAGTTCTGGCTCTCTGTGAGCAGAAATGAGTGTTTTGACAGCTAAACGAGCAAAGAATGAAATGAAAGAGATAGACAGCTAAAAAAGGCAATAATGAACAGTTTCAAAAAGACTGTCTTCATTTCCCTGTAGAAATTTTTGTTGTTTGTTGTATCATGGAAGACTTAAACGGACCACTGTGGTCCTGAGTCAGATATTCTGGGATGTCTATGTATTACATTGCATTGTCTGCACTGAGGAATTATCCCCACTGCCATACAACAAAGTTTTACTACCTTAAAGTTATTTCTGTAGTGGTGGAATAAGCATTTAGAATTAATGATTCTGTTACTGTAAAGTTTTGTCCCTTTGGCACAGAGCCCTTCTAAGGCAACTCAGTCGCCCAGCCCCTCAAGCCTACTCCTCTCTTTTCTGGTGTGGCAACTCTCTCGCTTCCTCTTTTCCTTCCAATGCCTCTAGGTATCTACTATGTATGACAAAATGATAGTCAAATCAATAATTGGGTCACACTTTTGCTTCACAGGCCACTTCAAGTCAGCAGCTATGATTCAGCAATAGGATTTTGTTGGTAAAGGGAAATTTCTTGCAAGGCTCCAGACCAGACTCATAGGCAAAACTGAGCTGGCAGCTGTGCTTTTTGTAACCATGAGCTTCTTATGATGGGTTTGACTCTAGCAGACCCTGAAGCATTTGCATGCAGGAGGCAGAAGTACTAGGGAATAAGATGCATGTACCCACACACCCTGCAGGGACTGATGCTCCACAGAGTGTGTACACAGCAAGAAGCAAAACTGCACCTCAGTTTATCAAATAGACAGTGACACTCTAGGTTAAAAAAAAATTATATCATGAATACAGTGAAACAGAGCAGGCAGAAAGACAGAAATGCAGAATAAAATAGGCAAAAAGGGAGAACAAAGGCACAAAGAAAGAAAACTAGGAGGAGAGGAATAGTAGGAAAAAGAACTGTCAGGCACACAAACTAGTTAAGCATGAGAGGAAGCATGAGAAAATCTTGTCATGCTAGTTAAATAAAATATAAAAGGGAACCGTGATGCTTAAACATGCAGTAATCTCATTTTATCCAATATATAGGAAACAGCCAACCAAATAAAGTACACAAGTAGCCTCTGAAATATTTTACCTATTTTACACTTGAGAAAGCAGAAACAATAGGCTTATATAACTTCTCCAGGTCACACATTAAGTTAGCAGTGAGCCAGACTTGGCTCTCTGACCTACCTCCATGCAATACTTCTTCTCCAGGGGAAGTAAAAGACGTGTTTTGACTCCAAGTTTTTCACTATATACAGCACTTACGACCCCATAAGGAACCATAAATCTTGGCAGTTCCTCATTTAAAGTTTGCATACAAGTGGATTTAAACAGTTTGCAAATAAAGTAACTGCCCTGGATTTCATGGTCAGGAAAGCCCCACCATATCTCTTTTTTTCTACAGCTCGATTTTCAATATACACTGCTTCAGGTCTTTGGCTTTATATAACTAGGGCAAGGGGTAAAGCTAACAAATTTCCTAGTGTTACCTTTGAAACAAGCTACATGCAGCACAAAACTTTGCTAATTACAAGAGGCTAACATAGTACCAAATTCCCAATAAACACACAAATTAGCTTCCTCTCAAGGTTCATCCACTCATTCTTTGACTTTTATCAGTCAATTAAATGACTTGTCAGAAGAATGTGATGTAGTCAATCCATGTATGTACTGTGTATTACATACTGTCAGAAGCTACCGATGCACAGACTTAGCAGGAATGACAATTATTATTAAACATCAGCTGGCAGAGGCAAATTGCACCAATTTTAGTCAACTATTAATGACCTGTAAAATTGGTAAGGACTGTAGGAGGAAAACAATCTGCCACCACACAAATTAAAATAGCGAGTGACAACCCAGTGGAATACTGTAGTGCATTTGCTGGAAAACTCAACAGAAAACCGAAACCTGTGATCGTTGACAGAGAAAGCATTGGTAGATAGGGTATGTACTATGTGATATATGGTGCATATCCTTTCTACCTGGGAAGTGAGGGCAAACTTTGCTATTATGACTTGGAAATGGGCTAAATGTCAGTACAAGTGAGTTCTTTAATATGTCGCATTACATACTTTACACAGAACAAAATGACCACAACAAAGCAGCAGTCCCATATTTGACCTTCTAGCCCTGAAATGTCAATGCCTTACGGAAAACTTATATCCCAGCTGACAGAACTGGGTGACCTTGACCCAAAGGAATAAGAGATATTGGAATAGCTAGGCATATGAGCACAGACTTTTTGCTTTCCTTGAAAGCTTACAAACAACTGAAGAAGAAAATAAGTGGTTTTCTGAAGCTGCACAACCAGATTCTCTAGATTGTTATGGCTGCTTCCCACTAATGTCAGTGAGCAGCACACCCTGTGCAAAAGGACTCTGTGGTTTCCTTAAGTTGTCTGTAATGGTTTTTCCTGCCAGTGAAACTGGATCCTGCATGTTTGACCTTGAGTGAATTATTTGACCATGATTTGTGTGCAACTTAAGCATAGATTAAGAACTACACATAACATTGAGAATGTGCATGGCCCAGGGATTTGGCTAGTGGACTAGTCTTACATGATATTTTGGCATGCAGAAGAAATGCACATGTGCTGTTGATGGGCAATGCAAAGGTATGAAAAAATTTGTCTTTTTTAAAGTGCACATTATAACTGTATGAATGTGTCCCTGTCCCCAGGCAATAGTTGAGCCCAGATACCTCAAAACTACTTGCACAATTTATTCCTGTATACCACCTAAGATTTTCTGCATTTATAAAGGATTTAAACAACAAAAAAAGGTATTAACAGCTTGGTAAGATTCCTTCTATGAATTGGTTTTTTGAAATAAAAAACAAAATGCATTCAGGATCATTACAGACTGTACCATGGTCCTCTTTTTCAGAGTATATTCATTTTTTTGGTAAAGCCAGGAAGCTTGCTATTCAGTGACAGGCAAGGCAGTAACTAATAGTGAGAATACAGGACAAAATGATCCACAGTTCTGACTATAAACACAGATTTCTTCCAACAGCAGACTAGTGCTTCTTGCTGGAGATGCTTATAAAGCTTCTGCCAGAGATAGTGACGAGTGGTGTGCAACGACAACTTGAAATAAGGAGGTTATAGTGGTTCACAAAGGAATCCACTGAATGTGGGTCCTATGCCACCAAAGCAGCACTTGACAGTATGGACCTTCCAGCTTTCCTGGGGAATTTCTGACTAAATAGCACTAATAGGTTATTGACAGAATGCGGGGGGGGAATAAAAAGCAGCCTAAAGCCAGGCTTATTGTTTACATTTTAATTTCTTACTCTGCTGGAGACAGGATGGGCACAGGATTTGCTCTTTAGTGTAGAGTAGCAGTGGAAAAAGTTGCTTTTTACTCTAGTCTTCTCATTTTTTAATCTCGTCAGATTAAAAGTTTCTGTCAAATCTATAGTCCTGTCAGTGCACTCAAGCCAATTTAATCTATGGGAGAAATTACTGTTTTCCATCCTTTTTGCCTACCAATCAAGACATAATTGGGATACATCTACTTCACTTACGTGTTTGCATTACTATAGCCGTAGCTATTTTAAAGGTATTGGTTGTAATGAAACTGCAGCAGCATGAAACTGCAAAACTCCCACAAGGAACAGGAACATGCACTTCTGTAGTGACTCGGCTGCTATGTGTACTGGTGTGTAGAACTTTGTTTAATAAGCGCTGTAAAGACTCAGTTCACACAATAGTTTTCCAACTAATTTATGCTCTCCTTTCATACTGTTTGCGGCTCTTATTTTGGTGGTGCACTGCTGTATTTTCTTCCTACTCCATAATCTCATATGCTACTGAATTACCACCATTCCTTGTAATTGTAAGGCACAGTAAGAGGGGTAAGGAAGGCTTAATCTCTGCTAGGATCCTGCACAAAAAGAGCTCCTTAGACAAAAACCCTGCTAGCATCAGCTCACAAATGGGGCCTCCTTCCTTCCTATGCTCCAATGTATCGATCATGAGAGCTTGCACGGAGGAATGGTACCTACACAAAATGAAGTCTTGTGTATCAAGGACCAAGGAAACTAAAATGAGTGGCCATGGCCACCACTGTGCAATCTACTTTGCACCTGGAAGAGGCACTTTTCCTTAAGGTTTAACCTGTGCACAGCACAGACCACACCTTCAGATACTTCCCTGTAGACTACCTGACCGTAGCTGTATACAAAACTTGGGATCAATAATTTATTCCCTGAATCAAAAATATGACTAAAGGCAAATATTAACTTCCTATATAAAAAAAAGAAAGCAGAGTGGGACAGGTGCTGACCTGTAATGTGGCATAGATTGTGGAAATTTCCTGAAAATTAATTGTACATTGTGAGAGCTGAAATCCTGTCATGGTTCTTTTTGATGTAAACTGCCATTTGCTCTTTTATCCAAAAATCTGGTATTTTTGAAGACTATTTCAGCAATTTACATGTAAAGTAAAGACACATGACATGTTAGGCCTACAATTATACAAGTGGGCTTCGGAGTTAGATGGAAAAATATGAAATTAGTCTTAAGGATCACTCATGGTTTTGCTCTAAATGTTTTCTTTAAAGCAGGAATCTTTTTTTTTTTTTAAAAAAAACCCCACCCAATACCCTATCTTCTTTTGAATTCACATTGGTTTTAGGCATCAGCTTATCTAAATTACAGGACCTCTCATCTTATCTCTATTAATTCATTAATGGTATGGTCTTGTTTGTGAGGGTTTGAGTAATAATGGATCATGTTAGAAGTAAAATTGTACAAAATTTGCCTGAAAGTTTGCAGGACCAGAAAAGACACAATCACTGTTCCCTTGTTCATTTGCCTCACCATCTGAATTTGAATTGCATGAATTTCAGCCTGAGCACATTTTTGTTGTTATCCCTCTGCGGAATACATATGTAATTCATCCTCGTGTAGTATTTGATGGCTAGTATGAAAAAACTTATGTCCATTGCTGCCAAACAGCAGTTAGCTGCCTAACTACGCAGGTCAACTGGGTTTTGAAAACTTAGAATTTGGATGTATATATTCAGAAAATACCTGTTCATTGTCAATTTAACTTCAAAATGCTGTCCTACTTGCTTCTAGTGTTACTTTTGGATTCCATATATAGTCTAATCTAGAGCAGATGCAGCAGCTGACCAAAAAAAACCAGATACAAACCTCATTATAACCAAGAAACTTCTACAGTAAAAATTCATAGCATTTTGGTGACATGCATAAACATATAAAGGGTCGGCTTGCTGAAAAAAAAAACCACATTAACTTACCTCTTTCTCTTGAAAAGAATTTCACTTCTCATGTCTTAATAAAAGAACATGTTGGAGTGACTGGTGAGGGGTGGGGGAGGGTGATTTCCTCTATTCTGTGAGAGTCTAATGATGATTTATGTTTTACCAGGGCAGGAAGAGAGCTAGGATTTTTTTAACTTTCTGAGTCTCCTTTCTATTTCTTGCTTACATGCATAGGGTCTTCTGTGCCTGTCACTATTCAATATTAAGAATAAAGAGATGCAGTAGCAGGAGAAAGTTTCAAACTATACATCACTTGTGCAACCTTCTAGCCCTGGTAAAAGCAGCAGATGGACTGGTGCTAGCATTCTCCCTTTTAGGTTCAGTGTCTCTCACCATTTAACCCCAAACTAGCTTGCTCTAAATATGCCAATTTAGGGATAATAAGGCTTGCTCTGGTTATTGGATCGAAGGTTAATTTTTAAAAGTACTAAGGCACACAAAACGCAAGTGAGCAGAAGGCACACCTCTGTACATCTCAAGAAAGGCCAGAGCACATTTCTGTAAGCCTTCTTGGTGCTCTCTTAGTGCAGGTGCCTATATTTGAGTAGCATAGGGCTTAAAAATTACGTGGCTAAACAACTGTTGTATGTTATTCTAAATATCTTTGATGTATTTATTGTCACAACAGCTCCACGTGGTAGGTCAATGCCCCAACAGCTGGACAGACTTACCACTTCTTCCCCCAGCTAATGGCATTTCTAAAATTCTCCATAGGCCTCACAACATAAATATCAGACCTTAATAATGACAGAGAAATGTAAGCATCGGTATCCACACCATGGCTGCTTCTCTGTATGACTCTGCTCATAGCATAGCTTTTGGTCAGCATATCAGTAAGTACAATTTGGACAAAGGTTATACATACATTTTTAAAATGTCTGCGGTTATGTAGGAAATTACATTTCAACAGAAGTCCTTTTATGAAGAAGAAATACTCATTTTCAAACACCAACCCACTGAAATTTATGATATTATCAACAAAATACTGAAAAACAAATGCCAGTGACCCTTATTTTCATCGACCTTTTTGGGTAAAACATTACATTATTTCCTGAGCATTGCCGTGACAGTCTGGGATACTATTGAGTGCACATGCCTTTTTTTATCTTGTGGAGGTAAAAAGCAAAGTCCTTGTGAGTAAAGAACTTATCACCAATGAAACTGCAAACTGAAGGATTAAGAGTAGTGAAGAATCCGATAAGTAGGCATGTCATTCTTCCACGGTGTGTGCAACAGGAAAAATGTCACATCTAATCAATTTTACTTTCCAGTTATTTCTTTTTGCAGTGTACATTTTTGGAGTAGTCCAATTTATGAAAGTTAGCCATATCGAGCTCCAAGAATATTGGCAAAAATGTGGATATTAGGATTTATTGGTCTGGTTCAAGTTCACTTTTAAACCTCAATACAGCCTGAAGTGAGTTTAGATATTATACTATTTTACGGATTCTCATAACAGATATGATGAAATGACTTATTTTCAAAGTTAGCCTTGAGCAAATGATCTCCTTTCAGTCCCCCATTTGTCTGAGGGCCAGGTTTTGCTCAGATCAACAGTTTCACCCTGACTTCCACTGACTTAAAACAATGCAGTTTTCTTGTGTATTGGAAACAAAATGCTCCAAGACAAAATTTATCGCTATATATTCTTCTTTTCACTTGGGGATACTTTTATCATGCTGCTTTCTGAGTAAATTTGTAAGGTTAAGTTAGAACTCAGTGAAAATAAATATTTCCATAGATATATTATTATAATCTCAAATATAAGGGCACAGTTGCTACTGCTGTAATACAAAAACATTTTCGTGATAAAGGTAGCTTGTAGATCTATGTAACTCTGACACTTAATGATTTCTGATGTCTGGAAGGTATTAGACTGTGGTTGTAATAATCTCTATAATTGTAACCGTTCATGCTAGCTAGACTGCACATCTATTCTTCATCTGTCCTTAAACTAATTTCTTCTACGTATGAATATATCACACTCATCAGTCTAAAGTGCCATCCTTTGGCTATGCAGGTCATTAAGGAGTATACATTATGTATGAGTCAAACACACCAAACTTACACAAATGCTTTTAGTAATGTGCAAAATAGCTTCTTTCTGTTAGACTTCTTAACTTATTATTCTAATTGAAACCCAAGTCACAGGTACAACTAACCAGCAATCAATTACTTCTCTCCATATGTAATGCCTTGGATGATTAGAGTTATACTGTGTGTCTGTGTTGAATTCTAAAAATATCAATGCACGCTTTAATAAAAAAAACAAACCTCAAAAATCAGGGAATAATAAGTTTTCCCACTCGCTGCTGCCCATAAAATTTTTTACTCATTGCAATTATTTCAGAGTTGAGGTCTTAAAATTCTTTCCCTGGAAGTGATGTTCCACTCGATAATGCAGCTATATATGCAGAAAAGATCTATTATAGTGAAATTCCAATGTACAATGTATGTCTCTGGTCATAGGTCTGATAAAGAAATAAGGAAACTCTAAATTAATAGTTTATTGTGGGACATAAGACCTCTCTGAAGTCTCAAGACAAAAAACTTGCCATAAAGAGACAGAGGACTGTGGAGAAGATCAAGTAGCACTGTGCAGAGAGCTCATAGTGTTAATCTGTACCAAGAAGGTGGCTCAGATAGCAACAACATTTGATTGTTATCTGATTGATATCTTGTAGCTGACAGGAAATCAAATGCCTGCCTCATTTATAGTCCCAGTAGATGGACAGTCAACACCAAAGTAATGCAGAAGTAAAACAGAAATGTCCATTCTCTGGGGAGCCTCACAACATAACGGGAATATAAAATAAATCCCCTTTATTTTAAGAGTCTTTGTTCAGGGGCCCTTGAAGGAATTATATGCAGTTTTGTCCAAGCTTCCTTTGTTCTGGTAGTCAGATTTGTATTCACTTGTAAGATACACTCCTTCTTCCAGACTGAAAATGTAGATGAACAACCAGAACTATCTATGTGATGCTTATTCCATGAAACAGAGAAATAAAACTTTGCTTTCCTTAGCATCTTTCTGATTGGTGTATGCCCAAAGTTACTAAAGAGGAGGATGCCCATAGAAGAAGATAATGCAAACCATTTCCTGACAGTACAAGAGGAGTTTCCCTTTGGGGACATCTCTAGGAGTGATTAAATGCCAATCACTTCATTCCCACAGTTAGTAGAAAGAGAGAAATCTAGCCTTCATTAAATTAAAAACGTTAACAGCACAGAATTCCTTTTGCATGTAAAAGGTCTTAAAATAATTGAGAAATAGAAGTTATGTGTACGCTTGTATGCATTTATGTGGGAGAGGGGAGGTTGTGCATGGGATGATGCAAGTACAACCCTTACTTTTTTAGGCATGTACCATATATTTTGGTTTTTTAAGTGTTTTAAAATCACACTAAACAAGCACTTGAGGAAAGCCATTAATAATGTTCTGTGACTAAGATTTAAAAAAAGCCCCAGACATTACTATGCAATCCCTTTAAAAATTGTGTCAGAAGTGAGTTGCCAAAATATATATACTTTGTATTTTTTTCAGCAAAGATATGTTTTGCCATTGTATATAACTGTGTGTAGGATACAAAGGCAATGAGTCATACAGATATCACATATACTTGTCTTCATATAGTGGCATGTATATAATCTTCATTCCTTTGAAGGCTACCTTAATACTGCCATTGTTTCTTTCACATCAGAGAACACAGAGAAAGAAACAAAAATAATTTAATCTAATTTATTAGTAAATACTGATCAGACTATTTTCACCTAATTTATCATGTCATAATAATCACTGAAAAGTTAGTCTTTGAGTCTCTAATGCAATGGGATGACCACTACACTTCCAATTAATCACATGAAAAAAGAGATGGAGAACCAGAGGTCTGGGTAAACAAGTTGGAAACTTGGCACTGTTGTCAACAGTGGTCAACAGATACACAGTGTGTGCAAGGCTGCACACATAAAATCAGTTTTTACCTATCTCAAATAATTATCCAAATGATGAAGCTATTTGAAGAGTGAAGGAAACCTTCTTCCTAAAAAATCAGTAAGTTAAAAATGGAAGATTCTCAAGCTTTACTTAATGGCATCAGTTCACATAAACTTTGGCCGTTAATAATAACTACAGAACTTGCCCAAGTATTTCTGTTAGACTAAAAGGAAGGGTAATATTTTGATGACAAGCTCTGCTGGATGATAAATTTGAGTGTTTGTAGGCACTGTTATTTCTGAGCAGACACCTGATTTCTTTTTAGAAAATATTTTGGATTAGATTCTCTAGCTTAGATTTCTTAGGATTCACTTTGTTTTCACAAATGTGGTATCAGCTCTGATTTAATACAGCATAAGAGAACATATTAAAGCTACATTTAGATTATTTCCTTCAGCCTTCCCCATCCCAGCCAATTTCACATTCATTTGCTAATTTGAAAACAGAGACTGCATATCAAAGGAAGGCTGGAGGCAATACTGAGGGCTGCAAATGTTTACTGCTTCAGTAGTTACTGTTTTGATTTCTGAAACAGAGGGAAACTTTCACTGTTAAAGAACAGTGGAAAGAATTATATGAATAAAGGAAAAAGAAAAACAGAGCAAGGCTCATTCGTTCCTTGAAAGGTAGATGCATGAGCTTATGAGAAGTAGAGAACCTTTCACAATATGAAGCGATGCGTGCTGAAAATCTGACATCAGAAACAGATGCTCAACTTTCCTACTTGAGAAATTATATTTGCTACCAAGTATTTGTGATACAATCAAAAAGTAGTTAGTGTGATACTTTTTTCCTCTTACCAACACACTGATTAAGAGAATGATACACACTTTGAAACACAAGTAGGCCGAAACATCCACCTCTTTCTTATTCTTTCTATTCTTCACAATGATATTAAACAGCAAGAAGTGGTAACAAATTTTCTTCAGAATGTATGATCTTTTCATCAGTATCTGATTGAATAACCCAATGTATTCCACCAAAAGAAAAAAAAAATCCACCACATTTTCAAACTAAGGGAGTAACACAAAGCTTACATAAAACCGTAGGTGTTTCCAAACCTTTAAATGTCATCCCAGGTCTAAGCAAAGACTGATTTGAGTAGAGACTTTGAAAATGGCCTATCTGAGTCTACTATAGATTAGAACACACTGATCAGTTTTCAGTCTTCTTGTGGGATGTAGTTAGTTTAGAAAAATGTCCCTCAAACAGAAAAATATGTTTCCTGATGTCATAATATTATTAATATGCCATAGTAGTTGGGATCAGGGTGCTGCATTATAACAAGATAATAAAATATCCCCTACGGTATCCTATCTTTATTACAGGGACCTACCAATAATATGGAAAAAAAATATTTTTTGATTTGAACTACTTGGATTCTATATATAAGAAAGCTATATTTCAACAGGCTAGTACATTATAAGAAGCTAGAAAAAAAAATCGTATATGGTGTCACAGCCCTAATGGTTTTGAGTTGGCTAGAAATGAGCAGAGTTCTTACAGTGTACATCAAAACCATACATGAATACATGAGGTCTGATTAGCTTGCTGCCACAATAGGTTTTTGTTATCTTTTTTCCTACAAAGGGTTAAAAAGCTAGAGGAAACAGAAAAAGTGTACCCATGCAAGAATAAGTATAATCTACTCAGCAAAAGGCATAATTTCAGAATATTAGAGAGAAAGGTTAGTAGTTGTAACAGTATAGATTCATTAGAAAGAATTCAAAACATCCCATGAAGTGTTAGTATATTATAACAGAGTTAATGCCTTTTTTGCAGATTCATATTTGTAAGATATTTTCAATATTTGTATCAATAAAAGAAATGCTCAATGTCTTTTTGCCCAGTAAAAGGTCATCTCTGCTCATTTATTTCAGTTATTTTCAAGACTTGAGTAGCAAGTTTTTCAGAAGTTCACATCTTGTCTCCAAAGAAATAAAGAACTTATTTCAGATGCTAGAGTATGCTAAGATATCAGATATTGTCTCAGGTTTCCAGAAACTTGCTGGTATACACTCAGATGAAGCTGGGATATAATGCTGTTTCTTTGCCTTTGCCATTATCCTAGCCCCTGTTGACCAGGTAAATTGCAAAATAAAACTCTGGTGTGAATTCAGTCACATGTATGTGGGTGTTAAGCCCAGAAAGAAGGGAGGGGAAAGGGGTGGTATTTTATTCACTATACTACCCTGATTTGATTAGTAATAAATTAGAGTTTTTTTACCCCAAGTTGAGCCTGTTTTGCCAATGATAGTAATTGCTGAGTGTTATCCTTGTCCTTATCTCACTCCTTAAGTGTTTTGTTATATTTTCTCTCCCCTGTCCAGCTGAGAAAGGTAGTGATAAGAGTGGTTTAGGTGGGCACCTGGCACAACCCACTACAAAATGTTCAGTGTAATCTTTGTTATCATTTTTAATGTATGATAGATCCATTTTCCAATTAAGTACTGTTTGAAATGTGGTTTCTAATGGTGTCTACAGAATATTTATCTTTAAATTAACTGTATCTTTAAATGTGTATGTACATAGACTCAGTTTAGGAAGCAAGAAATTCAAGGCTTCCCTTTGATCATTCGTCTGTTTCACGTGTGAAAAATTATAGGCTGACAACATGGAAAAGATCACATTTATTATAAATAACAACTAACTATCCAGTCAAAATTCAGTGACTCTTTTTGTCATATTTGCTGCAGAAAATTACACTTATTCCTAAGAAAAGTATGGCTGAAACAAATAAAATACCATTTTCTTTAGAATTTCTAATGAAATATCTGTGACAAATACATGGACAACTTTCAAAGGAGTTAAATTACTGCTATTCATGTTTGTGTATAGATTCTTCACACTTTTCCATTGGAAATGTATGTGATAACATGTTTTATCTTTAGGGTAATTTTACCTCTGAAATAGCTTTTCATTCCTTTTTTTATTGATTTGATAATTCTCAGTCTCCTTGAGGGTGCTGGTCAGTCATACTACCACCCAGACACAACCAGATCAACTGAAATGGAGTTTTAAGTTACTGAGAGTTAACGTATAGAGAGGTATAAGCCTCATTCTCCAGAAATTATATACCACAATTCTTGGGAGTTCCCATCTGTTCATTTGGCACTGGGCAGCTCTGACCAGGCTGGTAAAAGGTGGAAATGGGTAGGAGTGGTCGCAGCAACAGTGTGAAGGGCACTAGAGGGTGCTTATTGAGTGCAGAATGGTGGTGGTCCTCTGGCAAACTCCCCATCAAGATGGGGACAGCAGGCTACCTGTGTCTCCAAAGGAACACCACCCAGAGGGAATAACACAGGATCAAAGCCCTGCTAGGGGTGTTGGGTGCAATTAACAATACACAGGAAATACAACTAATAAGCGGAACAAACCAGGAACAGTAAAGGTAGCCTCATTGTGCTGCCTGCCCACAGTACTTGAAGAACAGTGCAGGCAGTATGCTTATGCCCTCTTAGGGCATGAAACTGGAGTGGGGTGAGGAAAAAAACCCCAACAGCTCAGTTGCTGTTTGTCCAAAATTTATCCATTTTGAATGATTACATTTGGTCCAAATTGTGCAAGGAAATATATGTGCTATACACCTTTGTTCTTCCCTGACAACTTACTTTACTAAAGACTTTTTTTCAGCCTCTTTCAACTCAACACACAGTGAATATTTACTGCCACGGAGGAGACACCAGTCTCCCTCAGACCCCTTTTTAAAATGAAAATCAAAAGCTATTGAAAATTGAATTAAATTTTAAGAAACCAAGGTGCCTAGGAAGCTTCCATTAGTTTCTTCAAATTGCTCCCCCATTACCACAGTGTAGAACGGAAACATGGAAAAGTCATTGCTGTTGCACTCCGAAGGACTCCTATTTCCCTGGCTCCCAGAAGATTACTTATAGAAAGAATATACGAGAACTGTAATAAAATAAGCTATAATGTGAAACAACTGTAAGCACTTGAAGACTTTTAGTACAGATGACACGCTGTTCCTTTAAAGAATTAAACCATAATTTATAGAAGAAACTGTCAGATATACAGGATCAAAATGGCATTTGAGCACACAGCTTTCTTGCTTACTTGTAGGGATATCAATCATTTATTAAGAATTAATCTTCACCCCAGTGTTCTCCTAAAACTGCCTGATGTTTTGGCAAGCTACTTGAAAGGGTTCAGTAAGAATTTATAAGGGCAGATTGGAAATGGGATTTTTTTTTTTTTTGGCTCAACAAAGGGGATACTGTTTCCTCTCTGAACGTATCTCTGTTATAGTTTAACACAGAAATGGATAGGTTTGCCAAAAATCACAGTTTTCAATGGCCTTCAGCGAAACAGTAGATTTGTCTTTGCCTTCATACTGTGTCCTGCATTTATACTGTTAGAATTGCTCTTAATCTACTTGGAAGTATCAAATGCTCTTGGCCTTGAGAACACAAACTTGTGCTCACACTAAAAAGTGCAGTTTGTAAAGTAACCACATTTTTCCATGCATACAGAAGAGTATGCAGGACTGAAACTAAAGGATCTAATTTCCAGCTCTTGACATAAAAGTGGCAAAAGAGGCCTGGGCAAGTTTAAAATGTGGTATTCATATTGCCTGCATAAAATGTGCTAAAATTGCTTGAATGATGTCACTTGAGCAGCACATCCAAACTACAGATATTTTTGAACTCTGAGAACACTTAATGCTTGGCGCTGACCACAGATACATAGGGTGTGAAAAGCTGTGCACATAAAATCAGTTTATAGCTATCTCAGGCCATTAGTAAACAATGCATGTCTTGGGCTACAAACAGCAGGAAGTGATATCATGCATGTTTCAAAGTTATTGCTACTTTCTGGTTTCTAGTTTTCAAGCATTTCATTTTGACAAAAGCAATCAATAAAACATCAAAGTGGCATTTGTAAAACATGAACCCTTACTTGTTTGGCATTAAGTTCAAGGCAAAATTTAACAGATAATGGTTATCAATCGTCTATTGGTTCCCAGCACTTTTCAGAGCTAACACATATGTGCATTTGCACACATGCACAAACATATCCATTTTAGGCTGCTACAGAAATAGACTTATTAGAAACAGCTTATTTTGGACTTGACTCATGAGAAAATTTTTTTGGTATGGAACACAAATTTTGTCTCCATTTTGTGAAAAAACTCAGGGGAAAAAGAGCTCGGCCATTTGTTCAACCAGCTTCATTGTTTTTCACTCCAGTGACAATGTCCTCTAACACATCAAATGAAAATGGAAGGCTTCCATTTCTAAAAAACCACAGAAAAATTTGTAACAGGTGGGAATGTTTCTTCCTTTCATCTTCTGTTAGATCAGTGGCAGTCTGCCACTGATTCCACTATGGGAATTTTCATTTGTTATAAGAATTTTAATATGGTGTTACTATTACTATTACTATTGCTATTGCTATTACTATAAAAACTTCATTTTCTCTTTCCCTCTCCTCCCTCTTTGAGTCCATTACCCAAGTGCCTAGTCCACTGTCTCCTTCAGATGGTCTGTTCACAATGTTAGGGCTTTTACTTCAGCAGGAATGTCAAGGTTGTGGTAAAACCTCTGAAGAGGAAGATTGTTTTATGTCCACAATTATCTTAAATAATGGAACATCTTTTACCTTATCCATTTAAATTCTACAGCTGTAATTATACTTAAGTAATTATTAAATTCACCATGTCTTAATGCTCAATTAATAGAATACACTTTAAAAGTACTGATATTTATAGGAGAAAGTAAATTGACTGTCTAGTGCATAACACTAGACAGATAAGATTGACTCACTGTAAAACAAATCTGCCACTGTTTCCTTAGTAAAGAAATATGAGGTCACGACAACTGTGAAATCCTACCTAACAACAGTTTTATTCTAATGTCAATAAAAGCAGAACTCATTTTTTTGACAGTGTTTCAACCACACATTATTGTGAAATAGTTCTAATAGAATCTTCTAAATTCAAGAACAAACAAAGGATTTTAAAGGTGAAGCTGTGCCCTTGAAGAGAAGTGCATACTCTCTATTCTTTATTTCTTCTACCTTATTAATTTGGAACTTTGCGTGAAAAAAGTGGCAGTAATTAGCCTTGACATGGACCAGCACCAGGGTTTTCTATCAAGTTTCTTTCCTGTTTATGTTTGAATTACTCAGGGGCTGCCTCTGTGTGCCCTTTGGTCTCAACAAATGCATTTTTTTCCTTTACTCTCATGGTACAAAGAATGTAATCTTAGTTGACTGGAGTCTGCTGAACATCATATTATTTCCTTGACTCAGCTGCAGAGTCACAAACTGGAGAGGAGAAAAATGCTTCCACTGAATATAATATGCAAGACTAAGAGGATTTACTCATCAGAAAAGCATTGCTTTGCCTGAAAGCCTTTTGCTCTGCATTGTTCTAAAATTTTGTCTAAATGATCAGTATGGATAGAAGCTGGATGACTAGACTTCCAGTTAGCACTTCTTTTGCTATGCTAATTTAGTACATAAGGGATGGCTAATTCTAGGTGAGAACCACAGTCCACCTAGTCTGCTATCTTATTTACACCTCCTAACAAAGCTTATGCCCAAACATATGAGCATTTCACCTTTTTATTCTATAGTACAAAACTTTGCTCTGAGTACGCATCTAATTAAAAAATAACAGGCTGTGCAGAGAAAGTTTAATTCAGGAAGAATACAGTGTTATTTTAGTAAAGCAAGTTATTAACTTTTGTACCTGTGACTACTCAGTGCTCATTTGAGTTGTAATTAGTTTTCACCTGATAAACAAAAATTATAATTATAAAATAAACGAAAACACAAGGAAAAGAAATCCCCTATAAGCACTGTTTTAACTCATAGAAAGTACAGGTGAATTACTTTTCCTAAGCAGCTATCATAATATACTTCAAGGTAAGTGATTATACCCAAAGTTTAAAAGACAACTTTCTCTAGAGAAGGATCTCATAATATCTAAAGGGATTATGAGGGCGATAACTGGAAATGCTTTAGGGAACAAGATATTTCATTTTTTAGCTGATTTCTAAACATAAGCCAAAAACAGAATTCTGAAATCCAAGCTCTCCCTTCTTCATTTTTGCACTGAATGTTTTGTACCTGTACAGTTATTTGTTTTTCTATGAACCTAGACCTACCAAGTTATCAGATTATGCATGTAATGGATAAAAAATTAGTTGTTCAAATACATGGATTTTTCACAAGACAGAATTAAGATTATAAAAGTGTTTCTGAAATGCATAGAGATGACTAGTTATCTTGAAATGTTTTCAGTGCCACAAACACCCCTAAACCTCCTTTGAAATGGAAGTAAGAATTATTAATACTTTTTTTTCACTATTTGGCTTTGCATGATCATGACGTGTAATTTTTGGAAGCTCTTCTCTAAAATATTTTTTTAAATTAGGGCCTGTCCTAAAGATCAACAAGAAGTTAAGCCATGGAGAACTAAGTTATGTGTATAATACTGTTGCAATAATTCTTTATACTCATCGAGTTGTAAATACATCTAAATTTCAACAAATGCTCCTGAAACATGACATAAATATGAACACATATTTATATCTAAGTGATGTTTTTGGTGCATCCATAAGTTGTTGGTATAGCAATGGTCTCGTCTTTATTTTGTTCCTCATGCACTTGCTTGAGATTTAGTTATAGGATACAGAGAAAGCAGGAATCGAGACATCCTACAACTCGTCTGGTTAGATACATTCCTAAATACATTTTGATTGGATGACCTAATTGAGGATTGAACTGAAGTCTTCTGGCTTCTGTCTCAGTACTGCCATAGGTGACTTAGTGGGTCAACAGCATGGTCTGAATTGTCTGTTCGCTGAGTAGATGCAATTTTTCTCTGTCTAATTCCTCTAGCCTACAGCTATTTACATAGGATTCTATAGATTTTTGTGCGTGTGAACTCTAAAACTATCCCTCAGCTATCTTGCTGTTTGTGAGGTTCACTGATCACAAAGTTATTCAATATAAAAGCCATTATGGAGGCCATTATGAGTGGAATTTCTATACATACAACTGCATGCAACACAAAGACATAATCGGCATCAGAAAAAGCACATTTGCATATTTCTCCAGCCATACAGGAAATGATTTTGCATCTCAGAGAACTGGTTATGGCTAACTAAATGCTAAGCACATGAATTTAAAATTACAGCTATTGAAGGTTAAAATAATAATAATGATAATACCACCTAATAAGAAATTATCTTTCCAAGTTGAAACATCCAGAGGCTAGGTGTTCCTATTATTAGGATACAATTGTCAGACTTCGTAACAATAGATTCAAGAGAGAATCAACTTGATGATTGCACATTAGTTATTATTATTATTATTCATTATTATTATTTTATGCATTATATTGTATTGTGGTAATAATGGAAGATAATGTGCCTTAGAAATGGAGCATCCCTGAATCTCATTAGAAATTAAATATATAGAATGAGACTGTGAGAGATAATATTGCTTTCCCGCCTGCTAGTATAAATGGAATGGTGTCTGTCAGGGATGGAATAATGGAATGCTCTCAGCCCAGTAATCCATGTATGAACATCACTACCCACTACGGAAAAGAATGTTTAACCGCATACACATACACATTCTCATACTAAGAAAGAAAATGCAGTACCAAGGAAGGAGAGTTGACTAAAATTAAAATTTTCAGTTGGAGGAGATGGTAAATCTCTACTATATTTTTACCTTTGGGATCTTGGCATAAATCCAGTCAGAGGTTCTAATTAAAATGAGTTTGATGGTCTCAGCTTAGTTCCTAGTTGATGGCAGTTCACACTACAAAACACATAAGAATTCATTACCATCCTTCTCAGCTGGCAATGTCTGCTCAGAGAGAGCAAGAGGATGTAATTAATGTGGATTCTAGTACCTGTCTTGAATTTTAGGCAGGGTGGTCCTTTCTGCACAGTTGAAAATGTGTCATCAATAGAGCATTAGGAATCAAAAATCAAAGCATTGCTCTAGAATTAAGTCAAATGTAGAACAGTAAAGGTGCTTACTAGCCATTTCTTTTAAGACTCAGCATGGGTATAGAAATTATGACGTGTTCCAATGAGAAATCCGCACAGTATTTCTTGGTCTTAAGTTATCTTGTTCTCAGAATACAGTTCACTTTAAACAGATCTTTCTGCTTATTCTCTTCTCAAAAATTTACTGAAATTCACAACATATATAATTTTTTTTCTTCCAAAAATGCAATATGGTGCTTTCTGTCAAGATGGTCACAATTTTTGTATAGACAATAAATAGCAAAACATTTATGTCATCCTAAATATGCCAATGAGAAAAGGTAATTGCATGCTCTGGTACCAGCCAGAAGAAAGACCTCGTAACTCACAGCATGTAGTAAAATGCATCATTTGCAACTTGGTGAAAAACAAACCGCTGTTTGTATCTGGGTTTGTTTTTCTGACTTAACCAGCTCCTTTTCTAATTCTTGATGTAGTTTCTGAGAATGAGGTATGGATCGAAACTGTGGGGCTTTTGTGCAAAGTGGCATGCTCCTTATTCAGATAATTTTTATAATTGCTAATGATGTATATACTCTCTTACTACTAATGATTTTGGATAGAATAAAAGGAAACTGCTACCTATACACATAGCAATTTGCCTTGTCTTATCTTCACCAGACCCATAGAGTGCCTTTGTTTTCCTTTTGAGGGAGTCTTATCTCATCTTCCTGAAGAAGCAATGAGAATGGACTCATTGGCCTCAATGGCCTCAAAATAACAGACACAGGTCTCAGCTGCTGCCTCAGCTTTTTTATCTTCTTTTCCTTACAGAAATAATATGTCTCGTCTATAAAGGAATACATATTCCAGAGAGGGGCACCAGAGAAACAGCCCAACAAATACAACATAGTAATTTGAATGTGAGTAATTCTGACATCACAGAAGTGAGATAGCAAGGATAAGAAGAATAATCTCAAGCTTAACACTAGATCCACTACACATGCACAGTAATGGCAAATTACAGCAAATAAGTTTTTCTGAACTAATTGGAAATTTGTAAAATGCCTCTGATATTTTATCTTAATGCTAAAGTAATGTGAATTCATGTCATGTTCTAGAAGGCCCTGGGATGGATTTCCTGAAGCATTTGCATGTCTCTCTCCTCTTGATTTACACCCAATTGCAAAAACTCATGGTGAAATACCTAGTACAATCCAGGATATCCATTCAAGCACTTTGTTTGCCCAAAAGCAAAGAAGCCTGAAGCATTATTTGTGCCAGGTGCACTTTTTCTGCTTGGCGAGTGGTGTTACCTGAAGGATATATAATTTTTCCAGGAACGGTGCTCACTTCCTAGTCACTTCTGGACACAGTTCAGGGTGTTGACAAGGCCTACAGGGCTCCATATAGCTCCAGTAGTAAGTCTTGGCAGAAGGAAAATTAAAGGGAAACATTTCTGATGTTAAATTTTCCCTTTCTAGTCAAATTCGTTCTATGACTTCAGAGATCTAAAAAGCACTTTCCTAAGACTCTTTATTACATTTTAAAAGTAAGGATACGCAATCATCATATGTGGAAAAATGTTTCTTTTTGGGCTTCCAACATGTTTATCTTCAGTTTCATTTGATAAATGTTTCTTTTCCAGAGATGACATTCAGCTCAGAGTAGTGAAGACATGCTATTCTTTACCTACACAACAAATTCTTTACATAGTTTTATAGACAGTATCTAAAACCATAATGTAAATCAAACCCCATATTGTACAGATATTGCACTGTATAAAATGATAAATAAACTTCATTTGGTCTTTAAAGAGGACCTTACTGGCCTCTTGATACATACATATGAATCAGATCCATAATTTAAAATTGCATATATTTTGAGAGATAATTTGTGTCCATGAAGTAAATACCATTTTAAACTGGCTTGACATTTTCAAAACATTATTTTTTCTAACGTTTGTGTTAACAAAAATAATATCTTTGTGTACTTGAATCACAAACCATCTATCCAGAATGTCATCTAGAAGGAAATAAAAATGAAACAAAAAATGAAGTAACATTGCTTGTTGCATTATTCCACTGTCCTGGCGTAATGCAGGGTCTGTCTTCCACTATCTCCTGACCTCCAGCTGCTCCATTTTATTACAGCATTAACTTTCCCACTCATATTTCTTTTCAACTGTTCAAATTTTTTCAAAACACTCGTGCTTGCTAATCACCACAGAGTAGTTTTGCCTTAGTTTTTACCTACACATCTCTCCTTAGTCCAATTTATTCCACAGACTGCAAGTATTTCTAAGCCTTGAATGTAATTTTTGTTTGCCACACAGGTTTATCTTCATCCCTGAGGCTGTTCAGAGACCTAGCCTAAACATATTAATATTATCCACTCTTTTTTCAGTGATGGTTGCGATCTATCTACAATCTGTTAACAGGGTGAAAACCTAGCAGAGCTCTTGCTAGTCCACATACATGAAGCTGTCAATTCCCTGTTTCCCTCCTGTGTTTTCTATCCGATGTGAAAGTCTTATAATAATATTGGACTACACGAAATTCTCAGGCCAACGGGATTTTTGCTTCTGCAGATGAAGGAGAAAGCCACGTGGTGAGATTAAACAACATTGGTAGAGTTGCACAACAAAATTAAAGTATAGCTGGGTTGGCAGAGTGTGGTTCTGGGTTCCAGCTCAGTCACTTACTTAAAGAGAATAGTTCCTGAATGTAAATTTTTGTAAAGGAATTGAAGCATTTCACTCATTTTTAATAATTCTAAAATTAAATTTACTTTGAGAGTTGCCTTAAGTGAATTTTTTTTAAAAGAGTGTTTTGGTTTTTATTCGGGTCCAGTGAAATTCTATACTCATAACATTTGGAGGTAAAAATGATATTTCTCAACTGTTTCCATTTTGAGTAAAATGGAAATTAAGCTTTGGGGTTTTTTCCATGTAAAGCAGAAGCATCCAGTCAAACAACACCTCCCAATGTAAAAAATACCTAATACTACCATTTGAACTGTAGTCCAGTCTTCACTAGCCACATCCAAACCATGAGCTGTATAAGCTTTTATGTACACATCTAAACACCACACACAGTCTCTAAATTTCTCATGCAGAGATATGACTTTTTATTCCACACTCAAAATTAAAACAATCCCTCATCTGCAACCATCAGTTGAATAAAAGAATTAATCTAGGAGGTCTGGGTATCAAAGCTAAAAAACCCCTACTGTCTTTAGTCCCACTGCTATAGTAATATGTCTGCAAAGGAGGGGGAAGCAAAGGGGTTTTGGTTTGGGTGTTGTTTTTTTCTTTTTCCTTTTGGGGATAGGAAGACCATTTGTAGCATATGTCCTACATCTGGCAGTAGTGCATTGATAAGCATGTGTAGCAGCAGGAACCCAATTATCCCTGTTGCCCTTTTTAGAATTACTATGAGTTGTGTTCTTCTACGCAGCGGAAATAACACATGAAGGCAAAAGGCATTCTAAAGTTTCCACAGTTCCTGGCACAAATCCACAAATTATATGCAATAACACCCTTCTGAAGAATCTTTTGCCACTTAAAGTGTGGTAGGAGTCTAAAAACATATGGATGTTGGAAATGTTCATCCACTGGAGCTTAAACTGACCATTAGTCTGTGAGGTAATGTGACAAAATCTACATGTCAGTGGAAATATAGCATGCTATATTTTCTCATGTACCTCTCAATCTGTATGGTCTCCTTGTCTCACAAAACCTGCCAGTGGGCACCCTCCTGCCTTGTCTAGTGGGGTGTGGCAAAAGCTAGCTGAGATGTAGCCCAGATCCTAGGATTTTATCACAAAAAATCATAATGAATGTTTCTGTCTTTCTGCAAATGTCCACAATGGCCATATATTACAGATAGACACTCTGTCTTGAAATTTCACCAAAATTCTTATCACCTTTCTGACTCCTCTTTGATCCTTTATCTAACAGTTTAACTGAATGCAAAGAACTTGCCAAAGGAAGCAGAAATTTCTTAATTCCTTTAAATGCACTACACTTACATATTCTATATGTTCCCAAATGTTTAGACTACCATCACGAAGCATGAAAGCACTAGTGAAAGACAGAAAATATACTGGATGGATGCCATTAAGGAAAGAAATAATATTTAAATGAAATCAGACAGAGATCTCAGGTACACAGAACATAAATGTTTAATCTGGCATTTCATCAAGACATTAGGGATAACACCTTTAACTTGGCATGTGAAAGATTTTCAAACCACTACAAATCTTACGAGGACCTCAGATTTCACCTCCCCTTTAAAAGACAGGTTCCCCATTGGAAAAATGTGAGGAGAGACTGGTTCTTTATTACTTCATGTGGGAATTTGATCTTTGTTTTTTATTTCATTAACTTAGCAGAATCACAGTACTCGTGCATAGAAGTTGGTGGTAAACAAAATCTGTTCCTGAAGGCTTTACTGGGAACTTACTGCAAGAACCAATTAAGTAAAACACAACTTACTATAAAGTGAATTTTAAAAAAAGAAATGACACATATCTCATGGACATTTATTAATTTTTGTAGGAAAATTAAAAATAATCTGCTTCTTAATACTCTCCATCAGAATTAAAAAAACAAGACACCAACAAAAAAAGTCAGAGGGTAGAGTGAATAAGTAGTTAGAATACAGCAAGCATCCTGTATAAAAACTTTGCTTACTGATTAGAGTTTATCTATAGCAAACATTTTTGCAGATAGAGTGCTGTCTATTCTGTTTTACGGTTTTTATTGTTTTTTTTAGTGGGATTACTGTAATTAGCAAAAGTCAGAATAAATCCAGTAAGTGATAAATACTCTCAGATATAGAGAACCTTAACACTGTGGGACCTTATCAATTTAAGCATAGTTGGGATAATTTGCAAATCTTGGCTAAACAGTGCTGCAAAGAAGACTAAGAGTGAGACATTACATTGTTTTTAAACCAGTAGTGCAACCTCTGCCAAAGAAATTTTTGCAGGCACTGATACAAAAATTTTTTTTTGAAGTTGTAAAACATGATCATCAGAGTCACTGAGTTAAAGCAGCAATGAAGAATTCAACAATAGACGGCATGTCTATTTAAATACAATGTTTCTTTGGCCAATAATAATATGAATAATTAAATATTTCATTGCCTTTCAATATATTGAACATATTATTGAGAAAATCTGTTCAAGCTCTTTTTTTAGACCAACATGGAACTCAGAATATATATATACACTCGGATGGTATAAACACAAGTTCTACCAAAAGCAAGTTTTTGGGTAAAGGAAGAAGCAATTCTCAGACAGACACAGAAGCAGAAGAAAAGGATTAAGAAACAAAAGCACCTGAAGTACTTCTTTCTAATATAGCCAAACCAGTGATATCAGATGTTCAGGCAAGAACAGCACTGCTTACCTGGTACCCTCCATCCAAGGATACTGGAGAAAATACTGACAAGAATGACATACCAGATGTTTAAACTTACAAAGTAATGATTTCAAATAACAGAAAAGATGTAAAGTACAAAACTGCACACATCGGAGAAGAAAACAAAGTTACTGTAGATGATCCCAGGCCAGCAACCGACTGCCATGCAAAAGTCAAAGTAGCATGCAACTCTGTAAAGGGGAGCCCTTCAGAAGCAGAGACTTATACCACAATGAGCTGTGAACCTGATGCTCCAAATCTGCCCGAAATAACTAATTGGACCAAAAATTCTCTTACTCTGCAGTGGAAGGCAGCTTGTGATAATGGTTCTATAATCCATAGTTACCTTTTAGAATGCGAAGAAGGAAAAGTAAATGGAGAGTTCTGCCGGTGTTATTATGGCCAACAGAAGCTGTATAGGATTACAAAACTGTCACAAGCAGTGGGGTACATCTTTAGGCTAGCAGCCAAAAGTGACTTGGGAATGAGTGTTTTTACTGAAGAAATCCTATACCATACCTCAAACACTGCCCCAATCACATCAGCAAGTCCTTTGCTGATTAATGCTGGAGTTACTTGGTAATACCTGCAGTGGACAAAACCCTCAGGAACACCATAAGATGAAGGACTCGCATATATATTAGAGATGGACTAATCATGATGGTGGTAGTGGTCTTACCTACATGATGAAGAATTTGAGATGTAGTACAAGATATAAATTTAGGGTCATTGCCTGTAAGTCAGAAGATAAAAGCAGTCCAAGTGAGACAGTAGAGACAGTAGAGAGTCCAGTGAGACATTACATGCCCAGAGTAAGCCTAGAGCACCTTCAAAACCAACAGTGAAAGGAAAAATAACCTGGGATCCACCGAAAGACAATGGATGAGCAGCAATAAATACATATGTTGTGAAAATGTCTGAAGGATTAAATGGAAACAAATGGGGCATGATATACAGCAGAGCCACTAGAGAACATGTGTGTGACTGACTAAATTCTGGTTGTTCCTGTCATTTACATGTATATTGTGTTGGGGAAGGAGGATGAAGCACGACATCCAATTCTTTGTTGGTGCAGGCACCGTCGATGGTTCCTGGACCATGTCAGCTTCCAAGGCTACAGGGTAGACCAAGAGCAAAAGAAGTTCAGCTGCACCGGGGGCAGATGGGTTTCACCTATTACATGTTACGGTCCGTAAATGGCAGCTGGACAAGCAATGCAAGCCCCCTCAAGTGGCACTTAGATCTGCTGCATGTGCTCTGGTGTCCTGGGAGGTTCCAGTGAGTAATAGAGCTGACATCATGGAGCGCTGATTGGAGTGGGGCGATGTAGAAGGATGCATACAGATCTCCTACTGTGGACCTGGGTTCAGCTGTGAAATGAAAGGACTTTTGTTTCCACCATATACTATTGCAGGGTTCAGGCAGTGAATGTGGCAGGTGCAGGCCCTTTCAGTAAAGTACTGGCATGTATGGCTCCAGTCTCTGTACCTGCAGTTGTGACTTCTCTTCAGGGACTAAGTGAAGATGAAGTTGAAAGTCCACACTATCCTCCTTCCACATGCCTTGCTATAAGCTGGAGAAAGCCTTGTGACCATGGATCTGAAATCCTTGGCTACAGCATAGACTTTGGAGATAAGCAGCCAATAGCTGTTGGGAGGGTTCTGACCTATTTTATGGATGGTGTACAGCCAGATACTAACTACAGGGTATGAATTCAAGCCCTAAACAGTCTTGGAGCAGGTCCTTTCAGCCACACCATAAAAGTGCAAACAAAGCCTCGGAGCAATCCACTTTTTCAATACAGGATGGGGGATGTTGTGCCTGAGAGCATCCCTGTGGAGAAGGACTTAAGGGTGGTGATTGATGAGAAGCTTCACATGAGCCAGCAATGTGTGCTCGCAGCCCAAAAGGCTAACCGTATCCTCGGTTGCATCAAAAGAAGTGTGGCCAGCAGATTGAGGGAGGTGGTTCTGCCCCTCTGTTCCACTCTTGAGAGACCCCATCTGGAGTATTGTGTCTAGTTCTGGAATCCTCAAAATAAGAAAAACATGAAGCTGTTGGAATGGTCCAGAGGAGGGCTAAAAAGATGATCAGAGGGCTGGAGCACCTCCCATACGAGGACTGAGAGAGCTGGAGTGATTAATCCTGGAGAAGGCTCTGAGGAGACCTTATAGCAACCTTCCAGTACCTGAAGGGGGCCTACAAGAAAGCTGGGGAGGGACTTTTTACAAAGAAGTGTAGTAATAGGACTAGTGGTAATGGCTATAAATTGCAGAGGAGATTTAGACGAGACATAAGGAATAAATTCTTCACAATGAGGGTGGTGAGGCACTGGCACAGGTTGCCCAGGGAAGCTGTGGCTACCCCATAACTGGAAGTGTTCAAGATCAGGTTGGATGGGGCCTTGGGCAGCCTGATCTAGTGGGAGGTGTCCCTGACCATGGCAGGGGGATTGGAATTAGATGATCTTTAAGGTCCCTTCCAACTCAGACCATTCTATGATTCTATGATTCTATGATTCTACGATCAGCCAGTAAAGGGAGAACAGATAGATCGTATCTTTTCTAACAGCAAGACAAAGTTCAAGAACATTCTGTTGACTTCTTTTTTTCTCTCAAAACAGTGACTAGACTCTGACAAACATGAAAATAAACTGGATGTTTTCTTGAGAATGCTAGGGTTAAAAAATATAGCAGCAGCAAATTCGAATAGTCCAGTACTGCATATTTAATGGTTACATCTACATTATCATTAGAGTATAATGACTAGCTTCGCTGGCATAGAAATCTGACTAAATTAGCCACAGGAAGGGAAATTCACTGACAAATGTCACTAACTTAAGTGGGACAAAAACTGTACTCTGTATGTGCAGAACAGGTGGCAAAACAGATTCAGCCTCTCTTTCTCTATTCCACTTTAAAACATGATACTGAGTAAGCAGATATTTTTCTTATTTCAGTGTTGCATACCTGTTTCTTAAAATGAGACTTTAGCTCTTGGGAAAGTTGATGGCATATAATTTCCTCTCATTTAGACAGATTGCTTGGAGAAGCATGCTAGCAATAAAGATAAGCTTTATTTATCATAATTATAGTGACTTGTTCTTTTAACTAATTTTCCAGTTCGCACTAATGTTTATATAGTAAACAATTTACATTACTGCTTAGTGCAAGTAATATTGACATTACTCTTATTAAAAAAAAATAATATCTCCATTTGTGGTATAAACATACACAACTGTATAGTACAATTTAGGAAATCTGCTTTGTGCACCATAGCAGAAATTAGCTCATCAAATGTGTTGTATTTCTTAGAGACTAAAGGCTATTAGAAACATCAAGTCTCTCTCATCAACCTATCCAATTGTTGCCTGACTGGCATTTGCTGATTACACACTATCTTCTTTATACTTTTTCTTACACTTCAGTACCTTCCTCTGTCAGAAAATGATGGCATCTTTAAATTAACATCCACCCATCTTTAAATTACTTCCATTCATAACTCCATTGAGCTAAAGCCAAATTGAATTCCAAGGAGCCTAGAAGGGGAAGAGCTTATAAAGAAAGTGAGGACTAATGTTGTTTAAACGTACATTTTCTTAATATCTCAAAATTCCCTTGCCAATCTTGCTTAGGTGTTTACTGTTCTTCTGCCAAGTTGCTGACAATTGTGACTTTTAAATTGATGTCATTGTTATAATAGCCAGATGAATGAAAATTAAATTTATATACTATGTAATCAGCATGACTATCAGAAATAATGATGTCTCTTTATCCCTCAGCATAAACTTTGTACAATGCCTCCATTTATGACATTTGCAGGCAGGATGGGAATTAAGCTCAGTCCATTCAGAAATCAACACAGTGTTTAGCACAGGAAGAGGTCTGAAATGCTTATAAAAAGACAGTCTTTGTGGAAGACTGGATTCAATGCCTTGCTCACAAAGAGGAAACCACCTTGAAAGTGCTGGGGAGCTGCCATAGGGCTTGCAGGGAGAATTAGCCCCATGGTGGCTCTACTGTCATTGCTGCCTAAGACAAGGCCATAGATAGGGCAGCTTTCCCTTTACAAGACATCCCAGCATCTTTTTGTTGTTTGTTATTGTTTGGGTTTTTTTGCAGGTTTTTTTTTTGTAAGTTGGCCATCTCTTCCCTGCAAAATGTGGGCTGACAATGCACTGCTAACTACCCTAATAACAGCAAGAAATAAATGAAGCACAAAGTTATGACTCACGGCTCATGTGTGTCTTCTGCCCTCTCTGTGGAGTGAATGCAAACATGCAAAGTTTATTATTCTGATTTATGTTTCTGAATTTTCCATGTATTGTCCAAATAACATTCTGCTAACACCGTTAAATTTACTGAGCATGCCAAAATTTCCTTTGATATAAAACTTCCTCTGGTTTTATCTTCTTTAACTTCTGAGTGATAAGAATCTCCACATTATGTCCTGCCCTGAAAATACTGTTTAAATAGCTTTCAGTAGACTTCATAGCTACTGTGTGGTTGCCCAGCCTCTCCTTAACTCCTTGCTCTTGCATGATGTGATCCTATTTCCTGTTTCACCTTCCCACTAACTTATATTCACATTCTGATTTTTTTTTTCCCGAAAAAGGTTAAATCTAGTTCTCACAAAAATTGACATCAAGTTCAGTGAGGCTAAGTTTTCATCAAAGATGGGTTTTAGCACTGCAATCTTGTGGACTAATAACATCTGCTAATTAGAGAAAGGTGAGATGAGATATTTGTATAAAAAGCTCACATACTGTGTGGGAACCTCATGCTTGTTGAAGTAGTACCAAAGGAACCATTTGGCTACTGTTTAGGTCCAATTGACATTGTTTACTTTTTAATTACTCATACTATAAGATAATGAGCACCAGAAAAATTTTTAGAATGAGTAGGGGATCTGATAACATGGAAAAGAAGAAACAGGATGGCACCACGAATCCACCAAACAAGGACATACCAAGATAAACACAAGGGAACAAAAAGACTGACTAATTGATCTTGAACTTTTGGCAAACTATCATCATTAACATGCAATTACAGTAGAAAAACCCATCTCCTTAGGAAAGGTTATCAGTCTCCTCAAAAAAATTCTCATTCACTGAGCATGTGGACTGAAATTTTATTTAAATCGAAGCAAGTTAAAAATGGCCAATACGAAATTGGGGAAGGGGTAATCCAATTGAATATTCATGTTTAAACAACATATATATCACTCTAACACTCCTCATGGGTGTGCTGGCTTTGTGGCATCTCCAGCTAACACCCACCTTTGTACAAATGTGAAATAAACAAATAACATATCTCTGTGTGAAAGATTGGCTTATTACACATTGGGTACCGGACTCCATTTGTGGGACAACAATCTGAGTTGTGGTAAGGGCACCTGCCTGTAATAGAACCAACTCAACAAGAATGAATCTTTATACCTTTAAATTCCTGTTATTAAGTATTTAACTTGACTAATAGAGGGAGTGTGTGTGTATATATATATACATATATAAACCCATATGTGTACATCTATATTTAAGGGTTTGCCATACTAATAATCACTACCAAAACAGAATTGGACAATCTTATAAACAGAGTTCAGTAGCTTTTGACCTGTGAAAGAGAAGTAGTGTGAAAGGAGCCCAGCTGAATACAGATAGCAAAGACATCTATGTAATAATAAATAACATTGATTGTATTTTCTACACTGCTGCGTTTGTCTAACTATACTTAGTTAGATAGTGAATCACAAATTCAAACATTACTCAGAAAATGGTGCTTTATACCCAGAAGCTCTTTTCTCCAGGTCTGCCCTAGCCCATGAATTACACTGACGGTTTGTTTTTCTGTTTTCTTTTTTCTTTGAGAAACTGCTTTTTGCTCTTTGCATGCCCAAAAATCAAATGATTTTCACTATCTCCTTAATTTCTTCTCCTATGCGAAATAGAATATTTCAGGAATGTATATTTTTCAGCTTCTGCTGGAAAATTAGCAAAATAAGGCTTTAAAGAGGCTTTTCATGTTGTTAAAAGATAATAACATTCTCAGCTTTAAATTTTCTCTATCTCAACAGAATATCAGAAGTCACAAAAGCAATCACTCAAAAATGCAGAATGCTAATTTTATCACAAGATATGCCAAATAGCTAGCAATAACAAGGAACTGTTTTCTATACCATACCTCAAAAGTGGAAAGAATAAGTAGTCCTTCTCTTAGAAGTAAGGGCAAATTTCATATTGTGAAAATTGTATTTTCATTTCCACCACAAATGAAAACTTTGATATTTTTCTTTTTTTGTCTGTTATTTAGAGCACTTTAAAAGGCATGATAACAATCACATGCTGCTTGTAGAGAACAGCAAACATTGGAGGTATTTCCAGTAGGTGAAAATAACATGTTTTATTCAACCACTTTGAGACCCTTGAGGTGGCATGCACAATAAACAGCGTTCTGTGTTAGCACTTGAGTGAGAGGAAGAACAAGGTATAATGGAGTATTAGATTAAACATTATTTAACTAATTTTGCATCAGGATGCCTTTTGTTTAAAAAGCAATAATACCAGTATCTCATGCTATTCAGAGTTTAAAGACAGAATACATATTTTATTGCAGTGCAGTGTGCCAACTTCATAATCAATGATACTTTTTATTTAAACAGCGATTGCTTACTTTAGAAACACCTTAGGCTGTCAAAATTTCATGCTTTAAAATACTATCAAAGCTCCTTCTTTTCAGGAGGGACTACAGAAGAAAAAACAGACCCAGTTCTTTTGTTCCTAGCTAGCCTTGGTTGCTAATCAATTTTTTTCATCCTCCAAATCTGTAATTATGGTGTCACTTTCAGACTGCAATAGAATACCAGGTTTACACAGCACAGGGAGGGATAAACAAGTACTCAGTGCAATTTGAAAGGTTTTGACCTTTAAAAGCTGTTAATCTACACGTGAATTATAATTAATCAATTAAAAGAGATTCAGTCTAGTACCAACATAATTAGATACAATTTTACTGCTGTCTAAGCCATGATATCCACATACAAATGAAGACAAGAGTCCACTGCTTCCTTATATTTTCAAATATCTGAGCTCTGCAGTTTTAACAAAAATATGTATGTTTCCCAATCTAGATTGTTATGTCTTTGGATAGCGGAAGTGCTGGATATCTAAAATTCATCCCAAGTTCAGTGCTTTGCAATAGTGTTTGGAAAACTCTTGCATTAGACTACACACTGTCTTTAAATATTTCCCTGAGAAAGAAAGGAAGAAGGAAAGTGTGATCCAAGGCACTGCAGTTAATGAAAGGAACTGATTGCTGATGATTGTTGTCTGAAGACTTTGAGGCCAAATTCAGTGATAAAACAGTAAACAAAACCCACATAATGTGTGTTGTATTTAACTACCATAGCTAATAGCCCTCAACCTAAGCCCAATGGGAATATGCAGTGATTAGAGACACCTGCAGGTTAATAATTGGAGGCATCTAAGCACAGAGGCAATTAATATAAGAAAACTCTCCTGAGGCTGGAAAGGCTGCACTGTTTAAATAAATAAATAAATGCATATGTATGCATACATAAAAGGGAATACTTTTGATTACTCTGAACAATCCAGCTTTCTAGAGGGACTGAGAAAGTTATCACTGAAGTATCCTTCAATTTCAATAGGAGTCTAGTCCAAAAAAAAAGTCTTGAGTAAAGATTCTTATCTTTTTTCAAAAATTTAGTTGCCCGAAAAGGTGAAGTATTTGACTTGGATACATATTTTGGGATGGTTCAAAATTTGGTTTTAGAATGTACTATTAAAGACCCCTGACTGTGAAGCTTCCCTGTGGAAACTTCACATTAACGTCAGAGGAATTTTTTTGCCATGTTACATAGCATAACGAATATATCCAAAATTCAGACATGGGAGAGACTACTGAAGAACAGTTATACAAGCCTGAATCCTCAGAAATATGAATTATCTGAGATATCTCACTTACTGGAAAGGTTAAGCGTTGCTTAAGCATAACCATACAGAAGAACAGGAAGGAGCTTCAGGTGTCCCCTTTGGTGGCCAATGTAACATTATGCTCTCCTTTTAAATTCTCAAATCCATAGTTCCTTTTCTAGCAGCTTGAACACAAATACTATTCTTTTTTTAAAAAAAGGTGATATTTACATCTTTAGAAGAAGACTGAGTTCTGATTTTAATATAAAACTTTAACAGAGTTGGCATTTTAAGAAATTACATGTAGGCCAGAAGAGACAAATATTTTCCTGGACATTTTCAGTCTTGCAGGTAAAAGTTCTTGCCCAACTATGTATGATGCGACTAATGTTTCACTATTCATTTTCTCTTCAAAGCCTGCTGTTAAAGTAGATGCTTCAAGGGTAAGTAGCAAAGGCTAATGTATTCCTCAGCAAAATGAAAAAATGATAAAGTGAAAAATACATTAAAGGACATTAAAGGATAACTCTAACCACATGATGTGGTCATAAAAAACATTTTCAGAGAACAAAATCAAAACCATTATAGAAATAGAAGGTCATGAATTATTTATAGGCATAAAGGTCCCAAGGAAACATACAAAATTTGCCCTTAAATGATTCAGTTTAAGAACTATTCCTGTTGCTTTTCCTTAACTTCTAATGAATAAATAACTTGCTTAAGTCTTCCTAAATATTCACATCCTTAAGCTGATTTTGACCTCAAAACAGGCATAAAAGTTATCTAATACTTTCCCAATTTTCTGCTCAGAAGAAGACTTTATACAGTGCATACGTATTTAGGGGCTGAAGAGAGTTTGAATCTGTGTGTGAACAATATTGAATGAACGAAAAAAAAGAAATATAACCCTCATAACTAATTGCAAACAAAACACAACATAACCATTGATTCCTCATACCAATGCTGGACACATTTCCCTACCCGCCCCTGTCTTGTTAGTGGAAAGGGTTGAGAAGATCTCTTTCTCATCTTTCCCTTTCTACATGCAGCTTTATGGCAGCAAGACTACAAACTTGGGCACATCAGCTACCCTACCCACATCCTGGCCAGTATTCAGCTCCAAAGTCAGACAGAATAAAGGCATGGAGCAGATGCCTATGCAAAGAATACACTTTTCCAGAATGTTACCAGAGCAGTAATGAAGTTCTGCCTGGCATGTGTCCCTGAATTTCCATGGCGTATACAGCAATACACATCTTACTTGCTTCTCACAAAACATGCCACAGCAATCTACCTTCTCCCAACTCAACATATATTTTCTTGATTAAGACTAAAATGAATCTAATTAGAAACACATTCTAAATTACTGGAAAGAAGAGAGGAGACTTGCTTCCAGATTTCAATTTAATTTCGTTAGGAGACAGTAAACCTATTCCAGCTTTCTTGCACTAAATTTCCAGAACGTTTTAGCTAACACTTCCTAGTATGATGATGTTCAAATGTAATCAGGACATGGCAGAAGGGTCTCTCTGAGAAAGAGGACAAGTCTTTTCCCCATAACCTGCTCATTTTCCTTCTTTGCATTGTCAGGTTAAGTGGATCACACTGAATTTAATGGAGAATATAAGCTATTATAACACTGTGTTCAAAAATCTTCAGAGAACTGCTGGAAATAATTGCCTTTAATGTTAACTTAATAAGCAACATTCTTGTGTGCAGTGTATCTGCATTGGGCATTCCAGAGTGGAATTGCTAGTTCTAGGAGTAATTCTTGTGTTTACAGAAAGCCAAAATATACGCAGCATAATTTATATATAAATATCCCCTAGTGCAAACACTTTCCATGTAAAACTAAGTTACAAATAAAGAGAAAAAGGGCATACAAATTCACCCAGAGACATGTGAGATGTGTAACAGAAATGAAGTGAAGGCCTGTCTGTATTCTTCCCTAAACACCCTCTTGACAAAATAATTTTTCTCCACAAATTTCTTTGCAGCTTATTAGTAAACAATATAGTTCTTATTTGCAGTGATGTGTACTCTAAATCAAACTAGAATCAAAAATACTTCAAGACCTCCTAGCAGATGTTTAGCAGAGCAAGTAGATTCAATTTGTTTGTTACCTAGTCTTTAAGCTTTTACAGATTTTTAGAACTATTATGATGGTAAATGGAAACCTCTCGCTGAAACAGAAGCATTAATGAGAAAGCAAAACAATACAGCTATATGCCTACCTAACAAAACTGTATGAAACATATGACACAGAGGGTAGGAAAAATTATCTGAACTCAAAAATCTGACTTGTATTAGGGTCATGCAGTTGGCTCACTTAGGCCAGTGGCCTGTGTAAGTGCTTTCACCTCCCCCTGCCTTGCAGATGGGATTAAAGGATGGGAAATGATCTAATTGGATGTGTCCTTGCCTGTTGCAGGGGAGTTGGAACTACACGATCTTTAAGGTCCCTCCCAACCCAAACTATTATGTGATTCTGTGATTCTATGATATGGTAATATTGGGGACGGGGGAGGATTTTTTCTGCTAGCTCGCTGAAGGATGACTACGGTCCATAACAGAGACTTTTCCAGTCTCAGATAAGCTCTGCCATTTGGCTTTGTTTAAAATTACAAAGGGGCTACAGGGTAAAAATTTCTCCATGCAGTGGTAAAACTGTGGAGTTTTCCAGCAAATGTTTTTATATGTTTATTTTCCAAAAAAAACTTTAGTACCCAAGTTCTTTATTTCCAAGCCTCTTACAATCCTAACCTGATGAGAAAATGAGTTACGGGTGACAAGTGGAGACTAACTGGCTTGTTCAGGGCCACACACAGAGCAAAATTTGAATGGGTTATTGTTCTTCAGCCCAGGGATGCATTGTACTGCTAGGATTTTCTTTTAATTTTTAGGATAAAAGTAAAATGGAATCATTAAAAATGATGCTTTCTCAAAGAAAACCTCTAAGAAGTTGCTTATCTTAGTAATTTGATTGGGGATTGCTTATATTCCTCAAGATACCTCTGTCTGATTTGTTTGTTTCCATGTTACCAATAGAATATTCTTTCATACAGTATATAGTTTAAGAAATACATGAATGCTGGTGGGGTAATTTATGGGACCTGAGAGATTTAAAGATGACTGCTTTTTCAAGAATTCTTTCTGTCATTGCCACAAGTACATCTCCAAGATCACTCTCCCCAGCATGTTTTACTCAGTTTGAACCATAAACGTCACAATGAAAAGAATGTGAAAAGTGCAGAACCTCTGCCCTATGAACGTCAATAAAAACCTAGGAGGAAGCTACCTCTCTCTTCCAAGCCTCCCACCAGCACAGTCAGTGAAACAGGACGCAAGCACAGTAGGTGAGCTTATAGACAAGAGGCAACATAGCAGTTCACAAACAGGGAGAAACTATATTTTGAGAGCTATGCAACTAACTGAAATTAATTAAACAACAGACATTAGGCAAAGACTGTATCAGAATTTTGAATGTCATTACATTTTTGTAGTCATCAACAGTATGTATGTTGCATACTTGAAACAAAACCAGACTGAGGCCATAAAATGAATTAGCGGATTTATGACATGAGGTTACTCTAGTGTACTATTTATATGGGGTTCTCAGAGCAGAAAGGTTGGTTGTTTATGCACTCATGAAAAAAAACTAGGTGCAAATTTTGTAAGTAACCTGCTAATCTGCACCTGCAGTCTGCTGAAAAAAATTAGAAAGCTTCTTTAGCCTTGTGCGATGCTGACAGGGATGCAATGCCTATGATAAAAATATGAAAACATGATTGCAATCGTGCTATGTAGAATGAAAAATTGAAACTCAGTTATCAAACAATTAACTTAAAAATGCACGATATATGCCTGGGTTGTGGACTTATATTTTCATCGTGCTTATCCTCATTTATATGCAGTTCTAACTTGTGATACTATTCAGTTCGCTTTTCTTAGATTTAAAATTAAAGGTAATTTCTAAACAGGTTTTTTTGCTTAGGTCGTGGTGATCATTTTGAAAGCCAATGCATATATCTTAAATGGAACAAAACTGCATATTGTAATATTGGAATTTACATTTCATGTCCTCATCATGCCTCACCAAGAAGTTGAATCTAATTTCCACGTTTGAATATAATAAATCTCTTCTGCATAACCATTTTTCTGTAATAAATATTCCCATGCTGAGGTTTCTAAAGTCATTACCGTTGGTTTCACTTTTGTTGCACTGATCTCTTAAATTAAAATTTTTCAAAGTTCTTTTCTCTCTGTTTCCAAACTGCAAGCTTTGTCAAATTACATTCTTTATGTATGGAACATTTGTAAAACCAACTCATATTTCTTTTTATGCAGATTTGTCAAATGAAAAGAAAATATTGTTGAGATATTTTGATTTTAATGTTAAATGTATCAGTCCTGGGAGTTTCTCTGTGTTTTCGAGATGTATTTAGCACTCCTGTCAAAACACACCTGTATCACTTAGACTTTATCACTTATCAGTTTTTTGAAAGCAGGTAGTTGAGCTCTACTTTCATGTATGATGGAAAAAGTCAGATATCTTATATCACGACTCAAAAATATTTTCACAGGAGGAGAGTATCACCACTGAGATAACAAAAGCAATTACAAGTAATATAGCTGACTAAATCCAATTAAGTGAACAAAGTTAAGAACTAATTGTTTATTGAAAACTGTATATGACCAATCCATATAGATAATTATAACATTAATGTAATGCTTATATTCTGAATAGAATTCAACAAAAACAAGACTAAACGTATTCCATGAGGTAACTTGTGACTCTCTTACCAAGATTTGTTCTATAAATTACGCATTGCAGTGTCTTAAAAAAAATTCTCTGTCGTGGGCTAATGCTGCATAGTGTCTCCTCCTCTTTCAGACTTTTGGTGCTGGAAACATTTGCTGTTAGCTGAAATTTTGACTGTACTATTTCTCTTCTCTAATCCCATCTATGGTTATCATTTTCTAGGCCCATGTGGCACGTCCAGTACTCTTGACTGTTTGCTGTTTTCTAAGATTAATTTGCTTTTCTCATCTGCATTTACCTAACAATCTGAAATAATAATGTCTTGAACATACCTGATGGAAATTTCTATGAGACTTAAGATAGGTAGCAAGGTTAAAGTGGAATACATAAAGAAGCCCATATGGACACACATGGTTTCTCCAGAAAATGAGAGACCTTTGCTCAGGAGTTCAAAATAAAGTAGTCAGAGAAACTACCATAAAGACTTAAAAGCTGCTGACTTGTTGCTGTCTTGGTTAATTAGTTATGGAAAACAGATGAAACTGAAAAGATAATTCTTTCACGTAATAAAATCACGATTCTTCTAAAAAAGTGTGTGAAGCTTGATAAAATAATATAAGATATTAGCTTGTGGAGCACCTTACCTGTCACAGACCATAACTGTAATTACAATGTAAGCTTTTTGGATATAAGGTAATTTATTATTAACATAGGTCAGAATGTATGAATGAGATGTTGGGATCTAAGTCTGGGAGGAGCAGCAGACCTGCTGCCTAAGAAGCACCCTTAGTAATTGCTACCTGAATCCCATGGTGATGTTGAGAGTATTTGCTTAAATGACTGCACAACTGCAGGGCTGTATAGTTAAATATTTTCATAACTTGTTTGTAATTTGTGGTATAAAACATAGTTGCTACTTCTTTGCTCAAAATACATTTTCAAGTCCCTAGACTCAACCCATTAGAGACAGTCTAATTGAGACACTATGAAAAAAAGCTCACAGAATCTACAAAAAGACCCTACTGACCTTACTGATCTTTAGGCTAGACTATAAAAGTACATCTGCTTTCATTTAACATGAGACTGAAGTGTGATAAAGAGATATTACCTTTCACACTCATTTTCTTGAAATCTGATATTATTTTTTTTTGTTGTTGCTCTTTTAACCTATGGAGATGTTTGTGTATGGTTACTTCTGTAAAGGCAGGCTGCTGTAACACATATCTAGCTGATGAAACTAATGGAATACAGAGGTCAAGAAAGGTGTCCTGGATACTGTCAGAAAAAAAACCAAACCCAAAATTCATTATTTTTATTTCAGTGTTGTATTTTGGGGGAGTGCAGAGAAAAAACAAATTACTTAGTCTATTATGCCAAGAAAGAAACTTCAAATAGTAGCTTTTAGCTTGAGCCAGGCAGTCTGCAAAGAATGAATACTGAAGATCAAGTCATTACCTCCCTGACTTTTAACACCTTGAAGAAAATCACTATGTGCATCTAATAAAAAAAAAACCTAGTCTGAATCTCTGATGAGGGCAGCCACGGGCTTAGAGCTTTAATATCTGCTTACTTACTTTGTGGGGATCATCTCATCATATATAAATGCCCAGCAAATACATAATACAGCATTTATATACATAAATCGATATGTACTGGCTGAAGAGGAACAGAGCTGAGGATACGTGAAACTAGAAAAAGACAGGGGCAGATTTTATCTGAATTATATGCTTGCATGAGAGACTACCTTGTGTCTACACATACATGGTACCATAGCTGCACTTCAGAGTCAGCTAAAAGGAAGTGTGAGATACTGAAACACATATTTTTTTAAAAAATAAATATTTTCATTCAAATGAATTTTTTTACGATTATTCAGCATCAGTTTTTAATTCCTAGAGAATTCAGAGTGCTGGAATGAAGGATTAAAAGGAAGAAAAGAGAACACTAAGAAAAAAGTAGTTAATGAGATGTTGCTTTAGCTTCATAGTTGAGGTCATTTAAGTCATCTTTTCTTGTAAAACCAATAGGAATGGCTGAGTGATTAACTCATTTGCTAAATGACTGAACTAGATCAGACTCTTGAGAAATTCATGGGATGAAAAGTAGTTGTTCAGATGTGCAGGTGCTACTACTCAGTTTCTGGAAATTATCCTCTTCAATTTAATTACATATGCAGAATTCTGTTACTTTTCTTATACATTACTGATTTTCCAAAGTATACTGTTGAAAGGGTTATACTGCATGTGTGCCCCTAATACTTGTTGAACCAAAATAGGTTAAACTTATAATGGAAACATAGCATACAGCTCAAAACAACTGTCTCAGAGATGCATTTCTGCAAACAAACAAACAAACAAAAAAACAAACAAAAAAAGTTGGTTCTTCTTTCCAATTGATTTCAATAAAAGCCTGTTGATGTTTACAACACTATTTATAATTCTTTGACGTCTTTGAAGAAAGAGCTATTCATTGGTTTCAGATATCATGCAGTTTATGCAGCTGAAGAATAATGCATGATACAGTGGCTGTAAAAGATCAACCAAATGTACTCAAAGATGAAGAGCAGTAGACATAACTGTGCTGGAATTAGAGGCATATTAGGTCAACCAGGCCATCTTTCTGACAAAACAGAGTTGTTTCCTGAAGTTTAATTTCTTATGTATTTTTTTAGTTTTTTCAGACGAATTATGGGGGAAGGTATCTGAACATTCATTTTATCCTAGAAGCTAAAAACAGTGTTGTTGGCTGAACTTTTCAGTAGATTGTTATAGTTTGAAGCGTTGTTATAGCTTGAAAATCACCATAGCTTCTTACCATTAAAAATTCACCTATTAAACTTAAAAACTCACTTATTTAAAAAAATCAAAAAATCAATTATTAAACTTAAAAAATTCTTAGAGTATTTAGTAAAAGAGAGGAAAGCCTATTTTCTACATTCTGCTTTCTTATGTTTTTATTTTAGTCACCTTACAGCTTCTCATTCAAAAAAGTGATATTGGGTTTAAAAGGCCTCTTTTCTTTCAGACTCAAATTCAGACATGTTGTTCCTAGAAATGCCACAGTCGTTAGAGCTCTCCCAAGCATGATTTCAAAAGATATGCATAGACACTAGAGGAAAGAGGGTAATTACTATTACATTCACTGCTATTGCAAAACAGTGTTCCATGATAATATCCAAGCTGGACTTTTACTGGGCTGAAAATTGCAAATTAGTGTCTCAAATTAACAGTATCAGGAAGACAACACATCATGAATATACCTTCCACTCACTGAAGTATGTTTATTCACTAGGAAAAATTTGTGCATAAAACCAGGTTGTAATTTAAATCAAATCTGTTTCAACTTATATTTACATGAACCTTGTTAAACATCTACAGAGTGTAACAGCGAACTGTCTGTGATAAATTTATCACTGTGCTACTTTGGAAAAAATAATTCACTATTAAATGGAAGAGAGTGTGGTGACTAATGGGGTTCATACTAAATCTACTCTGCTCGTTCAGGATGGTTGAAATCAAAAGAACACTTTTCAGCACTTGGAGTCTGGATGTGCTTTGAAAACCCCAGACTTCCCTCTCTTTGATCCAATGAAATGAACTGAAACATGTAGCCCCTAGGCAGTTTTTAGGTAGCGAAAGATCAAATAGATGCTATTACAGTGCAATTTGTTTGGTGAAGCCTAACAGAACAGATCTGCTCAAAAGTTACCATGTACTTTGCAGACCACATAGGAGAGAAAAAAAGTAGCAAAACTGAGGTTATAGGATATTTCTAGTTTAGGTTCAAATGTTGTTACAGGAAAAATAAATTCTTTACTAGCATCAGTTAGGTTCAAGACCCACACATACAGATAAGAAACTACTTTGGGATAGGATATAGTCTTGCATTGTGCATACCTTGGCTCAGAATGCTTTGGGATTTTTTTAAATTTCTTTTTGTTTTGTTTTAGTTGGTTTTATTTTATTTTTTTCTAGTTTCTTTCTTTTTAAAAGGAGTAGATCTATCTAAATTGCTCATCAGAATAGAACCATATTTTCATTCTATACCTTGTTCTGGTTAATAAACAAGTTCTGGCTCCTGTGCACATCTATACCTTATGAATGAAGTATTTTCCTGACTTTGCTATCTCATTTTGTCTCATCTCTGATTTCCTAGAGTTTTGCTGCTTTAGATGGATAAACGTTCAATACGTTTCTAGGGTTCACAAACATTTTATTGAATGACATGGCAGAGTCCTAATAGTTACGTAAGAGAAAAACCCTAGAAACTTCTTTGTATCAATATTCTTTTATCATACTTGATTATTTTCTTACAGCATTGCTTTGATTATTTTTTTACAGCAAAATGGAGTTATTATATTCAATAAAGAATGACATCCCAACTTTTCATATAAGAATTTGATACAGGATAAAAGAACTGCATTTGGAATTCACTGGAACTTGGCACTCAATACAAGTTTGAATTGGAAATCACACTATTTTTCCCTATTTTCCTTTTTTTATGTTCTACACATCATAATTTGAATAGTTCTAAGAAATCATGCTTAACTAAGTGTAGTTAGCACTGTATCTCTTGGCCTATGGCCACCCCTACTTTACAGTGGGACAACTTGTGTGGTTATTAGGAGATGGTACATTTCTCCAAGATCTGCAGCTATTCACTTAACTCCTGCTCTCTGACTGATTCCTGCCTTTCCTTTAGACTAAACACAAATAAGTATGGTGAAGGGAAATTTAGTAACATCGAAAGTATTACTTTCATGCTAAGAAGAGTATTTCACAAAGGACAAAATGGCCTCAAATCAATTTTTACATTGTGATATAGAAAGCACAAATTTGATCCATAGCTCCTGAAATATTAATGACTTGCCAAATAATCAGTGCAGTTCTGCTTTCACAACTTTAATATGAGAGTCAACAAAATATGCTTTAAATCTATAGAAAATACTAATATATGAGGAGGTATTCTATGAGTCTCAGGAGATAACCTCTAACTGGGTCTACCTGAGAGAACAAAGACATGAAGAACCAGATCTGAGACTCTCATAGGCTACTTGCAGAAATAGAATTAATTGCTGATATACCTTGACCCAAACATTTTTCTGAGCAAAACTGGCACTCCTTTTGCTTGCTATTATTTAAAAGAAATATTCTATCTTCCTGATGATAAAACCTGAATTTTTAAAAACAATAAAACCCAATATTATTTCAATAAGATAACATGTAACTCCAATTGCCTTCCATAGCTGTATGGAAATAAACAAAGATCTTATCCCTCCTGAAATGTCGCCTTCCACCATGATTTATTTACACAGCTCAGAAAAAATCCTTCTGTGGAGAATAACATTGTCACCAGAATATAGTGCTCAGTTGGGATGAAATGGCATTTATTGGTATATCTACTTTAGAACCCTGAAATCTATGTCATTCAGATAAACTATTCCTAAATATCTTGACTCTTCCTATGATTATGGGCATTAGTGTATAAGTAATATCACTGGATACCTGACTGATCACAGAAGATTCACCAAATCAGATACTAGTGTTAGTTAGTTTCCAGTAACCGTGTATTTCCAGTTCTGTGTAAGCCAAAATTTCCCCGCATTATACATAAGCACAATTAGATATTTCATGTTCATTCATAAACCTGTTTCTAGAAAAGATATTGTTATTGCTCATGATTGAAACCTAAAATAAACCACATACAGATATACATATGTTCCCAGTCAGTTACGCAGTCCCTGTTAAGCATTAATGCAATATCAGCCAGACGGATTTGCTCATTTCTGGAGCTGGAAGCTTTGAATCCCATTTTCTTCTTTCTTGAATCTAGTTTTGATTTCACAGATATAATTTTAGATCTAATTTTCAGCTATGCCTAAGTGACCCAGAAGCTGCAATCCTGTTTTTAATACAGACTTAGTGTTCCAAACAGCTAATGAATAACATTAGTTTTGTTCACTAGCTGTCAGGTTCTTCAAGTTGATAAGGAACTGCCAGTGATCCAGAAAGATGATGACAACTCTTTTATTTAAAGCTAAGATAAACATTGTTTTATCTTACTTGTATTGGCTTAAAGCCAATAAATTATTTATAATCTAAATTGCCTGTGACTGGTAAATTCTGAGATTTGGACAATGATACTTGAATATTCAAGGTCTAAGTCGTGTCACAGTTCTTTAACTAGGGCTAGAACAGTCTATGAAACAGCTGGAAGACTTCATTGAAGATACAATCGTTACTTGGATTGCATCAACTTCAGAGTCAAAACTATTTCATCATTTTGCAATAATAACTCACAACAGAAGATCTCATTAGACTGCCAACCATTTCTACCGTAGAAGGTACTTTCTACTGAAGGACTTATTTATACCCTTTATTTTCGTCAGTTATGTAAATCCTATGGCTGGGGCTATGAAATGTTTTCTCTGTAAGGAACGCAAACCACATTTAAACACACTTAATTATCATACTTCCAAACTATGCTTTTCACTTGTGTGTTGAAGCATTCATTTTGATTCTCTGCCTCCATAGGTTAATGGCAGAACAAATTTTTACAGCTATTTTACATGACCACTTGGAGGAAAACAGAAATAGAATATTTTTCTTGCCTACCTTTACTCTAACTTTGGTTTTCATGCTAACAAGAGAAAGTATGGAAACTTATGTTTCCAAAGATACATACTAGGAGGTAGGTGTTCGACTATCATTGATTTCCATTGGATGTAGATGTGCAAGTTCCCCAAGATTCTCCCGTGATTCCTAGTCTAAAATTTTATCAGGAAAAAAAAAAGTGGGAATAGCATTAGTGTATAAAGTAACCTGAGAGGAAAGGCTAAAAACTTAAGATTCTTGCTTCCTTCTAAGCAAGCATAGATTAAAGATTGCTACCAGAAATGGGGGGGGGGAGAGAGAGGGAGATACATTGCACAAATTTTTCTTATCATACATGATTGAGCTCATAGAAAGAAAAACATTAGATGTAGAAAGAAGAATCAACTTACTAGGTAAGTGGCCATGATAAATTTTAAGGACAAAAGTGCTACTTCCTAAGCACAGCAGCCAAAATAGTGTTTATAAGGAGGTACTACAAACCCTCATTTTTCTTCTGATGACTAAAAAAAGCCAGTGAATAACAAAAATACTGAGAAAAACTGAACAGAAATACTTGACTGCCTCTCTTCTCCCCCTTTCTATATTATAGATAAACTGACAAATAATTGGGTAATTATTGTAAGTGAACAGTAGAAGATTTTAGCTTTAAAAGGCCCTAATTATTTGCCAAATTTAGAAATAATATGAGAATAAAAGTTCATAGCTCCCCTTTGTCATGTGGTCAGGCATTTTATTTTATTTTTAAACTGTTTCATATACATTTATAGTATAAATTAGTAGTTTGATGTGACCAGCTACATTAACTTACTCAGCAGTACAATGCTGAGGTATCAATTATAATATATTATGAAATAAGAAGCATGTCTAAGTTTGCTCTCTTGCTAGAATCAAATAAAAATGTCAAAGTACTGCAATCAGACAGTTCAAATATGAATATTCATTGGCAACTGTTCGTGACAGATTTATGAATGCTTTCACCTGCTGGTGGAAAAACATAAAGTCGAAAAATAAAGCTATTAAAGTAAGCGAAAAGGAAAAAAAAGGATATACACAGATGGATGATGATCTTGGAATTATGGAATCTTGTAAGAAAAGAATGGTTTTGTTTTTCATATAGTGAAAACATTTGTTTTTTATATGCAGATTGTCAAGGTCTTATCATTTAACTGACTATCATCGCACAGTGCTCTCCAAATGGTATTCCCAGTTTATGTGAAATGATGTGAACTGCTATCTAATCACCACCTTGTGGCAGAAACACATGCAAGGCTAATTCTTTGAGGATTTGACTGCCAAACTGACTGCTGTTTTCCTAAACTGTTTTAACAAAAGAGGGAATCTCCATTAAGAACATTTTGTTGCCCAGGATAAAGGGCTTGATTATAAGTATTCTGATAATAAAAATGCATAGCACCACTAGAGTGCTTTCAGCCTGAGGATCTAGAATAGCTTTTAACATATTAAGTCTCAGGATTTTTAAGACAAAAACATTTAGCCCTATTTTAGAGACCGAGAAACTGATGAGCACAGAGGATAACTGATTAGTTCAATTTAAAAACAAAACAAAACAAAACACGCAAGTTAGAGGCAAATAAACTAATTCAGTGTTTTATCGATGGATTAAACTATTTTTGTGAGTTAAAACACTATTTTAACAATTTATGATGGAGAGGCATCATGATCTCAAGCTTGTTAAAAGGCATGTGTAAAAAAAAGTATGTTCTTTCTTTGCCATTTGCATTATAGGAGGCTTTGTTGAGCATTCTCTGCATTCCTCTGTTAAATTTTGCAAATTTAAATCCACAGCCCTCATTTCAATTGTTTATTGCAAACATAAGTGAAATATGCCAAAACACAGACCATTTTAAGAAGCTGATGCATGCATTTAAACAAGTATTCATATCAATATCTATAAATACCATTCTCTCCTCAGTGGAGTTGTGTGATATTATCTGACACAGCTTCATAAAGATACAATGAGAAGGAAACAAAGTTGAAGGAGAGACAAGCTCTTCATGAAACAACAAAGGGGAAGCTACTAAATGTGCAATAACTGAGCCTCGGTGGAGTGGCAAGGTTTATCTCTGCATTCAAATAGAAATAAACGTAATAGTAAAATATGATATAGTTCAGACAGTAAAGGAAGTTCAAGTGAGTATCTTAACAAGAACTGTATTTAAGACTGAAAAAGAAAAGAAAGGAAGAGAAAAAAAAAGAAACATAGAGGACTGGGGATGAAAAGAATGCAAGATTCACAAGGACAGGTTGAACATTTCCTGAGAATAAATTTTCAGTAAAACTTTTCTTGCTTCAAATACTTATCCGTATTTGTGGGTGAAAGGAAAGACTATGCTGCCTTAAGAAGCTCATTTAGTTGAAGTGTTTTATTAGCTTGCTGATCTCTTGTTCTCTGATAGGAAAAAAAGAATAAATCTGCCAAAGTGAGTCAGGCTAGACAAGTTAACCTGCCTGGCCAACAGAGAAATGATGGTGAAGTACACTTCCTCTTCCCCAGAATGGTCTATTTACTCACTGGAAGAAAAATAAGACATTTGCTGGAAAGATGTACTCAGAGGGAATAAAAAGGGACCAAAATGTGCTGCACAGCTTTTAGATTGTGGAAACTATGTGTGATCTTGAGTAGTGCCAGATGTGGTGTGATCTAAAAGTACTCCGCAATTTTGGCAGCAAGAAATTCAAGCTACATCCTAAGACTCCACCTTTCATAAGATTTTTTGGTTTTGTTTTTTTTTTCTCTAGTATCTTTTTTGAGCCCGTTTATATGTTCAGCATCAACAACATCCTCCAGCAATAATTCACATAATTTACATAATAGAAGTAAGAAAGGAACTTCCTTCTGTTTTAACCATGCTGGTTGGTAATTTAACAAGTTTTTTTCAAGATGTTAGGAGCAAAATCAACTTATTATTCTGTATCTTTTCCCTGCTGACTTTTAGAGTTGCTTTTTAGGAAGGACCCTTTCTCCCCATTGACTTCCCACTGAAATCAGAGGCAGTACGGTCAATTGAGTAACAAACAGTAGTTTATAAGATTTGTAAACTACAGAAAATAAAGATATGATTGTAAAATTACATTTTTCATTCTGAGGAATGCAGAAATAATGTCTGTACTTATACTTTTCAGCTACAGAATTAGAAAATACTGAAGAATTTGGATAACACAAAACTGAACTTAGTCAAATATTGGAAAAAAGCATTAAGTCCAGATGACAATTCTTATTTCATTTGCCATTCCTTAATTTTATGTAAATATTTAAATAAACCTTACTGCAATCTGTTAAGAAATTCACTGGATTTGTACTTGAAAGGAAAAACAAAATGAAACCAAACAGGTCATAAAATCTATCCCCTTAAGCAGATATGAACTGGGAGAGAAGTAAAGTTTAGATTGAGTATTTTTTTTTCATTTCATTTCTGTGGGCATATTAACAAATCACTGTGGTGAAATTCTAGTTTATCCCTGTTCTCCAAACTTGTTTCCTGCGGGCAATATATACATAGGCTTTTAAGAAGGAGTTACTGAAATAAAAACAGTTGCATCCTCTCTAGTTAGGAATTAATGTTGGTATTACTTTACACCAATAAGGCAAAAGAACACTGTGGTAACTTAAAAAGAAATTTATTCACGGTATGTAAAATGCACCTAAACATTCTTAATAGCATACCACTATTAAAACTTCTTCACAGAATCTTACATTTTTTTTTAAAAAAAATTGGTTTATGAATGATTGCCTTGCCATATTCTATGCTGTTCAGATAGAGATTGCTGCCATTCATTCATTTATTCTGCAATGAAACCTGTTTTCCATTTTATTGAATTCAGTTTGACTTTATAATCCAATCCACTATAATTTAAACATTTAGTCCCAGATGTTGTCATTTTTCCCCCTCAACAAAGGCATTTGTGGTAAAAACATTCACGTTCATATTTTGTTTCTCCAAATAAACAATGTTAGTATTTTCTTTCTCTTTTCATATTAATTTGAGGAAAGACAGAGGAATACTATATAATCCAGAACATAATCTCGGTTTTTGTTATTGGAGTTTTAATCAAGAAACCATTGTAGAGGACTAATATTTTCTTGGTTTCTTGCATAGAGGAATTTTAAGTAGTGCGTATGGAAAAAAAAGAGGCAGATCTTTTACATTACTTGAGAATGCTAAGTTCCGAAGAAGGACAAAAAAAAAAAATTTCCCTGCCTTTCATGATTAAAATTTCAATGCAATGGCCTGTACTGCATTCACTCTGTGATTTCACAGTAGTCAGTGAGTTTCTTTTGTTAGTATGTTTTGATGCTTAATAAGTACTTATTTTCTACATTTTTTAAATTATAATATTCCACCATTTCATACATGGAAAAAAATATTTTGGTAACTTAAGCTGATTGTTGAATCTCTCAGTCATAACTAGGTGCCTGCTACATATTTTACTGTGATGTTTTCATTCTTAGGACTCCCATGTGAGACTGGTAAGCACTATTACATCTTCATTTTGAGAAAGGGAAACAGACCAAATTCTGATCCCATTATAATCACTGGCAATATTTTCATTTACTTTCGGTTCTTGTTCTAATTATCTTTCCCATTATTATTCAAGACTGTCAAAAAGCAAGAAATTAAACTCAGTTCTCACACATCCCAGTCTATCCCCGGCACTCTATAATAAAAATAATTAAATAAAAGACTCATATAAGGATCTGCAGAATAATTCTCTCTCATTGTATTACATTTATTAAGAAAGCAGAGTTTATTAAAATAGCCAATAGCTTTTAGCATTAAACATCTTCTGTTTAAATCATAGTATAGAAGTTCATACATGTTTACACTTTTTTATTTAATATACCTAAATCAACTTACTTAAAAAAAAATTCATATAAATACTTTTTTTTTTTTCTTATGCTCTCCAGTCTTCTCCCAAAATACCCACTTTGGAGATTTAAAAAAGGAAACAGGAACCCATTCCTGGAACTTTTTTTTCCCCAGCCAAAACACTACCATGCAGAGACACGTGGGTAAATTATTACTATAGAACAGTATGGTGTGTAATTGCATGTATGCTGAATGTGCTCATTTTCTAAACAAGATACAGGATAACAACTCTGACAAATCTCATTAAAGGTTTGTTTTCCATACCATTCCCAGTCTTGATGATTTTCAGATGTATTACGTTATAGATGGGTATGTAAATTAAAAAAATATGTTCGAACCAGTGCTGATTCAAGATATGATAAATCACTCATTTCTCCCAATTAAGTTGTCTGGTGATGAAGAGCGTAACAAACAAACAAAATCACATTTACTTATATTGCTTAGAACTGTTCTGATATGATAGTTGTAACAACTCATGAATTTCAAAGATAATATTCTCACCATGTTCTACAGAGGTTCCCAAAAGGAATTCTTTTGATATTTCAGTTAGTCGTGATCTATATTTTTTTTCACTAACTCCCTTCTTCCTTTTCATCATAATACATGATAAAAATAATTCCAGTAACAGCCTGACTGCTTTGACCTTACACCCACAGACTTAAGGACAGAGATTGGAGTACAGAGTCCATAAATTGCACATGGTCTGCACTGTAGTCCAGCATACTTATCAAAAAGTTTAAACCTTATTCCTGCACTGAGCTGTCTGAGTGGGTGTGCTGCTCTTTTTTCATAAGCATATGGCCACTTTCCACAAAAACAGCACAGAAACCGGATGAAAAGAAATCATCCAGCTTTCAGTTCTTTGCACTGGAGAAGTGATTCCTAAAAAGGGAGAAGGCAATGTGTTTGGATGAAAGCTTGATAAATATTTCAGCAATCAGATTGTGAATTGGCCTTTATATAAGAAAATTAATATTGACACAGCTGTTTAAACTGTTATTAAAATAAGATGATTTTCATTGAATTAAGTCTAAGGAAAACAGCAAACAAAACAGAACACAGAATCTGTAGCAACTTCAGCACAGATAACAGAAAAAGTGTTGGATTTGAGTTTAACATGCTGCTGAATCAAGATACACCGAACCCAACAGAGCTGCTTCTGTAGCTTACTTAGTAGCCATGTAATCTGATTATTTATAGATACTTTGAAATAACTCTCTTACCAAGTTTTGAAACCTGCATTTTCCACCTTTCTATTCATTTCTTTGGAAAAATATTTCATCTTTCTTTTACTTCATGTCATTTCCCAAACCCACAAATGACCACCAGGTGCACAAAAGAAAAAATAATCCTCAAGCAAATATCCTACCAACTCCATCATAAAAAGTGTGCACACAATTGACCTCATCCTTCTATTGATACTAACAATTTTACCTCATAAGTTATCAGTTCCTCTATCATGTATATTCATACGGTCAGAGAGATTGAGTCTTTTTCTTGACCTGACCAGTGGGGATCTGTTCTCAAATGGGAGGTCAAGCTTAAGACTACTCACAGAAACTGACAGATGTCCTATTTTGAGGACTGTAGTAGAAATCAAATAATGTAGTTATATTTTCACATGCCCTTTCAAGGAGCAAGGAGCAATAACTTTTTGTTGCTACATTTCAGTTAATGCTCACATGTTAAGAAGAGAAATGAAAACAGAGCTACTGTGTCAGTTCCTGCTTCATATCTTGAAACTCAGTCTTAATTGACTCATTTATGTTAAGGACAGTTCCAGACTCGCAGAATGTCAGGGAAGCTTTGCATTTAAAGTGAGGTTAAATGAGGAATCTCAAGTGAATCTAGAGTTGCCAAAAGTACTTGATGGTTAACTGTAAGAATTCATGTCTTCTAGTCAGAAAACAGATGTCATATAGGTTGTAGCTTCCATATGCTGTTCTCCTAATATGTCAACTGTGATCTGGAGGGACAATTACAAAAAAAAGCAAAGATAAATTATGATATTAATGTACACTCCTGATGTTCTAGTTTGAACTTTTCTTGCACAATGGCTGCTTGGAAACTGAAAATTTCTGCTCAGGTGAACGTGAAAGCCTCTTGAACGAAGAGCATTTTCTCTCACTATCCCTCCTCCAGGTTATGAACCAACTCCAGTTCATCCCAATAGGATCTGAGAATGTCCCAGTTCACAGGGCTTTCTTATTTCATTAATAAAACTATGGCTGTAATTTCTGCATAAGCTCCCAATTTAACAAAAAGAAGAGGTAACTGAATTGGCAACTATCTTCTTCATAAGAGTTTACCTTAAAAGTAGCCCTTGACTCCCAGAATGCTGTACTTCAGATCAGCTGATTTTTTGTTATCAGGCATAAGACCCTGTTATCAGGGTCTACTTATGTACACCCTTCTCCAGCATTTTGCTGACCTTCCCAAATGCTGTTATAGAGGTTTTTATCTCCAAATCTCCATTCACAACCATTTAAAAAACATAACATTGATGAAAGTACCACATAACCGGAAAATTATTTGCTATATCTGAGATTCAGAAGTTGCCTCCCACCCTAAGCCTGTCTCAGTAATGGTCAGCACAGATAGCATAAATATGCTTTTAAACCTGAAAAAGCAAGTTATTCTGATCACAATACAAAAATGAAATAACAAAACTCTTATTTTAGTGGGCTGAAATTTCTGCCTTCTCTATTCTCAGTTCCGGACTGTTCCTTGCTTTCTTTCATCCAGAAAATATCAATCCATTGTACACTATACAATACAGAAGGAAGTAACAGCTATATTTCACCTCCTTAAAGAAAATATTGCTGCCACTGGGTATTTTTTGTCTTCCTTCACATCAAATATTTATATTGGTTCCACATAGCTGGACAACAAGAAAGAATGATGTTGCCTGACTGTTTCATATTTGACACTTACATTGCTTTGACATATCTTGACTTTTTGGCCTAATTTCATCCATCTTACTGTTCTTCATTTATTGTCCATGTGCATGTAAAAGTAAATCTGGAGCATCTTGAGGTCATTAAAAAATGTAAATCACAATGACAAATTTACATAATGTGTCAGTATGTGTCTGGCATGTCCTCATGCAAAAACACTTGCTAGAAAGCTCTAACACCATCCACATTTTTTCCAAGTTTGCTTTAAAAAGCCAAAGTGCAGCCCATTCTTACAAGTTCCTATGGTTGTATAGTTTTCAAAAAGTTTGCAGTGTATTTTATTAGTAATAAAATTGACCTGTACATACACAATCAAATTTATGTCAACTCTATTTTAGGATTTTAACATTATGAAATGATGTCACCCCAATAGATGAAAAATTAATAAGATCATATCTTAGCTTAATAAAATAAGTGCATTAAAGAACCAATTGCTCGCAGGCTACATTATGGTTAAAGGAAAATAGAAAAGCAGAACAGTCACTGAATAATGTGAACATAACTACATTCTTTCTATCCAGCTATAGCGGTTGAGTAAAATTTGCTTTATTCCCATGAGAAACATAGACGGAAATTTGTCTTCATATTTTCTGAAATCAAAAGCAATGTTATATTTCCACCCACCCTGAATTTTAATTTATTAGCAAAAAGAGTGCCTTAGCATTCTGTCTTTAAAGGCTTTTCCTTACTATATACAAAAAAGTGACACTAAAAAAGGCCCAGGGTCTTCTCTTGCCTTTTATATAATCTTCTCATGTCTTGTGGCTTCTATTCTGTGAAATGGAGAATGCTGCAGAAATCTCATGTCCAGGAAAGATCTAGCAGAGCAGTGTTTACATTTATTTGGAGTATTAGTCCTGTTACTTTTGAAATTCTAATACATTTAATTGAGATACAGTTAAAAAGCCTCTCCTACATGTAAATGTATGGTCAAAACTGTTTAAAAAAAAGATAATCGTGTAGTCATAATGACTTAACAAAGCAACAATATAATTTAAGCACATCTCCATTCTATTCTCCTTCAGCTCTAAATATGTTTTAACAAGTTCTTCTATGGACCATACTAGCCCACTTTAGAGTCAGCAAAGATATTCTAGTGTACTGCAGTTTACAAAATATGTAAAATTTTCGAATATTCATAACTCTCTTTCTTTAATGTCAAATCATTACATGTCTTAAATGTACACGTCTTGCCTCCAATTTTGAAGTAAAACTATAAATTAAATTCTGAGAGCAATAACAAAAGATTAGAGAATGGCCATTACACTAACAGAAAGATATACTGGAGAGCTGCTGTAAAGAGCATGGGATTGACTTGACTGGCTAGTCTTAAGAGGTACAGATTCTGCACAGCCTCTATAAGGCTTGAGAAGGATGTGGCTAGCCATAGTGATAACGCATTTGGAAAAGTCAAGGGTCACACAAACAAGCTGTTTGTAATGATAGCAATCTTCATACACTATGGCTCTCCTAGCTGTTGCCACAGGATTAATTTGGAGGATTCAAGAGATTATCCACTGACAGGAGCAGAACTGATATATGTAACCCATGAATAACATTAAAATATACATAAATACTTGCAGTGTAACTGAGCTTTCAGCCAAAGGCAACACATTGCTATAAGGGTGATGGATCTGAGTTGGTGCTTTGTTACCTTAACATGCCAAATATGCAGCTTGCCATTTTTCAACAAAGTCGTTTCAGCTTGTCAAGTAACGTTCCGTCCATAGCAGTTATTTAAATTTATGGTATGCATTGGCTATGCTCAAGGTATTATAGTACAGGTGACACTACAGCATATAATTTGTTTCACCTGACCAACTGGCTTCATGTATTGACCAGGAAAAGGGCTTCAAATTCCTACATACACACATCATGTCAGCTTGAGTTGATCCTGTCTTCAACATTTACTGCAGTAATCTTTGAGCTAGTGACACAAATCACATGAGCATAAACTGCAAGACTGTCCCCCTCCTACAAACTGGATCCTACCTGCTGCTACTAAGTGCAGAAACACAATGGAGACAGCAGGGCTAAAAATCTAAGAATCGTTTGTCCAAAGAATTAGCTGGAGGCGTCCAAAGCTGAAGCAGATAGGAGCTAGTAACACTGACTAGGGGGAGCACATGCCCAGAGAACACTTGAAAACCTAAGGCTATCTTTTTCTAATGAACCAGCTCTTTCAGAGACATATCCTGACCGTATATTTTTAAGGCTTCTATAAAAGAAATGTATTTCTGTACATACAGTACCTCTTGAGGGGGCCAGTAGATGGTGCTCAGGACTCCACATAGATGTATCGGGGCTATTTGTACCCAATGAGACCTTCCCTGCAATGCAAATGGCTTCTTGAATTTACATGTAGCTCTGGGCTAGTCTTCATTCCCTTGGGGTGAGCTGAGTTGGCCATAGCAGGGCCCAAGCATTTCTGCATTGTCACCTCCAGATTAGGCACAGCTGCTGGCACTTTTCTTGCCATTCATTCAAACTTCCCAATGGTGCAGAGCAGTGGGAGGTGCTGGGCGGGGTGATGATGCCATGGTCATGCTCAGAAGTGGAAACAAAGATTTGCAACTTCTTCTCCTCTTTCCTGCAGAAAGGCCAAGGGCGAGGGAGCTGCTGGCATCTGCTGCACGGGGCGCGGGAGGGGTAAGCCCCGCAACCGCCCACCAGAACCAGCCCCACCACATACATGGCCCAACAGTTAGAAGGTTGGAGAAACACTGGTGCTGAGGAAGGATGGCTGAGGTGGCCTCCGGGGATGCTGTCCTTAGGTACATTGCAAATGGCCTGCAAGTAATATTTCTAGACAGTCATTTTCAGAAGTTGTGGTAGCACATATTGCATATTGTTGTACTCCTGGTGGTAGGTAAAGTGAAAAATCAGCCTTGGAAACACTGGCTATTTCCAGAAGGCTACCAAGGTCAATCTAAATTGCATGAGAAAATAGCCACGCTAATCTCTGAAAACATGCTTTTCCACTGAGTGGTAAAGGGCGATATTTAGCACTGCCAAAAGGTAAAGGCTGTGGCACGAAATGTCTGAATAAATGCTATTTTTGACTGCAACTATCGTATGGAAATATCACTCTGAAGCCCACAAAACAAAAGCAACAGCTGTAGACACAGATTTACATTTATCATTTACACCCTACTGTAGATGTGCCAAAATAACAAACTGGAATTATTTAGGAAGCACAAGTAATCCCATAGGAACCAGAGTTTCCTGCAAGAGTCTTGTCCAGTGCCTTCTTCCCCCAGCTCTACCTTGGTTGTGCGATCAGTTGCATCACCCAAGTGTCTAGGGAAAACTACTGCTGCTCACACTGCTGCTGCAGCTAATTGCAATGTAGGGAACACGCAGCAATTAGCTGCTCCCTCTTTGGCTATGCTTTGATGTTGTGCCTGTTTTGATCTGCTTACCCATCCTTGGTCTTTTATATCAGATGTTGGAGTTGTATACCTTTGAGCTGTGCAGGATACCACTGGGCCAAAAATACTCAGTATCTTTCTTTTTTTTTTTCCTTCTGCCCTCCCCCTGTGCCGTGATGAATCAGCCTTGCCAACATCCTTTATATTTGTGTAAGGATAGAGGCACAAAAATTACGTTGATTAGCTTGGAATATGAATATGAATTTTGTACTGTTATATTGTTAAAGCCCTTTTATACCTAGCAAAAAGCACTAAATTTGTACAAAATGGAGGATTATTAGAGATCAACATTTGCTACAACCCACTAATATCTGCACTTTCTAAACATGTGCATTTTTTAATGAAAAAGTCACCTAGCAGCACTTCAAAATTTTGTCTCAACTTTCATGTATCATCATATGATCAGAGTCACTAAGCACTATTTGTTGCCTCTAAGTGGCTGGAGTTTCTTCACAACAGTGACATTAATGTTAAAGGGCAAGGAGTTAGATGCAGCGAAAATTTGTGGTATGGTGCTATCACAGACTTGTGCGTTTTCAACAGGAGAGACAAAAATATTGCCAATAACATTTAACAAGTATATATAATCTAATTCTTAAAAGGGAATGATTTTAAAACTATACAGGCACAGATTTGTCAGTCATACTTTATACAGCAGTTATATTTAAAAATAGCGTTTCTCTTGGTACAAATGGCAACATCTTTTTCTGAGCTCAAGGCATTATAAAAATAGATAAAATTTGGATGAAAGGAAAAGCTTTGCCTGGAAACAGAAAAGGTACTCTTAGGCACTGGCAGTTAAGTCTGAGTGTAGATGAAACAAAATAGTTCTTTCTTGTTTTGGATAGAGAATACAGTTGTTTATCCTTCCTCAAATTTATTTTGTTTTGACTCAAATATATAAATAGGGTACTGTGTACATAAATTCTGTCTCTATGTCATGAGCAGAACTTTCAAATAATAATTTAAAATTTTATTTATATATTTGTATTATGCTTCTAGTTCTATGTTAAGGTAGGAGAACCATCTATCTCATTCTCAAATGAAGTCATTTTCATTTCAAGCAAGTCATCATTATTATTAGTTGATTGAAGAATTTATGAGCAGTTTCTATGAAATCCATTCTAAACACAGTACAGTGTCCTGAAGATCCAGATACTATAGATGTAGGACAAAATGCAATTCTCTGAATAAGAACAATATAGACCAAAGAATATGTATCCTACATATGTACAGTGCATAATTCTCATACATACTTCTAAAACTTAGAATCATAGAATAACCAGGTTGGAAGAGACCCACCGGATCATCGAGTCCAACCATTCCTATCAAACACTAAACCATGCCCCTTAGCACCTCATCCACCCATCTTTTAAACACCTCCAGGGATGGTGACTCAACCACCTCCCTGGGCAGCCTGTTCCAGTGCCCAATGACCCTTTCTGTGAAGAATTTTTTCCTAATGTCCAGCCTAAACCTCCCCTGGTGGAGCTTGAGGCCATTCCCTCTTGTCCTGTCCCCTGTCACTTGGGAGAAGAGGCCAGCACCCTCCTCTCTACAATCTCCTTTCAGGTAGTTGTAGAGAGCAATGAGGTCTCCCCTCAGCCTCCTCTTCTCCAGGCTAAACAACCCCAGCTCTCTCAGCCGCTCCTCATAAGACCTGCTCTCCAGCCCCCTTCACCAGCTTTGTTGCTCTTCTCTGGACTCACTCCAGAGCCTCAACATCCTTGTTGTGGTGAGGGGCCCAGAACTGAACACAGTATTTGAGGAGCGGTCTCACCAGTGCAAAGTACAGAGGGAGAATAACCTCCCTGGACCTGCTGGTAACGCAGTTTCTGATACAAGCCAAGATGCCATTGGCCTTCTTGGCCACCTGAGCACACTGCTGGCTCATATTCAGTCGGCTGTCAACCAACACCCCCAGGTCCCTCTCCTCCAGGCAGCTTTCTAGACAGACTTCTCCTAGTCTGTAGCACTGCCTAGGGTTGTTGTACCCCAAGTGCAGGACCTGGCATTTGGCCTTGTTGAACCTCATCCCATTGGACTCAGCCCAGCAGTCCAGTCTCTTCAGATCTCTTTGCAGAGCCTCCCTACCCTCCAGCAGATCGACACTTCCACCCAGCTTAGTGTTGTCCGCAAACTTGCTAAGGGTGCACTCGATGCCTTCATCCAGGTCATTGATAAAGACATTGAACAGGGCTGAACTTATAACAAAGAAACTTATAACAAAGAAAGATAGAAATTCTAAAATGATACTATGAAAATAAGTCAGAATAATTTTATAAATTAAAAAAAAAAAACGATGTTAGAGCATCTCAAATCACGGTGCCTGTACTGTGTATGGGAAAAGCATAATTGCCTTAGAAGCAGATTCAATTATTGGCTGTTTAACTCAAGTCTTTGCAAGACCCTATTAAACCTTCTGGCAGAAAAAAAGTTGAGGAAAAATTAGTTTTTTGAGGGAATCTTGGAGCATTCAGATACATGCAAAATACATGAGATCTGAAGAAACATTCTTGGGACTTATAAACTTTATACACTTGAGAGATGCCACTTAAATGTAAGTAATGTTGGCATATTCAATCTGATCATCTACCGTTTCCTTTTTCTCCTTTACAGTCTTGAAACAAGCCTCTCAGTATAGAGAAGAAATACAGTGTCCTAATTAAGTAGCCAGTTTGATGGTGTATAAGCACAAGAGCCTTAAAATTATTCCATGGCAAAAAAAAACCAATTAAAATGTTTCCATTTTTGTATCTAGGATGAAATCCAGATGAATTACATTTTGCATATCACAAAGGAAAATGAAAAGTGTATTTTAAGCTCAAAATAGAATTGATTGTTCTGATAACATTATCTGGCTTTTTTTTTTTTTGTTGGGTAGTATTTTGCAGCTTGATTAGTAGCTTTATACACTTCCTTCATCAGCCGATGTATTTTAAATGTGAACTTTCTGAAGAGAGCAGAACACACTGATGTTACCAGGTGTCAGTCATACATTTCAGTTGTTTTTCTGGTTTAAGTACAGTTTTCCCTCAATGAAGTAGTGACCAAAAATCATTTGTTAATTTTATTTTTCCAAATATTTTTGTGAATGTAAACTCTCTTAAAAACTGCTTTCTACCGTGTATATAGATTTCACATTAGAAGGTCAATGAAGAAAAATGGCTATCTGTATATGATAATCTCTCTAAAAAATAAAAGCAAGCTGATTCAAAGATTCAAAATGCAATGAGTCCTTAATGTACAGGAACAAAAAATTCATAAAAATCAGGTTAAATGAACATTAGATTATCGACATGTGCATAGTGTAACCACTGAGAAACCATTCACTCTGAGGTGATAAGACTCCCTTTCTACTCCTAAACCTAACCCCATTTCACTAGCATTTTACACAGTAACAGTTAATCATTTGCAATTATCTGTGAAAAGAAGGGATAGATAAGAAAATCCCACCTGTGTGTTTTCAGAATTAAAGGCTGTGAACATGCAGAATATATTTTAAAATGTGCATTATCCAAAGCTACACTATCATGATATGCACTTTGCATATCACTACTGCCACATCCACTATTGCATGACATGCACTTTAATGCTCATGAATTTTAATTGCCTCAAGCATGCTTGTGACTATAAAGGAACCTAAAAATATTTTAAATCCTTGTTATATGGATTTTAGAAGTCTTTAAAGCTTTTAAAATAGCATATTTTCTGCCCATTGTGTGTGGCCTTGCCTCCCAGCTAAAGCCAAGTAACATGGAAAGAATATATCAAAGATTTGTGTATTCTGAGGAACATGTTTTCCTCATCTTATATCGCTATGTATGAAACAAAAATCCATCTCAAAAGAAGAACAAAGGTTTTTGTTCAATTTATGCAGAAGTCTAATTGCTGCCTGCAGGTTCCACTTAGGTCCAGCAAACTGGTTAAATACAAATTAATTCAGCATTTTTGATTATACATATTTATTAAAGTCTTCACATAGTAGAATGAATAGGATTTATTACATTTATATCCTTTTTTGAACTTCTAGCTTCAGTTTCAGTCATTGGAAGCTATACAAAGGTTTTGGTACAAATCAGCTGAAATACACAGAGCCAGATTTACTTCAGAGTCTACATCATTAGAGGCTTGCTTTAATCGGATTTTAACTGAACAGTAACTGTATCCTAAACTATTTTGCTGTTTGCATTAGCTTCTAAGACTCCGGGCACTGATGCTTCTAGGTTCCTCAGTGGTAGATCAAATTTCTCAAGGTACATTTTTCTTCTGAGTTCTTGCACGGACTGAAGTAATCCTTATAATATCAAGGAATTTGTCAAGTTCACTAGAAGTCATTTGCACCTGATTCTACAGTTTGAATAAGACCTTATTGAGCAAAACTATCTAGCTCTGGGGGGAAAAAAAAATGTTCTTTTGTTCACAGGTTGTGTGCCTATTTAATGCTGTGAGGAAATTATTTACTAAATTTACCTGAGAAGCGGAGGCACAGTCTTTGTCATTGCTTCATCTGACACAGGTTCCATGTGATAGAATCATAGAATGGTTTGAGTTGGAAGGGAACCTAAAGATCGTCTAGTTCCAACTCCCTGACATGGGCAGGGAAATCCCACTAGATCAGGCTGCCCAAGACCCCACCCAGCCTGGCCTTGAACACTCCCAGGGATGGGGCAGCCACAGCTTCCCTGGGCAACATGTGCCAGTGCCTCACCCCTCTCATTGTGAAGAATTTATCCCTTATATCTAGTGTAAATCTTCCTCTTTCCAATTTATACCCATTCCCCCTAGTCCTATTGCTACACTACTTCCCAGTCTATCCCTTCTGAACAGCCTGTAGCCATTGATAGCCACTATGGTTGGATTTTTATTTTTATTTTAGATTATTTTAAGATCAAACCAGGAATGGAAGCCAAAAGATCCTGATCTTAAAATAATCCCTTCTTCAGGGGTGCCAGTTAATTCCTTGAAGGGGAATGTGAAAATATTTTCAGTTAGTGTATATACACACACAAACACATACACACATTGCACATGAAGAAAATACATTAGGCAGTAATTTTGAGGATAATTGCAGTAATCTCAGGAATGCAATAGGAATACTGAGTTAAAAATATTTTAGAAATCTCTAGAATACAAAACCACAAAATAAATAACCTGAGATAGGAGTGGGAAAGACATAGCATACTTGCAGTGAGTAATGATGGTTAGCTATTAAATAGTAAATATATTTGATGGGGTTTATGCCTCATTATACAGGACAAGCAGCAAGAGTATGAAGAGTAGATGTAATTTTAAGTCTGATTTTCCTTACAACCAGAAATATCTGAATAGAAACAAAGAAACCCATCAACGCATATGAAGCTCACACTTCAGTAGTGGCAGACAGCGTGTAGCAGTAGTTTGTACACTGGCCAAAATAAAATAAAATAATATTTAAGAAGTGTACTTTCTTTTTTGCCATTCTTTTAACTTGTCCATTTTCTATGCTATTTTAAAATAAACACTTAATGCAACCTCAATTTCCTGTTTGAAAAATGGGCATAGCAATTCCCACACCTCAGGAAGAGATGGGATGTATAAATAATTATGAGCTGAGCTGCTGCTGTTAGGTGGGAAGAGCTAGTTGGACTTATGAAGGCCTTGAAAGGACCTAAACTGGCTGCAAGCGGGTCCAAGGCTTCTTTTGGCTTCAGCTGCTAGCAGACTGAACCAGCAGCAGAAAGCAATGAACAGAGTGAAACACGCTGAGGCACGTGGTGAGGCCAAAGTGCTCTTTACTCTGACAAACTTTGATTATGCAATGGTAAGAACTATGTAGAAATATTTCAGAAATCCAGTTTGCAAACAAGTCACCAGTAATAGTGGATTCAAACCTCTGACAGTTTTTCTAGACCCTTAAACGAATGTACCTCACCCATTAAAAGAAACTTAAATTCTACAAATCACAGTGGAAGGAAAAAAAAATCATCAATTGTAATTTACCTTGGCAAGCAAACTTACAATTTCTATTGTTCCTATTATCTGCGAAAGCTCTGATGTTAGATCACTTGCCAGAAAGTGTTGTTCCAGAGAGGTTGTATTTGAAGTCAGTCAAAGATCAAAGACACGCACGGTAGATCTGAAACCTTCCTTTCATGAAGGATGCCTTTGACCTCTGCGTGAGTCACTATCTCTTGAGGAAGAGAAGTTCTCTCTTAAGCAACTAAGCTTAAGAGAAATACCAGCTAGCACAGGGATAGGAAAGATATGAATTGTTAGAATTGATCCACAAACACCTTTAGAGAGGGTGTCCAAGCTCTTTCATTAGGTGTATTTGCTTCCCAGGCTTCAAAGAGGCACCTGCTACAGCTGCCACCACTCCTGTGTGCGGTTCCAATGAAGCTGAAACCTGAACATAGGCAAAAAGAATAATTATAAGGAGAGAAAGGGAAGGAAAAAGTTCCTTCATGATTAAGTGAACAAATCTTGAAAATTTAAGTAGTACAGCCAGAGAAAAGAGGAAGAAGGGGATTGATGATAATTGAGATTGATGATAATATTTAGCAGCAGAAAACCTTGCTCTTTGACGTTCTCAGACAAAGAAACTCAATGTTGTGTAACAAAATATTTTAGCTTGCAAAGTAAACTTTATATGTCACACATCAGATAAATGCAAAGAAAATGTTGTGAAGACATAAGGAACAAGTGAACAGGACCATGGAATAGCAACAAATCTAAGGAGGGAAAGAAAACTCAGATTACTTTCATAAATAATGCTTGCCTTGGAAAACTAAAATCTAAACTATAAGTAAAAGTTGTATTTTTAACAGCAGGCTTAACATTCTTCTGCACAGAAATTTGTTTAGAAGTAAGGAAAAAAGCCTCTCATTTTTTATCCTGGGTGATCACAAAAAAAATTTACATATTGATAAAAATGACAATATATGCCAGTACAAAATGATATTTCATAAGAAGTGGAATAAAAGCATCTTCTAAGTATTGGAAGGCTGATAAAAACTTGAAAGAGTTTAGCAGGCCTAATTTTAAGACTCATTGGTCTTCGTATATGTCTTGAGCATAAATGACTACATGAGGCAATAGGGGAGAACGTGAATCTTTGTGAATCCTTGCATATTTTTTCTTCTGTAACAACAAAAGTATGTATATCAAAAATACTCTTACACAGTATAAGGTAGTTTCTCCTTTAAAGCAAGGCCAAAAATTATCTAGCTGTTAATTACAGCTGAGTTTTGGTAAGAAAGCTTTTGAAAGGAATAATAAGTAAAAACTTCTCAACTGCTTCAACTAAAATGACTGAAAGAAAAATCCAATCCTATCAGCTTCAGATTATATTCAATGTGTTTCAGGTAAAATATGAGTACAGTAAACCAAATACGGACTACGCCATTTATAATAAAATATATATTGCAATGACTTGTGCAAAACTATCACTGTTGCTCTGCCATGAGTGTCACATCTCTTTGCATTTGCAAGGACATCAGATGCACATGTACAGAAAAGAGGGATGTAGAGTAAGAGGAGATGCAATGGTTTCCTTTATGCTGGCTGCCTTCCTGCCTGCTGTGTCCTTCCTGCTGGTTTTAGGGCTGTTTCCCCGAAACTCATCTACAGATTTGACAGATATTTCAGTGCATAGGACACTTGATGAAGGATGACTGCTCAGGGTTAAAGTTGGAGGAGTTAGGAATCAAGTTTAGACAAAATGGTATTGTCTTAGAACAATTCAGTTGAGAAATACCCTTTGAATTACTATATGTACATCTATGATTCTATGATGAGTGGAAGAGAGAGAGAAGTCCAAGTGAAAACAGCAGCAAGTGAATGGCAAAAAAAGCTGTTCTGATTTGACAAAGAATAATTAGATCAACATTTATGATGATTTTAAATGAGCATATCTCTGTTTCCCTCTGTAACACATTCAAGCCACTGGGATTGGGAAAAGTAGAAAGAATGGAAAATGGTCATTTTTTGTTGCTAACTGCTTTCCTTTCTTCCTCTCTGGAAGTGGCTTGAAATACATAGTTCCTTGATAAACTGATAAACTTGATGAACTTTTTTGCATCTTATCTGAAGATATGCCGTTTCACACACAAATTTAATTCCAGCTTGAATACATAATAAGATCCTCCACTTGATTCCAGCAACGATGCTTTCCTAATCTCTAACTGGTGACTATTAAAAAGTTCATGTCCACTTTCATGTCCAGTTTCATGTTGTGCTTGAGCCTGGAGTCCTTAATGATTCTTATGACTGCTGTTTTTTGCATTTTAGATTTTGATGAAATAGAATGACTCACATTTGCAGTCAAAGTGAGGGAAGCAGTACTTTATGTTTGGCAATGCTATTCTGAATAGGTGGACATCTATAAGGCCATTTACTTGTAGGTGAGCAAAGATTGCTGCTGGATTTTCCTGTTGCTCAGTTTTACCAATGACACAAATCTGTTACTACTTTATCCAGAGCGAAACCAATCACTCAAAGGTGAAAAGGTATTTTGCATAATATCAAATACAATGTCAGTAGAACAATGCTGAAGGATGTATCACTTGTCAGAAGCGAGTGAAAGAATGAAATGACTGCATCAGTTGCACATATTAATGAAAGCATTGGAGCGTCATTCCTATTACTCATGCTGAATTTCCCAAGTGTGCTGGGCCACTATTGCTCCGATGCATTAATAACTGAATAGATTCAGATCTCAGTTCTCTTTGCTAAGTTTCTTGATTTATTATAAACACAGATACACATCTTATGGCTGAGGCAGACCTGTTTATGTATTTTATCTAAAATTTTATAATTTTACAGTTTTTTGCAAAAGATGATATTGCAATAAATCATGCTATACAAATAAAATATTCCAAATACTCTTGATTAAAAAAAAATACTTTTTTGGAAGTTACTACTGCATGATGCTGTCATTCCCTTAGCTGGTATCTTAATAATTTTCAAATCTATGAGAAGTAAAGAGAGATAGCTGTTGTCCAAGCAAAGCTGGAGGCCTAAGGCACTTACTGCCCTTCTATTTAGGACCGGAAAAGAAATATATGTGGAAATAAGTTACATTCATAGCAAATGGATCTTTACATCAAACAATCTTGCTCAAAATAGGATACAAAATTTTATTTAAAAATTAAGTGCCACCCTTTCCCCTCCCCCCAAAAATAAAAAGATTACAAAAAACAAAGACTCTCTCCTGCAGAAGCTATAAGTTGAAGCTTTTCATTCATCCCTTTTCATGGCTTGAAACCTTTCAAATGCAGGTGCTATTTTCGTAAACCATCAGCAAAGGAAAATTAATCAGCTGCTATGAAAAGCAAACCAGAGAATCTCCCCAACTCAGCCCAGAACCAAGTATTCTAGAAAGCCCTGTGTAAAGGAGAAAATAAATAACCAAAGAGGGAGAGATTCCTGGTGGACTTAGATTAAACAAAGCCTGTGTTTAAAATGATTCCAGGAGAAGGCGAGTATAAACATCCCCTGCCTGAACCCAGCATATCTAGGATGGAACTTGGAAGTCTGAATACACAACATCTGGCTAATCAAGCGAAAAGGGATCAACTTCAGTGTTAACTATCCTTTTCAAACTGCCTACTGAGTTTGCCTAAAACTCCAGGAATGTGATTATTTTATACAAGTTGCTCCTGCAGCTGGACGTGAAACAGTCTTTGAAACAATACCATAAAATGTAATTGGTATCTATTCCCATAACTTGAGAAAGAAATCACCTGTGCTAGTAAAAAGTTGATCGGCAAATTAAGAGAAGAAATTAAGTGAGCAACAGAGAACAGGCATTTGTCAAGAATGAGTTTTGTAAAAGACAATACCTTATACTTTTACAACAGGATGAATATGGTTTCCTTGGGAAAGAAGCAGTAAACACAATATGCCTTGAGTTCTGTAAAGTAGTATCTTACATGCCCACCTTGTAAACAAGCTACAGAACTTGGTCTAGATGAAACCATTGTGAAATAGATGTGCAACAAGTCTACAGAAAATGAGAAGTAGACCAGTTTTTTGGTAAAGATCTACTCAAGTGAGTAATTCTCAGGGTTTCACTTTAAATTAGAAAGAAACAGTATCAAGCTGTGTTTCATTTGAGTCTACTCCAATCTCACACCGTTTCATATTTCACAGGACACCAGAATGCCTTTAAATTCACATTAGGCTGCAAGGGGTTAATAAGCTCTTCGAAAAACAGGCCTAAAATTCAAAAGGATGTTTATACTGCTTAAAGATTAACAGCAGACAATATAAAAAGAAATAGAGTTAAACTGAAGTGTTATAAATTTAAGGTAGGAAAAACATTAAAGGTTGGAAAACCTTTATAGTTGAAAGAACAGTTAAGCACTGGAATAAATTTGCCAGAGATTTTTTAAGAATTAAGTGGGCAAATAGTCATAAGTGTCTTGGGACAGAGGATGGACTAGCAACCTCCTTGTTCTTGAGGTCCTATTTTCTATGTATCCGAAAATAGTAAAAAAAATCAAAATAGCCTTTGCATTATAGTGATAGAAATGGTCCAAGAACAAAAAATGGAAACGTTTCCTACATCCTGATAAATTTGAGTTTGATTCAGATAATGGGAAAGAATTATACCACTATCTTTCATTCCATTATTTCTGATCAGAAAAACTGAATTCTTTTGAAGATAATCTGCAAGTGTACATGGTTACTAACACAAACATATGTCATCTGCTCATAATAATGTTTTTTACTGAAGTTTTTTCCCCTACTACGCCAAGGATCTTTTGATTTGCACACTGCATAAACAACAATAAACTTGGACTGAAGTCTCCTGCACATCCTGCCTTTGATTGTCGAACAATTTACTTCTCCAACAAGATGTTTGTAGAGTTCAATGCAGAGATAAATTATATTCTACTTGTAGGTATTGCATGGCATCTGCTATCACCTGGAAACAAAAGCTTTAAAATTTTGTTAAAAAATTTTCCTGGGCTGAAAGTTCAGGTTTTGATTCACATACGATAATCAATGCATTCCTTTGTTTTTTAAAGTATCTGTCATTAAACCCCCTTAGTAAAAGTAGTTCAAGGAATTCTTAAATAGAAATTACTTTCACCAAAACTTCACAAGCAGAGGAACCAGTGAACGTTCAAATCCATTTAAAGTGGCAAAACTGATAAAAAAAGTGTTGTGCTTCTCCCCAGACTGCAAATAGACCATGGAACTCCGTGATGCAGAGTATTTGAGGCAAGATGTAAACATTTAAAAAGTAGTGCTCGATACCAAGTGTTCGATCTATAGCACTGATAGTACAAATACAGAGTTTAAATTTAATTACATGTTCTAGGTCTTACGCGAGCTTCCAAGAGATATAGAAAATGGCAAAACACAGCTCTCACCTGCCTACTGTGAAGATCTGACATAATTCTCTGAACTATCCATTACTAGATTTTGTCAAACCCAAGAAGAAGAGGAGGCTGAGGGGAGACCTTATTGCTCTCTACAACTACCTGAAAGGAAGTTGTGGAGAGAAGGGTGCTGGCTTCTTCTCTCAAGTGACAGGGGACAGGACGAGAGGGAATGGCCTCAAGCTCCACCAGGGGAGGTTTAGGCTGAACATTAGGAAAAAAGTTTTCATGGAAACGGTCATTAGGCACTGGAACAGGCTGCCCAGGGAGGTGGTTAAGTCACCTTCCCTGGAGGTGGATGAGGTGCTGAGGGACATGGTTTAGTGATTCATAAGAATGGTTGGACTCGATAATCCAGTGGGTCTTTTCCAACTTGGTGATTCTATGATTCTATGCTAGTGGGAAGCAGAGCTGACCTACAGCAGTGCTCCTATGCCAGCACATGGGTGGCAGCAATGTGGGCACTACTTACTTTGCCTTCGTCTGGAGTTCCTGAGCAGAAGCACTGGTCCAAGAGCAGGCAATGACTGTATACAATGAATGAACCCCTAATAGCAAAGGAAAGTTGCTTAAACCAAAATCTTTGGTATTAGAACTCTTAATGCAAATTTAAATCCCTAGCCTGTTCATTTTGTAAAATTTTTGGTTTTTTTCCTTAATCTCTCTGTGCTTCATTTGAACATATCTGTAAGGGAGTGGTAGACACACACAATTAGCTCACAGCAGGTTGATAAAACAAGGTTATGCTTCATAAGGCTGACTGAAAACCCATAGTAAAACCAGGAAAATTATCTTCCTGGTAAACATTTAATCTCTTATTCTTCCCTCAATGGTCAGAATAACTGACTTTTGACAGAAACTTTTACTCTTGAACTCTGTTTATTTGATATTTCCAAATAACCTTCATCAGTTTATTTGATATTTCCAAATAACCATCCCATTTGGGTGCAGGTCAAGGTTCTGTCCTTGTAGTCATTTCTGCATCACTTTCATATAGTCTCACAGGAAAATAAGAAAATCTAAACAGAGTGAAACACATTTCAAAAGGAATAAATAATGAATCTTGTCCTTTTGCAACATCATATGTGCAACTCAGGAGAATTGTGACAGGAGAAATCAATAATTTATCAACAATTGGAAGTGGCACATAGTGGAAAGGGCATGTCTACATAAGAGTGGAAATTTGTCTGCTTGTAAAACAAGTATGAAAGTTAGGTGTTTGGACTGTGTATAAAATACTTTAGATACTCTTTTGTATCTGCTCCTTAGCAAAGACCTTACATTGTGACTAATTTATTACCACTTTTCCACCTGAAAATAAAATATTCAGCACCTAAATTACTATAGATATTCAGATTCTTTACAGATAGACCCATATGTGAAAATTAAGGCTGATCTTGGGAGAATTAAAAACCTACAAAACAGAGTTTGCAAAACTTTGTGTTGTTAGAAACTAAGACTTCACAGTGAACAGAAGAGGAATTATTTTTGTATTCAGGGAGACATGATTCTAGACAAATTCGCACTCCTAAAAATTCAACAAGATATTTCACAATCATCCATATGGTCTTTGTGCTAATGTCACTTCACAAGCTGGCTTATAGATGTCATATGATTATTAAAATGTGTTACTAAGCTCCTGAAATTGTGAAGACAAAAAGATCAGTTACTGAACTTGGTACACTACAAAGGCACATCTTTTTAATTCCTTTACCCTAACTTTCTGATTCTTGACTTTGTCATGAAACTTAAGCAAGCAAAAGATGCTACCTTACAGTTTGAAAAAAATAACATTGTACCACATGGGAAGAGCTTTGTGTGGCCTCCTTCAAAAAGGAAAACAGCCTTTTAAATGTTCACTGAACTGGGAAGTGACAGAAATAAAAGGAGGAGAAACAAAACTAGCAGAAAAATTGTTAAAAATAGGGAAGTAACAGAATGCTTTCAACTAGGAAATTAAATGGAGGTTATGGTATGGGCATGCTAGTGATTGAAAACCTTAGGAGGTAAATCACAAACTGGCCACAGTCCTAATAGTTTCTGTGAATTTACACACTCACTCCAAAAGAACAGCACCACTCCTCCCATTACAGGAATCCCATCTCACAGATGACAGGTGAAGTGTGTATGCAAATATGGTCCTAAGGATTAATGCAGTGACCTGTAAGGTTCAAGGCAAAGTGGCGTGTTTCTACCACTTAGCTTGACGTAGGTGCTGCAAGTTGCAATAAACATCAATATATACACTTTTCTGTTGTTATGTCCTTACAGGGATCACAAGGTTCTATTAAATTTGCTGTATATTTCTCAGCTAATTAGTGCACTGATATATTAGATGGCAACAAAGCAGGGAAAACTCAAAATGGCTTATTTCAGTTACAGTACTCTTGAATTGAACTTAGAACTGTTGCTTTTATACAGAATAAGAATTTGAGGTTTTAAGGAAATGTATCGGTAACTTGCTCCAAAGCAGGACTGAGATTGTCAGCCTGCAATGCATCACTGTAAAAGCACTGTTCACTTGTTCACTTGCAGACTCTGGATTTCTCTGTCTTGGGTCTGTGTTTTTAGCACCAGCCTCTTGAACCATGCCTAATATGAACTAATACATATAATGCAAGTATTCTATATATTATATAAAATAATATTTTTGTACTGTACAGTGGATCCCCACAATTATGATGTAAATCAAATTGAAAAGATCAAAGCAAGCACAGGTCTGTATGATGGAATTTAGTCTCCTAAAAGGAAGCATGGAAATCTGCAGCCATAGGAAGGACAGAAGCAGAAGGAAGGAAGGAAGGGCAGCGAAACAGTATTGATACAAAAAGCAAGCATCCTAAAGAATATTTCCATCATCCACCCAGCCAGTTTTGTATTTTCCATGGAGCAGTACCTCAATATTCAAAATCCAGAGGGACCTAGGAAAACTAGGAGAAAGAACTCTTAGCTAGAGGAACATAAAGTTGTAGCAACACCACATATATTCTCCTTAGACACATTCCCTGTTTTCTGGGATATACATTCATTCTCCCTGTTAGCATCACTAGCTATTGCCTCAGTGATGTCTTACAGCACAGTACTGTACTATATTGAGAGTCTAATTTCACTACATTTGCACCCAGGGTGACAGAGGTGGAAGATGAGAGATGTAGTTAAAAGTATGGTCATGCTCCTATCGGCCATTTTATGGTTTTCAAAAACTGTATTTCTAATGCTCTGAAGAAGAAACCGACAACATAACAAAATGCAAGCAAGACAGAAAGAATTTGAGAGGGAGGCAAGAAGGGTTCAAAGGATTTTAGACACAAGTGTTGTACAGATGTTTAGTAAATGAAACCACAAAGTCTAATCAAACGAATATTTGTAGGCAGTTTACAGTCATGGGAAGAAAAGTAGAAGGAGATGGGAATTCTAGCTTTGATCATGAAGCTAATATCAAGGAAACAGCTATTTTCAATTTCTCTGGATGTTTGGAAAGTGTTGCTCAATATATTTACCAGCACCTTTTACTGCTTCCACCCTTTGTGCACAGGCAGGCTGTGCTGCGCTCAGACAGAGAAGAGACTTTAGGTCTCAAAAATAAGTGCTTAGTTGGCTTTTGTTTGAATAATACCCTAAAAGTGTGTCTGAAGGTCTGATATATGTTTCAAAAAAACCTACAGTATATAATTCTAACCTCTCCTCAGTCCAAGCAAACAAAAATTTTGAAACAGAAAACATTCAACCTCATCCCCCATTCACCTTACCCTCTTTATCTTAGTTAAAATCTATACACAAAACGGTCATCTGCAGCCTTCATCAGACGGCATCATCCAATCACTCCTCTTTACAAGTTTGTCTTTTAGCATCACAGAGTATTTATACTTAATTTCTTCATAGAATTTTCATCTCTTAACCTCTGATTTTCTTTTTCTTGACAACCCAGAATTTTTATTGGAGATAAGAGACAAAGATTACAGGAAAAACTTTCAAAAGTTCCTGTACATAACCTTGATTAGAAGGATTCTACTTTTGTGCAGATTTGTTTACATGCATATTGTGTTAAGGATAAAGGAATTGCCACCAGATTCTACTGTACATTTGAGTCTTGCAGCATTAGCTGCATCACCTAGCATAGTACAACTCTTTCTGGTATTTCAATCACAGGTAAAAATTCTTGAAGATTGTATTTTTTTAAAATCTATCAACACCTGAATACACATTTCCCCAGACGTTCTTTATGGTACCAGTGTGAGATTGAGGCCAAAAGGAAACACGGCTTTACTGAGATACTCCAAGCTTTGGCAGCAGTTTGCAATTCTCTCATCTGCTGTCCCAGCAGAGTGATGCCTATTTCTGCTCTTCAAATGGTCACTCGATCTGCAGAGCAGCAGATCAATCTAACAACTCTGCTCCTGAGAGTCATGTTGAAACTGGAGGATACAGTGACAGTTTTCCATTACTTCCCTGTTCCCTACCACCTATAAATCCTGGGAAACTGGCAAAAGAGGTAACACAGCAAGTTTGTAAATTATGGTCTCCATAATTTAACAACTAAATTCTGTACAAGTAGAATTACAGAATCTTTTAAAAGAATATTTAAAACACCTCTTGAGCATAAGTTAAAGCTAAAGACTGGATTCCATATTTACAAATGACATCAAACATATTTTTTCAGAATGGCTTCTGAACTTCATGCTGTAAAAACAACTTGGTTACAGGAAACACATTGGTTTGGATCAAAGCTAAAAACATACGGCATATCAGACATTGAGATTAAGAAAATCTAAAAAAAAATGTTACTTTTCTGATACACTACAAATAATGCTTGCTCATAAAATTCTGGAGGGTTTGGCTTATTTACTCCATCTCCAATCCAAATGACCTTCATTTAAATATCTTTCACAGCAATTGATACATATTCATACCAGTTATAGACAAGCACTTGTCAATTCACCATTCAAAATGGATGAAAATCTTATCTATCATCTCCTGATTTCCAGTCTTCAGGGAATAAGATGATGGGCAAACTTAAGTATGAGACTGTCTCTGGGCCTGATCGGTAGGGCTGCTATCCCCTATGATTATTTGCAAGATTAGAGGTCTAAAAAAGGCAGCATGTGTGAGTCCTTAGATGATGAATGTCAAGGTTTCATAGGTAATGACATTAAATAAAGTATTCCTTTGGCAGTAGAAGCACCTTAGTGTGACCGGAAGTCCAACAGTCCCAAAACCACTGTGGGAAACCTAAGCTCATGACCAAGAGTCTTTAAATAGTTACCAAGAGGAATGAAAAAGAAAGTGAAACAGTAAGTAGAATACTCCATTCTTCTGCATTACATGTATGAGCTTTAAGTGTATATTTACACAGCATTTTCATTAAAAATAGTTTTCATTTAACTTTTTAAATCTGAGTAAACTTGCAAGACATTGGTAGTTACCATACGTAAAGAAACCAAAATAACTATGCAGTTGAAGTTCTTGAACTAAACATCAAACCGTCATTAAAACACTGAGTATTGCACCTCCTTTTCCACAAAATTCTTATATCTAGGTGGTGCTTTGAGTTTGTAAACGTGGATTTTTTTTTTTAAATGAAAAGGCTGCTTACATACTTCTTCTAAGAATGCACATAAATTAACACCAAGATAGAGCTGCACAAGAGAATTGAAGACACTTATGCTCTACAATAACAAGAAACTCCTGTCCCTTCCTCACAGAGATCCTAGGAATCAGCTCTGGGACTCTATTTTGTTATTTCGAATGTAGAAAATACTGGAAAAAATAAAAAGAAATAAAGAAATCAGTGATTGCTAAAGCCTAAAAGGGTATTTTAGATTTCCTTGTCTAATCCACTTTTCTGGCTTCTTGGTACACATAAATTACTTTTTCAATCTGATAGTTTGCAAGAATATTAACAAGAGGACAGGAATATATGGCAGAAGCTCTTTGTAAGGCTAGAAGAAATAAATTATCTTAACTTACATAGTTTGAGAAACACACGGTTGAAATGCAGCCCATATGCATGGTGATTATTTATAGGCATACAAATTATATTCAAAAAAGAGCCAGATGGCTTTAGCAACACATCTGCTGTCTTCAAGACAGAACTTCTGAAGCAAACTAGGGACATTAACTCCTATTATAGAGTCAAGAACCAGTAGGACTACATTTGCTTTATAGTCTGTAAGAGTAGTATCTTCCTACACAGAAGCTGAGTTTAATCTGAAGTCAGCATCAAAGACAGGCAGCAATATTTTGCATTTTAACGGTGTTATCACGCTGTTACTAACTAAATGCAAGGGTAGGAAGGCAGGTCAACTCCAAGGCAAAAGCCAATGAAGCTAAACCTCACACAAATTAAGGCAAGAAGTGGTTACATAAATCTTTGTGCTAGCTAGCAGTTCTGAATATTTTGCACTACTTTGCGCTGCTTTTCAGCAAAGTCACCGTCCCTGAGGACTTCTTCCTCAGGAGAAGGTTCTCATTTAGCAGGCAATACTGAGAGGTGACTGAATGATGTCTTAGACATGGACATCAGAACTCTGAGAGACATTTCACAAAATATTGATTTATATTACTGGAGGCAGGTTGGGGAGGAAGTCAGACGTTTACTAACTACTGTTGTTTGTATATGAAATACGCATTTGAAAATGAGAAGACAAACTGGGGAAGAGCACTAGGACAATTGCTTGTGCTGCCATAGTTTCTAATCTCTGCCTAGACAGGCATAAATTGCCACAAGTGCTTGAGCCTGCTGTCCAGCCACTGCATCTACAGCCTCCAGTACTACAGTGTACTACTTTGAGTAGTCCTATTGCTCATTTTTATTTATATTCAGCCTTTCAGAAACTTCTGCAGGAACAGTCCCTCTCTCCTCCCTCCTCATCTTCCTTGTTATAAAAAGCAGCTTCAAATAAAAAAACCAGAACATCTTAACTAAAAAAAACCCTGTGTGTTTGCCTTTTCCACTTGAATGGATCCACTCTCTAGAGTGCAGCTTTGCCCAGTTTAAGATGGTAATTTTGGATCCCCATTTATTTTTCTGACACATTAAATAAAACCTGAAGCTTGTTCCACTGAAACATGTAGAAATCCCAATGCTGGCAGTTTCAAGCCTATATTTTGTTACAGAAAGAGGATGGCCAGCCTCTATGTGCTCTGGGGCTACCAGTATTCCCAGCTGGGAGTCAGAGGGCAAATGAATGCCATGGAAGCTGTGCAATGCCTGTCAGAATTTGTTAGGCAAGATTCAATTGCATCTGCTGCTCTCTTCCAGGACAGATAACTGCAGCAGCACCTTGTTTTACTGGCCTCTTAACCGACATACACTCTCTATGCTCCCACATCGGTAGGGTTTTTGGGCTGGATTTACAGCAGAATTGTGCTGTCCTTTGCATAGGCGATGCCAAGCCTCTGGAAAGCACAGCAGTTCTTCAGGGAATGCCATTTCCCCCACATCATTTTACTACTTTAAAAATAGGGCCAGGAATAATCACAGTTAAACAAGACTCAAAAGATTGTTTACCAGACATCTGTAAACATGCCATATTCGAAACAGAGTAAGTCCCGTTTTTGTAAACTTAGCTCTCCTGCAAGAAATAAATGCAATACAAATGAAATTTTAATTTTAATTAGAAGCATAAAAGTTGAAGCATATACAGATCCTTTTCCAGGTTTAAAAATTGTCTTAAAATTTGAAAATTTTAGATATCAATGCATTCACTTAACTCCCCTAGGTAAGTACTACTTCTTATATTTATGAACATTTTGTTCTCCAAATTTTCAAAAGCTTCTGCAATGATTTTTTAGAAAGATTTTTTGTGTTATATGAAAATAAAACATTACTTTCCTTATGTATGTCTCTTAATTTTTTTAGGTTATCTAATTTCATCAGGACTCCCAATCATCCCAAGTAAACTAATAAGATCCTGCTGTGAGTGGGAGTGAATTTGAACCCTTTGAAATGCTAATTGAATTCCTTATCTGCAAACCAATATTTGTATTGTACAGCTCAATGAAGGAGAAAAAAAATCTATAAGCCTGATGAAATGATAAAATGCATTTGTTGTATTAAATTTAATCAGTGTTTTTTTCTAGGTTCTTATTTCAATTCACAAGGTAAGAAAAAAAAAAAATCCCAGAAAACAAATGCCGGAGGTCCTTACAAAAATTCCACAGCAATGTCCTTTCTGTCTAACAAAATCAGGCCAAAATTCAGGTGTTCAACTCTTACATGCATATTATTCTCAACAGTGGTATTACAAGTACGGTTTGGACTATTCCAAGTGAGTTACCCTGGCAAAACTGTCTTTTAAACAGTGCTTTCTGTTAGTGTTTAGCATTAAAATGCTTTATTGCATACACGCAAAGTAAGCTGTGATTCTTGCTGCTGCTATTGGAGAGAACAACATTCTTGTATCACAGATAATGGCACTCTGAAAGTAAATAGAAGTTTCAGAATGCTGAGGTTTCCATATACCACATGTTAAGCCTCTTTCTCCATGGACTGGTGTAAGGGAACTGCTGTTTGCTACAGTTTCAGCTGTGCAATTGTAATTGGGCGAGCAATTAACTTTGGTTAAACATTTAACTGCATTTCCTTTGGGAGACTATGGAAACATGGCAGAAAGAGTGAGTCTTCAGAGTAACGCTTATTCTAATCTCTAGGCCTGCCTCCATCAACTGCAAGTGCCAAGACTCCTCAGTCCCCTGGGAGAGGGATTTCCACAGGACTGATGCTTCTTTTTTAACAAGCAAGACTGTAACTTAATAACATTGGCTTCTTCTACCTCCCATAAAAGCAAAGATGAGAATATTTGGATTAGTTTGTCTTAAATCAATGAAAGCACACGCCAGAATTGCAGCTTTATAAAGCCATTAGCAGAAGTTAGCAGTGCATACTCTGGGCTTCTTAATATAATCAGTATTATAAATCATGCATACTCAGTCTTTCCTTCACTTCCACACAACTATATACGGAAGAACAAAAACTAACATTAGAGTGGGTTTATCCTCAATGAACACTGCCCCTTTGAAATTGCCTGCTGTAAGCAAACTCATTCTAGTCAGACTAAATCACTGTTCTGCCCAATTTAGGTGACACTATACAAACTGATTTCTGTTTTAAATGCCTATAGTAAACTGCCAATGAAGCAGTTGAAAAGTAAAAGCAGTAGGCTTATTAAGGTGACAACTACAAAAAAAGTAATTTTCTGAGGAGATAATCAAGTGTTGTATTTGGATGATGTAATACATATTTGGGGAAGAACTTAAGATGACTTGGATACTTACTAGGTTTCCTGTTCAAGAAATATCTAATAAGTCATGTGAGGGATTATTTTCCTGTAAAAATATTATACTAAATAGAGGTCAGTAGAAAATCTTGCTGTTAAAGCCATCTGTTTTGCTTCCTCATGCTCACAGAAACTACATCCATGTGCACGCATGAAAAGAGGAGAATGGATTAGATACAGATAAGTATTCTGAACTAGTGGACTGATTTGAGTCTAAATTAATTTTAGATGCGGTGAGATGGTGTCAGCCAGGACCAGATCTTTGCAAGTCTCATGGTGAATAGCACCATGTGTGGAAGACTATAACTACATTTTCCTCTTGACTTTAGGCTGAGGTTAGTAAACTCCCGAACAATGATTTAAATACCTCAAAAGATTTTAAACTAATGTAAATTCTAAATATGCAGGCAAATCTTGTTGTGAAATAATTATCACTGCCAAACAATTACGTATATGGACCAGAAAAGTACATACTTCAGGGTTTCTATTAAAAGTGAATTATAAAAATAATTAGAGAAGGCAGCATTTAAGACTATTTTAAAAGTAACAAGGTCTTAAACAGGTAGGGGGAAATGATATACAGAGTCACTTTTATTTATGCAAAGCATTCAAACACAGACTAGCAAAGAAACATCTGTGGCCATGATTATGAGATTAAATGATGGCATTTTTAACACATAAATATAAATTTACTACATGGCAATATTCCATGGATGGAATATTAGAAATGGAAGGGGGAATTATGTTTCCCTTGCTGCTCCTGTCCAATTGTTATAAAAATTGAAAACTTATAGCACAAAGCTGTCTTCAAGTGAGATGTAACACTGATGCTTTACTACTTAAATTATCTTTGAAATCTTGTGCCATAGTTAGTCTGGACATAGAAAAATGAATAAATATACTTAAATAGTTACGTTAAAATTAAAATCCATGAAAACTCAGGATATAGAGAGTGTAACCAACAGTCCTTGCTGAGAATGTCCAGGTATAGAGGAAACTCCCTCTCATTTTTAGAGCAAATATTTATTAGGAGCTTCTGAGCTTCAGATACTATTCCAGCGCAAAAGAAGGTTCTCAACTCAATGTACACTGTTGACTCAAGTCTCCAGGTAAAATTTTGGTGTTACAAATGTGCCTATGCCCAAAGTACTCAAAAAATTAGCATAAACACCTGCTAGGCAAAAGCACAGATGTGTAAACTCACTTGATTTCAGGTTGAGTCAAACAGGGTCAAGTGCAATATTTTGGATGGTAGTGTAACTTAAATAAGATGGATTACAGATGTGAAAAAGTTGGTGGAGAAGCACAGAGATGGTGACTGAGGCAAAACTTCTTTGATTAGCCCCAGAGATGACATTGAATGCCCAAGGGAGATTTCCTACCTCTTGCTGAACATTTACTAGTTTGCCCCTACCCTATACAAATAAGAAAAGCTATCTTTGTGCACAGGGACAAATATAGATTTCATTTATTAGCTTCAACGGTGTTTAGTTTCAAGAATAGGCTTACTATTTCACACTGTATTATTATTATATATGTTTCTGTTACCTACTTTTGTGAAATTTGTTGTGCATTTTACAATGTTAAAGATTACATTAATAAACCCCTACCAGGTTAAAGCAAATACCACACAACTCTTAATGTCCTGAAATCTAACTTCCAGTTTTGGTTAACCTCTATGATAATACTCAAGCTTTGCTACCACACAAAATCCAGTTAAATAATTCCAGAAATGATAATATCATGCACTAAGAATTTAAACTGGAGAGGAAGAATACAAATGCTGAGCATAGTTTGCTATCCCAAAGACAGAGTGAACACCAATAATAACTGTTTAGTGCTAATAAACTGTAGTTGAATCCATTTGCAATACAGATCTCTGCTGAATATAAGATATCATGCATAATAAGTTTGCTGTCCCTTCATAAATATGTAAAGCCAATATAACATGACAGTTTTATACTTTTTTCTCTTCTTTTTAAAATGAATTAATTTAATAGCAGGCATAAAACCCCCTTATTGATTAAAAAAAAAAAGAAAAAAGGTAAAATTCAGCTGAAACTTGAAACTAATACTGAAGCTAAACAAAATCCCTGAATGAGCACTGCAACATGTTTTTATGCCAGAAGGCTAGTGGAATAGGAAATTTGAATGTCTCTATAAACACACTCATTTTTTTACAATACAAGTCCATAATCTTCCACAGAAAGGATATTCCCCATCCTTTAGCATCTGAAACTATAAGATAGATGGAGTTAGTTTACTGTGTCAGTTGAAGAGCCAAGTTTAAAGCCCCGGATCTTGTTGTCTTCCAGTTTTGAAAGCTAACCATTAATACCACAGCATTGTTACTACTTCCTTCTTTTCTTTGCAATGAAAGCCAAGATTAACCTCTGTAAGTGGTTTGATAATCTTCAACAACAAATCTGAAGCTAATAATTTACAGCATTTTACCAAAATATTTCTATTAACAAGTAGACCACAAGACACATTTCTCATGCTCATTTCTCCTCAAGAGGTTTTCAATTCAACAAAAATCCCATGTGAGAGAAGATACGGAAAAAACAACTGTTGAAGAACTCTTGAGGGCATGGCCAGTTTGACACACACCAGTCTCCAGGTACTTCAGGTTGCCATCTCCTGAATGTATTTTCAAGGCAGAGTACTCTTGCTGTTTTTACTGTTGCCTAAATTTAGTTGAATAACTGTGGTAATATATAATGCAGTCCAGATGTCTTACTGTTGTTTTCTGAGAAAATGCACTGATGTCATTTGGCGTCTTTTGTCCTTGAAAGTTCTATGGTGTTCTGGCCTCATCCATTTCACCGCAGAAGAAGGAGGTCAGTAGGTAAAAAAAAACAAAAAAAAAACCAACAAAACACCTCCTTGGATGTCCTGTACCTGCCCAGAAGGCTTTTGAACTTTCATAATTACACATACACAGAAAAGTCACGCAAAGAAACTGCAGCTCTCTCAGCACATATTTGCAAAACATACTGCTTATCATAGAGGCCCATCTTCCACACTTCCTAAAAGGGAGGAAGAGAGAAGAAGCATGTAGCCACAACTCAGGAGTTGTGAATTACAAATGCAATGGCTGAACCCTGAGTTCCTGCAGGCTGATGATGTCCCATACAACAGGCGTAGCAAAGCTCTTATAAAGCAGAAATGTTTTCTACCTGCTTGTATGAGAATAGAGGCAATGGTAGATTGATGAGATTTTACTATAAAGACTATTTCACTCCTCTCCAAGCTCCTTGGATTTGTTCACTTAATTAAATGCCTAGTGAGTACAATGATCCTGCTTTTCCTTCAGTTTCAGGAAGATTTTGATTCAAATATATCAAAGCTGGGATGCTATTTCCATGTATCTTTATTATTAAACATCAGTCCTTTGTCCCTATTTCATCATCAAGAAAAGAAAAGGCAATTGTCTGTCTGTAACATGACTCTATTTTGTGAAATATAATGTGCCTCTAGGTTTGTAAAGCAGGCAGGCAGACCAAGCCCTGGAGCTTGGGCTCAGATAATCTTACTTCCAAGGAAGTTCTGTGAAGGCACAGGGAGGGGCTTGGGACAGGCAGAAAGGGAGGAAGAAGAGGGACCAGTTTACACCAGAACACAAAGAACCAGGGCTTATTTAAAGCTTTCAGCTGTTTTCTAATAGCTCCCAACTCCTTAATGCTTCTCTATTGCTCTGAAATTATGAAGAATATACCGAGTTGAAAATGAATGAAAATATTGTAAGTAGACATTTCATATTTTTTCCCTCTAAGGTGGACTGGAAGTCATCTAGCCATTCTGGAGGATCTGAAGAAGGAGAAATTATTAGCATCATATATCATCATTAGAAGCGAACAGAGATCTGTACCTCAATTCCAAAGAGGTAAAAATACTGTATTTCCATTGAAGAAAGGAGACTTCTATATTCCTTTTAAATCAAAGCTAACATTTTCAGGGCAGATATTGTACAAAGAAAGATCAAATGAGGAGGAGGGAGGGGAAGTATTTATAGTCCTTGCTCAAGAAAACAAAAGAAAAAAGGAGTTATTTTTGTAGTCTCAGTCACTAGGAAAAGTCATTTACTTATATAATTTATTCGTACCCAGCTGAAGTAGTGAATATCATGATAAATTTTTCTCATGGGTCATTTCCTATGTGGTTCTGTGAATTCAAAAACAGATATGAAGCCTGTGGTGATATTAACTTTTAAATATTGACTTTCTTTGCACCTCTAATGCAAAGCGGAGAAAACTGATGCAGATGGTGTTGGCTTGCAATGCAACATAGTTAAAAGTACCTCTTGCAGATCTTTTCAAGACACAGTTCTGTAATCTGAGCATCTAATAAACATGTTTTCCTGGAGGATTCAGTACCCATTAAGTATCATTTTTTCTTTTGATTTTGTTCAAAAGATTGTAAAATTCTTCTGCAGGAGGAGTGGTAGGTTATTTTGACAGCAAAGGACAAAACAGAATGCTGGATATGAAGGACGACAAAATAAAATAATAAAAGATATTGCTGATGTTGATAGAACTCTTGCTCTCCACAGTCACTGATTTAATTGAAGGCTTACCAAAATCAAACTACAGTAATAGTTAAACAGTCTTTATTCATCTTTTAAGGGTATACATTCCTAAAATACATATGGCTATATATGAAAGTAAGAACAGAAATTCAAACAAGTAAATAATAATACCAATAACAACTAGTATTTCCTTCCGTTCCTTATTTAAATGGTAAACTGAGTGAGCAATGCTGAATGAGCCTTTCTGAAAAATCATGTGTCTGGGTGAGGAAGCTGCCTTATTCTCATGCTATCTTCAACAGCAAAATATCTTCAGCAGTTGCTTCTACAGCAGCTGCTAGGGGTGACTTATCATTTGCAACACCAGTTAGCAGAGACACTGAGAATATCTGCCCTCTGAGACACAATGCTGCTAAGAAACATTAAGAGGGTGTTCCATGTACATTGCCGCAGCAGCTACACCTGAGGGAATGCAGTTCTGGTCATGCTGCAATAAAGCCTCACAACAAAATGTATTACTCAGCATCCAGAAGGCCCTGGTGATTTTACAGGAAAAAACATTTTTATACAGAGAACATCATTCTGCAGAACAACGTGGTTCTCCGGTCTTAAACCAGAACCTCAAAATGTAACACTGAAAAATTAACAAAACCTGCTTATATATGTGATATATGTACTTTTCTTTTTTTTGAGCTATTGTGGAGTATTCATAAGAGTTTCTAAATCCTGTGAACCAGTGGGAGAAAGAAGGTAGAAATCAGCTAAGCTCTAAGTCCCATGATTTGCTAAAGAGCTAACTTCAAATTAGCTTATTTTCACTTTTTTATTTTATTCAGTTCTACGTATTCAGTTCCGCTAAACACCATGTCTAGGAGAAGAATTCTAGAAGAATATCAGTGTAAGTAAAAAAAAAAAGGCAAACAACAAAAAAAAACAAACAAAATCCTGATTTGTCTTCTAAAAACCTGTCCTTAACAAAAAAAATTGACTAATACTCTATTGAGAGCTAGAAGAGTGTTTTAACAGTAAACTACACTGTACATGAACTCCTCAGAATATCAAGAATCACTGCTTACAAAGAGCCAAAATAACTCTCTTCTCCCTTTCTTTTTTTTCTGAGGAGGAAGCAGCTAAGATCTGTTTGTGGAAAAAAATATTGATTTGTCTCCCAAAAGAAATTATACAAGAACATCAAGGTTACTTTGTGATGAGTATCATCCACAGTGATTTGTTTGAGCAGGCACTTCCAGCTGCTGGGCAGAAGACAAAGCTAATTTTGCCTTTCCTTTGGACACAAAAGTGCCTGTTATATTTGCAGCACTAAAATGAGAGTCTCCTAGAAACAAGTCCACCATGACTCTATTTCCAATATTTTTTTAGCCAGCGTGAAGAGCCTTATGGATACTTAACAGTGCTAATAAAGCCTTCATCTCACACTTGGTACACTCAGTCCAGTGAAAGGCTGTATCTGTCAATCTGTTTTCTTCTTAAGTCATATAAACTAAGTATTCTCCCTCTCTTTTCTTTAATCTCATATTTTCTACAAAATACTTCAGCAATTTATGACTTTTTTTTTTTTGTTCGTTGGTTGGGATTTTTGTTGTTTTTTGTTTCATTTGGTTTGGGTTTTTTTCCTATTTGGTAGCTATTTCCCATTCTTTCAATAGTAGCTATTCCCATACCTCCAGACCTGAATTCACATTTTTTGAAACCTTAGAATAGCTTTAATTTATTATGGGCTTTTAAAAAACCCTCTACGAGATGCTAAGTCTATTATACCTAGTTGAAAAAGACAACTGAGTTAAAGCAAAAGCTATTCTCTTGTTTCTGTATCACATTCCTCCATCAAGAGGATATGAAGTGTTTTATGTCCCTTGATCTTGTCAATGCTCTTGGGTTGAGATAGAAGGTTAAAGGGAGGTGACAAGGTTAAATGATTTGACTAACATCCAAAACAAGGCTGAGGATCATTATGAGCCTGCCTTAGCTTTCTAATAACACGTGTAATGAGGGAGAATTGGAAGCTTCCCACACCAGCAGCTCATGCAGAAGTGATTTATTTCTCTCTATACCCTTGCTACAATAGGCATCCATATATTTCTTTTAAGAATATTGTCATGGTCCACTAAATTACCCCTGGGCAGCGCTAGCAGTAGAGTTCCACTTTGCCCCTTTATTTCTTTCAGTGACATTACTCTGCACAAGGGTTACTAGAAAGACAGATGAAGTAGGAGTAGATGGGTCTCTGAGGAGTGATATATAGTAGGCGCGTAATAGAAAAAAGTGAGGATGATGTTGTAACAGGAATTTTCATTTCTTTCTCCTCATTTCCAGAAGAAATTTTAGACATTGGAAATTTATTGTGCCATGGTTATCCGGTTTATTTTTCCTTAGACTCCAACTTTTTATCAGGGAATTTGGTTCCTGACAGCCCTATACTTTTTCCTCCTCCAGTTTATTTTCTCTTTCACAATGTCAAGTCAAAGTTTTCAGTGGATTAGAAAACTCCTAATGAATCCTCCTATCATCATATCAGACAATATTTTTAATGAAATGAAAGTCAAACAATGAGTATGTTAAAAGCTGACTAATATTTTGTGGACATTGCAGTTCAACTAGCAACAAAAACTACCAGCTAGGATGTTGGAGGAATATCTGACAGTTTTTAATGTAGGTGTAAAATTTGTCATGTGAAGTTGCTTCTGACCTGATGGATTTAACAGTTCCTAAGAGCCATTATGGTCTATCACCTCTATGAGTATTAAGGGACTCCTAAATCCATGGATAGATAATTTGGCTGCCACACTTGCACAGTAAATCCACATCCCTAAAACCTTCATTAGATTTGCACAGTCCATTTCTTAAGTGCAATTAACTGTGCATTTCTTCTTAAGAAGAGTAGTTGATTGTTTCCCATCTCCCATAGACCCCATAATTTCCATCGTCCTTGTGGAAATGAGGCTATATCTCCTGAAACTAGTTTAAAAGCATATCCAGTTGCTGGAAACTGGAAATTGTTTATAATATTTGCACTCCATCTGTACCACTGCAGAGCATCCAATAAAGAAAATGTCTATAGCTGGATACAGATCCCGTTTTGGTGTAGCTGGTGCATAGCAAGCTTTATGAAGTACTGACTTAGTTGTTGGACACATAGGTTTGTGGACAGACTTTTCTCAATAATTTATTAAATCTTGCACTAGATTAATTTGTTTCATCTATGAGAGCATAATTGATCTATTGTATTCACTAATAACTTATACACTGCTTGGCAAATTAAAATTTATAAAAAAACCTATTGAAAACTATGGAAATCTGTGCATTTCAATTAATCACACTGTATCATCACCAAATCTAGCATATAAATTTTAAAAAATCATTATTTCTAAAAGTTACTGAATAATCACCTGAGAATTATTACTAAATTTCTGCTTCAGCAATAAAAATTCTGAAGTAAAGCTCCTGTCAGTTAATACCCAATGATATATCTTTTCAACTTAGTTAAATCTGTACACAATGTAAATTCTTGATTAAAACTAGAGTAACAAGATATTCATTGCTTTATAACACAAACCAGTGTTTTCAAGAAAACATTATTTGCACAAATACTTTTCATTAAAGTGGTACAAGCTTGCATAACTTGCAATATCTAATAACATGAACTTAGATGATCTAAATTCTCCCTGCTTGGGAAACACTATGCTGCACCTTTCAGAATCAAGTACGTACACAGCATGTACAACTATTTCCTGTTGGTTTTGCGGGAGGAAGTTAATTTGACTGCATGAATAAAATAACTTACTTTCTTAATTAGACATTTTAATCAGAGATCCATTAGCTAATCAGAGCTAATCAGTGTTTCATCAAGACTGTAAATAGGCATCTTGGGATAAGATGGTCAGGATTCACAGGCTTGCTTGCATGCATAATAGCAAGCTGTGGATATTCTCTCTGAAGGCTTACCACTGAAAAAGGCCCTGAAATATAATTATTTTGATACACAGAAAAATCAAGAACTGGAGACATTATTCCTTCTCACCAGCATCTTGATACAATAATTTTTTAAATGGGTATGCGAGGGAGAAGATTGGGATTCCTTTCATAGTAATTCTTGACCACCTAAAATTAAGCTTTAGAACTCAAACTAATCTACTGTTGGGAGGTCAGTCACCAATACCAACACCATTGGTGTTTTAGTTTAATCTGGGTTTTCTACAATTTCATCCCTAACTGGATCTCTGCAACTGCCAACAGCATACAGAGCACACTTTTTGAAGTTGGGTGTCCTTCATTCAGCTTGTTCCTCAGCTTTCTTATGTAGGTGACTGTCAATATTTTTGAGAAATTAGTAAAATCAAAAGAAAAACTAGGCTAATAATGAAAAAAATACTGATTTTCTTTATGGATTGTCAGATGAAATATCTATAACTACTTAAGCACCAAAGGGTATCCTAGTGTCTAATAAACTCAATTGTATGCTTTTGAAGCATGAGACAACACAACCTTATGAGTACTTCTAGAAAGAAAAATTAGTACAATTACTTATAGTCATACACTGCTGAAATAATTTTGTGCAGATTAAACCATATAGTCAGTTTTCTGTTTTTCACAAGGACTAATTCAATTACTGTGTTCTTAACTGTGGTAACAAATGGTTGACAGGCAAGCGCAGTTCTCTCCTCTGATATCTTAGACTATCAGGAACAGGAAAAAGAGAGCATAAAAGTCAAGTGACAAACCATGTGTGTGAAAAGATTCACTGTGACCATTTCATATTCAGCTACTACTTGCAAGCTGGCCTAAAATCAGGATTTCTTCAATTCATTTTGTTTTATTTAAAATATCAATTAAAATTGATGCAAGCCCAAAAGTAATAGAAAAATCTCTCTATATCCATAAATTTCCAGGAAACTGGAAGTTCATTTGAAAGGAAGGAGAGAAACAAAAGCCAGATGAATCTCTTCCCCAGAATGGGACAATCTGAGGAAAGCTTGGAACTTACCCATTTGCCAGCCCCATTTGGGATCAAAAGGAAGCCTGTAATTCACAAGGGGCAATTTTATTTCTTCTCCTTATCACAAAAGTACAGCTGCACCAGAGAAAATGCTGGCGTTTAATACTCAAGTTAGTATTTGCAAACTAAAACAAATCTAGTTATTTCAACAAGATGCCATATGGTCTGTGCATTTGTACTGTGTCAAGTTGGAAGACTTTCTATTATTTAAATGGCTGTCAAAAAGTACCACGATGACTGTATTGTTAAAATCCTTCACAGAGGTTCTGATTCACCAGACTAATGGAAAACAATGGAACTGATACAGAAGTTAAAAGGAAGGGGAAATGGTTATAGCAGAAAATCCTCATCAGTTAGACCTCTGACATTGAAAGAAAATGGTCCTTCAGACTCTGGTTCAAAGTCATCACTGGACACCACAGAAAGTGGTAGAAAGCAACAGGGCTTAGCTTCCTTAGTATTTATCTCAGGTAAGTTCATTTGCTTGCTACAGCATTTTGCTCACCCTTGAATTGATGGATAGAGGCAACCAGTGTAGCACTGATTCCCAAGCAGATACTGGGCATTTCCTTGTGGGAGTAACAAGTATCTCCTACCTTACATAGCATAGATATACTATAAACCCCACAACAATAAGAACCCCAAACCCACAGACAAACAAAACCTAAGAAACTAACTATTCTTCATCCCCTGATTCTTAGTAAATTCATCCTTAAAATGAGTATGATAACATCTAATAATCTTACAGCCTTCCAACTGTTTTTTCTTTTTTATTAGGTTTTATCTAATGGTCTAGCCTAGGCTTTACTGAAAGGTAAAGGAGCATATTATTACAAGGCATTTTAACACCATAGCTTTATTGTGTACTGTTCTGGAAGACCGAAAGAATACTGGAAAAATGACTCAAACAGAACCGAGGAGGCTGACAGAGGGAGGGGATAAGATGGAAAAATAAAGGGAGGGGATGAGATGGAAAAATTGAGGTCCAAGTTTAAAGGATCTTTGAATTTTCCTCAGCAAACAACATTAAATTTGTATTGTTGGTGATCTGAGCAGTTTTTCCAGTGGGAAATACACAGGCTACTACTTTGTTTAAGCTAACACAGCCAAAAAGAGCTTCAAGAGGACAGCACGAATCAGATTTCAACTAATGACCTAGATAAATCTTAGCAATCAGCAGAGCCACCTAGTTTCAGCAGTCTCATTGAGAAGAAGCTTCTTGCCTTCTTGTCTAAGAATCTTCCTGGACAGCTGGGAAGCATCAAGCTGCATATTTGTTTTTAAAGGCCATCAGTGTTGCTGTTAATCAGACTTTGTAACCTTGCTCTGTGAAGAAATCCTTAAAACCACTCCTAGTTTCTTTTCCTATCATACAACGTTTCCTTTGTTTAAGATAAGGTGGGAAAAAAAATACTACAATGAATGGGGAAAAACAAAAACAAACCAAAACCAAAACTATTCCCATGAATTCTAATAGACTTTAATAAGTCACCTGGAAAATGACACAGAAGTAATATAGATTTGATAGGTTTTCATACTCTAAACAAAGGCATACAGAGAGGAAAAGTCAAATTATCCACAAAATCTCGCACAAAAATCAAATTTCTCCTCCAGTACTCCTTTCCAGTGGTGATAGATCAGTGATTTCATATATGAAATTCTCTACGTTCTCCCAGCTCAGATATCAGCAGTACATCTTACTTTAAATTTTTCATCTTTCTTTGCAAGTGGAGAAATGCAATAGCCACATGAGGAGAACCCTTTTGATCCTAAAAGGTGATCAAATAAATTCACGATAAGAGGATATAGAAGATTAACAACACTAAACACTGAATATCTATTATCTATTGTTCTTCCACCTGCTAATGGGCCAATGGAATATATACTTCTTTAATGTCTCTGGAGCCAGTCAATCCAATCTGTGTACTTATCCTCTCTGCACTTGCCTACTGCACTATAATACATAAGATGAAAGGCAACTTAGAAAGTGCTCTAGTTTGTTACAGCTCATTACTTAGAAGCACACAGCCTTTCTATCTCATCACCTGATGACAAGAGACACTATATTGCCTCCCCAATAAGCACTAAATCAATAAAGGCTTGCTGAAGCTGGCTTTAAGATCATCTCTGACTGAGATCCGTGCTTCCTAAGATGCAAGTCCCAGAAATAAAATATCAATAAATAAACTGAGATGTAGGAACAAGATGCAGAAATTCCTTGGCAGCAGGGACTGCTGCAAGCTCTGCTGGCATTTATGGTTCCAAACCCACAAAAATCTGGGCATATTCCAACATCTCTGCTTCAGCAGGACTGCCCCAGGCTCAGCGGGAGTGCCATTATGCAATCAATTTCATGGCTAGAATCTCAATACATATAATTTAAACAAAATAAAATTAAATTGATAAGTCACTTGGTCATTTGTAAAGAATGTTCGTTAGGCAATCAGTCCAGTCCAGTCCATTCTTTCTTTGCTACTATAATCTCCAGTCTGTAAAGCAAAGGAGTTAAAGTCATCATCTTGTTTGTATTTTATTACATATGGTCCCAAGTTAACAATGAATTCTCTTCATGGGTTATCAGAATAAAATATTAGTGGCATCTGGTTGTTCTGTTACAGTAAAATGTCTTACCATTTTCATTCCCACTCCCTGATTTCACTGGTTTATAATCTAAGACTAAAAATGAGGTTTAGGTTAGAAGTCAGCAAACCAAACCCGAGCCTAAAAGAAATATTTTATTTTCAGTGGAGCTGGTAAAATATGATTTACACCTTTGCATCTCCAGACATTTTGTGTATGCATATATAGGTATATAGATGAGAGAGATCTTTTTTCCCAGACCCTCTTTGTCATATTATCTTTGGAAGACTGATTTGCTTTTTGAAAACAAACTATAAGTGATGTTAGTTTCACTATGATAGCTAGCTTCAAAAGAAAAAAACCTAAGGCAGCCTGAGGGGATAACAACGATGTTTTAACAAAAGTATTCTCAACATATTTTATCCAACATAACTATTTGCCTCTTGGTCCCAAGGCTATATCTAAAAGCTTAGTGATTAAAGATTTTTCCATCCCATCCTTTCAAAACCCCGCTCAAATATGAAAATGATTATTTTAAAGAAAAGTTTGAAAATACACAATACTGCCAAGTTCTTTTTATATTATTATGCGGTACTTAATATTCAGGTCATTGTTTTGTAAATAATACAAGGCACCTTCTTGTATTCTACACTAGCTTAATCTCATACTCCATGATATTTTGGCAGTAATATATTTGAAGCTTACTTCCCTCACCTTTCAAAGGAAAACTATGTCAGAGGATGTCTGGAGGAATCCATTTCAAAAAAATTATGTTGTGATTAAGCCAAACATCTCTCATGAATAATGCAAGTGAGATTAGAATTTCACATAGAGAATACAAATAATAGCTGTGTTTGTAGTCAGTACATATATTTCTATATCAAGTAAGTAAAGACCAAGTAACGAACACATGCCATTCACGCTTTCTAGCCTGAGACTAATCCACTTTTCTCCTGTTGCAGAGCAGTTGTTCCAAACCATACGGATGAAGTTTAATACTACTTCAAATAACATTTTAAATTCCTAGTCAATTGTAATCTAATGAGATCAGAGTAAATTTTCCTGTTTCTTTAACTGCTAGCAGAAGGTCTGAACAAACTGAAGCCCAAATGCAATATATTTCCAAGTAAAAAGAATGACCTTTCATTCCTAGCTCCTCCAGACCCAAAAGCTGCCTAAGAGTCAGTTCAGTTCTTGTCTCCCACAGTAGAAGAGATCAATGAAATTGCATGTATTCTTGGCAATGCAGTCAAACCACTAATACAAGTTTCATAAATATATAAACTGAGAAACATTTGAGATAAGCCAATACTGGTAACTAGAATATAAACCCAGATGCCTTACTCAGCTCAGCTTCATTTCTATGAATGACCAAGACTGCAATGCTATTGTCTTTATGCCTGTGCAGTGGAGAGAAAGTTTGGATCTGAACTGAGATGTAATTCATAGAAAATAGTGCTGATTATGTAGCAAACACTTTCTAGGCTTTCCTAAATTACTGGATCTTAATTTAATTATACCATCAAAAGACCACAAACAGAACTAACAGCTAGTATGAGGCTATTTGCAGAAGGCTAAGTGTTCAGGACCAAAGCAGCAGTCTGTCCAAGCAGACCTGGATAAAATACTACACATACAATAATCACTAAAAGCAGCAGTAAATTAGCATTAGCAGGAACTAAAAGAACACTTTAAACCACATATTTTTATAACCTATTATAATCTAACTATTTTAATTATTTAATAAGTATTCAAAGTGGGAGGTTAATAAAATTTATCAGTAGGTGTTCTTATCAATGAGCAGAGCTGTGACCCTCCATAACGGTCTATCAATAAACCAAGAGGGCTGAAATTTTTCATTGAATTGAAAGAAGAAATGTAGTTATTTCAATCCAAAATACTTGTATACAGTAGGCTGATTTCAAGGGTGAACACGGTTGGGGGTGCAAACGTTACACGAAAACTAATTTTCAGAAGCCTGTTGTGCAAAGACAGCCAAAAGCAGAAATCAGTTTCCATAGCAGTTAAAACGTGTCTTCTCAGCCTTCATTGCAGAAATGAGCTAGATTACTTAAAAAAAACCCCAAACAAACATGGTTTTATTGGGCCAATTGCATAGCTCCCACACAAAGGAAATACATTTTTGATGCATTTTACTTTACCTTACTTGTATACGCTTATACACCTGTCACTCTGATAAAAGTTCTTACAATATGATATGAATGTACACATCAACCTTGTAAATAAGTGAGGTTTAATTCACAGCACATTCAGTGACCAAATGTATTTCAGAATACAGTCAAGAGGGTCATTAAATTACAGGTATTACTCTATGCAAGAATGAGTGTATTTTATTTTTTTTTTTCCATTTGTATCTGACTTACTTATTTTCTCGTGGCAAATGATGGTATATACCATTTTATAAGTGCACTTGCCACCTGGCATAGAAAGGTAGTTCAAGATTATGATTTTCTTTTTTATTTTTTTTCTAAATTACAAGTTAGATATAAGCTCAAAGGCACAATTCAGTTGTTTGGAGTCAGGGTAGATAAAAATATAGTGAAATAAAAATGCATATGCTTTCAGCCTTCAGACATTTTACATTAAATTAATGATTCTTCATTACTAACACTTTGTTTGAAGTGATGCTGAATGCTTGTGGGAAATTAAGAGAGATATTTTACTTTGTTCTCAGAACCTATATACACTACTAAACAGCGTGCGGAGGGTTCTTATCATTTATTCCAGGAAACCTCAACAGGAGAGAAATGAACAGAAAACACCTAAGAAAGCAATCTGAAATTAGTACCATAAGAAAAACCATAAGAATTCTTTATTGTTCTCTCACTATTCTCACCATTTTGATTTTGGTTTTTTTTTTCTTTTTTTGGGGGGGCCGTTCTTTGTTGCACTTACAACTAAGAGTTAACACATATGCCATGAGAGAGCTATATCAAAATATTGCATTAAGATGACATTTCAGATTGCTGTACAGCTCTTCTAAAATGATTAAAGCTAATTCTAAGAAATCAGAGTAATAGCTGCTATTAAAAACCAAAATCAGCTCCTGGACTTCCTGGAAAGTTTGACGTGACAGATATCTGCAAGACATTAATAATACAGAATAGAAATTAAGAGATCTTGGATCTGTTCCTGGCTGTGATATAAATTATTTGTGTTCTCCTGGGAGAAGGTCTAAATGTCTACGTGTTTGGGGCAGACCTACATGGAAGAGTACAGACTTTGATGAAAGCCTGTAGCACAATCAAGGCAAATGTCTCATCATCTCATCTGCTAAGGTAGATACACAGTAGTTCCTGTAAAAATTGGAAAAAAAAGACATTGTTCCATGTAACCCATGAAAGCTTTCAAAAACATATGCTCATGCATACATTTAGCCTCTTGAGTATATGTGCTCCTGTGAATACTGCAGCAAGGTTTTCCTTTAAAGAGCTTACTGCACCAGTCTGGGAAGACAGCCAGATCTGGTGTAAATTTGCACAGTTCAGTGCTGAAACATAGCTCATGAGAAAAGCAGAGGAGCGGCTGCCTGCAACCGTCCTTGCAGATCCCCTTTGTCCACAGCTGAAAAAATGTTGATTAGCCTTCACACATATTGCCAGGAACACAGGAATAAAGCAAGGCATTTGCCGAAATAACACATGGATGCATGCATTTTTGCCCTCTGCTGAAATGATTATTGCTTGCAAATTACATTCATTTTACTTTTTCTTACTCATGAATATTTATATAGGAGGCAAAGCCCCAGACTATTAATCTCAAGGAAGCCCTCCCCTAATAAAACAGAATGAAGTTTTGACAAAAGTGCTCAGAAAAATCTCAATTTATTCCACCTGCTGAAATTATTTTCTTTGCTTTCCCACACATAAGTGTCACTCTAAAATTAACAGGATTTTAACAGATGCATTGGCATTGGATTAGCTCTTCTAAGTGTTTCCTTCCAAGTAGCATCTCCTCCCATCTTCTGATAACCTTATTACTTATTTTGAGTGTGTGATTTTTGCAAACTCTGAGCCAAGGCATGCTTATAATAACAGAGAAGCAACTTTACAGATGGATGTTATTAGAATAATGGCAGCAGCACAAGTTCTCTGTTTTCATTATGAATGAGACCTAATTTTGGAGAAAACACTTGTTTTACCTGCAGAGAAAACAGAAACACCACTAATTCTTGCACCATTACTGTTCTGAGTGCTGTGGCATTAGAGCATCAGACAAATTTTGTTCCAATTTTCAGGCAGGAAATTTCTCAATGTGTCATCAACACACGCTAAGAAATCTTCTTACGCCATCTACCTACCCTCTTCCTATGCTACTGTTCACAAAAAGCATCCATTCAGCACATCTTTGAAAATCTTTTGTAACAAAAAGATGCCTAGCACCCATCCCCTGACAAAGAATCAAGTGCATACCAAAGGCATGAAAACTTAAACCACTCATCCTTATTAAGCATTCCTTCACGATCTCCCATGTTGTACACTAGTGGAACAGATTAAATCCCTTAATCCTGACTTGTTTTTTCCATGTTATCACTGGTTGGTGAAGAGAATACTATTTTTCTGATAGTGCAAAGGTTTTCAATCTAAAATACAGTTAGCAGAAATCCAACGGCTGCAAGCTGAAAAATTAGATAAGCTCAGTTTCTAAAACAGTTAAAATCACAGTAAACAATTTCCTAGGGACATGACAGCAACTGAAATCCCCCGAGTCATTATCTTCTTGTGGATATACTTGGACTGCACAGGAAGTTATTGGCCTGATGAAAAAAATTCCTCTGTGAAATTATATAGCCTCTGCATTGCAGGAAGTCTTCAACATTATCAAATTGCTCACTCTGACATGAATAATAAATCTATGATTCCACAAAAGTAGTTCAGCTAAGTTGCTTATATATTTCTGAGTTTTATGAGGAACAGATTTTCTCTGACTTGGTGCTGTGGTGTAAAATACTCCATTTAAAAGTTCTGCTATATCAAAACCAAGACTTTTCATTACCACGCTGAAAGTTGTATTGTGAGCAAGGAAATCAGCCAGCAGACAGATTGCACAATCTGTTTCCTCAGAACACAGGGAACATTATCACTGTTATTGCCATCATTTTGGGATAGGGATTCTACATAAGCAGCATGGTGTGTCGGGGGCAGGGCCACCCACTTCTCTTCCCTTAAGAGGGTTTCAGTTTTTCCTGTGACAAAGGAATCTCTGGCAACCCAGAGCTCCACCTATTTAAAGCAAAAGTCATGCTGAGTCTTGGAAGCTGTACTAAACAGGATAATTTTATTTTAGTCAATTACTCATATAAGAAATGCTTCTATAAGTTTTGTCAATAAAGGAAACAGTGTAAACAAGAAAATTAAATTTACCAAATTTGCTGCAGGGCAGACAGAGTGACACACACCCACAGAGAACTGATCCTATGGTCCTAGTACTTTCTTTTTTGAAAATGTGTAGTTAAACATATAGATTTGTGAAACATTTACGATGAAAAATTATTCTGCAGTTGAACGTTCCACCAACTGGGAGAAACACTGGTAAGAAATTAGGCACTGGGATTGATGTAACACATATCTCCTTGCAATCTTCTTAAAAACATGTAAAATTCCTCTTCAGGACCTGATCTTGTGTAAATATACCCTCTGAAAATATAGGTATTACATAATATTACAGCAATAAGAAGGTTTCCTGAGATGGAAGGAAGATAAGCATATTTTACCTGAAAAAAAGAAATCAGGTCTAAAAAAGATATTGACAAGGAATCAGATTTTTCCCATGAACCTAAAATCTTCAGTTATGGGTAGTATAATAAATAACACAGGTAAGGTAGTATGGAGGTGGTGGTCACACACACCGGTATTGCTTTTACAGTTGGGGGGTGGGAGGACTTATGAATGCACCTTTATCTTTATTGTCTTCTATGCACTTCATTCAAGCACTACTCAAACAGAAATAACAATATAAAACACTGACCCAAAGTTTCAATGTCCTTTATTCACTTCCTGCAAATCTACTGCCAGCTTCTGACTCTTCCAAACTCCAAATTATTTCAGAATGTGGCAATCTCATTCAGAAAGTGATGTTTCATTTCAACAGTTCCACATATGTGCAAGTTCACATAGGCTTAGTGGATCCAGCTTCAAATCCATTTTTCAAAGTGAACACAAAAGGAGCACGTATGGTTCATATGGAAAGCGTCTGAAAGGTTTTAAGGCATTAACTTCTCAAAGAATTACTAAGAGAAGGAACATATTCTAAAGACAGCTGCAAGAGTCTGAGTTGCTTGACACGATATGCCCTCATCCTTGCTACTAATCATGACTAGCATCCAACACTATTTTTACAGTTATTTTGAAATACAGGTTGCTCCTGGACTATATTCTCCTCTTCTTTCAATCATAAATGCTCTCTAAATTCTCATAAATTTGGGATTTTGTTCAGAATAACAGCAAAATATCTTTCATATCAGCCTAGTTTTATCAGATTCTTATACAATTACAATATCTGCATTTCACGTGCAAAGAAAAAAAAACAAGAAACCAAACTCAAAACAAAACTAAATCTGACATTCCAAGGAAAGAAAAGCAGATAGTACACTTTTGTCCATGCTACATCCTGTGTATACAGATGTCTCCTCGTATTGGTTTGTTCAGCTTTGTAGAGAGCACATTCACACTAATACCCAAGAACTCCCCAGGCTGGAATTGCCTTCATGCTTTGTGCTAGATATAATAGATTTTTTTTTTCTGTGCGTTATCATCACTTGGTTTATCTCCTAACAGGCACTGACTTCTTAATCTTGGTGAACAGCTTTCATTTATATTAAATAAATACACTCATAATTTTAGCTAAGCTGGACACCCTTTCTAACCTCTGAATGGTAATTTGGAGTGTCTTTAAGATATTAAATGATGATATTAAATAGTTGGACCTTCTGAAAGATACACATTCATAACAAAGGGGAGATACATTTAAAACAATGCTTAACATCAGAAATCATCTTTGTAAATTACAGGATGAAGTATTTTGCTACTCCTTAAGGCAAACTGTCCTCCTGCACCTTAAAATCATCTTCAGAAAGAAAAACAAATATTTTCAGCAGAAATATAGTCAAAAAACTCAGGAAGATTTTTTTTGGGGTGTACATGTATGTGTATATGAGTACCATAGCAATCTTTTGGGTTTTATTTTCTCTCCTTAACTTGTGATATAGTAATTTACTTGCCAATCTGTAAACAAATATCAAAGGACAGAAAAAAACAAAGAAACAGAGCAACTTGTTTTATCTTGAGAGTCTGGTTAGTCTTTGAATTAGCTTTGTATTTGATCTGCTAATACCACTACTTAATCAAAAAGATATCTCAAAGGCAGGAAATATCATATGTCATTAGCTGTTTGGTTGGCGAACAAAATATTAAACATTGTCTGAAAATTTCTCTCACATCACCATTGTTAACTAAGTTTATAAATCAGAAAAGGTCTTGTAACGTCTAGAATATGAGAGAAGAAAAAAAATTCATAAGAGCAGTGCAAATAACTGATTTTTTAGTAGTCACGTGAGAAGAAAACATATTCTCTTCAAAGCAATGTTTTTATTGTTCATTTTCAAAAATAGAACATTTTAAAATTAATTATTTTGAGGTTTTAAATATATCATAATATCAATCTGATAAATACCCTAGTTAGTTCTGCTTTTTTAGTACTCATGGCACCGTAACCAGTCTTCATTCCTCAAACTGCTCTACTTTCAGCAAAAAGAGGCACCAAATTCTACTACTGTCCTACTTTTTGTTACTTAAAAAAGAACAACAACTAGTAATATCTGTGTTCATCACAGTTTCGAGTTAGATTCAGGAACTGTGAGATGGCCTCTTTGGATCCTCTGCATTATTTATTTTGAAGCCAAGAACAAATCACTCATCTAGCCAAGAGCAGATAATATAGAGCAATAATGTGTTACTAGATATCCATCATGCTGTAGCACTGCTTTTAGTACCTTAGACACTGACACTTATTGGCCCATCTTCAATATTTTAATCTCAATGTGACTATACTGGAAAATTAAGGAAACTAAACCAGGCTTTTTTATTAGTATATTGTCACTGAGAATGTTTGATTAGCAACTGATCATCCTCAGGTGAGGGGCTGCTCTCACAGTCTTGTGAAGCCAGCTGTAGGCTTCTTTCAAGAGTACAGCCAACTGGTGTTATAACACCACCTTCTTTATAATTTTTGTGTTCCAAAGAAATAAGATAACACACCCATTGACTTTAACTCAGAAGCTGCTATTGAGGAAAAAAAAAATCTAATATATTATACACCTCCAGTTAATCCTCAAAACTTCAAACGTTCACATTTCTCAAGTGAGCCACTTCTCTCTCTCAACATCTACTTCAAGAAAGGAAAATTGTCTCAAGCATTTCCGCCTCCATGCTGTTATTGACAGGTAGAAGCAACTACTGAGGAGTATTTGAAAGATGTAACTGACATTGACTGGGAAAGCGAGTCCTCTTCCCAGGACTAATTCTGGCTAGATTTCTAGAATGGTTATTAACTATCAGGGATACATATCAGAGTATTCTTAATGTCAAGAAAGCTAATGGTCAGAGTTCAACTCTGATTTTCTTTACAACACCTACTCCTACCAGTAAAATGTTGCACACAATATACCCCCTCCCCACACTCTAATATGTGTTTGACACTTAGATACTAGGTTTGTTCAAGTTATGCTAAAAATTTGTGAGTGCTCAGATTCATTTTTAGCTTCAAAACCTGAAATGGGTGTTTCTGATAACTTTGTAAAAAGGTACCTTTATGCAGACCAGTATTTGAAAATTAATCCAGCTCATACAGGGATTAAGGGTTAGAGTAATCACTTATCTCAAATATTTCTAATAGCCCTGGTTAGCAATTATTACACTCTGTAAGATCCCCTAAGAAGTTAGCAATCTTTTGATAGCAGATGGTAAATTGCATAATTAACCTGAAGAGTGTTTTCTGTTCCTGTATATAGCAACTTCTGTGTCCTTTATAAAGCAAGTGCTATTTCACAGTCATCAAAACTAACCGCCAGCAGTTAAACACATCAGAATTCTGTTCACATTGCTAAGTCAGGGTAGTTTTGTTATTTTATGCTAAAACTGCCATAAATTTCCATAAAGTATCCCAAGTCACACTAACTTAACTTGCATTTACTTAAAGTATAATACAATTAAAATACACTTTTCCAGTTAAAGCACTTTTTATTAAGCCTAAAGATACTTAATGACAACAGAAAACCTGAGGAGCTGACGCACCTTGAATAAGGCAAGAAACTTTTGACTTAAACAGCTCTGTAAGCGTTAGCAGCTGGTAGTCTATTATTAGTTGTGAACACACAAACTATCTAAACTAATTCAGTTTTAAGGAAGGCTTTGTTTGGTTAGGTAATAGGGAGAAAACTCTAACTGTACCAGATTACCAGACTAACACTCTGACACTGAAATAGACACATACTTAATATATTTTTCTCTTCTCTTTACTACATGTATTTATTTATGTTTATGCAGGCACCCTTAAAAGAGCTTTGACTTCATTATTAAAAAAAAAAAAAAAGGAAAAAATAGCTCTCCTCAATGCCTATACAAAAAAGTATTTAAAATTTCTATTTGTAGTGTACAGCCACTCTTCTAAAATACCTTAAGCTGTTGTATCAACTAACTTTAAACAGAATTCTTAACATGTGACTACTCCTTTAGTTACAGTGCTTCCTAAAACTGCCACATCTGAAACAGGAAAACAGGCATGCTACGACAAACATTTTTAAGTTTAATCAATTACAGTTTAAAGTTAGACTTTCATCCTTCTAGTACATCATAAATGACCTTTCAAATAATGAAAATAAAAGAACTTGAAGAAATCACACTTGCCTCATAACACTGGAAGTTTATTTAATTTCTTTCTGGCCTATCCCTGTACAAGAAAGTAAAAAATAATAACCTGCAGTGAGCAATATGTATTGTTATATAATGACAATATGTACCCTATTTAACTTAAGGTTCATCCATAACTGACTTTTTGGTGTACTAAGACCTTTAGCAAGGCTCATTGATTTTTAAATATCCCTGCTGCAAATTAGCATGAGGAATGCCACATTCATATTTTTTGTTCTGCCTGTTTCGTGTTAGGAATCTTCAAGCTATGTTGCTCTTACACCGTAACCTTAAAAAGTTTTGTATATTCTCCTAACAGATGTATTAAAGATATACAACTACAAATATCTTTAAGATATCTGTCCAAAGTCAGAAAACACAAAATATTTTTTAGTGGGATATATAGGACCCTTGAGGCATGAGTAACATGCTAATTTGCCACAGTGTGGACATTGCAATTTCTGTGTTAGCAATCTAACAATATTATTGTATCCATTTGGGGCATTGTACAATATTGTACACCTCTAAAACTGGGACTATACTCTTTGTGTTTCCATAAAATTAAGTATTCAGGAATCATACAAAAAAAATATGTATACTTGCAAATGCCACTGTCCCAGTGCCACCACACAGGCTGCAAGGAGGACAAAGAGAACTGTTTCATTAAGTAGGAATAAGACGCACCAGTCTTCATAATCCAAAAGGAGCTACTGAAGGCTGGGAAGGAGCTCAGCTTTGGGATTTCCTTCCTTCAGGTCTGGCACCCAGAGCCCAGGTGGCCTGTGGGGAGACAGCCAGGAGAAAGGTGCCCTCTTCTCCAGGCCCTTCAGGCTGGGCAGAGCTGAGAGAGAAGAGAGGGGTATCTTGTTTCCCTCTCCCTCCATCCTTCCCACCAAAACAGTCTGCTATTGCTGCTCCTCTTTCCTGATACTGTGGTGCAGGAAATTAATTTAGGCTGGGAAAGACAGAAAAAGAAGGAGGAAGAGAACCATGTTTCCTTTGCTGCCATTTCCAAAACACCGAGAAGAGATTGCACAAAGGTAAAAAACTTAGCTGCCAAATTAGATACCAATGCGGAGTGAGGCTAACATCTTTTTATGCCCTCTATGCCAAAATTGGCATAGAAAAGACATACAGTGTCCAACGAGGACACAAGCCTGTTTATTGAAACTCAGAGTTTCAAAACTCATTCCTGGACCTGGATTTCATTCCCCAATGACTCAATCGAAGACTACTTGGGTCTGGCTGTGTTGAACTTATAGACTATATCAAATAATTGTTTTGGTTAATGTAGGATCAAACAATTATAAAACTTCAGCACAACTGATACAGTGGCTTGTGCAAGAGGGATCAATAGCTTCCATCAATATTATTTCTGCAAATGTTAATGACATGAATGACATTAAACCAAATTGATCCAAACAAAAATAAACACCTGATATTAATATATGGACTATATTCAGTCCATGCTGTTGCTATAGTAAAGGAAGAAGATCAATTCAAGCGTTGCCAAGTAATAAGTTACTAACAATCAAACAAAAAAGGGTAAATAAATATGTGCAAGATATCCTGTATGAACTGTTTACTTTAGTGAAATGTCATCAGAAAGATTATATTTTTTTTTTTTTTCAAAATTTAAGGAAAAGGTAGGAAATAGTTCTAGAACAAGTATAGGAAGAAAAATCTAAAGAAATTCAACATAGTAATAGGGGAATAAGATTTTCCCTGTCCTGCTTTAGAAATTTAATGTATTAAGTCCTCCAGTCCAGTTTCAGCATAAATGTGATTGTTGTCATATGGAAACAGTTAAAGGTCCTTGAAAGATTTTGTCTTAATCTGTTTTTTCTAAAATCAACCTCTAAGATGTTCCAATGGCACAGTAAATTTTCAGTATCGGGGAATATTTTTTTTCATTAGGCTCATTCACTCTGCAGTTCTTCCTGGTTGGCTGCTTTTGCTCACCAACAAGACTTTTAGAAAGCTTACAAACTGTTGGAAATGAATGTGACATGCAGAATTGTGTCTCCTGCACACTCCAAAATCTGAGCTGGGAGGTCCACAAAGATGCACAGTAAAGTAATCTAGGGACCAAAGGTAAGAATCAAGAAAACTTAGTGCTGGTTTTGCCAAAAACTACCCTTGGGTTACAACTACATCTTTCAGCTACTTTCTCCATGAAATTGTGAAGGTAAACTGACAGACTATCTGCTTAACGTTCAAAATTAACTTCAGCACTTTCAGATAAAAGGGTCCATGAGGATGATAAAAGATTATCATCGGAAGGTATTATAAAATCATCATTTTTACTGCTGTAACACAAGATTTCAGTAATTAAAAATAAATATCTCATTTTATTATGCTAAAGCAAACATTACAACAAAGTAAATGACAAGTAGCATGCAATAGTACATAATTTATCCACAGTTATTTACACTAGGGTCGTTGTTACACTACCCAAGAGTCTGAACAAGCACTCCCTACACAGGGATGACATCTACTGTAATCCACTCCCAATCTTACATGTAAAAGTATCAGTTGAGGGGTGGGGGGAACAACAAATTATTTTTTGAATACATAAATATTCCCAGAAAATGATGTGCTTTCATGTAATATGTCTGTTTTCCTAGGTTTATGTCTAGAACTATGACATTAGACATTCAATGTTTTAGCTGCAGAAGAAAGCTTGCAACAAAATTACATTAGCATAACCAATCTCAAGTTACCAAAAAAAAAAAAAAAAGACCAAACACCCAACCCCAAAATTATTTTAAAGCATAAGGAAAGTAAGGAAAGCATACCACAGGGAAAGAATAAAAAGGAGAAGACATATTGCTATGGTCTGAATAATGTCACATTCCATTATTGATTAAAATGATTTTACCATGACGTTTCATTCATCAGATTCCATTTCTCATTACATGAAAACTCTGAATATTTATCAAGCTTACATGAGGCTTTTCTTCTCATCAAGCAATGCATCTCCTCTCTCACGTTTAAAGTTACGTTATATTATGTTGAAGGGTCTGCATTGTCTTCGAACTCTCTCTTTCTCACACTTGACCTTAAAACCATCATTTTTAATCTTATTATAATAGATGCTATTAAGTATTTATATGTAACAAGGTGATTTCAATGGTTCATCCTTTTTAAACAACCCTATGATCATTTTTGGTCAGCAGGAAATAAAGACATTATATTAAATCAAGATCTATCTGCTTCCATTCAGTATTAATATTCTTTCTAGTCAGGACGTTTAAGACCTTCACCATACACAATTACAATACATTTTTGATGCTTTGGGATTGGATTCTCTAATCCTTGGGCATCTACTATTCACATTAATTTCAAAAAGTGATTTTAGATTTTTACAGAATGTAGGCCCAATACCTTCGTTAAAGAAACAGGTTAAACTTCGAATGCATTATACTGCTATTATAAATGTCTAGGGAAAGCCAGAAGAAACTGCAGTTTTGCAAGAAGTCTGCTCTAGATTCAGTAAGTCTTTCTAACTACCCTTTGAAAAGGTATTACATCAAGTTATACTGCACATTAATGCTTATTATTTCTGGAAAAATATGTGAAATGAATTAAAAGAGAAATTAGCATGGCAAAAAGTGATGGCACGTAAAAAATGATTCTGCATTCTGCATAAGTAAACCTTCCCCAAAACCTTGTACAGTGAAAACATGCATAATACCAGTAAAGCGTGTAAAACCTCATCTCTGATATATTGCTGCTTATGAAAAAGCTTCTATTTATTTAATTAGCTTTTTGATCAAATTTCATAGGATTAGCAACGATACCATTTCACCTTACAGAGGTTGCATAGCAGGCAAAGTACTGCGTATTCTTAATACTAAACACAATGCTGCTTTATCCCCACATTACTATACACATCATCAGACTTTATCACTACTGAACAGTTGTGTTTGCAGAACTTCATGAAAGACCCTTCATTTTTTCTCCTCCTAAATAGACTGACATGTTTATGATCGTATCAATTTTAATAACTAAAACAATTCACAGCTCAGAAATACCCTGTTCAAACAAAGCTTACTGACTGGAAAAAATCTCTTGATCAAAGAAAAGGAAATCAAAAAGCACCAGAAGTTCAATCTGTATTATTATTAACCATTTGAACTTTCATTTGAACAAAACATTTTTGTTTTATGAACAACATTTTCTGTTTCAGAATTTTGAAATGACAAAGGACTTCTTCTAATAATTTTCTAGCTTTGGTAAGGTATAAAATCAAATTCAAGTTTTTTTAAAAAGAATTACCTTGTAAAAATTTGCAAACCCATATATTTTACAATGTCTGAACTTGACAAATAAATTAGCACTTGACCAATATCAGAATATCTCATCAGAACAAATAATTTTAGAATTTGGCCTCAGGAACACAATACAGTTAAAGTGTCTTGATAATTTCTCACGAAGGCTGAAACTTTAGTACAGGTGCCTGATTTCTTAGGTTTCACAACAAAAAATCAGAGCTGGAGTATGATGAAGTATAATACAATATACAGAACGCACATGGCACGTAAGTACATGTAAAAGCTATTGCACAAGAATTTGACACTAACAGCTACATTACTTCCACTCCCTAGAACTGAAACGATCACTTGTAGGAAACTTGCCATAGTAAAGCAGTGGTCAATAAAAGCAATCTTACCAGCTAAATTGTAGCTGAAGTCAGTGGCACAATTATTTTTTATTTTTAAAGCAGTAACATACCAGTGAAAACATTCCACTGAAGATGAAGAGTCAGGGAAGTGTCTATAAAGCAGATCCATCTGGAAGAGCAGCTGAAACAGTGAACAGAATGAATTTCCCACTTTTAGGTGTCTTGCATAATTTCTTAACCCTTGCCCTTAGATTTCAACAGATCTCTTCAGTCTTTGGCTTCCCCTGTTTAACTAGCAGCCCTAGACAAATACCTTCAAAAAGAGGCCACAGTTTGAGCCTCCTTAATATTAGACTTTTCCTAGATGAACAGAACCAAGCAATTTTCCCCACGTACAGTATCTCTGTTCTGCTTAATCTTTACCTTTCTCTTTGGCTGTATTTTGGATTTCATCTGTTGATATTGCACTTTCTGTCTTCAAAATAGAAATTATTTGTGTGTTGGTGCATATTTATGAGAAACAGCAATGCATAAGAACTCAAGCTGTGAGGAAGTCTTTACCCTGAGGTCCCAGTGGTCCCTCAAAACTCTCCTCAGCTGTTGCAAACTCACAGGAGGCCTATTTGTTTATGGAAGTGTGCCAGGTGTTTCTCTTTCATAAATATTTAATTAATCAATCTTGTGAGGAAAAAATGCAGCCTGCGCAACACTCATGGTAATGAATATGTGTTAGCTGTCTCAAATTTTCCCCCTTAGAATCTGATTAGTTATGTCATTTGTAAATGCAAGCAAATCTATTGTATTTCTAGCAGCAAAGCAGAGCACAGTGGTTTGGAGGAAGAAGGTTTTGTCAAATAAGGCACAGAAAAAAATAACTAGTCAAAATGATAGTTGTTATGATAGTAGAAAGGGGATGCCATAGGACAGTATATTTAAAAAAACCCAAACTTTTTTATAATTTATCATGAAGAAGGGGCCATTCAAGGGGCTGCATTTGCACAAAATCTTCTTGCCTGAGTATCAGGTCACTTCACAGAGTCCTGCTATTATGGCCAGCCAAGCCCTTCTGAGATCTGAAACCCTCTTCCCTCCTTCCACACATGATAACCTGCAGATTGCATCTCTGTAGGTGTAAGCAGCAGTAAACCTACACTCACTTGTAAAGAAAAAAAAAAAAGTGTATCTCGGGGAATTCTAGATGCTCTGATCTTGCAATTAGGTCGTAGTAAGTATAGATTGTTAAAGATTTTAAATTGCTTTACATTTGCTAGAAGTGTAATTCCAAGCATGCGGTTAGGACTATAATGTCTTGATGTAAGGGTGGGAAGACAAAGCTAACATCAGAGAATGACTCTGAGGACCGAAGCTTTATGTCTCAGTCTAGATGGCAAACATCTACTTAAATAGCAACAATCAGCTTGCTCTGTCACAGATCTAACACAGCTAACATGCTTAGGGTTTGCCTGGGGTAATGGAGAATTAAATTCCAAAGCAGAGTAAGTGTACTTGAGCTTTATCACACAGGATTTAAAACTGTGAAAAAATCAAAAGGAACTTTAAAGTCTAGCCAATGTTAAAAAATATATTAAAAATAATTTAACCTAGAAACACACAGTGACAATCACAACACTAAAGAAATATAAAATCATCTTTGATTGTATTTTACATTCATCTTCAAGCCTGTTTTCCTCCTGAGTAACACATAATAGCTTTTGTCTTTAGCTATGGTTACCATATGCCAAAAAAAAACAAAAAAAAAAAGAATAAGATACTAAACAGGCATCTAATTTCTGTGGAAAATTCAGTCATTGCAGAGTCAAAAGAACAATTGTGCAGAAATACTATCACCTTTAAGAGTAAACCTCCCAATACATGTCAGTGCAACGTCCAAAGCACAGAGCACAGTATGTGACGTTTTGTATGATGTCTATACTGCTATATGAAAGAGGGCTGGCAGGTGGGGGCTGGGGGAGGAGGTTAAGATCTGAGCTTCTGATTATCCAGATTGATTAGGTTACTCACAAACTTTCTTTGAGTTGCTTAAAGGTTTTTGTTTGTTTAAAGCAAATTATTATTTTTTGGGGGGAAGGCATTTTAACAGGGGCTTAGTCTTTAATGGTGTGAATATGAACAAGTAAGTACGCTCAGCACTGGCACCAGGGTTTTGTTTCTTTCCTTCTTATTCAGCAATACACACATAGCCATAGTGCCTAGCATTAGGTTTAAAACACAAAAGTTACAGCTGAAACCATACTCAGAAAATCTCAACTTCACTGGGCCCTGGCTTTCACTGCTATAAATTGTTACTGGAGAATCAATTAAAAAGAAAAACAACCCAGTGCACTCTGGATTTATCAAAAGCTAGTATTTTAGCTTAGTTATAGGGAAAAAAAAGATGGAAAAATCAATGTAAGCAATAGAATGTATTCCTCCTGGAAAAATAAAATTAAAACTTAAATCTCCTTTATCAGTTTCAGTTTCTCACTATGATTTCAGTTTAAAAGTGTAACATTCCAACTCATGAGATATTTATGTATTAATAATTAAATGAATATACTACATATGCATTCATCATGCTTACTTTGTATACAATATGTAATACTAGGCTTCCTTACTGCCCTCTGGTCTTCCATTCTTTGAATATCAAAATCCAACCTTGTTCTGTTATGTAGAACCAGAAATCCTTGATCATTACAGGTGTGTTAAGCATCTCTTCCTTAGCTGTTTATTGTCATCTCCCACAAAATTTCCAAGAAGTATAGCTCCACATATGAATTATTATCCAAATGGCTGTACAGCTCTAAAGCACGTGTGAGAGGTGACACAGCAGTGCAGGGATGGAAGAGGTTCCCAGAGCAGGTCTCCTGCTCCTGCACTTGACTTTGGTACCCATTCCCTTTGCTACCCTTTCATCTATTTATTTTCTGTTTTCTGTCCAGGGACACCTCCCACTGTATCAGGTTGTTCATAGACTCATCCGATCTGGCCTTGAACACCTCCAGGGGTGCAGCATCCACAACTTCACTGGGCAACCTGTGCCAGTGTTTCACCATGCTCACAGTAAAAAAATTCTTCCTTTTATCTAATCTAAATCTACCCTCTTTCATCTTAAAACCTTGACCTATCACTGGTCAATGCCAGCTCTCTCAGCCTGTCCTTTTATGGGAGGTGCTCCAGCCCTCTGATCATCTTCATGGTCTTCCCCTGGACTTGCACTGACAGATCCATGTCCTTCCTGTGCTGCAGACTCCAGACCTGAACATAATACTCCAGGTGAGGTTTCACAAGAGCAGAATAGAGAGGGAGAATCACCTCCCTTGGCCTGCAGGTCACACTTCTTTTGATGTAGCCCACGATATGGTTGGTTTTCTGTGATGTAAGTACACATTGCTGGCTTATGTTAAGTTTCTTATCCACCAGCACCCCCAAGTCAATACCTTCAGGGCTACTGCCAATCCATTCTCTACCCTGCCTGTATTTGTGTTTGGGATTCCCCTGACCCTGGTGCAGGACCTTGCACTTGGTCTTGTTGAATTTCATGAGGTTTGCACAGGTCCACCTCCTGAGCTTCTAATTTTCTTTCCTGTCAGAGCCCATAAAAAGTAAACATAAGCTTAAGTTTCAACCTTGGAAAACCATTATCACTCATCTAATACATGCTTCATTTTTAATTATGAAATATAAAAAGAAATTCACTATTTCGTAATTCTTTTCTGCTTAATAAAACGTCAGAGTCAATATATGCTCCAAAACTCTGCATTATATTAATAAAGGATAGATACCCATCAAAAAGGACCCCTTGGCATTTTAAAGCACACTCTTCATTAGCTGATTTCAGTATTTCCTGAAGTGATATTTTACAGGATAACTAAATTCAAAATGATGATGGCAGAATAATACACAATAGTATGCCTACATTACCTCAACTAGTGACATCTTTAACTAGAAACATCTGAAACAACTTTTCACATAAATGTTCCTGGCATATACATAACACAAATATAAATGGAAAATGGAAAACATAAAAATATCTTAGGAATTACCTTTTCAAGCCCTTTTTCATTTAAGAGTTTATGCTTCACATTTACACACGTATGATCTATGCAAAATATAAACAAATTTAATTTGTGGACATAAACTGTATTATGAAAATTAAAGAAGAAATAATAACTAGAACATTATCTTCAAAAACAAAGGTGACCAAAAATGACAATATGTTGAGCTTTATAGCACTGATATTATCTGAATTGAAGCATTCTTTCTAGGTTATCACTTTTCTAAGGTTTTGTGAGAAATATTGGTTGAGACATTTTTCGAGAATTGCCTCAGAAACCTGAAGCTTCCTTATTGTGTATGTATCTATGCTGCAAACCACCATCCTTCACTTCATTCTCCCCCTTGAATCTCATCCAGAATATATTTGGAACAGACTTAAAGCTAAAGAAAAAGCCTGACAGAGTTTTTCAATGGCAGACAAAGCAATATTTAGTATTGACTGAGTTCACAGATAAGAAGGGAACCTGTAGTGTTAAAAACTTCATTGTAAGTTTTCAGTATTACTAGAAAAGCATGGGCATGTTTATGTTCACATCTGACCATGTTAATTTAAAGAAGTCACACAAGAATACAAAAGGTTATCTGGTGACACGTGGGATCAGTTTCCTTAATTGTTATTCCCTCTTTCCCTTTATGCTTCTTGACCTTTTTCAGCTATCCCAGGAGGAAACCAATGTGATCTCAAAGAAACATTCAGGCATTGGTGTATTGTTACTCTGTAGCTCAACTACACAAGGATTCAGTTACCATATTTGCATGGTTGGGGTTTCTTAAGAGAACTTCTGTTGCTGAATAAAACTGCTGCAGAAATTTGTGTGGAGTTAATATTGTGAACTGAAATATAGCCTGGGAATACTATATGAAAATATCAATTCCTTCTGGGAAAGGCCAATAATATCAAACTACTTAACATAAATGTTCCCAGATAAATATCTGTCCAACATTACTTCAGCAATAATTATACTCTCTAAGGGTGCAGTTGTATTATCTAGCTCTCCAGTGGATAAATTACAAGATCAATCTTAGCAAGAAAATTTGTCTGCTATTGAAAAACAGCACAACACTAGTTTAGATGCAGCGTAACATAGCATTCTTATGCAATTGAGGTTTTCCTTCTGCTTTTATAACTTTAAATAAAATTAAGACTTAACAAAGAAAAACCCTATCACTCTCAGCAATGATAGACAAGAAAAAAATACATGGGGAAAAAACCAAGACAGATTGGAAGGGAGGAAGATTATGAATAATAGTTATATATACAACAATGTATCTCAAATCCTGCTTAGATTTGCATATCCTACACAAACAAAACAAACAAAACCATGTCTTTTAATTATGCTAGGTAGACGATGGATTATAACGCACAGCTCTCATATACCACCTAGGAGCTCACACATTCAGTGGTACACCAGCTCCAAAAAGTCATGTAGCAGAAACCAGGAGACCATCAGCAAATCTGCTTTTTATTATCAGCAGGAAAACAGTTTTCCTGGTGATTCAGTGAGTCAGTTATGGTGGTTCACCCACTTTAGCGCAGGACAGTGAGGGGGTCACTTCACTTCCCTGCTTTTCCTGCTGTCATTTCCCCCTATCATAGAATCACCAGGTTGGAAGAGACCCATCAGATCATCGAGTCCAACCATTCCTATCAAACACTAAACCATGCCCCTCAGCACCTTGTCCACCTGTGCCTTAAACACCTCCAGGGAACGTGAATCAACACCTCCCTGGGCAGCCTGTTCCAGTGCCCAATGACCCTTCCTGTGAAAAATTTTTCCCTAATGTCCAGCCTGAACCTCCCCTGGCGGAGCTTGAGGCTATTCCCACTTGTTCTGTCCCGTCACTTGGGAGAAGAGGCCAGCTCCCACCTCTCTACCTCTCCTTTCGGGTAGTTGTAGAGAGCAATAAGGTTTCCCTTCAGCTTTCTCTTCTCCAGGCTAAACAATCCCAGCTCTCCCAGCCGTTCCTCATAAGGCTTGTTCTCCAGCCCCTTCACCAAATTCGTTGCTCTTCTCCGGACTCGCTCCAGAGCCTCAACATACTTTTTGTGGTGAGGAGCCCAGAAGTGAACACAGTATTCAAGGAGCGGTCTCACCAGTGCTGAGTACAGGGGCAGAATAACCTCCCTGGACCTGCTGGCCACGCCGTTTCTGATACAAGCCAAGATGCCATTGGCCTTCTTGGCCACCTGGGCACACTGCTGGCTCATGTTCAGTCGGCTGTCAACCAACACCCCCAGGTCCTTCTCCTCTGGGCAGCTTTCCAGCCAGACTTCTCCTAGTCTGTAGCACTGCATAGGGTTGTTGTGCCCCAAGTGCGGGACCCGGCATTTGGCCTTGTTAAACCTTATGCCATTGGTCTCAGCCCAGTGGTCCAGCCTGTTCAGATCCCTTTGCAGAGCCTCCCTACCCTCCAGCAGATCAACACTTCCACCCAGCTTAGTACCATCTGCAAACTCGCTAAGGGTGCTATGTCCCAGTGGAGTTCACTGGGAACTTCTGGCTTCTTCTTGCCTCTAGGTGTTACCCTCATAGAGACAATCTCATATTAATTGAATATACTGGAGGAACACAAGTTGGACAACTGGAGAAAACTAGTTCCCTGGAAATAATGGTCTGTGGTGATATTTACCAATGCATGATGGAGGATGTACTCCAAGGAAAAGGTTCTCCCTTCATGAAGGGCACTCTTGATCTATTTTCAACTGAGATTTCCATTGTTACTGGAATGTTTAAAAGTTTATTGTTTTATTAGCAAAAGTTGATTTTTTTTTTCCAGAAGTTGATCAAATCATGAGTAGTTTACTTTCTTTGCACAGCAGGAACGTTAAAGAAATATGTAGTTATAGAAAATAAAATATGTAGTTATAGAATAAGTATTTTTTGAATCTTTGTGAAAGATTAATGATCATTATAAAAAGCAAGGCTTACTGATCTGTTATATGACAGACAGCAGCAAATAAAAAAGCAGATTCAGGACTATTAACATGTCTAATTATATTCATTCATTGCTTTTAAAATTGCTTAAAGCTCAGCTGGATTTAATATTTCCTTCAATCAACAACATGCAGGATGTGCAGGAGAATAAATTATGATTAAAATACAGACAACATGAAGCAAAGAGATGTAGACCATTAATTTAATTCATGACATTTTCAACACCACTTTTATGGAAGTTGTGGATTTTATTCAAATAGACTTTATAGAGCTTTTGAAGTAAGCAGTCTTTGAAGTTCCTTCTTTATTTGTTGTTACACTTATCATGAAATGTCAAAGAAAAATGGTTTATTACTACCAGAGGTGCTTTATTACTCATTTTAGGGGGATTATCAAAATGAGAATCTTCATCCAAAGACAGATTTATCAGGTCATAAATTTTGCACATTATTTTCATAATAAAAATTGGCATTGTAATTATTCATTTTCCCCAGATACTTCCCCTGGAGGAACAAAAGCTGACAAAAACTCCAGCTTCTTATGAAAGTTCCACTCAGCCTACACTCATTTCCCCTGCATGATGAGGTATAAAAATTAAAAAAAAAAAAAAGCTTGAGATTTACATGTTCATTAGCTATGAAGTAGTCTCCTTAATAACAGGAACTAGAATAAATTTACAGAAACATTTTGAATTTAAAAGAATAAAGGATTTTCATGCTTACTATCACTATTAATAGGGCTTTGAATTGTTTTTGTAGTGTAATATTTAAAAGAGTCATTGAGGGTTGATTGTAACAAAATCTCGGTAATTATCTGTTTAGGCAAAAATTATCCGTGTCTAGACCGAATAAACACAGGAAACATTAAAAGGAAAGAAGATACCACTACCACTACACTTGAAAGGATATTTTGTATTTCACTTTTGCTTCAGCATCAAATGACAGAGATGTAGTATTCTATCATTTTCAGTCCAAGGCTTATATATCATTATTAAGACAGAAAAATAAGTAAGATACTCATTAATTTGCTCGGCATTTTCATTTAGGATTAAAAATTGATTCTGAATCACATTTTACTAGCTCCATTATAGCAAGAATATAACAGTGACGTAAACATCACCAAATCTGGGTTTGACTTTGGACCCATATATATGGTTTATATGCATGCCTAAGGACAGAGGACAGTACAGGTCTACTTCAGATGTATTCATATAAAATTATACAGTTAATACTGCCAGTCCAATATAGTGTAGACTCTCATGGAGGAGAGGTGGGGAGGAAGTGAGGAGAAGCACTTAATAACCTACATATCTGTAGCTTTTAACTGGATTGGTATTTGTCAGAAAAAATGGTAGTTACTTAAGAATCCTGAACTTTACTCAACCTGAGCATGATTATATTCTGCTGAAAAGTTATATCATTAAATAAAGAATTTGAGAACATCAAAATTACTTATGTCATAGTCATGCTGCTGTTTGCTGGTCAACAGAATACTTACTTCTCTCTTGTAAAATGAATGTTTCTGTCTTTGCTTTCCTTAGGAAAAGGATTGCATGGCTATGGAATGTTCACTTTATACATACACTCTTGTGTTCTCTATTTATTGAAACTTCTTAGATCTAACCAGAAAATGAGATTAACACCTATCCATTTTTTTCTAAAGACTGACACACACATCAGGGAGGCAACTTCTGAGCGCATGTATTGAAAAGGGTGCCATGTGTTAAATGATTAAGAATAATAAGAGGATTGGATGTCTCCTTTAAATGGAAGAGCTGTCTGCTGGTGTCCAAAACTTGTAATAGATCATCTCTCATACCACAACAGAAAATGATGATACAGATACAAGTTGTACAAAATCTTTCAAGGGCTTCTTAAAAAAAAAAAAAGAAATGCTGCTTTCAAGGTGTCTGCTTTCCAGTAACTTTTCAAAATCAAGTATGTTTGGGATGGCCCCAGAGAGCTCTGCAGCTTTTTTCCGTGCTTGGGTAGGAGCTTAAGTAGGTAAGTTTCAGGAGTGAGAACTGAGTGCAGAGCTTAAAATTTCTTGAAGAAGTAAAGCTTTTTGGATGTGGCAAACCAAAACATTCAGAAAGCCTGGCAAAAATTTCTCAGTCCTTAAGAAAAAAGTGTGGTCTCCTCAGTCTTTGGCAATTCGAGTTTTTTGGAAGACAACTGAAGAATATAAATGTAGAGTCCCAAATTACACATGGAATATGTATATCTGTTACAGAACACATTTCATGAAGGGTTATTTGGTGCCTCACGCTGAGATTAGGACGAGAATGTGATTATGATGAACAAAGAAACACTCAATTTCAGAATATCTGTCCATGATACAGGCTGTAAAAACCCACCGGGGGTTCCTGAAATAGTACTTGCCAGCTACAGCAGGGCTGGTCAGTCTTGATTCTCATGAGAGAACTACTTAATATCTAAGTCTTTGTTTTGGATCCTATGGGCTCAGGGGGCGAATGACAGCATCTGCAGTGCAGCAGGAATACATGGCTCATTCTTCAGTCAAAGGGGCCTCAGTCTCAGCTCTCACTAAAAACGTGTGGAACTTTAGTCCTTACATCAGTGAGATATTTTATAAATATTCACCATGAATTTCAGTTATTAAAATAAATACTACAATGCATAAATCAGATTCAGAAAGTAGATATTTCATTCTCCTATGCCAAATGGATGTCAGTCATTATGAACAATAGATTAATGGCCTCTTTTGGCTCTAAATAAAAGAAACATTCTGAAGTTGTTTCTAATTAGGACACCATAAGTTAAATGTACTGCTGACAGTTAGTCTTGCAGATTTACTGGGCCTTCCATACTGAGAGTGACAATGAAGATGCAGAAAAGTACGTTACAGTAAAGACAGTCAATAGTGCTTTTTAAATGGCAAGAAATATAACTCTTTTGCAGGAGAATATTCTGTCTATGCTTACCATGGGCTTGCAAATGGCCCAGGGAAATTAACAGAAATATTTTCCCTGCAATATTCTGCACAGAAAAAAAAAGAGGTTGCCTTAATTAGATGTATGAAAAAAGAAAAAAACCACATGGATGTGGTGAGTGAGTGTATATGTATTTTCAGACCCTGATTTGGAAGGGTTTGATCTCTGAAGTTTCAGATGGCTCATTATAAAGTCATACCAAATTTGACCAGTGACTCTCCAAAGAAGACAGGATATGCAATTTGGGTCCAGATCTACACCACCCATTACATCTATTGCTGACCTTCAGACAAACAATTCTGTATCCACCGACCTGTGCTGGAAATTTTACAGGGGTCAGAGAATACAAAGGAAACCAAACGTCCCAAGTGTAAGGTCACAAAGCACTTAAGAGAATTCCAGTTGAAACTTTAGCAAACACGTTAGCAAACATTTACTTTTAGCAATATGCAAAAATAATAGGGTTTGGTAGGTGAATTCTGAAACTAAAAAATGACTTGAAATGTGAGGAAATGGAATTTTAGATCATGTTTGTTATCCACTAAATAATTCATTGTTCCATTTTATACATGCAGCCTTTAATTAACTTACTGACTCAGAGGCATGATACTACTAATCCATTCATTTCCCAAAGCCCACAGAAAAGTGTAAAACATGTGTGGGCACAAGCAAAAGACTGGGAGATTAATAAGAAGGAATTTTTAATCAGAAAACCTCAGACAGCTGGATCCTCTTCTCCCAGCTATGAAGACCAGATTGAGGAGTGATTGATAACACCTGTTAACTACTGGCTTTTTCCTGAAGCTGTTGAGTCATAAGCTTATACAACTATTTTTTTCCTGAAATACTAGTCACAATAGCACAAACCAGATAATAATTCTGATAACCAGTTTCATTTTTATTAGCTGCAGGTATCAAGCACCCAATTTCTGCTTGACTGGGAAACATTTTAAGGTAAACAGCCTTTAATACAAGATGTAGAACTTGGAAGAGTTGTTCTAATACAATACATACTTATACATATACATATGTGCACGTACACATATTCATTTGAAGAGTATGCATGCTTGTTCCAAACCTATTGTGTCTTGCAAATCTGCAAAAATATCCAACCTCTTTTCTTAGACCAACATCACCTATTTATTTACTTTTGTGCTGGTTTGCATTACAGGTGTCTTTGTGTCTTTCCCCTTCAAGGAAGGATAGATTTCTTTCTCCAATGATATACAGGACAAAGGGAAAATTAGCAATTTGAACACTCACTGGCTTCCAATAGCACCCAAATATTTGATAACGGCACATAAAAATTATACACTAGGGGAATTATTGAGAATAAAATATGAACTACTATAATGCCATTCCGGTAGCTAATAATTTTTTTTTTTCTTTTTCAGATAGTGTAGCTCATTCTGCTTAAATATCTCTTTTCATCATTTTATTTAGGCCTAAATTTCACTCATGTCTATATTGCCTTCTTTCACCAAAGCAAGGCTTTCAATAAAAAATTATCAATATATTTGCTGTGGACATAAGAGTTAGAGACAGAGGTAATTCCTCTGTTTCCCCCCTGATCCTAGCCTACATAATTAAGTATCAGACTAGACAATCCCTTAGGTCCACTCATTATTCCAGTCTATTTAATACCAGCATATCACTCTGGGATTGGTTACTGTGCTCTTATAGGCCTTAAAATGTATAGGTTAAAAGATTTACAAGGTAACTGAAGTTATGACCTCCTTCTTATGCGGGGGGGGGGGTGCGGAAAGGGGCATGAGAGCCAGAATAATTCAGAGAAATGTGTCTTAAGTGCAGCACTAGAGCTATAACCCCTGAAGTTATTTAAGCCTTTGTCTTTTACTGGCTTCCAAATAGTCCCTGCTGGGTGAAATCTCCAGTTGGCCTAGAAGACTTAATCACCTCTGGCGGATGAGTATTAGCAGTTCATTTGCATAAGTACTTGTCATTATCATTAAGTGTGTTTGCTTTCAGATATATTTAAGTCCACATTAACTCCTTCTTGTCTGACATTATGATGTCTCAAATTGGCAGTGGCTGCATTGTATTTCATCCAAATCAGTCACCTGTTTAATTTACATCCAGGACAGACGTATTCTCTAAATATACATCAAAGGGAAACGATTCCATCTACTGCATGAAAAAATTAAGACACATAATTTCTATATAAAGTCAAGATGTGGTCTCAGAGAAATGAAAATACAGATTCTAAGGCATAATACAGTAAATGGCGTAGAGTAACATACTTCCCAGAACACATCCAAGAAGACTGTTGTTGTAATCATAGCTCTACATACTGTTGAGATCTGGTCTTCAATAAATCAAGATTTATGTAGCTGCAATAAGCGATTTTTTTAGTGTCTGCAACTCAATGTAAAGTCAAATCCTGTGGTTAGATATCCAGCCACTGTATGCAAGGCATGGATTTACCAGGGAAACTCAGGAGGCTTGACATCCTTGTAAATTTGATTCCTTGCATGGACATATATTCCCCTGTGATTAAGCAGGGCTGAACTGCTGAGTGCTTTTGCTTTTCTCCTTTGTTGTGGTTGGCTTCATGCACATCATCATGGACACAGAGGGAAGGTGACACCTCAGGAAGAGGAATCAAACAGCTGCCAGTAGAGCCACAGCCCTAATGATTAGGACTGACAGCTTCACCCTTTCTCAACGTTCAAGAACTTGGTTCTCTGTGATAATCCTGAGCATGGACCTTATTGAGCATCTCCTTCCTTTTGTCCCAGAACATGAACATTTCGGACTTTCTAAAGCAAAGGCATATTTATTTACCTGGTGGTTACAGTAAGTAACCAGGAAGAGAGTGAAATGTGATTTATAAATGGTGAGATGGAATGTCAACTGCAATATGTTGTAAAACAATATTAACGACTAAGATAAAGATAAGGACCCTTATCTTCTTGCCATTCAGAGTCCTTTGGATTGACCACTTAGATATGGCACACCTTAACGACTCTGGGTGGGTGGGACTGATCTCATCCCCCCCTGGATATGCAATAAGGTTCCAGGAATAAAGCCTGCTTATCACTTTGATAAAATATTGATATGAAAACACCTGTGTATATAAAGTTCTCCGAAGTCACTGTTCGGCAGAAGTACTCTGAGGACGAATCCCAAATCTTCTCCAGTGCTGTATAAAGTGTACCTGCCTTAATGTTTAAATTAAACTACCAAAAGTAAGTTTCTTTCTTTCATGAGATCTTCCTTTTACATTTACTTTCATGTCTTCCATTACATTTTAGATTAGAGAAAACAGAAGTGATCTTGAGACCTAGAACTGAAATCCAGAACTCTCATGAACTTGAAATATCTCTTGTGCTGAAGAACCACTTCCTTTTCACTTGGTCTTCTTCAAGGAATATGACTCCTGAGAGTCCTTTTTTCTACCTTATTTTGGAGACCATCCATCCTTAAAAAATTATTACTCCGGCTAGAGAATATTTTCAGAAGCTGGATACAAGGGTTTTGACTGAAAGAAAAATTTATCTTCTGTGTTCCTAGTAAAGCAGCCTAACAATTAAGCTACTGATATAGAATTTAAGGACCATTAATAGTGGCATTATTTTAAAAAAAATAAAATTTATTTCAAATTAATATTTAATAACCATTTCCTAAGAAACCATTTTCATCTGACATGTTCCAGAAATGTTCAGAGTTTAAATATCTGATGGGTGTTTAGGTATGAATCTGTGTAGTATTTGACTTAGTTTTGCAGAAACAGACACCAGCTCGTTTTAAGCTTGCCACGTAATATTTAACTTCTTAACTGAAGAGGACTTACAAGAAACTTTAAAAAGAGCTTCTTAGTAAGATTAGACATATCAAAACATTTTGTCTCGACATCTGAGCAGACTTTTTGGACCATAATTTTTACTCCAGATGCCACATCCCCAGCTCATGTTTCTAGTACAACTGTTTACATTTCCTTGCCCTTCTCTGACAATGAACACGGTGCAGTCTCTTCCTGTAACGTACACAGAGTAATATTTCAGACTATTTCCTCATCCCTGTTTAAGTCAGTGGTGAAATTATTCTTCATTGAATACTGAAAAACTGGGTGATAAAAACCTGCTATGATTCTTAACTCAGGGAGTTTTCCTTCCTGTTGCAGTGACAAACCATGTGGTAATGGCAGCCTCGGGCTTCCCTGTGTAAAAGTTAGGCAAAGAATATCTTAAAAACCTTTCTTGTGTTTTCATAGCAAGCAACTTTAGGCAAAAAGACTAGTATAATATGTTGTTATATCAAAATAACCTATTATATATTCAGGTCATATTAATAATTAATATCCTACACATGGTATAAAATACACATTTTTGCATCAATTTTTTTTGAGAATAACATATGTCAACTGTATTTTGCATGCAGCTCTATTTATTTTTTTTTTGTAAACTACATATCAACACATGTTTATGTACTGGGAATGGATTTTTTTTATAAAAATCGGTCACATTCAGGATTCTTAACTCATTGTTTTCTAGCGTCCCACACGTAGAACATTTTTAGGCATGAGCAAGAGGAAACATAGCCCATAATAATGTTTTGATTTGGTTTTTTTTATAACATCCCTTCCTCCCTGCTGCAACAGTCATCACAGAAACCAAAGTTGGAGGGTGAGGTAAACAGACTTGTGTAAAAACTTTAAATGAGTAAAATAAATAAAACGAGTATAATTTGGCAGAAAGCTATGAAGTAGAATTATAATCTTTGAGGGAGGTTTATCAGTGTCTGAGTTGGGTGTAATATTGATTGGCAAGTTTTCACACACATTTCCAAAATGAAAGAGTAAAGTCCTCACCTATTGCAATATTTTTCTACAAGAAGGAAGTCTGAATATATTTTCCTACTTACATTAATGTGCACTAGGTCATGCATGCTTTCAGCAACTCATATTAAAAACGTTATCTCTGTATGTACCTGTGATAAGCCTATAAACCTGTAAATAACATTCATCAACATATTCACAGCTGAAATTCATTTTGCACCTTTTCTACTAACCCTCTGTTTCAACGGTATTGTAGAAATAATTTCCTGATAACGTGGAAATGTCAGTCATATTTCCCAAATTTTAATGTCAGGCACCTCACTTTCTGAAAGTATCACAAAATACATTTTAAAAGCAAACTTAACATTTATAAATCCGAAATGAATATAGAGAAAAATAACACAGGATCAGATAAGTTGTCAGCGCTAGCCACCTTTGGTAACTGAGGTAGCATGAATATTTCTGCTTCCACTGCTGTTCACAACACAAGCAGACTCCTGAACTTAAGTGTGTACAATACCAACAGAAGAGTCTTCTGGAGCATTTCCTGCTTACAGAATGAGAATATTTTTTCAGTTAAATTTTTGTTTCTTAAGCTCTGCCTGATAATAAACAAACTACAAGAGTGTTTAATCCCTGTCATTCTCCAAATAATCTAACCCAGACAAATACATCAAATATAACTATCTACGTGTGATTCAAAAAATATTTCCTATTAAAGCAGAAAGAGTTTTTAACATACAAAAGGAAAACTTTACATTTTCCTACTATAAATAAGAAGGGCATGATTGCTAAATACAAGTAGCTGAAGGACAGAAATGTAATTGAAGCCATGATTTTCAGAATAAGAAACAGGTAATTTTTTTATATTTTTATTTTATTTTACAGGTAAGAGAGCTGGCCACATCACTTGTATGGAAACTTCCACTTGGAAGCCAGACATTTTGGTTGCTGTTGACAACTATTGTTCTATTTCCTGCAGATTACATATGATAAAAGACAGTGTTAACATTAAAAAATATACATTACTACACATATATATTTGCCTTGACACAATTTTAACTCAGCCTGCAGCTCACTATGCACATGTAAACATTCTAAAACTGAAAACAGAAGGCAATGGAAAGTTATAGTACATTTTTTGCCTGCTCACTACAGCTATTAGGCTAAGTATCTTAGAAAGGAAAATTCTAAGCTATGAAGTATATTAATTATCAATAGGTTTCTCCTCAGAATGCTTATGCACTTCAGCCTCTACACACATTAAGTACTTCAGGATAATAATTAAAAAAGCTATTTTCTATACAACAATACTAAAATAAAAATAAAAACAAAGCACCATTAAGTAAATGGTTTTTTACCTAATGGCAGTTAACTCTAGTCATTAAGTAAATGTACATTACTCCGTATGTCAATAATTTAATATTATCCAAAATAATTTACACAAACACAAATAAGGATTTAAGAAAATAGAAGAAGGTATTAATCTAATGCTCTTTGAGTCAATAAAAGATTCCTGTGAAGTCAGTTCCAGCTGTTACTTACAAACACAAGAGAGATCGGCTAGGGTAGTCATGCATAGATTTCCAGAGGGAAAAGGGAAAAGGGAGCTTTGGGTTTCCATAATTGGCATCACCAAGTGCCACAAATTGTAGTGACAACTGCCAAGCTTATGAATTAGGGGCTGGAATTAAGTCTCCCAAATCTGGACCTTGCTGCCATTAAATATCAAATTCAGACTCCTAAGTACTGATGATCTGTTCATTAGATATCAAGTTTAGAGCAATAAATGATAATGATGTACAAGGAAAAATTAATATCAGTGAAAGACCAGGTCTGTAGTCAACAAAAAGAACTTCCCATGCTGTTTACCTAAACTCTCAGAATAAATGAAAATTAATACTACGTTCTTTGTTTTCTGACACACAGTGTGTTATGATAATGGCTTTTATTTTGTTTTTATAAAACTTCATGGAAATTGAGGATGGAGTGATCCTGCAGCTTTAAATTACCATATTTACTGTCTTTCTAAGTCAAAATGATAGCTGTATTATAATAAGTTTTTAAAACTATGATATATTTATTAAGTTAAGAAAGATGCCACGACTGCAGCTAGTGCAGAACTGGATCATCTCTAAGGGAAGAGATAAACCTCACACTTCCAGCAAACACCTCTTTCTTCTCTTTAATATCGTTCAGATTAGTCAAGATATGCACTGATCAACTATCTCAGTTTACAAATTCTGACCTTCTTATTCTGATTCATGACAAAATGCTGCAAATGAGTATGCCAGGAAAATGCTCCTGCAAACCTGTACTGTTTCTCTCCCTTGAAAACTTTTGCAAATGTGTGCAATTAATTCAGTTACTTTAGTTAAGAGGCACTATAAATTATACTACCACTATAAACCTCAATCCACTAGATTCCTGAGTTTAAATAATTGTGTTTAGTTGTTTTGCAACAATGTTGCCTTTAGGATGTGTTAGGTACAACAAATTTTCTTATCCACCAATGACATTGCTTTTTTTAATTATTCTTTTCAGGCCATTTAATAGTCAGTGCAAATATAAAGTCATTTTTGCTTGATTTATTTGAAGTCTCCACATTATTTATTAGTATATAATTGAGAACTAATGTATTGTGGCCCAAGCATGACCTAAATGTCTGTTTATTCTTACTTTTTCTTTAAGGCAACTGTCACTTCTTTGTATTCCATCCTTAAATGGGTCCCAAATAGAGCCTGTAACTTTCAAGTTTGCCATGCAGTAATGAAAGTTTCAGATTTTTAAAGTAACTGAACGTGCTGTGCAGAGTCAACAGAGTGCAACAGACAGCTTTTTAGCACAAAATGGAATGGCACCATATCGATTAGAAAACGTGGTTCTCTCACTCCATTTTACTGGGGAAAAAAAAAACAACACAACATTATGCTCTCTTCTAACTTACTGACTTTTCCTCTGGAACCTGTAAATAAAAGAAGACTTAATTTCTCTGATGCAAAGCAGATACTGTGATGTTTGAATAAGAGGGACTGGAAGAATACATACAGGTGTGTATTAAAATTCAGAGAAACGTCCTTGTCTGGGAGTCTACATCTTCCATTTCCTTAGTGCTACATCTTGCATTCAGATCTGAATGTCAGATTTTCCACAGCACAATGACACTTCAAAGCAGCACTTGTCTGTGCTGAAGTAATGTGATGGCAGAATTAAAGGGATGATCCACAATCTGGTGATAAACTAGAGCTCATTAAAAATAAGAACATTCTCCGTAATTTTAAGGTGAAAAGATATCTTTTATTAGGCTTTAAAATTTGCATTAGTTTTACAGGAAGATAACATCTGAGCTGTTAAGTAAGATGATTGCTGTTTGAACATGCATGCTAACATTTTCTGACCCTGCTTCAACTAACACATGTGTGACCATGTGTGATCATGTCTCTGTTTCATGGCAATATTGAGAAAAGTGCCTCATAGAAAGTGATAATTGTCACAAGAGGTGATGACACAGAACTTAAAATTTTAGACAAGGTGATTGCTTCTATGAGTAAGTGGTCAAAGAATCCACAAGTGGAAGAACAAATCTTCAGGTAGCTCTGAGCAAAGCACAGTGCCTCTTGTTCAAGAGGAAGCTATTGAAGAAACACTCTGAAATAGTCTACCTACTGTTATCATCAAAGAAGAAAGTGAGCAAAAAAACCCCACTATCGTATATTAAAATTTAAAAAGGGAAGAACATAAGAATAAGGAATCTTTTTAAAAGTAAATTGGAAAGAGGCAATTAGATGAGTCCCTTGTAAAGGGCATGGAGCCTATCTGAAAACATTGTATTATAGGTTCAAGGTATGCCATGTATTAACTACAAGAGTCTTCAAAAACCCATTACAAAAAATCAAAACCCAAAAGTCAGCCAAAGAAAAAGCTTGAATAATTAAATGTAGTGCCTAGTAAAAATAAAAAGACATCCTTCTAAATTAAGAGTATGGAAATCAAAAGAAAGGAGAACAGAGAATACATAGTATCTGGCAAGTTAGATTTAAAATCATGGGTAGACCAAAAACGTTTTGAGAAATAATTTCCTAAGATCATAAAAAATGTTCATAAAATCCTGTTCTAAAACATTAGAAGAAGGAACCAGGCAAGGGCCTCTAATGTTGAGAGATGATAGAAAGTTAAAAATCCTCTTTGTGATCATCAGAGACAAACAGGTAAACTTCCCCATTGCAACTTTCTTTATGCATCATCAATCTTTCTAAATGAACTTTAAAATAGCATTTTAAAACTATTGTGTGCTGTATTTCATCTGTTTTTAAACCACAGACTCACCCAGTATGGTTGAGACAGGAGGGTACCCCTGGAGATCATCTAGTTAGCAGGGTCAACCAGAGCAGGTTGGTAAGGCGCATGTCCAGTCGGGTTTTGCATATCTCTAGGGTAGAGACTCCGTAACTGCTCTGGGCAACCAGTTCTGGTGTTCACCACTCTCACAGCAAAAAAAGTCTTTTCTTATGTTTAAGTGGAATTTCCTTTATTTCTGATTGTACACATTGCATCATATCCTGTCAAGAATCACCTGGTTACATCTTCTTTTCTCCTCCCACCAGTTTTTTATGCACATGAATCACACAACTCTGAGCCTTCTCCTGCTCCATGCTGAACAGTCCTTTCTCTCAACCTCTCCACATATGATAGCTGTTCAAGTCAGTCCCTTAGTCCTTTATTGCCCTTCCCTGGACTTCATTTGAGCATGACAGTTCAGTCAGTTTTCAGTCCATCTCACTGGCCACCTATCTAGTCTGTATTTCTTCAGTTTGTGTATGAGGATGCTATAGGAGACTGTGTCGAAAGCCTTAGTAAAGTCAAGATAAACAACATCCACTTCTCTGCCTCCATCCACTAAGTCAGTTACCTCACTATAGAAAGCTATTAGATTGGCAAGGCATGATTTTCCATTCATAAATCCAGGCTGGTGGCTCCCAGCCCTTAAGCCTTAAAGAAGGTCCTATGGCCACTAAGGCCAAATCCCTTCTGTCAAGATCAGCTGCCCTTTAGGTTTAGCCATAAGCACAAATCCTTCCTGTTCCCCCTTGGGTACTCAAAGGGGCTGAGGCTCTCTTTCTATCTGATCTCAGAGAAGACCCAGTCTGTCACCTTCTTACCACTTCCAGCACTGTTTTCCTTACTTGGCCTCTCTGCTTAGCCTCTGTACTAGTGTGCAGGAGAACGGGGAAGTGACAGCAGATCTTGAGGAGGGTTTCAGCAACATCTGTGGAAGTACATGTCCTACAGCCATACGAGGAAAATCAATAAAAAGCTTTATAAAAGATTAGACTTACATTAGGGAAGCCATAACCAACAGCTTTTATGGAAGGAGATAAGTCTTAAAAATCTGCAGAATTCTTTGGGGAAAGTAACTGCGGACAGACAAGTGCAATGCAGACAATATAGTGTACGTGGATTTCCACATCACTTTTGACAAAATCTCTCACTAAAAATTCCTATAGAAAATAACCTACAAAAGAGACAAGATATGGCTAGGTCATGAATTAATAGGGGTTTAAGCACAAGAAGCAAAGTAGTATTTACTGTGAGAAGTTAATTATTTGAAGAAGCCTGCAGAGCTCATACGTAAAGTTATCTTAATGTTCACCATACCAATAAATAATCTGGAAAGAAGAGTGGATGGGGAGATGAGCATACTGGTATTTACATTAATTATGAGTCAAAACTAAAATGGATTATCAAAGCCACAAAATGTTCTCATGATGTTGGATGTCTAAGTTATAAAGTGGTAAATGTAATAGAAATGTGCAGGAAAAAAACTTCTGTTTCTACCTCTCAGAAAAAAAAGGCTTCAAAGACCTTGTGGATAATTGTGCTTAATTTAATGTTCATTAATGTAAATTTAATCTTCAACTGTAGATTGAAGAAGACTATAACATCAGGAAAGGAATATAGAACAAATAAAGAATAAACAAAAAATTCTTACCAATTCATACATCTCTTTAATATATGAATTTTGAATCCTGCATATTGTTCTGGTAGCCCAGTTCAAACAAAAAGAACACAGAAGTAATATGAGAAATAGAAAGAAAGATACAAGGATAAAGAAGTTACAAAGTTTAAATCTTTTTATAAAAAAAAGCTGATAATATTTTTATGGTGAGTAAATATGAAAGCTTTTCTCTTCCTCAGAATAAAACAACTAAGGGCATCAAATTAATTTACCACAGAGCTGGTTGAAAAAAAAAAAAAAAGGACAGTACTTTTTCCAGAGGATAGATAATTAAGCAGTGGAACCCTTTACCACAGGATATATGTGATGTCAGAAACTTAATGTGTTCAAAGCAGTTAAATGAATTCACAGAAAGGTTTGTGAATAGTATAAAATACAAATATAGATACCTCCACTTCAAATATGAACCTCTGCTTCAGGGAAGACTGTAACTACTGAAGTCAGAAGGTTATAGCACAGGAAATTTTATTCTGTTTTTATAGTCTTTCCCTAACTATCTGCTAATGTCCACATGCGAAACAGAAGGCAATTCAAATTGGACCTTTAGCAGGACTCAGTACAGCAGTTCATATATTCTTTTAAATATGATATAAACTGTTTCCCTGAAGTCTGAAATACTGTAATATCATAAAGTTCTCCTTAAGATAGTTCATTAAAAATTAGGTTGAAGAATGCAAAAAATAAATAATTATTCAACAGTAACAAGCATCCTTTATGTATTTCTAAAGAAGAAAACAAACCCCTCAATTAGTAGTAGCAGCAGCAGCAGGGTATGTTAGACGTAAATTGCAGTCCATTTTTTTTTTCCTGAAGAACAAGTGAGAAGCTAGAAAGCCTAAGAATTGATTAATTTTGATCTATACTTTTATTTGAAAACTATGTCACTCTTCTGGAAGCTTTCCATCCATTATCGCATTCCTAATTATCAAGGTGAACATGTTAAATTTGCTTTATCTCCTCTTTACCTATAAACCAGCATTTTCTCACTGTATTTCAGCTAAACACAGCTGGAAACTCCAGATAAACTCAGACATTTCTGATGGAGACCAAAATGTCTCTCAGATGTTCCCTCAAATGTGCTAAAAAGGCTACAAACTGAGTCACTTCCACAGTAATGGGATTAGAAATAGCCTGCAGGGAAGCATGTGCCAAATGGTGCCAGCTAGCAACGATTGCAACAAAAAAAGCTGTGGCATTATAAAAATGCCTCTAAGTGAGGCTCTAGGTGCTGGAATTGTGACTTGGCAGCTCAAAAGAATGTGCCTCATTAAAATGACTGGATTATGCTGTAGCAGTGATTTGTGCAGAAACATGATCCTGCTGATAGGTGAGTAGCTAATCTTTTTCAAAAACCTTGTCAGCTGACCATCAAATTCAGAAATGTCAATCAGGGTTGAAAGGGGACGGGGGAAGATGGTGGGAGGGCATAGTATAGAAGAAAGGGAGGAAGGAAGGGAGGAAGAAAGGAAGGGAGGAAAGAAGGGAGGAAGAAAAGTAGGAAAAGTTCCAGAGGGATCAAGATTTAAAAGTATCTGTTTTTAAAAAACTTCAGACATATGGGAAAAAAAATGCATTGCAATATATGGCAAGCATTAAGAACAAGCAATCTTTTTAACCCTGAGTCTATTATGGAAAACATTTGGAGACAATATGTTCAAATTAGCTCTTAGGTTTCCAGGGAATTTCAAAGGAGCTGAAAGTCCCTGTGTAATGGAGACTGTAATAAGCGTTGCGGGTGCTCAGCATTTCTGAATTATGTTTTGCACATAAAGCCTGAGAATAGCGCTTAGAGCATTGATGCCATAAAGTGCATTACCTACAAATTAGATCTATATATGCCTTTGACTACCTCTTCAGACAGGTTTGTATCTTATAAAATGCTATTATTCCTACAACTTAAACTAAATGCATTGTTGAGGTTTTGAATCTGAAAACTGCGTTCAGACATAATTACTGTCTGGAAAGTAACTGGCACAATCCTCACCTGTAGAAAGGGAAAGTTAATCAGCATCTATAGTAGCACAACCTTCGGATAAGCAGCTAATTTCCACTTGGAGGAAGGCAGATTGGGTACTAATAGGAAAAGACTGTCCCTTAGCAGACACATGTCCACATGGAGGCCTTCAGCTCAGAAATACCTGGACCCTCTCCTTCCCATCTCTGGATAGAAGAAAGGAAGGAGGAGAGGAATGTCTTGATTTCAGCAAACTCTTCCCCTGCCTAGAAAGAGGGGTGCTGTATCCTGTTTCTGAGTATTGTGTGAAATACAGGCAGGAGGAAGAAAGGCGGCTAAACTGAAGAAAATCAAGCAGGAATCCTAGCTCATGCTAGTGTGTTTGTTTATATTCCTCTTACTTCTGTGAGAAAACTTATGGTTTAGGATGATCAGTGTGCTTTTCACTTGTCAGCATAGTGTTTTTCCTGACCTAAAAAAGGAATGCCACTGTCTCATTCTTGTCTCTTCTGTTATAAAAAGAATTGAAAACAAAATCTTTGCAGAATCACACAATCACAGAATAGTTGGACCCTCTAGAGGTCATGTAAACCAACTCCCCTGCTCAAGCAAAACCACCCAGAGCCAGTTGCCCAGGACCATGTCCTGGCAGCTTTTGAGTATCTGCAAAGATGGAGATTCCACAGCTTCTCTGGGAAACCTCTGCCACTGTCATACAATAAAACAGTGCTTCCTGATATTCAGAGGCAACCTTTTATGTGTCAGCTCTTGCCCATTGCCTCTGGACCTCTCTCTGGGCACCACTGAAAAGAGTCTGGGTCTGTCCTCTTTGCATCTTCTCTTCAAGTATTCATTTGCATTAATAAAGTGGGCCAAGAGCCTCTTCTGCTCCAGGGTAAACAGTCTGAGTTCTCTCAGCCTTTTCTCATAAAACAGATGGCCTAGTCTTAATCACCTTTGTGGCCCTTCCCTCTGCTTGCTCCAGTATGTCCCTGCCTTGTGCTGGGGAGCCCAGCACTGGACACAATACTCCAGATGTTTCATCAGTGCTGAGTAGAGGGGAAGGATAGCCTCCCACCACCTGCTGGCAGCACTTTCTGTAATGCAGCCCTAGATGCCATTAGCGTTCTTTGTGGCAAGGACACATTGTTGGCTCACACTCAACTTGGTGTCCACCAGGACCCTCAGGGCCTTTTCTGCAAAGCTGATTTCAAGCTGGGAGGCTCCAGCATATATTGGTGCATGAGGCTATTCCTCTACAGGGGCAGGACTTGGCACTTTTCTTTGTTGTACTTCATGAGGTTCCTGTCAGCCCATTTCTCCAACCTGTTGAGGTCCCTCTGGATGGAGGTATAACCTTCTGGCATATCAGCTATTCCTCCGACGTTCATGTCATGAAAAAGCTTGCTGAGGGTACACTCTGCTCCATGCTCCAGATCATTAAGAAAGATGTTAAACAGGACTATACCCAGTACTGACCTCTGCAGTACACCACTAGTTACCAGCCTCTAACTAGACTTTGTGCCACTGATCACCATGCTCTGAACTCGGCCTTTTGGCCAGCTTTCAATCCACTTCACTGTCTGCTCATCTAGCACGTATATCAACAGCTTGTCTAAGAAGATCTTATGGGAGGCAGCATGAAAAGCCTTCTTAATGTCCGGGTAGACAATATCCACCGTTCTCCCATCTTGTACCAGGCCAGTCATTTCATCATAGAAATTGGTCAAGCATGAAATATTAATGTAAAGCAAAATATGTGCATAAAAACCCAAGCAGTTCTGTTTTTTTTAGGACTTGTGGAAAATCTTCATCTAATACACTGAAGTCTTGAGTCAATGAAGAATATACTTATGTATTTTCATTAAAGCTTTTTTTCTATCCCAAAGAAACACACTGATATAACACTATTCAAACCAGAGATGAATAAGAGCATTTGAAATATCTGCAGTGGCTGGGATTAGAAATTAGTATAATCTAAGGTTTGAAAATATTTCAAGATGAGTTATTTGGACTTGAAAGGTATTCCTATAACTTTGCTGAATAGCTCAGAAACTACTGATAATTCTTTGTTGTATATATACTATTTTTTTGAGTTACAGGAATCTCTTTACTGAATTATTTAAAGACTGTTCATTTCAAGTAGGAAAACAACAGAATTAATAAGAATAAATCAAATCAAAACAATAAATCTGATTTTGAGCAAGAAATACTGAGCTCCTCTGAGTACTTAAAACACTAAAAAAACTCCAATAAAATACTCCTGAGGTAAAAACCAAGCAGTCACATTCAAAATAATAACAAAAGTTAGGAAACAAACTAAAGAACTTCATGAAATGTAGTATACCAAATTGTGGGTGACGTGTTCCCAATCAGCATGAAAAATAAAAATAGCAAAAGTTATCATGGACAGGACTTCAGTCTTGCACCTGAAACAGTCAACAGAACTGTTATTCTCCTTGATACTCATAGAATACTACTGAGAGTAAAAAACGATAAACAGATTAGATTGTTTCCCCAAAAGGGACAGAATGACTTTGATGCATGTTTTACTCAGTATTAGATTTTTTCAGTTTTACGGTACAGGCTGAACTTGATCCTAATCTCCTGTCTTTGGGTCAAGCCACTGTTTTTTCTCCATTTCTCTTCCAATCCAGGTCTGTCTGAATTTTCAAAAAGTTACTGTTTTGGCTTAGATTAATTTAGTTTATTAAATATTTTGTGGTTTATCTTTTCACCTTGGTAAACATTTACTGTCATTCTCCATATCCATGCTGGTATTCCCCATATCCATTGTATATTTTTTTTTTTAACATTGTCTGTATGTATACTGTTTTGCAATTAGTATCAACAACAATATTAGGCAATTCTGCACTCCTTTTTGTCATGGATCCAAATCAAACTTAAAACATAAATGAATAATTCCAGAGAGCCAAAAGATAAACCAAGCTTCTGTTTAAGATCTTAACAAACGAACTATGAAGTAGAATGCCAGCTGAGGCCAACAGGTAGTTACATATAGATTACTATAATTAATGTAGCATTTCTAGGATATATAGAGGACCTGACAATGCCTTTTGGTTTTGTTTTTAAATCTTTAAATTATTATTTATGTTGCTGCATTAAGTACTTGTAATTTCTCTAACTTTGTTCTTTTCCTTTTCTTTTAGTTAATCTTACCAGAAAAGTCAGGCTCAATTATTAGCTCTGGGAATTCAAGTGAACTCCTGAGGTGCATTAATTTCTCAAAATACTATACGTTCAGTACATTCAATATACATTTTTTTAAAATCTAAGTAACACTGCCTTTTTATAATAGCTGTTCAGCATTTTTCTGCTTATTTGCCTGAAAGTTTCCACTCAGTATATATAATATAGAATACTGTCTATTCTATTTACCAGCATGAAAGTGACCTAACATTAAAACAAGATCCTGTTCCTTTATCTGCAGAAATATACATGATACTCTATGTGCAACAGAATTCCATTGCCCTGTAGTTTCTTCTTTGAACATTTTCAGTGAGCATACTGTGTTAAAGGCAGTCAACTGCATTAGTCCCATTCATTTCAAAGTCATCTGTTCCTTAATGTACTTTGTCTAAATATTTTATGAAATAGATGTCAGGCATCTTAACTGGCTTTTATTCTCCCTGTGGTTCTATGATTAAATACTTCCTCAGTAAACTCTAAAGGGAAAGTAGCCTTTAAATTTATGTTTGAGATAAAGAAATAAACTTTGTGAGCGAGTCACTTGCCACTCTCCCATTCAGGTGCTTCAAAATATATCCTTTGCCTCACAAGATAGAAAATTCAGGGAACTGACTGACTGCAGCAGGGCTATGACAGCTAAAACCAGGCATCTTTATTTTGAAATATGCATGATCTTTAGTTAAGGCTACCTAGACTTTTTCATTCTCAAGTTGTAAAGCATCTAAAATGGACCGAGAAATTCTGCATTTTATTTTTACATGAACAACATACAGCAATGGTTTCATACTAAAAATGGAACACTTTTTAGTTTCACTGGTGTAATGGTAAGAAAACTTTAAAAAGCTGTGACTGGCTCCATAGATTCTGCATGTACAGAGTAGGGAATGGATCATGGGAAGAAACTTATAGTGATGCTTGGATAAAAGTTTCCCTTATTTGCTAATTTTTTTAGTTCAGCTACCTTTCCACATCAGAATATTAATACTCCAAACTTATTCCTTAGTTTCACCTAAGACCTAGTCTTTCTGACTTTTAAGTCACCAAATCAGCTACATTGTGGCAGATCCTTTCCAAGCTCAGGACAAAACAAGAGCAAAAGCATGTACAAATCAGATTTGTCCTGTAATCATACATATTATATGCCCATTTCAAGGTCCTAAGCTTTCTTATCTGGCCATTCCTGCTTGAGTGCAACACCAAACACAGCTCATCATAATCCTTGACTGGCCTCTTGGCCGTTCCAGTAAAGCCTAAATTCTGCCACGTGAGTAACATTTTGAAAATAATTAACACTGAACTTTTGAAAAGCGTATATAAACCCCCTGATGTGGCGGACTGCACCACCAAAAATTAAAATATACAGCTCCTCTGAAGGCATGCATTTTATGATTTCAGAATCTTCAGAGTAAGAATGTTTCAACTGAGTGTGCAAACAGGTATTTACTGCAAAACAGCAGGGCATCTTTTCTGCGTTTTGGGTCAAGCCCCACTGAAAACCAATAATAGGGCTTAAGTTTCACCATCTCCAATTCTTGTTAGGTCTATGAGAATGGACCGATACTGTGCCATACTCTGTATTTGTTATGGCTATGAGGGTAATCAAAGCTCACAAGTGTTAATTTCAGAAGTGGCAGTGCAGTACCCTAGATGATGTTATGTATGCTGTAGTCTTCGAACATGCTGTGGTTTGAGGGTCTGGCCCCATTCTTTACTATTATGTAGGTTGCTGAACTCCTGAAAGAAGATGAGTGCTCAGGAAATTATATTACCAGAATGCTGTAAAGGTCAAGGCAATACTACATTCCATTTTTCTCTTCTCAGTGCTGAATAATGGGTTAAGAACTTCATTCTCTTTATAAGTTACAGGAAAAGAAAGAATGTATGCTGGGCCAGATACTACGTGATTTAAAACCGACACTGCTTCTGTTGCCTGCGACTAAGCTAGAGCACTATATTTCAGTTGATGAGACAATCCTACATATCTGTTATTATGAAATAAGAAAATAATTGTGCAACGACTCAAATGCTGCTCCTTAGACATGGAAAATTTTGTCTTTGGTGTATAACTTCAATTCAGTTTATAAAATCTTGTTACATATATTCCATATATAAAATATGAACAGTAGTTTTAATTAGAACTGTATGAAATCTTGATATATGGCTATTTATCAGCTAAATTGTTGAACTATTATTCCTCAGCAACATTCAGAATTCCACTGATATCCAGCAACTTGATACATATATGTCTAGAAAGGCACATAAAGCAGGGATGTAGTAGGCTGTAACTGTGAAATATTACTGCTTGTCCCTGCCTCACAGATTTTAGATTAGCCTTTATTGTCTAGAAGCACTGTTGAATAATATGCCATTATGAAGTACTAAGGACTGAATTCTTACTCTACAGATTTGTCCTGTATGGTAAATAAAATATCATCTCATCTCTGCTCTCCTTCTCTCTTTAATCCTTCAGATATTATTTTATCTCTGCTTGCATATATATAAAAAAAATATATCCAGATCCATAAATTAATTGAAGATGCAATCACTATAATATGGAATGAATAAAAATTTCTCTATGACTTTCGGGACCTATGAACATAATAATTCCTCTGGCACAGCTAATTTCTACAGCTATAGATAAAAAAAAAAAAAAAAAAGATTGAAAACTCTGTTTCTTTGATTGATTGGCCAGAAACATTCTTAGACATAGCCCAAGCCCTTAGGTTTGGGAAGGCTGGAACTTCAGCTGGGTTTTGCAAATTAACCTATAAATACAGGACATACATTTAGCTCCTGTAAAACAATACTGGTTTCTTAAACACCCTCTTGTCATACTTCATGACTCCAATCTGAAGATCCCCTCCTGCTCTTCCTGGCTATCCCTGTGAAGGTGACAATACAGTCAGAATTAGGCATTAGCATAATTTCTGGTATAACCTCTGCACAAAGCCCAAGTGCCCTTTTTCTGCTGTAAACACCTTTCAGATAGGGAGTCAGACCAGAGATCAGAGAATATCCTTGGGGAAAACAAGCATGTACTATCCAGTACTCAGTAAAGTGAGAAGGTTATTCAGCTGTTATTGTAGTCCTGAATCTGCTAAACAGCTCTTGGCATATGTTAAGTTTATTCAGTCTGAAAGATTTCACAGATAAGGGAGAGATCAGCTCAATTTTAGAAAGAGGAAATTCTAACCATATCTGAAACTGAGAAGCGAACATATCTAGATCACAATCACTGGATACAAACATACCAGTTTCTCTCCCTCACAGATGAGTGACTTATTCTTCAAAAATAATGCAAGAATTTAAAATAATCTCAGTGCAAAAATATCTTAATGTCTAACTTAAACTGTTTATCAGAACTGTCAAATGTTCCTGTCATGAGTAGCCAGCCCAAGTATAAAGTTGGTGAATCCTGCACTCTTTTTTTTTTTCTTCTGGTGTACAGAGCACTAAGGGAAAATGTAGAAGAGATTATTCTAGATGTTAGGGTTTCATTTCAAATTTACTGTAGGCTATTAGTAAGCAGTAGTCCAGTATCATGACAGAATCATAATTGTAAATGAATGTAATTGTAAACATGTAACAGAACAAGTGGGTGCTTGTGCGTTTTTGGTATAGTCCGTATTTCATCACCTATCCCCTCGTGTCCCTCCACCTTAACAGAGAAGTGGGAGCAGGAGGAGAATTTGAAAGTAGACTGCCATATCCTGCCATTTCTCCGTGTCCTCTTTAGTATGTCTCAATAAACTAGAGCTATTCTCTGTCTCTGCCTGTGTGAGAATGTTTATGGGGGGCTTAGGAGTACTAAGGGAGGTGTGGAGATAGAATGGGGTACCCCAACTTTTGTCTGCTTTGTGCAGCAGCATCTGTCCTGAGGGCAAAGTTTCATATGCTGGATGAGAAGAGCATGGCAGAGATGTGGGGTCTTGGAGACACTGCAGTCCGCTGACCCCTAACAAACTCTTCCACAAAGTTTAGCTTTAAAATACTTTTACATATTACATTAGGAAGGTTTCAAATGGGTTTGCCTCTTGCCTTTATGGTCCTGTCCATGTGAGTAAACTTGACATAAAAATCCCTGTGTATAAACACATAAAATGACCCTGATGAAACCACTATTTTTACATACTATGTCTATGCAATTGAAGATTTACCTAATAATTATTACAATGTATAAATTGGAACAGATTTCCTCTGTATTGGGAACTCATACTTTTTATTTTCAGGATGAAGCTACACAAAAGTCTCTTGAATATAAATTTTTTTTCTTGCCAATAATGAAAAAACCCTTAAGATTTAAAAAAGTAGTGGAATGAAATTTTAAAAATGGTGCAAGGACAGCCTCTGATGTTGTGCAGAAAGCAAACCAGTACAGGTTATATCCTCATAGATCAGAGGAAAATATATTCTTTATCTAGTCATTGATAGTGATTAACTCTTTAATAATCATAAAGCATCTCAGGAAACCATATAAGAAAGAAATACTATTCATACACCTTGTGAGACATTTATGCTTGCTTCACAAGAAAAATAATATGTACATACTTAATGTAAAGCAATCCATACCCATACCAAAAAAAGAAAACCAAAAAATCCAGTAACACATTTTCCTGTATGAAACTTTGTTTGTATAGTTCTGTCAATGCCTAGATACTATATAATCAACAGAAATCTGTGCTGAGGGGTTGGAGTTTCTCCTTTTGTTTCACACATTTATAGCCTGGTGTAACATTACACGCATCCAGCCAGGTTAAACCTGGATTGTGCAAAAGTAACACAATGGAATCCTCTAAGTGAAAAAGTCACTATACTGCACAGATGTGTTTGTTTTCCTTAAAATTGGTGTCTTAGACGTCTTTCCAGTGAAAGGTCTTTTTAAGGGAAAAAACAAACCAAAGCAGGATATATAATTTTTTTTGAGAAGACAAGACACCACTTTGTCATCTTTAAAAAAATTAACTACACAAATAACATGCTGTTTTGTTTCTTTTCCTGTTTTCATCAAGCACTGTTTACATCAAACTTTGTGTTACATAAACAAGGCAAAATTACATGCCTCCAATGGTTCCTGGTAATTTTAATTATCCTTTTACTATCCTTATCCTTTTTTTTTTTTGTGCATATTTTGGCAATGTAGGTATTCATGTGAGATTCTCTGTTTCAACAAACTAAACCCAAATTTATAACATGCCAACTCTACATTATGAAATTTCTGGCATTATGTACAACAATGCTGTGTTGAACTGCAGCAAAAGGCCTGTCAAATAGTCAATAAAACCACTGCTCGTGCACTACAAATAACTCTAAAGAACTCCTGCTCTAGTTTCAGCGCAAATAAGCACTTCTAGCCTCTTAAATTGTCACTTGATAACTAATCATATTTTGACCTGAGGACTGTATTTAATTAGAGGACAGTGACACAAGAACTTTTGCGATATATGCATTTAGGCATTGTGTCAGAAGCCATTTTTCCTATGTTACAATGTTTACAGCCCTGACAACATCACTTCTTAATGTGCTAATTAGAGCAGGTTGACTAAGAAAAATTATTTGCCTAGTCTTTCGTACAAAATAGTTTATGAAACTCATCAAACTGTTAATGTATTTTTGAAAACTAAACTAAAATGAATCTGTGTGTATAGCAAAAAATAATGGAAACTATGTCAAACAACTTATCAACAAATATAAACAGTGCAAATTATCCAGCCAGATCACTTGATTATATGGTTTCTTCTTTCTGAACATTTCTGTTTTGTTTCTTTGTGTTTTTTTTTTTGTTTGTGTGTTTGTTTGGTTTTTTTAAAAAGCAGCAAATATTGTAGAGTATTAGAGAGACGTGAAAAAACTGAAAGTTTCTGATCTTTCTGGATTGTACCTTATTTGGATCAACATTCTGTGGATCTCCAAGATGTAATTACATCAGCTGAGGCTATATTCCATAAAATAAAAATTTGCATCTAGAAGTTTTTCTGGCACAATGAGTTATCTGACAACATCCAGTCAGCATTTTTACCTTTCTAAATTGAACTATATACATATATATACATATGTATATGGATATATATATATGTATATGGATATATAAATATATAGGTAGTATAAAGTCAGCAGAGAAGATCAGAGTTTCTGAAACATTATGGGATATCAGATTTTATTTTGTATTTTTCATCCTATTTCAATGCTATGTAATCGTAGCACAGTTCAATGTATCTCCATATTAAGTGCCAGCCCTGCTAGAGATACTCAGAAGTCATTGGGAATCTGCACTTCTGAAAAAAGCCCCAGCGCTTTATAATTGAAATTCTACTGTGATAAACAGCAATGGGTACCCTGCTCAGCTAAACTGTTTTACTGAAATGCTTTACCATTATTGAAATAATGGGGCAAATGTAAGGCAGCTTGCCTATTCAAACAGAAAAAAAAACAAAAATCCAAAAACCAAACAGCTTTGACTTGGTACTATAATATGGAATGTTGATAATGGCTTTTACTTTTTAGGGAACTGACTTTTCAGATACAAATAGGAGTGAGAAAAAGAGAAAACAATTTCTGGCAAAATGGGCAGCGTGATTGCTACTCTAGCTAAAAAGCAAGTTATAGTTGCTTTTATATTCCCAAGAGAGCTACTGGAGTTATGAGATCACTGCCCTGGCTTTCATTCGTCTTTGTTAGGAGCTTGTATTTTCTTTTCTTAATCCCAAGTAGGCTCCTTTGAGGGGTGTTGCTGTTTGGATTGTGAGGACAGGGTGTATCTCCTCCATTGTGGTGGGTCCCTGGGCAGCAGTGGTAGGGAATGGTGCAGCAGATGCTGCCTGGCTTTCTGCTGCTTTGCTAGTCGTAACGGGCTGGGTTCCCGAATCTGGGCTCCAGACCAGAGCCTTTACTTACAATCTTGCTTGAAATGTGTATCAAGCATTAAGCCTTTTGCTCACCAGAAAGAGCCTTTGCTCTGCTTACTTAGTAATCATTTGATTTTATTTCTGACTAAGCCATAATTGTTGGTAGGTATTATTAACCTTAATATGCTCAATTTACCTTTAGTGCATAAAGCCATGGCTTCTTTGAATGGTAATTTGCAGCATTTTACTTCAGCTGGTAGAAGTCCCAGAAAGGAATCCATCTTCTTTTTATTGAATGCATAAATATGGATTTCAAAGGAGACAGATTTGGTATTTAAATTAAACTTCTGCAGAAACTAAAAATTGCTGTTTCTAAGTACTGCCTGTTGAAGAAATAACTCTTTCATTTGCTTTTTTTTTTAAAAGGCAAAAAAGTAAAACATGGTTTTTTTTGCATTAAGCTTCTTCAAAGATGCACTCAAAAAATGCTTGTTCCAAATAAAACCCATTGGAATGATAAAAGACAGATCTTGTTCTGTTGTTGCAAGATGGAAGTTAATATCAGCACCCATTTTTTACTGCTCTTATCATCAATCATATCTGTAAGTGCAAGCAGGGAATAAAGGAAAACCAAAACAAATAAAAAAATGCAAAAATTGTGCATGGTAATCTTTAGTTAAAGGTTTTGAAAACAAGAATTCTTATTTGAAATTAATTCTTACGACATACACTATGATAGTTTAAGTACCCTCAGAGATTTTCTTCAAAAAATAAAAGAAGACAGCAAAGCAGCAAGTGCTATGCTAATCAAATGAAGAGGATATTTAACAATAAATAATGAAAAAAGGATTTAATCAGATGCAGGAAGGCAGTACATTTAAAAGATTAATAGACAGCAAAGGCATTTCAAAACGTATGAATGTATTATTCTGATGACTCTGCTGAGCTGGTATCACACAGCTCTGTGAATTGTAAAATATAAGAAATATAGAAGAGTAAGGAAACCAAGATTTACCTATGTGCGCCACTTACGATTAATGCTGAGCATTAAGATGAAAGGCAAACTGAAACACATTTGATGAGTTTTTTGAGGCAGAAGAGAAACTAATAATTCCTTAGTTTCTTATTCCTTATTAGTATCTTATGGAATCCAGGGAAAAGTTTCCTTTTGCAAAACACCTTAATCATCAGGGGTCTGCCAGGACAGAGAAATAAAGAAACTAACATCCCATGATGAGAAAACATACAATGAATTCTGAAAATTAAAATTTGATCTTATGGATTATATGTGCCTGCTCCTTGTTTTGGGTCTCAAAATCAAAACTCGAAAGTGGAAAGCAAGCCCCACCTTTAAAATAACCCCCTAGCTTCGCAAACCTCAAAGTATATAGAGTATATAGAATATATAGATTATATAGAGTCCTAATGCAATTAAAAACCTTCTTGCAAGTTCAAGAAGCCAGTCACACACTCTGGTACTGGGAAAATCAACCTCAGTGTTTTATATTTGTATCCATATAATGTGTCTTATATTTGTATCCATATAAGATGTCTTCATGTCTACATTCATTCACACAATAAAGCATAGACAATTTCTCTGAAGTTAGGAAATTTTTCAGCTTTCAATTCACCTTCTCTGTGTACATGTAGCTTTTATTGAGTGATCTATTTTCTTGTCACTGGGTAGGCTGGATACCCTGTGCATAAATTAGGAATATCCAGTTGTGGCATAAGGTACTTTTACCCAATATTTCTTGGAAAACCTAAGAGATTATTTAACATATGAAGATAAATTCTTTGTTGGAAACGCAAACATGAATTTTCTGCACAGAATAGTAAAACATCTGTAGAATTCCTCATCTGGGAACGCCAAAATAAGATAACTTAATCTGAGTAGCATAGGTAATTTTTGTTGTTGTTGTTTTCCTCAACCTGTGGAAAATAGGAGAGACACTTCAAGAGAGAAGAAGGAGGGAAGACTTACTGAAAATTAGACCGAGCTGAAATTTCTAAAGGAAACTGGGGTCACAGTGGTAAGGTTTTGGTTTTTTCTGTGATGCCAAGAGCAACTCGGCATGGAGGACCAAAAATTAACATCACAATTTTAAGGAGAAGAAAGCTACCCCTGGTAAAGCAGATTTGCCTTAGTACTTTATCTCTGCCCAAGTGAATGGCCAAAGAAGAAAAGAACAGATGAATAAAGAATATTTTAGTAGCCAACTTTGTAATATTTTAAATAAGATATTTTTTCAAGAAAAGAGATCTGTTTCCTGAGACCTCTGTATGCTGTACTCCTTTGTAAACCCATAGAAGAACGAACAAGTGCCACAGAAATGCAGCCCGGTATTTTTGACATGTTCTGATATGAACTATGGATTTCAGCACAGGGTTTCTAATGAAAAATAAAGGAACACAATATTTGTAGTATGTGGGGGAAAAGCCTTTAACTTTGCTAGAGCAGGCCTGAGAATCAGTTTTGATAAAAGAAAATAATCAGACAGGGGCTCCTGCTGTACTTTTACTCCCTCAGGATGAAGAGAAGGAAAGTTACAACTTTCAAAATTACCTAGAAAAAGCTGTACCAAAGAAATAAAAGGAATAAACAAAAGTTTTTCAGACAACATTTCAAATAAAAACTAGATTTCCAAAACTGATATGATAATTATAGGACCTAGGGCTGAAGACATGATGTGCAAGGATCTTTACCTCAAGGAGTACATTCCTTATTATGACATATTAGCAAATTACACAGAAACCATGAAAACTACAAGAACTGTCATCTTATCTAGGCAAAGAAATAAGATAACCTCCCTCAGACTGCTTTTTCCTCTTGCTCCAGATTTTCTGAATAAAGGTATGGAAAGGACAGTAGGAATATTCTCCTTAATCTGTTTATTTGCACATGTGCCGCCTCAGTCTGCAGCACCAGCTTCGAAGAGTGTTCTGGGTAACCTTCCCAAGCCTTTGGTCCAGAGAACGCTCAGCAAAAAACCCACTATTATATCATGTTATATATAATTGTACTACTTTATATATGTTTTGTATTGTATCGTATTGCATTGTATTATATATATGTATCTTCACGTGACACTTCTGCTACCTTTCAGTTCTCTATGAGTTTCTATTGAGCATATCCAAACGAACATTGTTCAAGATTTAGCTTCTCAAAGACAGTTGTTATTTTCCCCATGGCACAAACCAAGATAACACAACAGTGATATATTTGCAATCAGAGCCAACACTTACTCAGATTTCAGCCACTTGTTTCACAGCACGTATCACAGTTGCACCATTGCAACATTTGTGAAATTTCATTTTTCTAATTATTTAAGTATGCTTGCTTGAATTCCACCAAACAAATTGCCTGAGGTGGATACTTTAGGAAAGCTTAGTCTGGGCATTTAAACCTTAGACATGTAAATGCAATTAAAAACACAAGGAGAGATGTCTCCATTACTGGCATTCCACAGGATGAACACTAGTGTGAAAATTTCATCGCCCCACTACAGCTGATAATCGCTATCAGATTCCAGTAGCAGTCAAAATTTTATTGTATTGTAACAGACTGATTTTAACACCACAGACTCATACAGAATGGCTGAAGCAGAAGGCACCTCTGGAGCTCAGCTACAGCAGGTTGCTCAGAGCCATGTCCAGATGGGTTTTAAATGTTCCTAATTATGGAGACTCCACTGCCCCTGTGGGCCACATATTCCAGTATTAAATCACGCTCGCTGTAAAAAAGTATTGTCTTAATTTTTAGTGAATTTCCTGTATTCCAGTTCTCACCTGCTGCCTCTTGTCCTGTCACTGAGCATCATTGAGAAGAGCCTGGTTTTACCTTCTCTGCTTCTTGCCATCAGGTAGCTGTACAGGTAGAGCCACTGTGCACAGCAACAGGATAAGTGGCATCAGACTAAAATTGTATCAGGGAAAATTCAAAATAGCTATTACAGAAAACAAATATTCATAATGAAGGTAGAGTGCGCCGGGACCAGGCTCCAGAGCAGCTGTAGTGTTGCTGTTCTCTTATGAAATCAGTGGACAAGGCCTTGAGCAACCTGACCTTAGTCTGCTTTGAGCAAGGTTTGGATTAGATGACCCCCAGAGGTCCTTCTGCCCATTTTCATTTATTCTGTGAATATCAATCTATTTTAAGTGTAGGAAGTATGAGTCTAGAACAGATGCCCTAAATATGTCAAGTATACATAAACAAAAGGACATTTATTTTCTAACCTTTTGCTTAAGCACCTCACTTAGCATATTCTGCTGTTTCTGGATTATCATGTTAAGATTTGGACTGTTTTGTCAGTATTCTAGATGTTCAGACCTTTTCCTTCTAGATCTTGTGACTACCTTAAAGCCACATGCATTACTGGTTTAACTAGTGTTGTCTTCTTAGTTTTTCTTTTTCTTCTTATTTCTTTCTCTCTCTCTTTTTTTCCAAACTAATAACAGCAATGCTTTTAATGATAAATTCCTGAAGATACATTGATTCCCTGGGTGATCATTTCAGACATGCAAAGAATTTTAACTAGACTAATTTATCACAGGATAACCTAATCTCTCATCCTATGGTTTTCACTGCGTGTGACTGGGCTTCTCTTCTAAAGTTGTTTATCAGGCACAAAATAGATAATTGTGCTAGAGAATCAGAACTGTCTGTATTTTGACATTTTGACAAGCTATTTTAATGTTACTGTCATACATGTCTTGTACAATTACGAGATCTTTTCAAACCAAGGATATTTATTTATTGATTATTTCAATCTTAGGTGTCACTGTCAATTTCTGTAATTTATTGTGCCATGTATGTTGCTGTTACTCACTCATCTGGATTTCAAAATATCTGGAGGCAGGTAAAACATGAAAGTTATTTTTTGTAAATAACATTCTGGTTTTATTCCAATTCATTATTCCTATTTCATATAACTTCACAACAGTAAAATATTTCCTTTTAGAGTTAAGGAAAATTTCCAATAGTGGCTGATTCACTAAGATGTGGCAGCCAAGAACTGTAGTCATCAAATCAAAACATAAAATATTAACTTCAGTGTCCCTAAGGAAAAAAATATTCAAAATAATACTGAAAAACAGAACTCTGTACTACATACACTCAGGAACCAACACAGACCATTACTGTACCTGAATTCCAGTCAACATTTTACTCACCTGTAAAATTTAATCTAGCTAGTACTAGTCAGGAGAAAATGCAGTGAGCTCTACAACTCTATGAAGAATGTGGAAGGAATGGTAGTTTTGTGAGGAATCATTCCCCTCTTGCAAGTCTGCAAATATTTCTATGTTGTACCAGCCATTAACTATGACAGGCCTTTGCTTTAGCCAAGCCCTCTAGCCTGACTCTATATGTGATACAGAAATGGAACAGAACCATCCCTGTGACTAATTCCAGCTCTCAAAGCTGCTGACAGAAAAAGACCACGGGCCAGCAAGCATGACTAGTTACTGGAAAAGTGACATTAAAGGAGGAGTCAGTGATCCACTGCACACCTTTGTAGTTGCTGGGCTAAGTCTAGTATACCAGCACCAACCTTTACTCTTCACTAAGCATTTTGGCCTGGTTTCCTATAAGAAAGCAAGATGTGTGTACCTCCATTGCATCTCAGAATCACCTGTCAATCTGAACCTGTCAGCCAAATTTGATAGGAGAATAGGAATTTCAGGAGGGAGCCATTAAAATTAGCACCTGGTTAGAGGCACTATGAAAGAAAGGCAAGAAAAGCTCAGCCCTCATGCATTCCCCTTGCTTTTAAAAACGACAATTCACATTATTGATAAAATAACTATAGCAGCATGCATAAACGGTAAGGCAGCATTCAAAATTCATAATGAGGTGAGAATGCTGAGTAGTAGTAACCTCTAATAGACACTACTCATGCTGAGCAGCCTATGGCTAAGAATTTTATATGAATCTTTTGAGTCTATTCTATGTAACATTTGGAAAGATTTTCTATGGTATATCTGATTTCAATTAATGTGAGCAAGGGATAAAGAACAAATTTAATATCTTAGAAGTCCATGTTTAGAATAGAACATTCTCAACCTTATTCTCCTATTCAGATTCTCCAGAATTGTCATATGAATGGGAGAGAAGAAATTATTTTGGCAATAGATTATGTAGCAAATAATAAGATGCATTTTATAACATAATTGTCTCTGAGGATCCTAAAGCAATTTAAAAGCATCTTCAGACTCGACCAACTGCTATGCAAAAAGAACTAAAAATTATGTTGCCCCATTGATATCCTGCTGCTCTCTCTTAGTTTTTTAATCCTATTTTTCTTCATAGTAGCATTACACTATATTATATGGTGTTCTTCAGTGTTTTATTCCTTAAACTTACATAACACCCTGTACTGCTTATTAATGCTGAGTCTGAGCTATTTAAATTAGGAACTAAGTCATTCTTATCTAATTGAACATCAACAGGTTTCTGTGGGATTTGCTAAACTGGGAATTTGTACTGGAATTTGTTCATAGATGGATGTGGGTGAGACCCCTGGTAGACATCAAGCATTGTGCAGCAAAACCTGGTAGAATAAATTCAGAAACAATCAAACAACTATTTTGAAACAAACAGGATGAAGAGCATTAGAACCACAAGTGTATCTCCCAGAGATGGAGAGGAAGTAGCAGTGAATGTAATTGGTACACTTGAAAAAACTGATGTCCTGCAAAAGGCCAAGAAGACTAACTTTCTCAGCTCTGTGTATGTGCGTGGAAGAGTCAAACTGGTTGAAACTAATTCTGAAGACATGTACTGGAACAAAAAGAAAATTAATGCAAATATGTAAAAATTAGTCTGTGACTGTAAGTCTGAGCTTGGGGACTGCATGTTGAAGTATCTATGAATTTGTAACTTTATTATGAATAGAAGATAGGAGAGAATAGGATTAATATTTTAAAATACCTTGAAGTACAAGGAATTACATCTCACACATTCTGAGAGACACTCTTTGGTTATCTGATTTATTCATTCTTGCTAGTTCACGACATCCTTCTTCCTGCTTGGCTATCTAGGGACCTGTTCAGATTTCACATTGAAGGATCAATTCACACAGCAATGAAATACCATTACCTCTTGGGGGGAGGATGACATCTGTTAAATAGCATTCAGTGACACTACATAACAGTTTATAGCATCAAATGCAGAACAATTATGAATTTAATTAGAATCAGAGTGCTATTTTAATGAGAAAGAATGCAATTATGCATGATGAAAATATAAGGTTAGATTCTTTTATGCTCACTCTGAGTTCCCTTACTACATAAGTATTTCCAAGAATTCTACTGCCATTAAGAGTGTATAACCTGCCCCTGAACAGTTAAGGACCCAGCCTCTCATTTACCATTAAAAACTGTGTCCTCAGATTATTTTTGCCACCAGTGTGTTGCAGAGATAGTTTTTTAATAAGCTCAAACACCACCAGATGATCTGATCCTTTCCATTCATCTTCATCTAATCCTGAACACCTACATATTCCACAGAACAGAGAGGTTTAGAACCTGCACACAGTTTAATAATGACTGGCTGGAAGAGAGGGGGGATAAATTAATTGTTAGTTTTTTCTTTAGCGCTGCAGGTGATACCTAGCTTAACTGCTTGTGAATAAATATCAACTGCTGTAATTTTCAGACAATTGTTTTTAAAGTTGATAACAGGGGAATTATAGTATTGTCATATTGATTATTATTTTTTATTGCAAGTTGGCATTAAAATCTAATTAGAAACAGTTTGAAAGAAACTATAAGATGGATTTTTGTGTGTGACTGAGACACTTTTGTAACAAACACTGTGCAAGCACATAAAAGAAAAAAATCTAACATATTTTAATAGCATTTTCTCATAGAGAGGTCTCTCTTCTACTAGATGCTAATTCTTGCAGAACTTGTGTTACTTTCCTTCTTCAGTAATATGACTTGAATGTTTAGGATACATTTGTTAGAATAAACTTCCCAGTATGTGGAGTAGGAGGACAAAAATACAATATATTTAAATTTGGATAAACTCTGTAAAGTCAATTATTTTAAAAAAAATATTATGGCCAAAGCTAACTAACAAGGCTAGGAAAATTTTATTGCACTACAGTGGCCATTTTGTCTTCTTCATGTTTTTTAAGCCTTAGAAGAACCAATATGTTCCTATGTAGAAAAAAAAAAAATGTATATAAGGCTGGAAGGCTCTGAAAGAGTGTATTGGCATGTATTTCCCAGAAGTTGAGAGGCAACTTTCTAACCATTCCCTCTAGTTGCAGGAACATTGGCCAACTGCAAAAGAGAAAATATGATTACTATTCTTCCTCTCTCTTCCAAAAATGACAGACCAGCCAAAGGGCAACAACAGGAATATTTTTAAATCCTATGCAACAATTTCCCCTCACACCTCGGATTTAATCGGTGGTACTCAAACACCACTGTAATCCTAAAATATCATTTTATGGCAGTAGAAATGGCTAAATGAACTTTAATGCACATTTCTTCAGAGTTGTCACGGATTCTATGTTAAAATTCATACTGGATATTTAGAAATAATCACAAACCATAAAAAATGAACACAGGCAACTCCTCACCACTGTAATATTTGCCTGTCATTGAGCAGAAGTGAAATTTGCATGAATTTGATACCCACAGTTTTCTCTGTGATATTAAGTTTTTCAGTTTTTCTTTCTCACGATATAGGAAGCTTTGCCTGGAATGAGATTTTCCTTGTTTTTCCTTAAATTCATTCTGGCTGTGGTCAAGAGGCAAATTCAATATTATAACCATCTCAGGCACCTTTGTTGTCACAGTTCACTTAAAAAATACTAAACAACAAAAAGGGAATAAAGACTGTCTGACTTTTCAACTGCTGGTTACGATCCTTATTGTGACAACAAAAATACATAAACAAATGTAGATTGCCCTTTCCTACTTCAAATGGTTGCAGTTATTTCATCGTGTTCCAGGAATCTGATCATGCTTGACTAAGTCCTCTGGAGTTAAGTCAAATTTTCTATTTAGTATCATACAAAACCAGATAAACGTCCAAGCAAACTGATGATAGGATATCTATGTTTTATAAAATGTGAAGAAAATCTGCAAGCTGTCTCTTTTAGCTCTTAGGTAAAGCTGGACTCTACAGTGTGAGTTTTGTTGCTTTGCTGGTATATCTGCCAACAAAAATTTTGTTTCCATCTGACATTTTCCAAAATAGTATCTCTTACAGCACATTGATCTAGCTTTCTCTCCTCTGCCTGAGAGATATAGAATACTCAGACTAACTTAGAAAAGCTGGTAACACCATGATCCAATCCAGTGTAAGCAGAAATACAATGTATCAGTTTCTGAAGTTGAGCAATATAGACTTATCTAGTTGCTGTGTTTTTTCTTTTTTTTTAACAAAACACTGATAAAAATACAAAGACATTCTGAGGTATTAATACTTTTTTAGATCATTGAATGTAGCATGGCAAAAAAAAACCAAACAACAAAACCCCCCCAACAAACTACAAGCCTACATGTTCTTTTTCTGAAAGGAAAAAAATGTCAGATTCTGAAGAATTTAGCACCAAGTAGCTTCTAGCAAAAGATGAATTAATTTTAGACCAGTCTGGTAAACTGAAGACATTAACTGTCTGTGTTAACTTATCCACATAGTTTCAATTTTTATCCTTTCTACATATAAGCCCACCTCATTCAAATCATTCCTCACTTTATACATGTAAGAAAAGAAAAGATTATAGCTTTCATTGAAGTTCAATTTAAATTCATCTAGTCCCATGTTGTTCCTTTGAATTTCAGGGTAGTCATCAGTGTCTGGAAGTTACAATGCAGGATAGCCTCTTCCTCCCTCCTAAGAGGGGCTAGAAGAACCTCCAGAATGCTCATACCTAAATATCACCTCCTGAGATTTCCAGGACAATTTTACAGAATCAGTACATTCAGAAACTAGTACTGACTGATGACCTTGGGTATGTACAAGTTTTCAGGCTTCCATGGTTCATTCATCACTGGTCTCAAAGGATCCTTGCCTGGAAAGAGTACAGGCAGGGCAGTCAAAGTTAAAAACTGAGGGAGATCGAGGGAGAATTATTTGCAATAGTGAAGAAATAGTCTTTGTGATATGTTAGGGAAGCAACCAATAGATTATGACGATGAGTTGAGAGTGTTGAAAAGGAGGGATGAAATATCTTTAGAACAGAAAATAACTACAGTGATTCCAAACATGTAAAATACTTCTTTTGCTGGTAAGGAAAAAATAATAAAAAAACCTGCATACTGTATGTTGGCAAGCTCCCTAAAGGCACTAGCTTCTGAACATTCAATCACTACACTTATTCCTAATACCAGATAACACTCATCTGAAAATAAAGACTAAAGAAAAACAAAAGCAAAGAATTTTGGCACTAAGAGGCTCTCCAAGTGTGAGATTACAGCTAATAAAACAGAACACTTGGATTAAGGTTTTTCATTAAGGCCTCTGTCGTTGCTTTTGAATGTTAAATGAAATCAAAGCCAGAAGATTTGTTATGGGTCAGCAAGAAGGAAGGAAAGGAGGTGAGAGTAGGGCTAAGTGCCAAGAACGTCTTTAAATGCATGATCTTCTTTCTAAGAACACAGGTTATTAACAGAAGAGAAAGACATGGCTTAAACAACAAAACTTTCTTAGAGGAAATTCTACAAACATAGATAATTATATATTTGATTTAGTTCTCCAAGCTGCAATTTCAGTAGTTTTATTATTCTAAAGCATAATACATCATCAGATACTTTCCACATTACGGTCATTTAATGTCTCCAAATTATAGTCTGCAAGCCAGAATTTGGAATTTGATCTAAGTAACAGAGTGGTAACTGCAGGAAATGTTGTGATGGATGTCAAGTATTACAAGGTTCACTTTAGTGAACTAGAGAGCACAAAGAGAAATGTTGTTACAGTTTTAAAACTTTAATCTGTCCACCTCCTACTCTTTGTATATGAATAACCCTTTCAATCTTATGGTAATAAGAAGATCGACATTTTTTCCCCCTTTACTTTACTCCCTTCTTTTCCCTCTCTGTTATATTTTTTCCTTAGCAGTAAAAAAGCCTGAGTACCAGCTGGCTGACAGGTTACCTACTTAGAAATAAAGAGGACTTGGCCAAAGATTCAATAAAGACCTGGTAGGATGCTCTAATAAGCTGAGCTTGGGACTCCAGTTACCTTTTAGACTCCTTAGGCTCAGAGATGACAGCATGTGTAAGATAAGGAACTGCTCTTGACATTGCCAATGAAGCCATGGCAAGTACCTAGGTGTTTGCCAGTGAACAAAGAATTTTTAAAAGAAAGGGTCAAATCCTTGCTGGCTTTGGTCTACAAGTCAATGGAGTTATTTAGGAGAAAATTTAGCTCCACATGTTTTTCTTTATCAAAGAGAAAAATCCTCAGCTTCACTGGAAATTCAAGAAAATATAAGGCTTAGAAGTCATAGGATACCAAAGAAAACTGAAGAAAAACAAAATTATTTTCAGCAGAGGAAGTAATGTTTCTAATTGTTATTACAGCACAATGTTTTTTATTAGGAATTTCTTGGTATGTCATACTAGTCTTAAAGTTAGTATTTGGCTTCAGGCTGAATCAGACCTACATCTCGGAGTGACCCTAAATAATGCACAAACTGTGTATTATCAACCCTGTAACCATGTAACCATGTCTATAAGAGGAGACTACTTGACAGAGAACAAGCTGACTTTGATGAGGGGCAAGGACAGAGTCATGAGCTACTGCACACTCACCCAGGATGCAACAAGACCTTCACTCTCTCACAGAAGAGAAGTCCCTTACGTAGAAATAATAAATGAGCGCAAAGACATAAGAAGAAACAGCTTCTTCAAAAACACATCATGGCTTCTGATGACAAAGTTATCCTGGCCAGAAGAAGGAGCCTGCAATTGCTGATGAGGTTATTTCCACAAATGTACAAGGACTCCCTCTTCCATAAAAATGGGGCATAAATGTAAAAGGTTTCTAACCCAAATGCAGACTTCTGTATCCCCCCCCACTCCTCTGCCCTATAAACTCTTGAATCCAGCAAAGTGAAAGCTAAATAAAGGAGATGTTGAATGAGAAACTTTGGAAGGGAAGATGAAGAAAACTGCGCTAGAAATAGAAAGAATGCTAGTTCTTACATTCTGAGTAGAGACAAACAGCTTGAGTTCCTTCTGCTTGCTGTAGTAGGAATGTCACACTAGGCACTAATGACTGCTTTGCAGTACAAGAGAATGTCTCTGGGATCTAGCATTTCAAGCGTCAACTACAGCACTACAGACATCCAGGCTTTGCCCTCAAAATATAAAATTGCTCATGTAAGTACTATATTTGAAATGCTCCCTGTGAAGCAAAACAAAAGGCAAGCATTTATACCCATTACTTTTATATCCCCAGTTAATATCCCATCATATAATTTGCTTTCTTAATGTTGGCCTGAAAAGGTATGAACTGACTTCAATATGCAACCAGTGAGAACAAGATCAGAGATGGGTTCAGAGCCTCACGGGCACATCAGACTAGGGAGGATGAGGAATATAAAATTCTGTAGCATCTTCTCACAAAGGAAATTTATTGGGTGTATCAGTCAAGATTTTGACAGTAGGGAGGCTGCTGAAGTGACCTCGGTGGGAAAAGGTGAGAGGTTGCCCTATGCCAGATGTAGCTGGTTCCAGCTGGCTCCGCAACAGTCCCATAGGACACTGCAGAGACCACCAGAGATGCTCGTAGTACTTCCAAGAAAACATACTTAAGAAAGAGTGGTGACACTGGGGGAGGGAACACAGGTAGAGACAGAGAGAATAAGGGAAGAGTAAGACAGAGGATTAGGAACTGTGCCATATCCCTGAAGGGGCTGTGGCACATAAAGAAGTCACGCTGAAACAGTTACTTCCCTGTAGGGTCTGTGGCCTAAAAGATGAGACTCTGCTGTGGTAGGCACATCCTGCAGGGACTGCAGCCTGTGGAGGACCCATGCCAGATGACAGAAAAAAAGTGAGGAATTAGTAGTGATAGACAGAAATCACTCTACACTGACCCGGACCTCCTGGACTGCTTGTAGTCTCACTGGAGGGTCTATGAATAATCTGTGACATTAACAAGGTGACAGAAGTGCTTGGAGTGAAGTAATGAAGTAGAGACTAGACAAGAAGAAGGACAGGAGTGTCTGGAGTGAAGTTGAGCCTATGAAAGTGGTAGCAAATGTGTTTCAATATTTATCTTCTTTGTTTTCCAATACCTGAATCAGTAAATAAATATTTATGCAAAGGGCTAAAAAAATAAGTTAAATTCCCCAAGTCAAATCTGTTTTGCTTGCTGCAGTACTTTGTAGGTGATTTCTCATCCCTTACTTTGACCCATGAGTTTTCTTTCTCTCATTCTTCCTATTTTCTCCCATGTCCCACTGGGAGGGACTTGTTGTGTGGGTGCTTAGCTATTAGCTGGGGCAAACCTACCAAAAGAATCAGTAATATGTTACAGCCCAAAATATCACCTGTCTGACTAATTCTGTAGTTGAGCTAAACTGACTTCATTGCTCTCATAACAAGGCACCTTAACTGCTCAAGTAACTTGCCTTTACAGGAGGAGAAAACAGCAACATATTTAATAATAAAGAAGTTTTTCACAAAGTTGCAGTAAATCTTTGCTGTAACCTATTAATTCAGTGCTATTAATTTCAACAATCCTCTTATAGCACTCCAAATGGAAATCTCAGTCATCTTGCTTTATCCTTTTGCTGTCATTGAGAGAGATTTTGTTTGAATAATGTCTTTTTCATTACAGTCAAGCGTTTCATTTGGTTTTATCCTGCGGAAAAGTTAAACTCTTCTGTTTCTGACATCCATCTGGCCATTAAAATCGCTGCCACAGATTCAGCACTTCAAGACTGTAAAGTGGAATTCAAGCGGAGATAAACAGGGAAACAAGGGGTAAGCACACGGTCACCTTCAAAAGCTAGTAAATATTGGGAAAGAAACATGTCAGTTAATTCAAACTTAGCTTGAAAGTTTGTAAGTGTTAGAAAGTAGTCAGAAAGGAGCAAGAAAGAAGTAAGAAGGAAAGAGTCACAGCTATGAGCTGAACAAAACAATCAAAGTAATAACAACTAATTTTAGTCTTGGGGTGGGTATCAGTGATGGGTCTTTCAGATTCTTTGCCAGAGTCTACAGACTCTCAAGGCACGCAGACTCCAGGCAAAAAGCATCTTCAAATCTTCCTCTTGCTGGGTGGAAACTCTGGGTGAATATATTCATTAATTTTTTAAAAGCAATACTTTGTTCAATATGAACCAGAGAAATGACAACAGGCATTTTGAGAATATCTGCCACATTCTGACAGGCCAAGTTACGCAGAAAATTATTATGATCTACTTAAATGTTTTCAGGAATTTCTGACCTCATTACAGAAAACAAACTATATCACTAATCACTCTGATATTTTTATGTGTTGAATTTTCAGGTTTTTGATTTTACTGTATATTCATACAGCCCAGGCTATAGTAGTAATATTTTTTACATTGTTTTTATTTGGTGTGCTAGTACAAGTTCTGCTCTTAGGATAGCAGAAAATCTTATTATGCGCAGTTTATTGACATAAAATGGAGTCAGATTCACTGGGTCCACAGACAGCAGTAATTCAGGTGAAACACCCGATGCCTCTTCAGTTACAAACCCAACACCAAACTGCTTGGAACAAAGAAGGTAAATAATGATGACTCAAACAGCTTATGACTGTTCACTTCAAATTTCGTTATCCACAAACAGAAGAGGTTAACAGACAGTCTGTCCATGCATGGGAAAAACATGAGAATTCCAGGTAGATGACAGAAGTGCAGAGACTCCCCATCCTGCCCTGCGCTTGGGGATTCTGAATACTTCTGCGTGTAACTGGTGGTCGGTACCCTCACTGCTGGAGGTCAGGGTTTTTCATAGGTTGCAATTAATGTAAGAAAAAAGAAATAAGAGTACCTTTGACCAAATTAGGCTTAAGAGACTGTGAAAATGGCTGCAACTGAATGAGGGAAAAGTCAATACGGGCCTGTAATATAATGGAAGGCACTTTCTTATATCAGTATTTTGTGGCTTAATGTCCCAACAGAACTAAGTTCTACAAAGCAATCCTTTAATTTGCCCTGTTTTCTTCTTTGAGGAAGTAGAGATACAAATACCTATCCCTCAATGCTCAGCCTGTTCTCCTCCACAGAGCAGAATCAAATGAAAATTTCAAATTAAAATATCCAAGTTCAACAGAAGTAAACTAATTTCTTTTGCAGCTTCAGTGCACTTAGGTGTTTGCCATCACGTACTTGGATAGTATCTGAATTGTTCAATCTAAAAGTGAAAAGTTTTATATCCCAACACAAATCTTATGGGCTATGATCTCAAGAGAGCTCAATCTGTTTGACGCAGTAGTGAAAATAATTACCAAACCAGCTCAGATTACAGTCTATCAGTTTTACTAAACAAAGAAACTGCACTTGTCCTGCATTACTACTCACATCTACTTTTATTAAATCCAAAATCCAGCAGGCACTGGAGGCAGTGGTACATGAAGTTTTAAAATCTGCTCAGACATTTTGAGTCTTATCGGGAGAAGCAATACTCAAAAAAGCAAGACACTTTAACTTAAAGAATGCAACAACAATTTTACTCTAACTGAACATAACTATGGTATTAATCATTCATTTTATATATAAAAATCATGTTACTAAGTTCTATATTTTTCATTTTCAAGGATAACAAATTACAATAATATATGAATTTATAACTAAAATAATATTTTGAGACACTTTCTCATTATTTTATTGAAAAACTGAAAGGAAATTCAATGGAGATTCTGCATGTATCTGTCCTATGTGTAATTTCCTTTACAATTGAGAGATTTGTGGATATCCCTAGGACACAAGCACTCTGGGTAACTGAAATCAATAAGGTGGAATTCAATAACAGCAAATACATCAAGTACTACTGTTAGAAAAGACAAAGTTAAATGCACAAATACAAAAGGAGTAGAATGAGGGCAGTGAGCATTGTTGCAGAAAAAAATATGGACAAATGGCAGATCCATTAGGAACCCATGATATAATGTTTTGGGGGAAAAAAAGACAGCTCTTATGTTAGCACACATCAATAGGAGTGGTTTGGGGAATATACATAGGCAGATTCCATTGGAGTTACCGCAGCAAGAGAACTGTGTTTAGTTTCCAGCATTACCCGAGGCAAACTGGAGATAGTACAGAGAACAGCAATAAAAATGATCAAATGTTCAGAAAACATGACACACAAAAAAGCTGAAAGATTAGCTTTGTTTAGTCTAGGAAACGGTATATTTAGAGGGAAAACATAACAGTCCTGAAACAACTAAAATCATTTTCCATATTCACAAGGAGAAAGTCAGGAAACAATCGTCTTGATCTATAACACCAGCAAGAAAACTCCTCAGCTCTAAAAGACAACTATGCCCAGGAAAGGGGTGTCAAGGAAGGGTGTCAAGAACCTTTGATGAGTTTCAGAACAAAAGTCAGCGATAATATCAACATAACAGATACCAGAACTACCACTGACTAACCTCACTGATCACGGAATTGTTGGTTGCTGAATATCTAGCATCGCTTTCCTTTGATTCTCTAACAGAAAACTGTATTTTTTGCATTAGTCTCACTCAATTTTTTGGTGAGAGGGTGGAAAGGATGTCTTGATTACCTGAATGCTGTTTTCTGAGTCTGCTTTGTGTTTGGAAAGGATGGAGCTGCTTCAGAGTCCAGCCCTGAGCTTTGTTACATGGCACAAACACAAATCTGTTCCACTCTACAGCTTACAGCTGCAAGCAAGACCAGAATTCAGCCCTCATAATGCTAAGAAATTGGCTGTGAACTCATATGAGGAAGTGACTTGTTCACAAGGGTCTGATTTTGGCAAAATTACCTTCCTGCTTCTCCAGGATTTTTTTTTTTTCCTAGGAGAAATTCATTAAAAACACTTCAATACTAAAAGGCCTCATGGAAATATTTAACTAAAAATCATAAAACTCAAAATAGAAATAAAAAAAGGAAAAAAAACCCCAATAAAATATAAAGCATGTTCTGGGATTCAGGTGGGATTTTATTTCTGTAGAAACATGAAAATGTTGTTGACATGTGCATGCACGAGTCATGGGTAAATTGCTGTTGATAACAAAATGCTCTGCAAAAGTACGATGGTTCTAGTAAATGTCAGAATGCATCTGCTCTATATAAAAATTAATCATATCATTAAATTTATATTACTAGTTAATTTGTGAAAATGCTTAATTATTAGAGAGTTATCTTTCCAGCTTCCAGGGAAGGATTATAAATATTACACTTCAGTGTTTAAATCTTCCTCTGCCAAACAATTTAAAGTTTTAAGAGGCATATACTTTAAGTTATTTGGAAGATATAAATATAATAGCTTTGATTATTAGACTATAAAGTCAATGAACCTCGTGGCATGGCAGATTTTACTCAATCTCGTGAAGTGTCTTGAAACACTCTTCTCCCCCCACTTTCTAATTGAGCTGAGACTGAGAGAAAGCTGTCAGTTGTGACAGCAGCAAATCTGGCCCAGAGTGTTTCTTGAGAAGAGCCTTGCATTTGGTTTCATCCTCCTCCACATCTTGTGTGTATCTGGCTCTGGCATTAGCAGAGTGTAACAGCACTTTTAAGTTAAACGTGATTAACACAGGCAGCCTAACCCACTTTACCCTTATTACCTGTTCTTAAATGCTTGCAGATTTAAGTTACATGAGGTTTCAGTTTGTTAGAGCTGCTGGTAGTTTAAATTGAGTGATTCCCAAATCAATAACAACCAAAGCCAGAATTATCAGAATCGAGCATTTACAGGGGTTTCTATGAGCTTTGCTTTATGATTTCCCATAAATATTCCTCTAATAGCTTTCCAATCCACAACACTTTTTTTTTTTTTAAAATCCTGAAGACCTACGTATCAGCATATGTGGGATGGTGGTTATTTAGAGTCAGAACAACCTTAATTCAACTAAATCAAGCCCTGTTAGACCCAGCCAGCTATTATAGTAAAGTTTTACTTGGTTATCCATACGAATACATTCAAACAGTTAATTGCCTAATTTAATGCATGTAGTAAACAGACCTTACTTGCGACTCACAGCACCAGGTGGACTGAACGTTTCTTATTCAAACCAGACATACAGCATGAAACTGAAATGCAGAAATACATGGAAGAGAAGAGATAGTGCAGAGAAAAAAATGTTTCCTAATTATGCAGTGTCCACTTTCTGTAACAGATTGTCCTCCTAATTCACCCTAGCTTAATCAACCTGCCAGTTTGCTTTGGAAACAAATCAGCAGCTGCACATCCAGAGCACTGCTGATCTGGCATACAGGTGTCCTTGTTTGCATATTTTAGTTATCCAGTGGTTCACTGTGGTGTCAGAGGGTGCGCACTGGAGGAATATAAAAAAATCCTCATTGCACAGAAAGAAAATATTCTGTCTGTTGTCAAGAATGACTGCAGCTTCAGGTCAAAGGAACAGAGGTCGTTTTAAACTATTCACTGTAAGCCTTGTGAATTAATGAAGTGACCTTAGCAATGAGTTTTTGAAAGCATCCCACCCAGTTTTCAGCTGGTACTACACCAGCTGAGATGTTGCATTTTGAGATACAATGAAAAAAGACAATCAGGCTCTATGGCTGTGAAGGGAGGAGAAGGTAACAGCCCCATCAAAGCATCATGAAAGTATATACAGAGACTGAGACATGCATGTTAGTTTGGGTGATCAGTAGTAACCACAAGAAAAGCATGGCTAAGGTAACACCTATAATACCTAGTTCGGCAGTACAGGAGTAACTAGTTACTTTGAATGCCAGAGAAACAAATCCTACCTGGGAACAGAGCTGAATTTTCATGAGATGAAAGATTTTCAATTACTTAGAACCTCAGAACTGGCACATTAGTCTAATCCATGGAAACAGCTCAGCAAATACTTAGTTCAAGGATGGCAGTTGCACTACAGATACAAAACTCATATATCCATAAGAAAAGAAAAGAAAGTGTTGATTATTTTGAGATAATAATACTACATTTACATTATCTCACCTAGAAACCAGTATTCTTATATCAAGATTGGTGAATTAAACTAGTTATCTTTTGAGATATAGCTGGAAAACAAATTTTCATTTTGTCTTGTTAAAAGGGTGAGGCACGTTTTGTCACAGTTCCTATAAAGATGTTTTTGTTTAGCATATAATGGGGTAGTTTTATGATATATACTTTCCTTTATTTGTCCTAGTTATGTTTTGAAAGGCATGATTATGTTTCTTTCCAGTCCTGTAAAATTATAAGTACATGAAAAACAAGAAATAATTCATTTTCAAAAATAATTACCATAAAATAGAAAGTTCTTATTAAAATCCAATGATCAAACATTCATTGAAGTATTATACACAATGAAATTTATAGATTTCTAAAGCATAATATTAAAGGTTTATAATATCATAGTCATTCACACGTTTGACCAAAGTTTCTAATTTAATAAAGATAAACATCAGTTTAGAAGACTGTCTCTTAAATTTTCAATAAAACTTCTCACAGAAGATACTGTGAGACCTATTTCTACCTTTTCAGAACTTAATTGAGAACTCTGCTGGAGCAAATGCAATTTGCATTGCATTTGAACTGGCTGTTCGAACCACAGCCTGCTGAACTGCTTGTTAACGTGCCACCAGACTCCCACGCTACTTGCTGTGCTTCCAGACTTCTCCAGGAGTTTCTCAGCATGGGCAGAAGTTGGGACTACTCTTCTCCTTCTCAGCCAGGCTGTTGTCATGAGAAGCATCTGCCTACACCAGGCATCTACTACTGAGATGCACAAGCACTTTCTGGACAATCTTGAGCAGGAACCACAAATGACACAAGGAGGAAAAACGGTTTGTGTTTAGTCCAAAATTTTCCATACTTTCTTGCAGCAGGGCATTGCATTAAAAAACAGGCAAATGAAGGGAAAATCCGAATTTAAGAATTCTGCATGGTAAAGATAATTTTTTTATCATGTGTTTGCTTGAACGAATCCTTCCAAGTAGGACTGAGACTCTTAATGGCTCTATACACTTCTACAACACAGATAAAATAACAACATGGACGCTAGGTAAACAACGAAAATCAATAACTCAATTTATTGAACTTTTCAGGTGGCTCAGATGGTTGTCCTTACTCTTGGGTTCAGGCAGCTAATATTTTGTCTAGAAATTCTCTACATGCTTGTTGCCTGTCCATGTTTTGTGGTGCACAGATTGGGAGCCTTCTCCTATTATAGCATGCCGCTTAAAACAGTACAGAGTTACTGCCCTACATGAAAGCTTCTCTTATTTCTGAAGGACATCCCTGGGGAGTGAATTAAAAAGCTTTACCAAAGATCTGCTTGGATGACATAGGTTAGCTATGCTACACAAATTGAGGGTGTTGAAATGGATGTAGCCAAAAAGAACACATCCAGGTGAACAATGACATTTCAAGAAGTAGCATGTTTGTAAAACTGCAAAGAAAGAAGCAAAAATTAATTGCAAAAGGAAATCTAAGGGAAAGCAAAAGGAAAAAATAAGGGCAAGACAGCAATTTTAAATGGGTTTTTCAACTATTTTGGAGATTAACAGAGAAAAAATTCAAAACAGCTTGAATCATGCAAAGCTAATGACCTGGAAAGTTGTAATCCTTCATCTAGATGAGGACTTTTACTATAAAATCAGAATATTTAAGTTTGAACAGCACAGTAGAGAATGAGGTCAGCTTGGCATGTTCTGTAGCAATCTGTCTTGTAGGCAGAGACTGCAGTTTGGAAAAAGCTACCCTCAACCTGCTCTAGTTTAAGGCAAAACTTTAATCCACTTGTTTCTAAGACGAGACAAAAACTGCCTTATTTCGTTTCTAATCCAAACCACAGAGCTGTTCAGCCAGTATAAAGAGAGCTAGGAAGAAGTCTAATTTATATTCAGTTTTCCTGCATACCTGCCAATGTGGTTATAAAATATTCACATGCGCACACACACACGTACAGATATCAACTGTTTATACACAGACATATGGTCTCTGTGTCTCTGCAGCTGTGCACACAAATACACATCTCTCAGGAATACTGTATGTGTCTAACAATGGCTGTGCAGTTTGGCTTTTTAGTTTCTTAGATACATAGAGAGCTACTTCTTACTTATTTAAAATTATACTTGCAATAAAGGTCCACTATAAAATGTGAAGTGTTATTATTAAGTCATCATTTGGGAATTTTTCTTTGTGTTTTCATGACACTTTTCCTTGTACTATTTTATCAATTTGTAGTTTTATTTAACTTGAAATTAAATATTTGTCTAAATCTGAAAAAGAATCTTATTACATAATTAAAATGAATCTTTTACACAGTCTGTACATTTTCTTCACAAGTCCACTGACCTGCTGGAAACCACCAGCTTAAAAGGGATCCAATATTAGGCCAAAAATAGAGTGGAGGTTGATATCTATTATGGTTGATAGCTGTAGCTTTGAATCTGGAGGTTAAATATTGCTTGGCAGTACTTTGGTGGGAAGGAAGGTTCAAAAAGGAAGAGAAAAATTGTTCTATTCTATTTGTTTGGTATATTGACTATTGAATTTTCAGACTAGAAACCACAGAGAAACACAGCAGTGTTACTGCGTATAGGATTTAAGTATAGAAAATATAAAGGGAATGAAGCAAGCTACTTTTATTGTTATTTCTTTTCTTATTTATTTTTTTTTTTTTTGCTTCCACCCTTTCAGAGTGTATAACCAAGCCCACAGATTCTACTTTCTCACATGCAGGTATAAACTGAAGAGAAAATGAAGTATGTTTCCAGTTAAAACCAATCTCTCTTCTGTAAATATAGATTTGATTTAACAAAGGCTTCTTTCAATAATATAAATAATGATAGAAATAATGGAGTCATCAATGTTGATTTGGTTCAATATCTGGGACAAGTATCACCTCAGGTAAAGCCTGTAAGCCTTCTGAAGTCAGCTATTACCTTATTAATCTCATCACCCATAAAATACTTTATTCAATTTATTACCTATATCAGCATGCAGCCCACCTTGACACCTCAAACTGGTGATATAGCATCAAGTGTTCTCTAATAGTGTTTAAGTGCAAGAGATTTAGTTTGCTTTACTTAGCCTGTCAGAGTCTTCTACATGATTTTCCATCCTCAGATGCATGCATGTATTGAAAAGCCTTCCATATGGCTTGGAGAATAAACTGTTATCTCTTACTTCCCAATATGCCATTTGAGAATATCTTGTTTTAAAGTTGCAGTTTCTAAGGAAGTTTTTTAAAGAAAAGTGACACATAAAGGCTCATTGTCTGGGGCAGCATCCCTCCTTGCTATGCTGGTGATAAAGCATCAAACCGATACTAGACACAGACTGAGAAAGAGCAATTTGTTTCTAAAGTTTCTATCTAGTTAGTTTTTCCTGATACAGACCTAAAGACATTTCTTCCCTAAACATTAAGGAAGATACATATTTTTTATTAAGCATGAGTTTTGGTAGGGACCTGTGAATCTTCTACTTAGTACCTAGCAGAAACAAATACATGCCTTAGGGGAAGATTCAGGAGGTGAGCCACCCTACAGAGCACCTGCTCCTAGTATCATGGCCGAAGAAACATTGCTTGCTTGATTCCACACCATGCAGCTCTTTTCCTGGGAGACAGCATGAGTGCAACAGGCCAGCCAGGTTATCGGTGATCTCCTTCCTTGTGAAAACATTGAAGAATCACCATCCAACAGTTTTGGTGAAGTTTATAAAGGAGTATTCATGACAGTGAATCACTGGCAACAGAATCAGCTCCAAGCGCGTCTGCACTTTTCCTTTGTTCTGTTTCACTCCAGGCTCACCACATGACATACTTTAGAAGCACTACTTCAACGGGAAACACAAATGGGTGGCAACTGATAGTAATTATTTTGTGGTAGTTGTTACATTCCTAGCAGTAAGGGAAGTGGTGATACTTTGAGATGTTTTCAAAGAAAATATGTGGATGCAGAGCCCTGCAAAACTTGCAAAAAGAAATATTTTGCCAAAAAAGAATGAGTTTGGTCTAGTAGACTCATATATGAGCTCAAGTGAACCTTTTACTGCCTAAATCTGCAAGAACAGAATTTCTACAGACATTATCTTGCTTAAACAAATGAAAGGTTTAAGAAAATGCCAGCAGGGAACGTGGTTATCTTGGGGTTTTTTGAAAAGTATCCCTAATATGCATCCTGTGCAGGTTTGAAGCAGAGAATAAATTTGTTTAAAATGACACTTTCTCAAATACGTGATAGTGGCAAAGACAATGACATTAAAATGGGTTTGCAAGTATTTCATTCAGCACTCAAAGCAGAATATTTTATTACATTTTTGATTATGTTTCCAGGTTTAAAAGACTGTTAAAATATGCTAATTGAGATGCTCAGACTGACAAAATTTTCAATTGAGAAATCTCCTTTTTCTCTGAAAACTACTTAGAGCAAAGTAATATTTGGTTTCTCCTGATGTGGGTTTAGATAGTTAATATCAAATGCTAAATTAAATGTCAATAATCCTTAAAGAGCCTATCTTAGTCACACTTTTTTAATCAAGGTTTTCAATGTGATCTTAAGGTCCATTTATTCCAAGAATATAATGAGAATTGTAAAAATCTCGTGTGTTTCCAGACAGAGTTCATTATAGAGATTTCATTTATGCTTATTTAAGCTATATTTTAAATGCTTCATAGGAAGATTTTGGTTCCAAGAAAGTCTATAAGAGAAAAAAGGGACAGTGCAAGCTATAGGATTTTCAGTTGTAGCTTCCAGATAAAGAAACAAATGATCCTCCCTCAATACTTCCAATATAAAAAATAATCAACAATACATATTTTAAAATATTTTAGAAAAATGTCAGGAAGGCAAATGCAGGTTTAAGTGTGTAAAGTGTGAACCCGTTAATGGTCAATGTTTTAAGCAGAATATCCCCATTGGATGATGATTCATTAGTGTTATCTCAGGGAAGGAGGTTATTCATAATTTGACATTGTGCATCCACTGTTGTAATCATTATTGTCAGAAAGTCTATCAAAGATCATAGGTCATGGAATTAAAATTAAGTATCCCATAAAAAAAAAAATTGAGCAAGGGACAAGGACAGACATTCTTATAGATTAAGAATCACACTTTAATGCATTGCATCATTTAATTTTGCCGAGGTACTATTTGACAAAATAAGGCTACGATCTTCAGTTAAACATTTCTCATTTAGGATGAACTGGAGGTGGAAGTCTCAATATTAAAACATCCACAACTCTGACTATTTGTTGTTTTGCTGAATGTGACTGCCTTCAAAATGTGTTTCTCTTAGAGATCGTGCTGGAGTATTCAACAAGATAAGAATATATACTTTTTTTTTACTCTTTTGGTTTTGAAGAACTCTAGTTTTGGACAACTCCACTCACTTTTCTCAATGTTTTGCTAAATGAGAAGTTGTGAACCACATGACTAAATGTCACTTCAGAGTCATCACCATGAAAAGCGATACTGTTGTCAGTGCAAGGAAAGGGGCTGTATGCCATGTTCCAGGCTGCGTGAAGGAGAGCTTCACCCTAAGGACCAGCTAGCTGTACCAGATTTTAGCTTGGCTGCTACAAGCACGAGCCAAATCACACTGTCACTTTATACAGTAACCTTAGCCTGGGTCAGCGGACTGTCAGCAGGAATGCAACGCTCCCAAAAGCATCTTGGCAGGAGCTAATTCAAAAAAATCTACTGATACTGGGCATGTGTAACATATATGTGACTTTCTTGTAACTTTCAAAAGTGGACTATCAACTCTATAGAAGTATGTAATTTGCTTTTGGATATTCTGAAGAAAAATATTGAGATGTTGGGCATTGCTCAAATGCTCCCCTAAATTCCTTTGTAAGGGTCACCATACCTGTTTACCTTGCTTAATCTAAAACACTTAATATTTAACATAAACTGAGTTGAAGACAAAACCAAAAATAAGGTGTTACCATTTTATTTTAAACAAAATAAATAGTATTTTTTTCTTTCATTGTCTAGTAAGATAGAGATAATAAAGGAAGGAAACCATGCTTAGTTCCAGCCTAAAACTGAGGTCACTGTCTTAATCTTTATATTCCATTCATTAACATATATCACTTGTTTAATCCACTTAGTGATTCAAACTCATAGCTTACCATTTTCCACAAGATGAACTCACAGAGGGCAACACTTTATACCAGCATTGCTATAACATCTTTTATATGCCCTTCCTTCTTGGGACTCCTCATGGTTTCTTCTTAGGTCCAAATCCCCTCACATTCCTCCTCTCCATTAACCCCCTCTTTCCTGATGTCTCTCCTTTAAGACTCAGGAGGAGGTCTGAGCTCTCCTCTGACTTCACTGGTGGTTGGCTTTATTTGAAAAGTGTGGATTACTATCTAGCCAGAGAGAAAAATGAACTGGACACTAAGACGGGCTTGGCCAGGCTATGACCAAATTGCCCATTCTGAGTTTGAAGGACTGGCTGAAGACATGACACAGCACTGATGTTTCTAACCAAGCAGTTTCACATCATAGCCCATAGCTTCTGCATAAGCATATATAAATTACAGGTGTTACACAGTCACATGGCTGGTATTAAAGACAGCAGCTGCTGTCTAAGCGCAGACAAGTTGGCAAGCAAATCACTTTGAGTATTAATGTACTTGAGCATGAACTGATTCAGTCCTTGAAGGGAATTGTGACAAGTTTCAACCAGAGAAGAGGCTTAAACATAAAAATAATATCTTGTGCATTTCATCATATGATGCTCTCAAAAGTGTGTTACAGAATCCTAGTTTTTTCTGTTTGGTGAGACAAAGTAGCTCATGTGCCTCCCAAAAGCCAGCAGCAAAGGTAATGGAAGTTTTGGGTGCAAGGGCAGAAGAAACACGGTACAAGTATATACTGAAGGAAGAGCTGGAGAGGTAGAAGTAATGGGGAAGCCAGCACTTTTTCTTTTAGTAGCAGCAAGCTATGAAACCAAGCTGAGGTGACTGCAATCACATCTTAGGGGTTGACAGAACGTTACTAGCTTGTATGACTGTACTAGAGAAATCAGATGGTGTTTTTTTAGCAATTGTTATTATGATCCATTTGGCTAAGAAGCTACAGGTTATGATGTTATGAGGAAATTTCTATTTGATCCATACAGAGTCAATTTTGCAGAGGTCTGTTGTGCTACTGGGTGATAGCAAAAGGAGCCAAGCTGAACCTCACTGCTGATCTGGGGTGTAGTTATGAGCCCACAGAACATTATGTTCAGCTGAGGCTAGAACAAGATGTCTAAATCATGCAACATTAAAAAGTTTTTTCTTCTACTAATGTGTTTTAGAAGCACTTTGGAAACTAGGCTATGGTCCCTGCTGCTGTTTTCTCCTACTTTAGTGTCACAAAGGTTATTGTTCTTCAACAGAACGGCTGCCTCCAGTGCTAGACTTGGGAATGCCAACTGTAATTAAAGGCTTGGAAAAACCAATGCGTTTAATGGCTTATTCAGGCTGACAAGTGTTGTCTTACCTTGGGAATTTCTATGATCCTAATAGGTGTAGCTTTCTATTCTGCTTTTCCTTGCTGCATCATTTGATATTAGCTTTCTTTTGCAGATCAACGTTTAAGGTATGCACTTGGTAATCTTGTGTTGAAATCATAATAAAATGTCATACTAATTTATTCACTGGTAGTATTTTGCTTGCTTCTTGTATTAATTCCCTTCAAAGCTAATTTAGATGCTTGTTGTCTGTGTATTCCACATCTGTCTGTAATAATAATTGTGCAAGTGTCTGAACAAATTAGGACGTTTTACAGCATTTAAACATTCCAAAGATCTTACATTTTCTGCGAAAGTGAAGAGATTGTACTATAATTTATGGATGTTTTCCCATTAATCTCTGAATTGTTTTGGCAGCTAATGCCTAAAAGCAGCAGCTACCTGGCAAGGACAGAATATCTGTCAGACCACGAAGGCTGCCTGCATTCACTGGGAAGATAAATAGGAACACTGAAATAGAGTTAAGCTCACAGAAGGAAGCTCATCCTCAGACAGACTTGCCAAGCCTGTTTCAGTAGAGTTTATAGCTTTCATTGTAGCTTAGTGAATGCTGTTAAGCACTCTGTCAAAATAAACTTGCTTTTCCAGATAAGTAGCACTGCAAAACCCTAAGGTGCCACTGCTAATACTTGAGCTTATTTAGCATTTTTTTTCACATAAAAATACAGGTGCTGCAATAAAAAGTCCAAGTTTTCTTAAAATTTATTTTCTACTCCAAAACATTTAGGAGCTTTTTTATAATTTGTACATTTTCTGTCCAGTCATACTGAAATTACAGATTATTTCTTAAGGTGTGCCTTCTATAAAGCTACATTTTTTTTCATACATTCTTAGGACAGAAAATTATGAGTGTTTCAAGTTCCTGTAGCTCTGATAATGTTATTCTATAGAATCATAATTAATACTTATCATTGGGAATGCATGGAGGTCTTTTTGCACCAAAATGTCAAATTTTTAATTTCTTGAGCAAATAAGTATACTGTCTAAGTTTCTTTGAGAAGAAAAACTGAAAAACAATATTCAATTAATATCTTAAAAAGAAAATTTCAGATTTTTTATACATAATTATTTAAAATGTATTCTTTAAGTTTCTTCCTTATTAACTTAAAGTTTATTTGGTTAGTTACTTATTTCTTCTTCAAGCCAGAAGGCCAAATTAAGTTTATAGTATAATTAGAAAAAAAGTCATTGACTGAAATAAAGAAGGTTAAAACTTTAAGGAATATTTAACAAATATTTTCTGGCAGAAAAAGAAGAAAAATGACACCAGATATCACCGGAGTTTTGAACGGTGTATCTTTTTCACTTTTTTAACAAACAAATTAGTAAAATTTTATATTAAAAAGGAAACTTCTCGTCTCTGCCTATTACACTAGTGATGATAACTGACTTAAAGACTTCCAGTTCTAATTCTTCAGAAGACAACATAACACTTCCAAAGTTTCAAGGTGTCTGCATGCAAGATTTTGTATTGTGCTAGATAGGTCTATTTTGGCTAAACTTTATTCAGGCCTACTTGGAAGTAAGGAAGTATTTTTTTTGCTTCCACTGTTATTTTTTTCTGATCAAATCATAATGATTTATACTTGAAGGAAAATAAGAACATAGGTTTTACTCACATGAGTCTGTGTATGCCACTGTGCACATATGCAATCATATTTTTCTAGTCATAGTTAACTGGGCTTAAGGTGTAATATAATATAGTGAGAACAGCTGCCTTAAGAGATCCCCTTCCCACATTCATTTATTTACAATCCATACATTTAATTGGATTTTACTTAACAACTGTATTAAAGGAATTAATTACTAAAAACTTGTGGCTCATGTAACTGTTTCATTATAAACTAAACAAAGCTCAGTTGCAAACCTCAGATCTCTCATCCAAGACCAACTCTTCCAGCTCAAAAGAGGTGTTGTCATTGTTTTCCATTAGGATCAGCCTGAAACTTGACCACAGACCTAAAAGTCATTTGCCTTTACTTATTCCCACTCCTCATTTCCAAAGGACTTCAGATGCTTTTTTTGTTCACCACAAGTCAGTGGAAGTTTTACTGCTCACTGCATATTCATCAGCAAAATCTATTAATAGGCAAGTCCAGTGTTGCCTTTTCCCTAATACGGATTTGCATCAGTAAATTGGCTTTTTGAACTGATCAGTAGGCATAATAAAATCACCAGCAGAGAATGAACTAGTTGACCTACGAGATCTTTTTCATCTCTAATTTCTGTGGGAAAAAAATACAAAAAGTACATTAACCTCATCCACAATGTTCTTTGTCAAATAATGATCCTGTTATAAGGTCATTACAGAAAATATTGAGATACATTGCAATACTGCTTACAAAATTACACAATAAGCTCATTGCGTTTGCAAATTATATTGAACAGTACACTGTATGAAAGTATTTGTATTTAATCAGTTCACTCAAGAAAGGTCTCTGAACATACTAAGTAATTTGAAAGCCATTACAAAAATCACTCTTGTTATATACCATGTAGTAACCTCAGACCTATCAAAAGCAAACAAAGGCTTTTTCCCAAAGTGACGGTAAACAACAGTATAGAATACTACTGAAGCTTATTTTATTCAATATTTTGGGGACAAAAAAATAATCCTATATGGATCAAGTGATGGTCCTTAAAATAAGAATTAAAAAGCAATCATTGAATTGCATCCTGTGAGAGGAAATTGGGCCAAAATTGATCTGGGTAGCCAAATTTATTATTACATGCAGTGAATGTACAATCAAATGTGATTAAAGTAAGCGTGCCATCAGTCCCTTTTGCAAGATCAAGTACAGAAGAGCACAACCCTGATGAAAGGAATCAATAGTATTGAAAGCAAAATTGGAGGGATGTCAAATCATCTTAATTCCTATTTTCTGAATGAGTGGAGTGGGATTGCCTCATGCACATGCTAATAACCAAATTAGTGTGCTTTTGACTCATTTCAGAGTCAAGCTTCCATACAACTTAAATAATATTGCTAAAAAGAAGAAAAAAAACCCCAAAACACACAAAGCAGAAATACTACAAATCACATATGTTTCACTTTGAATTCTTAATTAATAGAGCTACATTTCTCTAAATTTTGTCATCATTAAGTTATGTAAACTACAACTTCATACCTCTTAATAGACATGTTGATTGGCAGTCTTTGTTCTCTGACTGGAAAGATAATCTACTCAACAGGCACACATACATATATGCACAATGCACATAGCAAGATTCAACCTATGAGTCTCTTTGAAGCTCAGAATCGAATAGTAAAGATTTCCGTGAGATAGTTCTCACAAAATTACTTCAGAAAGGGTTGAGGGTAGTTTCAGGGTCAGGCTAAGCCGACCTAAAACTGGATTGCCCTCAAGTCCTGCCTCCCTGCCGCTCTGTCACTTTCCTCTCAACCTCTGTCATGCACAGCAAGTCAGATGTTGATGTGGCCAGAAACTGTGAAGACAAGGTGACAAGGAGGTAAAGGTTATGTATCTGTGTGTTACCTACCACACCTAGAGAAATATTCAAGACAGATTGATAAATCTGCAGGTTCTTCAGCAGCAATCTGAGTTCTACATTGGTCATATTTGTATTGCTTTTGGTAGTTTTTCAGTGTCTCCCCTAGGAAAGGCTCAGGTTGATATAGTGTGAATGCAGGACCTTCATGAAGATCAGTGCTGGGAAATTCACAGGAACAGAGTCTCTCAGCAGCCACAGACTAATGACATTATTTTAAAAATATATTTGAAAAAAACATAGATCCCTTTTCAGCTTTCACTAATGCTGTATTTTCACAAGTACAAGTATTCTTTAACTATGAAATCTCAGCTGTGGTTGCAACAGAGAAAGGTGCTAGGACAAAATCAAAGAAAAAGCACCTCAGCAAGAGGGTCTACACTTCTCTGATTGCCTCAGAACACGACCGCCAGAACTTCCACCCAGCACCAATGCTGCATCATCCCCTACCCTTAAATAAACAAAAACCCAACCAACCAACCTAACGGATTAAAAAAAACCATCTCTTTCAGAGCACAGCAGTAAAAGGTGCTTCATAGGTACTCTACTTGTTTGATTAATAAAAAAGCAGCAAGTAAACTACTGGTTCGGTACAATTAAATAATACTGAAGGCTAATCCAGAATTTTTGTAACAGCTGGATCTAGGAGTACGATGGATGCAGCAATGTAATGCTCTATTCTCAAGCCACATGTTGAAGAATGTGAGGCCAAAAGTAATTATTACTCTGTTACAGTTAGCTAATCTAGAAGCAGGCTCATACTACCCTTGGTAAGTAGGTTCAAAAGAGGAGGTATTTTATAATAGTCTGCCAGACAGCAAAAAGTGGCAGAAGACAATATGAACTTAATTCTCCTTTTTGATAAATTACAGGTTTTGTTTTCTCCTTACATGTGAGTCCCATTCAAATCTAAGACCTTTGTTAACTTCATGGTTTTAAATTTTTGCTGTTTCTTTCACTGCTTGTTTATACTGCTTGTGGGTAACATACTGATGAACTCATATACAATTTCTCTGCATCAGAAAATTGACTTTTGTAGAATAAAAAGAGGGAATAAGGTATCAGAGTGCAAAGTGAAATGACAGTCCAGCACAAGTGGACAAGGTTGTCAATAATAAGCTTTTCTCATGCTGTATCCAGTAAACGGACAGAATGTATTGCAATTTATGAGACAATTTGGTGCACTGCAAACGTGGAAAGGTATGAAAAACTTATGGATCACCTTTTATTTTTAAGACCGAAAAATTCCATGTTTTGGAGCCCAATATGTAATATTCAGAGGACTGAACTAAAATAATTGTGACAAGCACTGACATTTTATATTCAAGTTTACTCTTTTTCAGCAGACTACTGAAAGAGCTGCGGTCTTATCCAAAGAACAGTCCTTTCAAAGTCTTTTGAATTCCTCTTTAAGGCCACAAGCCCCTGAAGCAGATGAAGCTTTAACATTCTGTCTTGGCCACCACCACAATTTCCTTGATGTTTACTGTGAGCCAAACACTTGTAGATTGCTGGGTATGGTTAATGATAAATTGCATCAGCCTAAAAATCTGATAGCTGACTGAACACTGTTTGGATTTTTAGGCTGTCAGGAAGCAAAGCTATTTATTTATTTAATTTTAAATAAGATATAGGAGTAAGCAGTCTCACATTTGTTGCATTTAAAGTACAGCAGTGCACTTGTGACCTGTTCAGCTGCTTCCCTGTGGGCGTCTAGTGAGAATACCAACTTGTCAACTATCATGCTTTCAGGGTGCACATTGTACTTATTTTCCACATAAAATAAAATTATCCTGTATAGCATTAGGCATTTGCATTCCCACTTGTACAAGTCCTTCCATAGTAGTGCTATCAAATGGTGGTGATGCATATATAAACCTGTACCAAAGAGTTCTTGCAGTTTGTACAGAACCAAATATTTATTTTTATTTTAGTTTCAGTAGGTGTGCTTGATGCCAATACAGTGCAAATTGTTTCTTCAAAGCTCCAAGCCTGAGCTATTAGTAACAATCATTAAAAACACAGGGCCCAGGAATATATGGAAAAGTTCTAACCAGCTTCTACAGTACCAGCATCTGGTGTTTCACAGGCTCATTGTGGATGAAGCAATTCAATCCAGAAGCTACATGGATCATGCTTACTTAAAAAAACGTTTTCTGCATAAAGATGAGAAAAAAACCCTGCACAATTCTAGCAATTCTTTGGGTAAAGACTTTTGGTAATTGAATTCACTCAGTGGATCAGATCTTAAACCTGTTAGAAAGCTCACATGATGAGAAAATAATGTTTCCTGTCTTATGCTGGATTTACCACATAAACCTGGTGAGCTATCTAAAACACAGCATCACTATTTATACAACAGAATCACAGAATCACAAGGTTGGAAAAGACCTCTTGGATCATCAAGTCCAACCATTCCTATCTGCCACTAAGCCATGTCCTAGAGCACCTTGTCTACCTGTCTTTTAAATACCTTCAGGGATGGTGACTCAACCACCTCCCTGGGCAACCTCTGCCAGTGCCCAATGACCCTTTCTGTGAAAAAATTTTTTCTGATGTCCAGCCTGAACCTCCCATTTCCCCTTGTTATTAAAGAACTATGGACACTCTTCTTCCAAAACAACACAGAGACATCACTCCCTATAGCACAACTTCAAGCATAATCTTATCAAGTCTTATCATGAACTGACATCTAGTAGGCTTTTTTGTCCTTTATTAAAATCACTTTTAATTTAATATGTCTATTATCAGTAGAAAAAGATTTTTTTACCATGAAGTCCTACAAATATTTACAGATGTGAACAGATAGCTTTTAACTGCTGTGATGTTCTTTTGCTTTCTTTAGTTCAGTTAAAAATTACTTTTGTCAGTGTTGCATTAGACCCATGAAGTCATTCAGTGTCTTCGCTAATTTAATTATAAAATACTTCTCTAAATTCTGGTTTTAAGGCCTTTCACAATGAAAGAGATTGGTGGAACAATTTCTGTTTTATGAAATCAGATCTTAATCTTGTAGTCAATCCTTTTTACTGAACCAAATAGTTCCTTGATTACATCTCTTGCAATAGCTGAAATTAAGGGTTGTCTATTAGTACCACTGATGTTACTGAAGCAGTGCACTCTAAGTATATACATGTTCACTGCAGCAGACAGATGCTGATGCCTGCAGAAGCAGTGATATTCACAATACAGATCTCAACACATATGCAAAATAATCATATTAATGTTTGCACATAGGCTATGCCAAATATAAATATTTCCTCTAACTAGTTCACTAGATGTAACTTGGGCTTAGTAAATGGAATATCTCCAAGAGACTGAAAATCAACAGATACAGGTAACATAGAGGTTGTAGAACCCTAGTCCAATTTAATGGTGCTTGACTGTTTTGTTAGTGTATTAGAAATAGAAATAGTATAAATTTATGTGAGCTTTCTGTGTTCTCATCCTCAGGCAAAGCGAGCTGCTCTGGGGAAGTAACTTCAAGTTCCAACAGTTTACATGGAGCATTGCTAGGGCCATAGGGGAAAGCATTGCCAGAGCCCTGGGGAAAAGGTTTATTTTCTTCAGCTAGCCTGCAAAAGAATCTCAGGGAAGTCCGCAGTAATTAGCATCATGCCATGTTCTCTGATGGCAGAGTTTCAGTCTGACCTCATGGCCTCGTGTTTACAATATTATAATTTTTCTGTGGTTATGGTCCAAACTATGTTTATGCTTACATAGACAGGGTAAGAGCACTCAAAGCCCTTAAGGACAGAAAAGCAGAAAGGGCAGAGCATGGCAACTGTTGCAGGTACAGCAAACATAACTCCTAGATCAAGATTTATGATCCCCTCTTTCTTTCAGAGCATCCAAGCAGCACTTTCAGTGCTATCCAGTGTCAATAATAGACCACAGTGCATGTTGTTTTAAGACAAAAAACCCTCACATCAGACCTTTTAAACATCTCCACTGACTTGGACAGATTTTCCATAAGCTATTATACTTTAATATTAAGTTATGTTATGCCTTGGTCCTTTGAGCCAGCAATGTGCACTTGCAGCCAAGAAAGCAAATCGTATCCTGGCCTGCATCTAAAGAAGTGTGACCAGCAATCTCATGGGAGGTGATTCTCTGCCCTGTGCTTTACTCTCACAGGACCTCACCTGGAGTACTGTGTTCAGGTCTGGAGTCTGCAGCACATGAAGGACATGGATCAGTCAGAGCAAGTCCAGAAGAGAGCCATAAGTATCATCAGAGGGCTGAAGCATCTCCCATATAGAATCATAAAATCATAGAATCACCAGGTTGGAAAAGAACTCTCGAATCATTGAGTCCAACCATTCCAATCAATCACTAAACTGTGCCCCTCAGCACCTCGTCTACCCGTTTTTTAAATACCTCCAGGGAAGGTGACCCAACCGCCTCCCTGGGCAGCCTCTGCCAGTGCCCGATGACCCTTTCCATGAAAATTTTTTCTCTAATGTCCAGTCTGAACCTGCCCTGGCAGAGCTTAAGGCCATTCCCTCTTGTCCTGTCCCCTGTCACTTGGGAGAAGAGGCGAGCACCCACCTCTCTACAACCTCCTTTCAGGTAGTTACAGAGAGCAGTAACGTTTCCCCTCAGCCTCCTCTTTTCAGGGCTAAACAACCCCAGCTCTCTCAGCCGCTCCTCATAAGACTTGTTCTCCAGCCCCTTCACCAGCTTCATTGCTCTTCTCTGGACTCGCTCCAGAGCCTCAACATCTTTCTTGTAGCGGGGGGCGCAGAACTGAACATAGGATTCAAGGAGCGGTCTCACTACTGCTGAGTACAGGAGCAGAATAACCTCCCTGGACCTGCTGGCCATGCTGTTTCTGATACAAGCCAAGATGCCACTGGCCTTCTTGGCCACCTGGGCACACTACTGGCTTATGTTCAGTCGGCTGTCAACCAACACCCCCAGGTCCTTCGCCTCCAGGCAGCTTTCCAGCCAGACTTCTCCTAGTCTGTAGCACTGCACAGGGTTGTTGTGCCCCAAGTGCAGGACCCGGCATTTGACCTTGTTAAACCTCATGCCATTGGACTCTGCCCAGTGGTCCAGCCTGTTTGGGTCTGTTTGCAAAGCCTCTCTACCCTCCATCAGATCGACACTTCCACCCAGATTAGTGTCATCTGCAAGCTTGCTAAGGGTGCACTCGATGCCTTCATCCAGGTCATTGATAAAGGCATTGAACGGGGCTGGACCCAACACTGAGCCCTGAGGACACCACTTGTGACCAGCCTCCAGCTGGAGTTAACTTCATTTACCACCACTCTTTGGGTCCAGCCATCCAACCAGTTTTCCACCCAGGAAAATGTTCACCTGTCCAGTCCAGACGCTGACAGTTTCCTAAGCAGAATGCTGTGAGGACAGGCCCAGAGAGTTGCGCTTTCTTAGCCTAGAGAAGGCAAGGCCCTGGGAATACCTTATATCAGCCTTCCAGTGTTCAAAGGGGGCCTATAGGAAAGCTGTGGAGGGGCTTTTTATCAAGGAGTGCAGTGACAGGATGAGGATGAGGATGAGGTGTGATGGTTCTAATCTGAAAGAGTGTAGCTTTAGATTAGATATTAGGAAGACACTTTTTACTGTTAGCGTGGTGAGGAATAGGTTGGCCACAGAAGTTGTGGCTGTCCCATCCTTGGAGGTGTTCAAGGCCAAGTTGGATGAGGCTTTGAGCAAACAGAAAGTGTCCCTGTCCATGACAAGGTGGTTGGAACTAGATGTCTTTAAGGTCCCTTCTGACTCAAAGCATTCTATGATCCTATGATTCATTCTTTGATTATGTATGACTGATAAATGCAGTTTATTAAACTATCATCACCTCACTTGGCATATAGGGAAAGTAATGCATGGCTTGTCATGCAAGCCACTTGCTCAGAAATGACTAGTGTCGAACTGCAAATGCTGTTTATTCATATCTTTATCCTCTTAGTTCTCAATTCAGCACTTTACTCACTAAAAACACAGTTTCATTAACTGAAAACAGTCTTTGTACCGTTTTTTGCACTGAGAGGCCACAAACAGATTGCTTTGTCCTACTTGCATTGCTGCTAAACCTATTGAGTATTCAGAAATTGATGCACGTTATCCCAACTAAGAGTTTTGCTAAAACATTGGTATGTTGAAAGCAGTTGCAAAAACCATAAGCCAGAATACTGGTATGTAACAAGCCACAATGGCTGCATTTAAGGTTTTAACATTTCAAAAGGAATAGCTGATTATCAAAACCACACAAATTTGAGTATTTATGCAAAAAAAATAGAGAGATGTAGAATTTTGAAAGATTTATGGTTGAGATTTTTTTTCTATTTTATTTCCTATTGCTTAGCTGTGCTTCAAATTACCACTTCATCCTTCCAGCTCCCACACCCAAAAAAGCATTAGGAAGTGCCAGTTGTCTGTTATCATGAAGCCTGTCACCTTGTCTATGTACTGAACTGAATACATAGTAACAAAAACAGCTAACCCTCCTGACATTGTTAATCCAATTGACCCGTGGAATCCTCAACAAGAATAGAAAAACTTCTGAAATGTGTATACTTTTTGCATTCTTTCAGTGAATATTCTGTATTGCTTTAATTATCACTCCTGATGCCCCACCAACTTTGTTCCATTACTGTGGTTTCTTTTAAACAGGTTTTATGTAGGCTTTACAGTGACAACTCCCAAAGTTAAAATGACTGCTTATGTTGTCATACTAAGAGACAACTAATAATAGAGTGATCTGATGAAAATGGCTGTGTGTAATTAAAAGGCCCATACCCAAAATAAACAGAAACTATGCTGATTTTCTTTCAAATTCGTTCTTCAGTGGCATGCTCCTGAAAGAATATAGTTCTTTAAATAAGACCGTTGGCAATGGACACATCTGTAAATATCATTATTCTCTGAGATTTCTTTGCTTCATTGACAGGACAAAGATCCAGGATCAGCCTGACTGCTCTTCCTTCGTAATATTAGGAAACATTTGAATTGCACAAAGTACACTGGCAGAAGAAAACTAATTTGAAGCGAATGAAGAAATGGACTTGGCTTTCATAGTCAAGTAAATATCTAACTTTATGAAATGAGACCACTAAAAATATAATGCCATAGTTTTCATTCCTGCAGTTATTTACAGCAGATATTATGGAAATCTTGACAGACATTGTAATTTCATTATCTATAGTCTCATGTGTGTCAGCTGGCTGCCTTGCTATTGAGGTTAAGCTTGCATAACTGAGAAAGCAGCTAGTGACATATAATAATATTTATTTTCACTGTTTTATTTCCTTGTATTTATCATCATAATATCATTCTTCTTGCCTGCCTGCTCTTAGCCTCACTGGTTGCACACGGGAGTAGAAAGTACTGAATACCTTAGGACAAGGATTGTGTTTGTATATATATTGAATCTGGGCAATAATAAGTCCTAGAGCATAATTATGCTGTGATGCAGTTTCAATAGACCTACAGTTTTCCTGTGTTAGCCAAGTCAAGCTAAGATTTGATGTTATTCAGAAAAACAAAGGGTTTTTGTCTCCTCTGGAAACCCCATCTAAAGTAGTTCATAACTTAATGCTATTGTTAATTGGTGAAAATTCTAAAATATCTCAGGACAAGTTTAAATAAGAGGCGTTAACTGGAATTTGTCCCATATGGGAGTCGTCTTGGGCCCATGTGAACTGAGAGACAAATGAAAAGGCTTCTCTCTCATTCAAAATATGAACTCACTGAGCTTATTTGGGCCCTTGATATAACAGGGACTGAACTAGCTAATTAGCTTGGCACCGTTTCAGGCAGCTGGATTAGAGTCAGTGATAAAGTGCAGCAGAAGGCACCTCTTGGCACAGGTCCCTGTAACTCATCCCACAAGCCTAGAAACCTAACAGAGGAGACGGGTCCGCCAGGCTGGAGCTTGAAGGCTCCTTCTGCGTCTGAAGAAACTGTGCCATTTGTCAAAGCCACATTTAACTATATGTGCTTACACTGCAAGCACAGTGTAATACATCTGAAATAAATAAGTCACAGGACGAGGCCAAGCTACTGTAAGTTACTGCTGTATGACAAAAACTCTTTTGCAGAAAAGAGAAAGTTTCACAAACCTAAGGTTGCATTACAGTTCATGGATATAGCTGAGACTCATATCCTTCTGGCTAGAACTCCTACCCGCTACTTACTTAACACCATAGAGCATGAATTCCATATGGATGTCCTCTAAACTGCCTGGGAAATACACTAAACAGGCTACACGCCCAAAGTGTGGGTAGCCAGTGTAACAGGGAAATGTTTCAAAACAAGGAGTATATAGTAGTCAGATAACACACCAGTGTAAGATGTGTCTACTTTAGATAAGAGTAAATAATAGAAATGTTCAGTAAAAAAGTTTGGTGATTTAAAGAAATTAAAGTTTCAAACGTAATCTCTTCACTGTCACTGTCATGTGCTATCTTGGAGGTACAAAATTTGAGAAAGCATTTTTAAAACAATGGTTTAAATTCAACTACACCAAGCCCTTCAGCTAAACAGTGGTTACATGCAGTATCCTTATATATTTTACAGGATTTTTGTTCATTTAAAATAGTTATGAATGTTAGCAGAGAAATACAATGGAGTCTACTTTGACATTCTCGTGTTTATATATTCTTTCTACTAAACCCTGAGCAGCTTTCTATTCTCTAATTCTCTTTCCCCTTCCTCCTTTCTGCTCTATACTCTCTTTTGAAAAATTATATTAGCATGAAAGGGTGTACTTGCAGATTTTGTGGCTATAACAGCAAGAACATTGAAAAGTGCATTCCTACATTGGGGAAAATGGGTCTTAATTCAAATTTACTATTATATGGTCCCTGAAATATAGCAAGAGATTGAAAATATTCATCTTTGAATACAACTGTGGCAGGCTTGCATCGTTTCCCATCCACATTACATTCTGTATGATGTGAAGGGATTCATGGAGCTTTCTTTTCTGCTTTCATTACAATCTTTGTCACTAAGAATGAGGTATCCAAATTTTAATGCCTCATATATTTTGTCAGCTGTAGTGGTGTGCTATACTACTTTGACCTTTTTGATTGGCTTGCCATTTCAGTTCTTCCTATTTACAGCTTCATTAACCTGTGGGGGAGAGGTGGACTGGCTAACCAATCAACGGGCGGTGTATTGAAAAGGTCAATGTAGTCCAGCATATTTACAATCCCTTCACAAACCACTTGCGAGTTGAAGATGTAGAGTTCCCCATTTAGGATGACAACATTGCAGCAATAGGAAAAATGAAGTGACATGAATTCATTCCAAATTCCAGACATTAGGAAAATGAAAGGAAGCAGAAAAAAATCCTACAACTCCATTTCAGGAAGATATCACATTCATCAACTTGCAGTTCTTAGCCGAAAACATTTGATCTCAACTGGATGACAATACCCAGATAAGTAAAATCTACAATTATTACTATTTTGAATTAGTCTTGAAGTCAATTCTAAAAAGCTTTTCATTGCCTGTTTAATATAATCCTGGGAAGAAAGAATGAAAACTGAAAAAGCTTTTTTGCACAGAGAGCTTTTAAACAGGAAATATCTGAAGTTTGCCAACATTCTTTTCTATAGGCTTCATTAAACATAATTTTCCATGTGAGAAAACGTTAGTAATAGTTTTGCAATTAGTGCCATTGTTAGATAAATAATTTGAAATCGGTTCATAAAACAAGATTTTATTTAAACCACAAAGAGATTGGTCAAAATTTAGACTAAACAATGAGTTTGATAGGAGAAGGCACTGTGCTATAGGAGGTTCTGTAGTCCAGATAAGAACAAGACCTAAAGTAATGGCCACTTATGATCACTGAGGTTGTTTAGGCATATTAATCTGAGTGATCTGGCCAGATTCCAGCTTCTGTAATTACAGGTCTCTCAGTGTATCTACTTTCCCTAAACCTAATAGTTTCAGGACAGCAGTGAGACGGGGGTGGGGAAGATAGTCTCCCTTGCTAATTATTTGAGCATTCCTACATAGGCAGAGCAGCTCTTCTGCAGTGAAAAGACACGGAAATAATTTTACATGCAAAAGTTTGAACACTGGTCATGAAACTACTTGAGAAAGTAACATACAGCAGAGAATTTTAAAAAGCAACATTTCCCTTGCATTCATATCAATGAATAAATAATGCCAGCTCCAACTAGTATTTTGTCTCTCTTTCTTGTCAGAGACTACTTCTTTGTGCAGAACTAGGGAAAAAAAGAGATTTGTTAATGAAAGAGATGAAATAGGAAATAATTCATTCAGCTATTTAGTTTTATAAGTTTGCTATTGTGTATGGTTTTATTTCTCCTATACTTTTTAACCATTTTGGTTAAATCACTACTGGTATACATCCAGTAGCTGTTGTAATTTATTTTTTTATCTTTTCTTCCTTATTTAAATTAAAGTAGCACTTAGGAAACAATTAATTTCACAGCCATATTATACATACATATAATGAAACACGGTAAGGTCTAAGGAGCAGAGCTATAAAGACAGACATTTTTATCACCAAAGTAAATAGCCTAAAATACCTCCTTAGAGTTATACAGGATGCTTGTGGCAAAGGTTGAGAATAGCATACGTCTCCTGAATGCCCATGCAGAATGATTAAAACAGCAGTATCAGCCATGACAGCCCTGTTAATGTTTCTGTTTCTAAACAAAAAAAAAATGTTAAGCTCAGAAGTAAAAGCATAAATAAAATTGAAATGGCTAAAAAATGGCAGAGTGGTAAGTAAAATTAAAGCGTGAATTAAGTCAAATATTTACAGCAACGTGAAAGGTTATATATCTGCTCCACTGCATTTAGTAGCTATGTTTGGAGCATATACACATGATCTCATGCAGTGAGAGAATTTAAATGCTTGTATTTCTGTTTATGTTAATCATATTGAGAATACAATGATCCCATCCATTTTGATACTGTTTAATATACTTCTAAGATGGTGATTATCTCCTCTTCTCAGAGAAACCAATTCATCCTTTCAAAAGGAAGTTTCACTTTTTTTTTTTTTGCAGAAGACCATGAATGATGTGAAGAATCAGAGCAGAATTAAAATTGACTAGTCTTAGGGAAGTGAGACTATCAACACAAACTATAAATAAACAAAATCTTAGATTGTATTGGCATATCCTTTATATTTATATACACATACCCACCAGGATTTGAAGAAAAATCTTGTCATTTCATGACTTCTCTTCGATGTGTTAGTTACACAAAATGGTTTTGAGAAGTGTTACGCTAAGTGGTCATTTTCATCTTATTTACCTCAAAATGAAACCACAAAATTAATTACATCTTATTGCTAATCAAAGGGATCTGCTCCAAAGAAATACTCTGACATATTGGTAACTTGGTAATGTGTTAAATTTCTGTAGGCCAATAATTTTTCTTGGCTTCCTCTACATAAATATCTAATAGCAAAAAAAAGTGAATCAACACAGTTTTATTGAAGTCTGTGTTGATTTAAACCATCTGAAGTTCTGGCTCAGTACTGAGAAGAGATTATTTGTTATTGCAAGCAAAACATACGTAAAATGTATGATATTTTATCTTTACAGGCTTGGCTGGAAATGTTGTTCTTGGGTGCATGAAGAAAACTGAAGATGAACATTTTGAACATGAAAAAATTTCCTCAGATTTTATGACCTCTGAAGAAAGTATCGATTGATTTGTATAAGCTAATTCTACAGCCATGATTTTATTTGTGTTGCTGCTTATCAAATAAACTCTCTCCCATTAGAAACTAAGCCAAATCCTTACTCAATTAATTTCTATATTAGTTGATGCCATCATAATTAGGAATTTTTTAATACCCTTTATCATTATCTACATTGAGTCCTAGAAATGTCTTGGATAGATCAGAAACCCCTGAACCTACACAGCTGTCTGGACTCCAAATAGTAGCTAGTAACAGTGGACTCACAGGAAAACCCAAGAAAAAAAATCAAAACAAATCAAACCAACAGGGATTCTAATTGTTAATAAAGACAGATTTTTTTTTCTCAGCTCAGAAAAAAGGACACAACTAATTCAATGGACATGACAGTGATCTTCAGTTCTTTATTCTTCCTACTGCAGTTCTGAATGTTTCAAATAGTCATATATGTGTTCAATATTTTTGGAGGATAAAGGTCAAATTAAAAGAAAAAATCTAATCATTTTCAGGGAAACAAATGAAATGAGTGCTCCAAGCAAGAATTTAGGAATGCAGTTCCATCCTGCCATCTTCTACTCATTTGATACAAGAGCAGATTTTACAAAGATGAAAATCGAGGTTTATTGTTATATAGCATGTATACAAGAAAAGGGACAAAAATATTCTCCCCCTTATTATTTTTATAATAATAAAGATAGTCAAATTGACTCTTGATTTAAATTAATATTGTAGTAGCTACTGTTGACAAAACCCCTTTTCTGACTATGTCAATGAAGATGTTGCTACCTGATGGTAGCACTAACTTAACTTTGTGCCTACAGTAACTTGCACAGTCTAAAGAACCATGCTCTGCAGATTCTTTGGTCACAGTTTGGGTTGATAGGGGGACCACTTCCCATGCACTTACTCCTGTTCCTCAACCTGCAAAGGGTAAACACTACAGTTTTATGGAACACTGTATTTTCTTGGAACTCCCTTGTTGACACTTGTAATACCAGGAAGATGGGCTGGAGATTTTACTTAGTTTAAATATTTTTATATGTACATATAATTAATTATATACCTTACATTTGTATATTTTTAGTTATATATGCATGTAATTAAATGTATGTATGAATATACAAGCATATACTACAACTGAATTTATTCTGAAAGAGCTAGAGTCTCCTAAGTGAAACACTCAAATAGAATAATTTCAATTAATTTGTTATAATGTTATTTTTTCAGAAGGTTCCAATTTACTAGGTTTTTCAGGTCTAAGATATATTTTAGAATAAAAAAGAATAGAAATACTGTCATGGCTGTTCCTCCTTCCATTCTCCAGTCCCACAAATGTCCAATAAGGCTTGAGATCTAAAATGTGAGTCATGTAATTTAAAACCTTTTCTTGATAAACCGCAGATGCAGGGAGTCAAAGTTCAAGCTCCCCACCTCCCTTTCTCTTTATAGTATTTCTCTCCACCACAGAGCTAGAATCAGTAAGTTTATTCCACTTTGCCATTCATCAGAAGAGGCACAATACAGCCTATAGCCTGCTGGCAGTATATTCCACCAATGTGAAATACAGAAGATGAGGTTCACGTTCATACTACGGGTTAAGTTAAGTTTAGGGACCTGGACATGATGTGCTCAGCCTGGGTACCTGACAAATTTTTCCTTTTCCATTCTCTTCTTCCCTACACCATCTCTTGGAGTTGCCAAGACATAAGCAAGTGCCAAACACCAGTGTGTATCTAAAGACTTTAGCGAGGCCAAAATTTTTATAAAATGGACTGTAATATCGGCAAATCAGTTTCCAAAGGGAAGGATGTTTGCCATAACTTGAAGTGCTTCAGAGGACATCAGAAAGCACATGAGAGCAGGAGGTACTCAAGTACATTTGAAAGACAATTTTTGGTATTACTTGTTCAGTCTGGTGAAGCATCACTTCTATGTGAAGACAATTTCTTAAATTTCTGAAGAAATGAAAATAATGTGCAAACAGCAAGTTACTTAATGCGGATAAAAAGATTTGTTCCTGGCCCAACAAGGTGACGGTGAAGCATGGCTTCCATTACACTGGTTTATAACAAAGCCTCCTTCTGTTCTATCAGCATTCCAAAACCAAGACTTGGAATGGTGTTGACTCAGTGGCCCATGAATAATGCCAATGAACACAGGCATTCAGATTTCAAAGCCAGGGAGAACATCATACAGAAACCATTACCACATAAATGGTAAAAGATTTCCTTTAAGTATGCTTACGTATTTCCAGGGCAATGTTAATAGTTCTGGACATTTTGTTAAAATAACACTTTATTTCATAGAGAAGCACTGGAAGCTAACTGTATTTATGATTTTAGAATCTCTCATTGTTAGCTGAACCATCTCTCGTATTCTACATCTTGACAGAGACAAGACTTTTCTATCCAAGAACTAAAATAAGGAATATAAACACGAGTAGGATCATAAAATGGTGAGAGATTTATTCTTTGATACAGATAGGTAAGAAATGTCAGGGAACAACTGTTTCCCTAGAAATGAATAAGTAGAGAGGTATCTGTTGCCATGCTCCCACTGTCCCTTTAGGAAACACAGATATGTACTGAGATTCTGTATTATGCCAATGAAAAGAGGATATTGCTTCCATTAACTGTGAAAGACAATGTCTATGTGTCACTGCCTACTAATAAGTTGTCCACAAGTGCGTGGGCTTACGTATCTACATGTGCACACACAGACATGGTACAAAGTAGATATGGAATAGACTAACAAAAAGGAGGTAAATCTAAAACCTGTAAATTAGATATAAAAGGTACACAGAACAACCGGGGAAATGAAGGGTGCAATAGATTTCTGATAGCATAAGGCATGCCTGTAATAACCAGCAGTGTGGTCAGCAGGAAAGGATTTGGGCAACAAAGTGGTTATTGCTAAAAAGTGTGCACCATAAGCATTCACAGGACATTTTACTAAAATGAGCTCTAATCTGGTCCTGTGGATCTTCTGGGACACCTAGAAGGGGCCCAGTTCATGTGCCTCAAGATTGCTTTGCAAAGGGAGCTGAAGAACTGTAATTGAGACAACCAGGAGAACAGGGAACTAAAATGCTACTGTATGCACACATCACTGTATTCTGGATTGTGCATACATGAGAAATAGCAGATGCTCATCTCTTCCACAGTGATGACAGAGAGTTATTTTACAGGTTTCTCAAACAGCTACTGCCACATTCTTTCAATTTCAATCACATGTATTAGTTGACATCTTGCTTAAAAAAATGCAATTGAGACATACTTCACTATAGAATACTAAAACGTTGCTTTTTCCTTTCATAGAATCATAGAATCATCAGGTTGGAAGAGACCCACCGGATCACCAAGTCCAACCATTCCCATCAAAAACTAAATCATGTCCCTCAGCACCTCGTCCACCTGTGCCTTAAACACCTCCAGGGAAGGTGACTCAACCACCTCCCTGGGCAGCCTCTGCCAGTCCCCAATGACACTTTCTGTGAAAATTTTTTCCTAATGTTCAGCCTTAACCTGCCCTGGTGGAGCTTGAGGCCACTCCCTCTCATCCTGTCCCCTGTCACTTGGGAGAAGAGGCCAGCTCCCTGCTCCCCACAACCTCCTTTCAGGTACCTGTAGAAAGCAATGAGGTCTCCCCTCAGCCTCCTCTTCTCTAGGCTAAACAACCCCAGCTCTCTCAGCCGCTCCTCATAAGGCCTGTTCTCCAGCCCCTTCACCAGCTTCGTTGCTCTTCTCTGGACTCGTTCCAGAGCCTCAACATCCTTCTTGTGGTGAGGGGACCAGAACTGAACACAGGATTCAAGGAGCAGTCTCACCAGTGCCAAGAACAGAGGGAGAATAACCTCCCTGGACCTGCTGGTCACGCTGTTTCTGATCCAAGCCAAGATGCCATTGGCCTTCTTGGCCACCTGGGCACACTGCTGGCTCATACTCAGTTGGCTGTCAACCAACACCCCCAGGTCCTTCTCCTCCGGGCAGCTCTCCAGCCAGACTTCTCCTAGTCTGTAGCACTGCACAGGGTTGTTGTGCCCCAAGTGCAGGACCCGGCATCTTTGGTGAAGATTTAAGTGCAACCTGAGCACAGTGGTTCAGTAGGTGAGATTTTGGAGAGGCAACAGAAGTAGGACGCATTAGCATCACTATGAAAAACATTAGACATTTTCAAGCAATTTTCATACAACCCACAACAAAATAAAATGGTCTAGGAGACTTCTTAACTAAAACATTTCACCATTTCATTTCTGGGAAAAGGATTTTATTTGAAAGAATTAAACATAACCACTGTTTGTCACTAGGCTAAGGAACCATCCCTGCACTGAGTGGGCACAGCACTTTACACAATTGAGGACTAAATAATAATGGCAGCATTTCAACAAAAGGATGTTAACTGCTTACTGCAGCAGCAGAGTCATGTGTGAGAAGTGTGGTAGATCACGCTAAGGGTTACCAAAAGATGTAAAGCATTTTGCTCATATTTCCTCTGCATTACAGAGATGAAGTGAGAGATCACTACACCTCTGTGTCTTACCACTTTTATGTTAAACTTTGTCTGCATCTCTTATTCATTTTGCTGTTTCTTGCTCTCTATTTTTATAGGTAACTCCTGGAAAGGGCAGAAATTATTTGGAACTTGTTAAAAGGCAGATGTTCTCAGTATTAATAACAGTATGCCTGAACCAGCCAAGATGTTGTTAGAGAGTGTTTTTACAACAACATATTATAAAGAGTGCACCTTTGGAGGACTTCACTGGGAGATCACGGGAGCTGCATTTTCTATTGTATTTCACTTTATATTTGCATGTCCATTTGAACTTAAAAATCAAATCAAGTTTAGAGAATGCACATGGAAGACAGCATATATTTGTATTGCTTGCATTTGCAAGTAAATTCATGTGAATTCTTTGCCACAAAGAAGACAGGATGGTGGTTATAGTACCCAAAATCATAAGAAAAAAATCATGTCAGAACTTTCATACAAAAACTGCATTTCATTTAGAACTTTTCCAAACTTCAAAAAATAGGGTGACTATCCACAAAATAATACAGATTTAGAAAAAAAAATGTTGGGAAGAATTCAGCAAAGAGTGTGGCAAAACCTCTCCAAAGTTCTATCACTCTCCAAGGAAAGAAAGTTTTCTTGTGAGATATTTGCTACCATTTCCTTCACAGTCAGCAAAACTTATCTCTCAAGCTAAGAAGCAAACACAAGAGTCAGCAACAGAACTCACTTTCATATACATATTAATAATGTCTTATAATAAATTCAATTGCAACATCAAATTTCTCCTTTGGTAGCTTCTCTTTGGCAGCTGAATAAAAACATACTTAGATCTAGGCTTCATACAAAACTTTATGAAAGGCAAAAAAATAAATATAATCATCTGAGAATTAATAGACATCCCCAGCGATGCCTTACAAAGGCAAATAATGACTGAACCACTTATTTATGTGCAGTTTATGATTTCAGAATGCAAACAAATATGAATTTATAGGAAAAAAGGTTATGATGGAGAAATAAACTGACAAGGAGAATTTTTTTCAGTGTAATCATGCTGTACACGACAGGGAGATCTTACATGCCCAGATTACCTAGTTATTTCTAGTGCCTCCTGCCCCACCAAGTGGACTAATAGTGTTATTTTTTAACATAAATTTGTATATTTTTTTTCCTTCAGGACTAAATGAAGTATATGTTCCCATAGCAACAAAAGCTAATTCTTTCCAAATTTAGGTCTGAGCCTTTAGCACTGAATTCCATGGAAGCTTGCTTTCATATGAATCTTTGAAATGTGCTGTTATACAGGCAGTTTTAATCTGCAAAGCTCAAAGATGGAGGGGGAAAAATCAGTGATCTACGCATGGCATAATATATGCACCCATAAATGTACCATAAACTTCAATTTCTTAATCCTTTACATCCTCTAAAATATCTGTTTAACATGTCTGCTGCTGCTTTTTGCAAAATTTTTGTTCCAGTACATAACAATGGTTGTTAGACTGTTTATGGATTTCTAACAGAAAGCCTTGCGAAATGTGATATACAGTGAGTTCCAGCCTTCTAATCATGAGAAGAGATATAAGGAAAGAAAAACAGGACTAAAATGAATGCCAACTCAGGTTCCAAAAGCTTAAGGAAAAACTTGCTACAGTATGTCCAGGATGCAGAGAGTTTCAGGTACAGAAAAACTATCAGCAATTCAAATCATAAGGAACCTTAACCAGCAACTCATGTCCACTTTTTAAAAAGATGTAGTCCACATCAACTCCACCCCTCCACCATCCCGCATTTTAGGTGAAGACAACTGTTCATTCTTCTCACAGGAAGGCCATCTCATAGTTGGTCTTTTCGCATCCACATTTTTGTTCCAAGTATTCAAAGACTAGGTTACCTCTTTAATACTAATTACAGAATGCTGGGCTGCCTTTATACTGTTCTATTATAAAATTTTAGACTAGCTCAGGAAAAGACTAAAGCAAATGCTTAGAAGTAACCTTCGTTTAGAACTACACAAGTCAGGGAACAACTTATCTTTGTAGATGTGGAAAGGAAGGTTAAACCATACCAAGTAGCAATCCTTTGGCTACAAATGGTCTCATTAATTTTCCATAACCAAGCAATTTTCCCTACATTCATAACAGATAATGTCCTCTCATCTCTCTCTTGTATTAGAATAAGTTTTATAATATATCAGTATAACATATCATTTGTATTAACATTTTGTGATTTCTCAGAAAGAAGCATCTCCTATATACCATTTAGATTGTAATGCCCATCCTTTACAGGGCCACCCAAAATTACTACACTTCTACCTAATGATATCTGTCCATTGATATTTGAAATACTGCTGACACTACAAAGCAGCATAATATTTTGAAAATTATGTATTTAAGTATGTATCCAAACAGAAGATGAAAGTATCTGTTAAACATTCTGGTGTCAGTGCAGTTGTGCCTCAAAGTAACTGGACATTAAAACATTTATCACCAGTAATAAGGAAATTGATTAATTTTGAATTTTGTGAAACTCTACTATATCTTGGCTTAGTCTGGCTCAACCCAGGAAGGAACAGATCTAGTAACAACACATAAACAGCAGAGCAGCAGTAGATACAGAGACGGATGAACCCTCATGCAACCAGGAAAAGACATATAATACAGTCCACAAGAGAAAAGCACTAACAGCAAGCTGCTTCACGTAATTCTCTGAAGTCACAAAAACATTTTTCCCTATTAAGAGGAAGAGTAGGAACATAGTCTAGTCAGCATAAAATGCTGAGCAGGATTCCCATTGCGATGCACTCTGTCTACAGAGATGATATTTTTTCAGCAAACTGTAATATTTAAGCAAATTTACTGAACTGCAGTCCAAATGGCCAGTGTCCTTAATGAGGTTCTAAGGCTTTTCACAGAAAAGCGTAACATGAATCGTGTTTATTGCAGTTCTGTGGAAGCAAAAAATAGCCCTTTGAGGTGTTTATATACTCCACATCTCACGTCCTAAAAAGAACATACTGATTGAAGGCTAACCCTATCAAAAAATGTTTATGGAGATGTCTAGAATGCATCTTTAGTTTACAAAATACTAAATTATTTTTTTATTATTCTTTCCTGTTCTTTCTCAAGATGTGACAGCTTTCATCTTTGTCATTATAAGAGCATTGCATTCCTGAGACAGCTTCATGCTCTAACAGTCTAAAACATTGGGAATGATGGGCTCAGTTCTGGTCTCAAACTTCTAGATAAATCCCACCATTAATTACATAGCAAGGGTTTTTACAAGCTATTCCTCGATATATGCTTGCATTTCAGACACCGATATGGGTATATAAGCAATGTAAGCCCAGGAGACAGTCATCACTAATTCAGACTCACAGAATTGAGCAATAATGCCAGGAACGGCCATTGCAAAGCATCAGCTTCTTTTGCTCACGCTACTATAACCTTTCATGCATATCACAAAGCAGCAAATTCTAAAATAGGGACTGTTATATACTAGAAGCATTTCTAAAGAGTAGGCAACTTTTTAAGACCTTAAAATCAGTATAATCCAAACTATTTCCCTGGTTATATTTCAGCTCCTCTGTATTGATTAAATCTTCTAGACAAACCATATAGTATTGCAAAGATATATTGCTGAAGTCTTTTATATTTTTACACCCTTTTCAACATTCAGTCCTGAATTATGCATTTAGTGAGAATTCAGAAACTCTTTAAATATCTCATCATCTTTTATTTAGAGATAGCTTAACTTGAAAAGCCCTGTTAGGAGGATATGTTTTACATTTTTAAAGAGCAATATTTCCTTTACAACCAAGTCTTATGTGGTCTTACTTAAAAGCAGTCTTAGCGTCTTTCAGATGATATTACTGGATTTGCACTAGTGATAGTAAAAGATATTTCTAAATGTCTAAATCAGTAGCAACACATTTGATTCTTCTATGTTTCCCCTAATATTCATAATTCTTCAAGCTAATAACACAGAAAAGAGACCCACCAAAAAACCCCATGACTTGCATAAACATTTATTTCTATGGATTTGTCTTCCTTTCTATATATATAGTGTTTCCAGAGATCATCAATATAGCAATTTCCTGTCAACCCAGAAGGCTAATTACCACTCATTTTCAGAGACTGTCAAGGCTGAAGTATTAAAGTGGTCTGAAAATAAGTCAAAGAGATTCATTAAAGAGCCTTGAAATATGTTTCTTTGCCTTTTCCTTGGGCAAACAGGCATATCATTGTGTTTTATATGAAGATGCTGGGTGATAGCACTACTGAAATTCAAGTAGATGTGGTATAAAGAAAATGAATCTAAGTGTTTGGCTGAGGAGATCGTATCATCATGAATATATTTTGTTTTGCCTATTATAACTACTTTCTCTTAGCTTGAAATGAGTGGTTCTGTGCTGGATTTCTGTGGTGGTACAAATGGATATACCTTCTCACACTACTTGTTAAGAGTTAAAGAGTTTACCTCTGGGAATATTTCTTAGTGCCTCATAAGGATGAATAAAAAATAAAACCATTCATCCCTTCTGCAGTAAAATCATATTGAATGCACATGTTCATCACATCATCCTCTCAAATCAGATGGTCTGTGCTAATCTGTGGATTTTTAAAAGGCTTCTCTGTCACTTGTAGAATCCTGCATATGCTAGAAACACTCTTCATGGCTGGGGTAGCATCCGACAGATTTTTCTGTCCTTCATTGTTGCAGTATCCTTAAGAGAAAGGGTTGTCCTCTGAAAGCAACTACCTAGCATTTAGTTAAATGTGTGTTGGTTATCCCATCCTTGAAAGAAAAAGGTAGGCAGTCTGATGGAAGAGAAAAGGTGTTTTACAGAAGGGATTTGGCATGGAATAGGTGAGGAGAAAGTTGGTAAGGCAAAGGAAAGAAAAATTGTCAAACAATGTTTGAGGAAGAATGAAGTAAAAGTTTCATGGAAAAGGAAAATAAACCCTTATATCATGGAACCCATTACTTTTTTTCTCATTGTGTTGTAAATTCCCAAAGAAGAAGTTTTTACATTTTCCTTGAGGATCACAAAAGAGAGGCAACAGACAATTTAGCACAAATATTCGCTACTGGTAGCTGAGCACTTTAGTGCATCTTAGATTCTTGCAGAGCTTCTGGCACATGAGTTTTCTTTGTGTCATGTATGTAGTCATATAGGCATATGATCTGCTGGATTAAGTGTATTACAGGCTCTTATAATACACCTAGGAATGCCAACTGCTCTGTTATAGGGGATATTTTCTGCAGTGCTACTGGAGACTTGTTGGCAGGTTTAGTCAGTATTCAGGCACAGTCTAAATCCATTGGGTATGTTTTATGAAGTAAACTAGAAATTACATTTCCAGAAAAAAATACCATGTCCAACGTTCAAAATCTTGCATGGCTTTCACACAGAGTTCCTTCATATTGCTGAGATGCGTAGCCCATGACAAAACAGCTAAATGGAAGGTTTGCCAAAATAAGCAAGGTGGGAGATCCCTGCTTTGAGACTGGCACTTTGGGTCTTTCAGAGGAAGTATTTGACAAATTGTCAGGAGAAAAGCTGAAGGAAAGTTCATGGGGGCTGATGGGGAAAAACACTGTTATGAATTTTCTCACAAGAGTATTAAAACAAACTTTTCATTTCCATCTTGGTTTAATCTAGCATAGAACCTTTTTCCATCTAACATTTAAGAGGTTCCTTAATATACAGGGAACAGCCCACATAAATAAAATGGAAGATTCATGTAACATTAACTATTTAAGACAGTATTATTGCTGTCAAACCATGTATTCATTAGAAATGGATAAGTGAAAAGGAAACCCTTCTATTCTTCTCATTTTATCCATCTCATAATTTCTAATTAAATGGAGCTTGTATCTCAATTGCTCTGGCTTTTGGAATTAAAGAACTGCAGCTCCCATGATAAGCTCTTCCCTCATCTCAAAATCCAAACCGTTTAATTTGCTTAATATACTTAAGTTTATACTACTTAAAATTGTAATTTAAAAATATTAACACAGCCCTTTTTAAAAATAATGTAATAGGAAAATAAGCATACAACACATTAGAAATTTTTTTTCTAAGTTTCTGATTGAAACTTCCAATATCAGCTTTTTGTAAAATTTCAAGATTCCTTAAGGATGTATACCAAAAATTGTTAGATTTGTTGTGTGGTATAACTATTTTTTATAGGGTAGATTTTATCAAGAAAATCCTGTTCTTTGAATAACACTCTATTGTAAATACATAGAGACAGCTGAGGGGGACACTGAGAGATCAGCAGGTATTATAGAGAAATTCTTCTGCCCTGATATCAAAGCAATGCCATGCTCCACATTTTTATTTCAAACAGATTAAAAAGCAAATATCTGAAAATAGCTCCAGTCTTGCCAAGTGACCCCAAACCACCTTCAAACAGAAGTTTTTTGTAAGATTACCATAAGATACTCTTCCTGGAGAGCTTTTAAAAATATGATCTCAGCAACTTCAATAGCTTCCTTTGACAGACCAGCCTATGTACAGGCCTTGATTTCAAAGGATTTGTATTTAATTTTACATTTAGTGGAGTTCAATAGAATATGCCTTGTCCAACATATAGCAGGATTTTACTTTATTGTTTTTACTGAAAAATGTTCATTTAAAAAACAGAGTTGATATTGCTAGGAAATTTTAAGATTTTCAAGTATGCAATATCTTTGAAAGAAAAATACGAAAGTTTTCTATGTTAAGATTTTTAAAATCACCATATAAATGTGAACTACTTGTACGATAATGTGAAAAGGTGGAATACTTAATAGTACAAGTGACAGTGTTCTTACTACTTAAGGAGCAAGTATGGCAACTCCATTAAATACCAAAGTATCAAACTGAGAATCCATTACTTAAAGGAAAGGTGACAGCTTGCCTGAAGAAAAAAGAAAATATGTATAAACTCACATTATAATTGTTTTAGAAAAAACATTCATCTGTTGTAAAAGAATATGCCTAATTTACAGCAACAATTGTTCTTTTTTTCTAGAAGAGGGATGAATTTACATTAATGTCTCAAATCCTAAGGAAAAAAAAATCACCATGTGACAGTCGAGCACAAAGAAATTCTTGAGTTTATACTTCTAATTAGAAGTTTAACAGTTTTGTGGTTTTCAGTAAGGTATGTTAAAACTGTTTACAGTAAAAGCGCACCAAAAGTATTCCCCCAAGAAGAGCTACAGTCTTTGCACACCTTTGGGTAGTTACTGCTTAACTGCCTTTTACAGCTTTAGGGTCACAGTTTATCGAGTATTTGGAAGCTGCTTAGCATGTACTTTTATACATTGAGAGAAACTGAAATTATGAAGCGTGTCAGCGATGCCATCACAAAAAATAATATAAGACAACAATCCAAGCCAATCTTCTCTGAATCAAACCACTCTGCACATCCATTTTTAGTCAGATAATAGGTACAGAGCAGAGGAAGAATTACTATGTTACACTACATTGGCACATATGTCAATAGCCTGATGACATCTCCTACATTCAATCCCAATACAGTGGCACACAGTTTAAAGTGTAGGGTTGATAGCATTAGGACCTTCCAAAGTCTCTCAGTACTAATCCTTTTGGAGGAGTGGAGATATGTATTGGCTATGTAATGATACATAAATGGGGCACTTTATGTTTGGGTTTTTTTTAGTAAGTGAAATGTGCTTCAGTACACGTAATTGACCACAGCTAGACTGCCTGAGTTTGGATACAGTGGACCACTTCTCAGTGATACTAAACACACTGAAAGCACTTCCAAAGCCTCCGCTCTTCAGGTAAGGGGGAAACAGGGAACATGGGTAGAACCAACATCTACTGCACCCTAGTGAACTTGCCATATCGTACTTGCTGGAAAACAAGGTGTTCCAAAGATGAAACCATTTTCAAACGGTTTGAGAAACAGTTTCAACAAAGATGGGGAAAAAAATAAATCTTAAAAAGACAGTAATCCATGGCATAATTATCTAATAATTTGGAAAAAAAATATACATGCATATTCCTACATGTACGCAAGTGAGTATGAGGCATAAAAATATGACACAATTACATCTATGGAAAGTTGAGGCTTAGCACCAGTATTAACTGTCACATCAATTCTTGTGATTATGAATTGCTGTTTAGAACAAGTTAGCTAGCTCAATCCAAGATCACAGAATCACAGAATCACAGAATAACCAGGTTGGAAGAGACCCACCAGATCATCGAGTCCAACCGTATCCATGTGGTCAGGATGGCAGGATTTTAGGTTAATGTTATACCCAGTTGACAACCAATCCCTGTGAGTTGTTGTTGGAGAAAGTCCACACTTTGCTGCTCCTCAGCTTGCCAGCCAACAATGCAACTACCGACCATGAAGCCCCTGTGTACCCTGACCTTCATAATGACCCTGTGAAGGAAGCAAGACTCACCCCAGGCTCAGTTAACAAGGTTCATCTAATCTTGTAATGTAAAACTGCCATAGATGAATTCATTCTCAAACTAAGTTTGAGATTTTGAAACATCCTTCTACACTTCTTCCCCATCTGAGTCTAAGAAGGTTCCCAAAAGAAAGGCTATGAAATCTGAAATATTTCACAGTTGTTTTCTCCATGTTGAAAAATACTGTGTTTTGATTCAAAATGCAACAGTTAAATTTGAAGTAAATTAATTTTTTCAATAAAATTTGCCATTTGCCATAAATTATAATACAGATTTTTTTCCTAAGATTACACTAGAAAGGAAAAATCAGTAAAATATTTACTGTCAGTAAAATTCTAGTGATAAATCAGTATTATCAGCTTTTTGTTGTTAATTTATCACAACAAAAAAAATGTTTTAGTAGTAATATTTTTTCCAGTAAACAAAAAAGGCATTATTTTAAACCATACATTTAAAATGTAACACACTTCTGGCAAGCATATGGGCTCTGATTGTCAAGCATATGCCATAAATTCATAGGCAGAGTCAGGGCAAATCATTTGACCTTCTTGTGGCTCAGACAATCCAGCTGTAAAATTAGATGAAAGCAGAACTGAAAAACAGATGCTGCTGCATCCAATTTAAGCTTTCTTGAACAAACAACATCTTAAAAGAGCAGAATTAACGTCTTGTATGGGCTGTAATATTTTATTTGATGCTTATTTGCACAATCTGTAAATTAAAATAAAAAACTGAAAAATTTTGCAAGCCCGCTGCAGGTACTAAAATTCAATTTCCTAATTTATGAATTCCTTACATGTTTCCAAAGACAAACAGTGCCTACCTGGAGAACTGAGCCTATTGGCCTTTGGCAAGGAAGGTTTGCCTGAAGTCAGTTGGGTACCACAATCTAAACCATCTGTCACATCCACTTTGGACCCGCAAGAGCTTAGAAGAGCATACAGAGAAAAGGCCAGGCCAAACCACATGACACATCCAATGATATAGTTCACCATCTAGGCAGTCAGCCACCCCAGAAGCTCTAGCTAGAATTTGAAATTCCTCTTTCTTCCCATCAAGGCATCGAGAAATCTACTTTTTGTTCATATCTGGGTTGCCAGCTTCTGCCGGGCTCCAGCATGTTGGCAGCTGACAATAGTTAGGGTACTTAAATGTCGTATCCAGCAGGCTTTTCCTTCCCTGCTAGGAGGACTCAGACACACCTATGCAACCATGGATGTGCGTTGCTTGTACTGCATCTGTGCAATCACAGGTGGTGGAGCCCTTATGATCTTTAAAACCAGAGTTTGTTCTCAGGCAGGCAGGCAGGCAGAATGTGAGTAGTTGCAGTTGCAGACATCCATGTGGAAATATGAATTTTCACGTCGCTGCTGCTGGATTTGCTAAGAAGTTTATATTGGGAAAGTATTTAAAAATCCTGAAGGCAATTAAATGCTAATCCAACCAAAACCAGAACACACACCCACAACTCAAGCCTGCTTATCTCTACTTGAACTTGGGCATTCAGACTACTCTTTAAGACTTTATTTCAAAGGTGAATGAAGCAAACATACCCGAATTTACACCTTTTATTTTTGCATTTTGATTATGTTTCAGACCATAATTTGGAACAAACAACTAAAAAAACCCCCAAACAACCCTAAGAAGAGTGAAATTAAGTGTGTTGTGGTTTTCTCTATCCTATTCCGTCTATTGACTGCATAGAGTACTCAATTAATTCAACAGAGCTGGAAGCCATGTTTGCCCCACTCACTTTTCCAAACCAGAGACTATTCCTTGTTTAGTAAATGATTTGCCTTTCCCTGCCCCTGAGGTGGATCTTGCTTGTGCAAGCCAAGCAACCATAAAACTGGTTCTGACGTTACTGTAGATATTTTAGAGCTCTACGTATAGCAGCATGGGGCCCTCACAGATAAATCTGGGTATATGGCACATTATAATTAAACACTACTGAGCCAGAACACTGAAAAAAGTTTCAAATTCTTCAACATTTTTTTCTTACCATGATGTCCAACTAATGCCGACAGGTGCATTTCTCTTTACAAATAATAATGAAATGCTAGTAATTAGTATATAGTGTAGCAATTAATGTATAGTGTAGTAATTAGTGTATAAGTATAGCATACTATATTTTTGGTGGCAGCAAAGAAAATAAATTCTTCCTGAGTATACTAACCACATTTTTGCCCTACAGGACTAAAGCTGATGGAAATATATTTCTCCTATAAATGCCCCCTCATACCTTTGGAGCTGTTTATGAGGAAGGAGTTATTATATTAATTATCCTGTCATTCTGAAATTTAATTCATGTAGCAATATCCAATATCATGTCCTAAGTGTACATTGTATTTTTCAGATCAAGATTTTTTTAATTATTATTTCAAAAAAAGCCCCTTTATTTTTAACAAATTTGTATGACTTCTTGTCACTTTATCTGATTTGGTTCTTTCATGGAGCTAATCCATCACTTGGTTACTGAGATAGCTTTTGCAATTCAACATACTTTGCCAGGGAAAGTATGCATATTTTATATCTTCTTTAAAAAAGATTTTAAAGAACAGTGTGAATTCCCTAGAAAGCAAGCTGTAGAGAGATGAAGTCAAATTCTTTGTTAATAAATGTCACAGTCTGATCAAAAAGTAAAATAAAGGGAGGAAAATTGCAAGTTATAATACAGTAACTAATTCAAACAGAAAGACAACGAACACATTACTGATGAGACAAAACATGATGTGTTTATTCTTGCCTTTTTGGATTATATAAATTCTCACAAACCAACTTTATCTATATAAGTGTATGATGCTACAAAATTGATTTTTATAAAATTTGATCTAAGACTAGATGCGCAAAGATATTTCTTAGAGAACGAACAAACAAAAGATAGCATTACTTACTTTGCAGAGAAAGAAGACTGCAGAAAGTCCAAATATGATTAAATCCAGCCTTATTTCCCTAACACTTTGAGCATTGTGGATAGTTAATATTTGCATGTTATCTGTGAATTTTAATTAAACATGAATGTTTCTGTTAAATGGAGTGGAACCTCATTTTATATTCCAACACAGTCATAAAGTTTTAAGCATCAGGTTAAATGTCTCAAATAGTTCCAGAGTTTTGTAAGTAGAGACCAATAGAATTTCATTTTGTCATAGAAATATTTTAGTAGTAGGGAGAGCTCATTCAAATGAGAGACAGATTAGACCAATGAAATTCCACTTCATATGATACAAAGATGCCTCTTTTGGGAGGGATTCTTCAATTCCTAGTTCCATCTTAGCCATTTCAGCCTTGGTATTTTAGTTCAAATATTTATCTTGACACAAGTTTTTTTTGTGTAATAGTATTTTCTGAGACACTATTTAAAGGTCTTCCTCAAAAACTTTATCATTCTTATCAAAAGTTTAAGGTCCAAAAGAGGTCTTACAGTTAAGTTATGGTTTTGGAAGACAAAGAAACAACTTCTAGCTGAGAAACTGCCAAAAAAGAAGTCTGCCACGGCAAAAACGTGAGTGGGCTTCACAGAGTATGTGGCCATAAGGAACCAAGCAGAGAGTTTGCCTAAGCAGCATTATAAAAAAACCTTATGTGCAAGGCAGAGAATGCTGCTTGCATTTGTGCCTTCTAGGGTAGGGCAGATGACAGGTTAAAAACAGATGAAGTGAATAAGAACCAACACCCTTGAAAAGTTTCAGCCTTTTCCTTTCTTCTTCTGTTGTTAAGATTTGTTTTGTACTTGAAGCTTTACACCTAGTTGAATGTCTACACCTGTGAGGATAATGTAGAGCAGCCAAGGGCCATCAGCTTCAGCTGCATTGTGGCTGTTGTCCACAAGAGCAGCAAAAGCCATGCAGAAGAACAACTGTTTGAGGAAAAAGGTTAAGACTCTAAGGTTGCCATGCTGAATGGAGTACTGGATAATGCTTAGTAAAATGTCATAGTCATCTATATGGAGCCTGTCCAGGTGCTTTTATTTGCCAGAGATAGCAAAATGAGGCTACACAGCACTTCAATACCAGCAAATCTGTGAGTTTGCAGTAAGATGGGTGCAGGTATTGTGTTGCATGGAAGAGAACCAGGAAAAGTACTTTCTGTCATCAAAATTTCAGTGCAAAACTTGAAGTGATTGTGGTTAATGTATTTCTTATTCCTGAAAAAGTTAGCCAATGACCACAAAAAAAAAAAAATTAAATCCTCAAAATTGGGAACATTTCCATGGCTTAAGGGTGCAAGTAAGATACTGATTTCATAGCAGGGACATTCAGTAGGCCTTGGTCATCCGTAAGGGAGAAAAGAATATACAGGAAAAGGTGGAAAGTAAGGATAACCTCATAAGAATCATTTATGATATGTGCAAGTTTCCTTTAGGAGCCTCTAGAAAACTTCCAGCTGTGGGTCAGAGAAAATTCAAATTCTTTATTTCCATATTACCAAGTTGTGTTTTTATACATCCCTAGCACTTTAGTCTCCCCTTTTTAGACATCTTGTAAATTACTATTAATTAAGAAAGCTATTATCAGAATATGTTGCTGTACAATATTAAATTTTTCCAGGACATGATAGTGTACAATATTACAATAATGTTTCAGAAAAAAAGGAGCATGTTGACTTTAATCGCTAACATTTCATACTGCTTTGGTTCGACTTTTACATAAAAATGAAGATGTGGCAAAGATAAATACAAAGTTCAAAAATTTGTAATTCAAACTTATGTGAATGATTAATCAAATTATTTTTTTATTTTAAAAAATCAGTATCAGTTCATAAAGTAAGGGCAGATCAAGGTCATCCTACATTAATAAAATATTAAGCTACATAATACCTCTGAACTGAGCAGGGTTTTTTTGGGGAAGATAAGTTAATTGGTATTCTGACCTTTTACTTATAGTGCTGACCTGAGGCTACCAGGAAAGACAGTCATTCTGGAAGGAAATGTGCAATAAGATATTAAAATTTTTATTGTCTCAACAAGCTATCTACATTCTTAGGCAAATAGCTTGCAACAGAATTAAGCCTGTCTCTGGCTATATAGTGCACTAAGGCAATGTCAAGAGCTTCTTTTATTATTTATGGGGTTTTTTGTTCAATTTGGCTGGTGTTTGTTTTGCTGAGACCTGACTAATCTCACTGGAAACTGTTCCAATTATCCAGATATGACAAAGTTCAAAGACTGTTCACACATGAGGGGCAGCAAGCAGTCAGTAGAGGAGAGTTTTCTGCCCAATCAATACCCCTAGCCCCATCCAGTACGCACCGACAAACAGGATAAGCGTCATCTCCTCTTCCCCCAATCCCCATTAAATGTTCTTGCAAAATGTCACATACTGCACACGCCAGAGACAGAAATGTTATCACAGCACAGGTCAGTAAACTATTGATGGGACTAAGCTACGTCTACTGATGTTCAGGGAAAGACGTGTGGCAGTTTGATCTAGCAAGAGGGATATTTTGTATGCCAAACACAGCTCTCTTCTCTGTGTTCTCTTTTTTTGTTCACTTTACAATGCTTCAATGTCAAAGCTTCAGCAAACATGAGATTGTACTGCAGGGATGTTTGCAACAAATGTCTAAAAAAAAGAGAAAGGAGAGGGGTTTTTTGTATGTTGCAGCGTTCTAAAAAATTAACTTGTAGTTTCTTACTCCTTAGAGTGTCTGACCCTTCATGCTGTTACAACTTCATCACACACGAAAGTGGTGACTTACAATGACGAGATAGCCAAGTTTACTAATGTTCTAATTATGTCACTGCAAATTAAATGTACAGTAGTTTAAATTGCTTTGATAATGCCTGTAGGGTGATTACTTGCAATGAGAGCAATATCAGGTCAGACATTTGGGTCACAGTGTATCAACCTTTCCTAACAAAGTTGGACTTCTTTCATCTGATTTTAGATTTGTCATAACATAAGTTTTAGATCATAAGTTCTATTTGTTTAGGGGAGAAAAAAAATAAAATCAAAAGCAATGAAAGCTTCCATGTAGTATAGCACTATATAATGTATAATTTAATATTAGCTTTTTCTCTCTCTACAGATGTCTGATTCTGTTTGCATATGTTCAGCGTACTGCTCAACTATGGATAGAAACCACTTGAAACTACAGACTTACAAAGTCCACCCCACCACTGTAACATAAGACAGGCTTGCAAGAAGATCCCCTAATTTCCTTATGGATAGACCAAAGGCTAGTTAAAATTGAAACGTATATTCTTGCTTGGACAGAGAAAGCAAAAATCATTCTGACGTATTTCTGAGAAATGAGTCAACTTTGCATATCTCCCACACTCTAATGAATAATGCAATATTGGTAGTCATGGGACAATCTATATTGTCTTTGTATACATTACAAGGCCCATTCTGTTCCTTCCAAAATCCTCTCTCCAGGGCAAAGTGAATTTACCACACTTCTGGTCAACTAACTTTTCTGGAAATGGTACAGTCTGGACTTCTGAAATACATACTATCTACAGTATACCTATCTTACATTAATAACCATGTGTTTGCAGGCATGTATACATGCATATGCATATACATGTATTCACATTGTATACAACATTTTTTTTTTTTACTAGAAAAAAAGTGATTTTTTTTTCTTTATTTGTGATAAAAGCTAAAGAAAAAAACCCCACTTCATTATCTTATATTTCAACTGATAATGAAACTCAGTGTCTGAATTTCATTCACCTGTGCTGGCACCAAATTGATCAGGCACTCCAAAAACTGGTTTTTGGGGCAAGAATTTCACTCAGTGTAAAACCACACATGGCTATTGTTACTAGATCTGCTAATGAAAAGACAGTAGCAGATGGTATTCTCCAGGCAGATGCAAGAAAGCTATGCCTCTTCAGCTAGTAGAACATAAGCCAACTTGAAATCAAAGTCCTGTGAAAATACAAGTGCAATCCTGAGCTTGAAATAATAAGCCTTCTGGATATTCAGAATGTATCTATTTTGGCTGCACTGGGATTGCTACACAGCTTTTTTTAGTGTCCTGCCACTTAATCTGTGGCTAGAGCTGAGGTTGTGTCTACTTGCATTCTCTCATACGGATACATATTATAAAACTGTTTAGCTATACCCATGAGAGTAAACAGAACAGGTCAGAACTAGGGTGTGATGATACACATTGCTGTCACTCTCTTGAGACACGTTTGGCCTGTGCCAACTAGTTTCATCCAGAAATACTCAGGGACAATCAGGGGAAACTATTACAGATCAAGAACCACTCTCAGCAGGCAGAAGAGACCAAACTACTCTGCTTTGAGGAAGGGGACAAAAGGAAAAGAGGGAAATTAACCACATGGAAAAAGTTGTGCTATGCCTTTTATCCACAAGGAGAGATGACAGGGTTTTCTCTATTTGCTATAGTAAACATAGCCTCTGAGGTCTACCTGCAGAGTCTGACAAAGCACTTACAATGAAAGTATGAAGAACACAAACATTCACCAGTACAACAATCTGCTTCCTTAGAAATACAATGTTTGAAACAGCTAATCAAGTGAGTACTCTTGTAACTGTGCCAAAGGATATAAATAAGAAGCAGATATGTGAGAAGTTTTAGGGTCTAGTATTGTTTTGCTTCTGGCTAACAAATGTATCTTATTTTGATGGTCTGATTCTGAACCTCACATCTCAGCTACTATCCTACATAAGATGAGGCTTAGAAAATGATCCATTGAAAAAGGAAAAAAAAATAGTTGGCTTATTGACTTGGAACAGGTGGTTAAAAGGGACATCATGAAAACATTTAAATACTCAAAAGTATGTTGATTAAATGTAAAGCAGATACTTTTGAAATGTTCAGATAGCTCAAACTAATTTTTTAGGGAAAATAAATTCAAGCAGAATATGTATACATTTTGGAAAGAATGGGAAACATTAAATTTAATTCAAGTAGAAGTGGGCAGAAATAAGCTACATGGTATGGGAAATTTGCTCACTTAGTGGAATTTAACAATAGTAAATTTACTTACTGCCAGATACTACCCTCTGAAATCTACTGTTCTGATCCAGAACATAAATTCTTCTGCATGTGCAGTCAAATGGCAACAGTAAGAAACCTAGATAGTGTGAAGAAAATCATACAGATGTATGTTTGCAAAGAAAAGCCGAGGATTACATTGGAAAGCAGAGGCCTTTCCTCTGGTTCAAAAGGATTTTTTATGTTCTTTCTGTTCTCAATCTTCTTCCATCTGCTTCATAGTACTGCCTAAATCTCTTCTTCTATGTGAATGTCTGGCTAACTTACATTTTGGAACACATACGTGTCTTTCTCCCCAGAGCTAATGAAACTCATCCCGAATTTACTATTTCTTTGTTCAGTATTAACTATTATTTAAAAAAATAAGAAAGAGCGTGTTATCAAAACAATTATAAGAAGCTCGAAGAGAGAGTTTTGTTGAGTATGACTGGTATAGGGTACACATCACCTTTTGATGGAGAAGAGGGAGTTAAATATGGTTTCCAAAGGGGAACCAACCAACCAACTACCCCTTCCCCAAAAACATAATGCAAAATATCGGGGGGGGAGGGGGCTTAGGGGTGAGGAGAGCAGAATAATGGAAACTTACAGTTTCTCTATTCAGTACAGGGCCACAGATGATCTGAAGCCTGTTTAGAAATTAATCATGCTGCATTTGCTTCTTTGAACCATCTACTATACGATGACCATAGGCTGCTACATGCATATAATCACATAATTGTTTAGTTTAGAAAACATCTTTAAGATCATTAACCGCAGACTTAGCACTGTCAAGTCCACCACTAAACTGTGTCCCTGAGCATCACATCTGTACATCTTTTAAATGTCTCCAGGGTGCAATTATGATTGTTAAGAAGATTTCACTGGCATTTTTTTTGTCTAAATGGTGCAGAATTGTACTTTGCATATGGATCACCTCAATGTAATTTCAGTGAATATTTGGTATCACACTGCTCTGTGCTTCTTGTTTCACATCAGAGTCCTGCACAGGGTTGCAAAAATTAGGATACAATTTATACAGCATTGCCATCTGTGCAGGGTATGACTATCATAAAAAATGCACAAACACCTTCTGGGGTGAGATATTTTGTGATTATTACATAAGAGATAGATATTTAAATGCATACTTTAAGCTATTCGAGTCTAATGCAGAACTGCTGGAAGTCAGTTACAGACTAATAATGTATTTTGCCAGGCCCTTGTGTTTGGCTAAAATTTTGCCTAGTCCAGTGATTTTAAGACTCTATTCCCAGCCAGGCCATTCCACCCACTCACCGCCTTTCATCAGTAATTATCAGGACAAAGTGAGGTTTTTTGAAAAAGAAAAAAACAGGAAAAAACTCTCTGCAATTACAACCCCCCAAAATGCCACCAACCACTACCACCAAAAAAAACCCCCACAGCTGCTCGCATCCTAAGAATAAGTTAAAGAGTATAAAAACACAGCAGCATTGATTATATTAATAGTGAACATACTGCACTTCAAGGGAGAAAAAGTCACAGTTAAGAGTACCTGGTCTGGTCTTCTAGACCAGACTTCTTTCTGGGAGCTAACCAGAAAAAAAAAATAATAAAAGGAGAGTAAAACCCTGAGAATTTCAATACATTACAGACTCAAGATTTGCTTTTTCTCTTGAGTGAATGTGAAGGGTTGTGGTGAGGCAGTGTAATTTCAACAACCTCCCCAAAAAACGACCCTACAGTGAGGTACTTACTGTCCAGGCAGAGCATTGCCTTATGACTATGGTGGGACTGCTCCAGTGTCAGAAAGTAGAACATCTTCTATAACTAACAGATAACTTTTCTTTGATAATATGCCAAGAAAATAATAACTTTGCTACAGCAAAATGTAAAATTCTGACAAATGGAGGCATCTATCTGTTTCCACAAATCCCATGATGATTAGTTTGGCCCTAATTAACAGTAGCTTTCTAAAGTGGGAGCTAATTGCTCACACATATAATGTAGATTTCAATAGCTAAAGTGAGCAATAATGAATAACTTTGAAGCTTGCCTGACAGAGTGCTTAGTCTACAAAAAGTTAAAGTAGTACCTTGAATATAGCTGATAAATGAGATTCCTTTACTGTCCTCCACTTTCCATCAGTATTTGAGCGCTATCACTTTTAATGTTTCAGGTTTGGAGCTTTGTCTCTTAAAGTCAGAGATTTATGGTGAATGAGAAATGTCCATATTCAAAAGGTAAAAGGAGATTCAGATTATATCCTTTTCTGACCATTATAATTAATAGGTGGATCTTCAGTTGTAACTAATTAAATGGAGGTCAGTGTGTTGCCATGGTAATGTCCTAGCCAAGCAATTTTACCCATTTTCCAGTCTACTGCCCCTTTGCATAACTGCAAGTTATAAAATGTTTTAATTGCATGATTTGCAAATGATGCAACATCTGGACACAGATTTACATATAAAGGAAGAAGATTAATGGGATTATTAACATGTCTGTGCAAACCCTTAAAGTACTGAATATAATTACTGAACATCAGTATTTTCACTGATAGTCTGTGTGATGTGTTGGAAATCCATACAATTCAGGAAGAAAATTGGAGATGTGTATTCTTCTTCCTCTATGAAACTGGTAATTAGAAGAAGCGTCATTCTACATCTGCCTTGGAATAACAGAAACATCTTCAGCCACTTCACCAAAACAACAGTATAACTTTTTTACTTGTACTATTGTTTCATTTGATGAAGTTAGAAAACAAATCGTGTTAATGAATTCTAAAAATTCTTGTTAGCTATTTTTACAGCATTATTTCAAAAAAGACACTAAAAAATATTAAGAAACATAATTTTAAAAATATAATTTGCTTCTTATTAATCACAATCAAACAATTCCATGAAAAAGTTACCAACATACAGAAGTAAGATTCTAACTTCAATCAAGAGTCCTACAGCAGTTACATGAGAATAATAAAATTATTTAGCAAAAAAAGGAAAAAAGAAAAAAAAGAAAATTTCTAGACACAGAAAAACAACTGTATACACACTTAGAAATACTAACTTTGAAGTTAATGTATTTGTATCCTAATGGACTGAAGAAAGTATAAGCTTGCACTCTGGTTACCCTTTAATACAGCCAAGAGAATGAAGAGCTCTCTCGTCATGTCATGAAAGCTACAGATTCTGTTCCTCTGCAAAAGCAGCATGAAACTGGTTCTCCTTTTCTCAGAATGCAACAGTGATTATGCAAAAGGTACAGATTGGTACCAAAAACATCCCAAAGACAGTAGCAATTAGAAGCCTCAACGACTAATTTTCCATACATGCTTTCACCTATGGAAGGACTCTGGACAAAATTTTGAACAGAAACCACACGATTTAGGAATCTAGTTTCCATTATTAGAAATGGCTTAGAAAATGAAGTCATTTCAATTTAGCTTCCTAAATAACATCTTTTATTTTTTCATTCAATAGTCAGTTTAAAAACTAGAACATTCAAGGTTCAGTTCTGCAGCAGCTTCAATTTTTGCGTGCTATATATTCAGATCTATTTAAAGCATAGCTGGTGAACTTGTGTTGTTATGCAAAACTTATTGTCTGCAATAGATTTGTGATGGGACTTCCCATAAACATTGGAAAGATTTTTTACTGACACCAAAACTATGGGACTAAGATAAATATTTCTACCCAATTTAAAGATTTTAAGATATTTTCCACCCATATGACCTTATATAAATGCTTTCTAATACCAACTCATCATAATGCAAGAGCTAGTCATTTATACTGAAGTAAATCTAGAATAATTTCTGAAAAGTTTGGGGTGGCCTCAGATTTACTAAATTATCATTAACTACTCTTGTTTTGATACAATGTCTATGTGAGGGACATAAAATACTCTGTTCCGTCCATCAACCCCCTTTCACCCTCCTGAATAGAGAAGTTGTCTCCCTTTCACACATTTCTTTGAAAAAAATCCAAGATATAGTAAATAACACATTTTTCCTAGATTTTCAAAATTAATAACCCGATAAGTTCTAGATGCTACAAAATAATAGAACAATTTTAAGTTTTCTGAAATGCCTGCTTGAAACCATCCCACTGATACAGATTTTAGGCACGATTTTTGGAGATTTCTTTGATTTCAGTATGTAGTGAGTTGGCCCTGGCTGGATGCCAGGTGCCCACCAAAGCTGCTGTACCACTCCCCTCCTCAGCTGAACAGGGAAAGAAAATATAACAAAGGGCTCATGGGTTGAGATAAGGTCAGTGAGATCACTCAGCAAATACTGTCACAGGCAAAACTGACTCAACAAATTAGTTTAAGATATTACCTACCAAAATCAGAGCAGGGCAATGAGAAAATAAAATCCAAATACTAAAACAGCTTCCTCCACCCCTCCCTGCTTCCCGGGCTCAACCTCACTAGAAAAATTCTCTACATCTTTCTCCACAGCAACACAGGAGGATGATGAATGGGAGTTGTGGTTAGTTCATCGCACATTGTCTCTGCTGCTTCTCACTCCTCAGGAGGAGGACTCCTTATGTTCTTCTCATGCTCCAGCATGGGATCCCTCCCATTATTAAGCTTCTCCAAAACCTTGCCACACAAACCCAATACAGAATATACTGGTGCTACTATTGCTTTAATAAAATCCACACGGTGGATTTTTCTCCTGTCTCCTGCATAGTCTTTGGTAACACAGCCAAACTATAATCTTAAAAATCAGTTGATATGTAGGTGAACAAGTATAAAGTTGAGGAAGAGAAATTAGATGAAAAATGGGTGAAATAAAATAATGTGATGTCAATTAAACTAATAAATATTTATGAAAATTATAAGAGTAAGAATAACAATAAAGATAATTGCAAACAGATCTAGGAGATGACTAATGTGATGTAAAGAATCCTGTACACAACGTACTTGTGCTCAAATAATGATGTACTGTGCAATAATGAAAAGACCCATGACTGAAGAAATGTGTGCCAGTTAGTTGTCTCCACATAATCCACATCATTTTTCCAAGTTAAGTTCTTTTATCTCACCAAGTACTTGTGCAATTCAACACAAAGTCTAAATGTTGCTGCAAGTAGATTGTATGAGTTTTATCTACAATCTATATCTAGAGATGTAAGTGTTCCTAATTACCTATAAAAAAATAAAAATGTTGTATCTGTCCCAGAAACCACAAAAATCACTTTGAAAATGACCAGATAAGACACATCCTCTTCCATCTCAAAGAGCCAGCAGATGGGACAGATGTGTCAAAAACAAAGAAAACCCAACAACAAAAGAAACTCTAGAGCATGTTTTTTTTACACTACTTCTCTGAGGGTGGTACAAGAATTTATTGCTTCTTACGCAGAACCCAAAGCAAAGTATATCCCTCAATTATCTTGATGATTTGTTATTTTGCTAGACTTTCACATCAGAAACTAGAGTCCTGGTCAGAAGGCAAGAATGCAGATCCTGTGATGATGTGTCTGTAGCAAAACCAGAAACTTGGGACTGAGTACCTTCTACCTTCCTCCACCTCAATGTGAGTCAGAAATCACATTGGGATCTAATAAAGTGTTTATAACCAAAAGAGTTCCAAAGTTAAACGAAAGATATAAGAAAGTGAGGGAAACCAGAGAAATAGTACAAAAATCTGAAGTACACGTAACACAGTCTTACATTCCTCTATTTTAAGTTTCTAATGCTTGTTGGGGCATCTGGAAAACGTTTGTAGTATATGAAGCCTGGCATCTACTAATCAAAGCACCGAAATAAGGAGAAACTCTGGAAGAAGCATGGATTAAATACATTTATCCAATAGTCCCTACACACAAAATTTTCTCTTCTGACCAAAACCAAACTTTGCTTGTTAACTTTGTTTGAATGAAGTGTAGGTTGTTTTACCAGTTTCAGTTAAATGAAAGAACTAATTTGGGGATACAAGGTGGGAATGGGGAATTGTAGAAATCACGTGTGCATGACAGTGATGCTATTAAAATGGTATTTAAATACTCAAGCTTTTGGGTTTTGCGCATTACTTTTGAAAATGTTTTAAAATTATATATCACAAATGAATCCTAATTGCATGCACACAAGATTTTCTGGATTAGATTAGCTTTCACAGATGATTTTTTCATGTTCTCTTACGATGTTTTATTAAAGAAATAATTACAAAAAATGATTAATAAAATACCACTATTCACCCACTGGCATTTCTGGCCTCATCAAAAGTGTCATTTTTTTTGTGTAATAGATTGACTCACACTTCAAGTGTGAAGCAACACTTGAAATTACCCATGCACATACTGATACATGTTCAAACAATAAGCCAAGGGGGAAAAAGTAGTCCAGGAAACCCTCTACAGTAATTTTTACATGTGTATATTCCAACAAATGCGCATTTGACATATCACTCAATAATAAGCAGCATACCAGCATATGAAGACTATCTCCAAAACCACACTTGTCAGCATTTTTTAAAAAATATCTGATGTGTAAAAAAAGATACAAGAATGTTAATCATTTTGCTCCCTATGCAATTCAGACTTTGGATTCTTTCTGATGTATGAAGAATTGGTGATTGCATATTTCACACTAATTAGCATTAATTGAAAGTGATGGGATAAAGAAATCCAGCAGAAAAAAAAAAGATAAAAATATGTATCCCATCACCTACTACAGCAATTTTAGTGAAGAAATAGATGCAGACTAGCTTTAGACTCTAATGGGAAAGGAAAATAATCTTGTCTACTTCCATTTATCCAATATTATGCTTGCCAGGTATCTAATAGGCCAGGTGTGATATTTAATGATTTAGCAGTAAACATATCAAAAAGTCAATTCTAACATTCATTTACCAAAGGAACAGCTGGTAAGACAATATGATGAAAAATATAGTCAAAATGCATTTTATTTTTAAGGAGGCTATTTCAAGAGAACAGAAACAAACCAAGATTAAATTAAATAGTAAATTAGAAGTTGAGAACATTGTCCATACATCAGTGTCCTGCATAGTAATTAGGAAAATTCATTTACTCTTAAGACGCTCCACAATACATTATAATGCTTCTTTAACCCCATTTCTCATACTGGCTTTCTGGAAGAGCATTTGCTAATTACAGTTCACAGTTCAACAGCTTGGCTGATTTGCCATGAGGCGGTGAGTGCTGGTTTTCACAGGCACTGCAAGGAAACCTGTCAGTTAGCAGCTTGAGGCACATGCTTCCACTCAAGGCAGGTTGGAGAAAACCTGTTCTCTGGCCATACATGGATTTGAAGGCAGCAGGGCTGCCCCAACTGCTTGCCCCCAGCCTCCCCCTTTTCCTTTCCAATATCTGCAGCACAGCCAGCACTGCTCTCCTCAGGGCTGTGACACTGAGATGAGGGGGAGGTGACCCTTCAGTACATTTTTAAATTCCTCCTGCAGCCTTTTCCATGCTGTCTTAATTAAACTTCTAGCTGTGTCGTACCTCCTCTGATGACTTCATTCTCTAGGGCACCATCTCAGAAAATTCAAATTTCACCTGTGCTGGCACATAAACCCCATAAAGCAGCATGTGCTTCATATTCTGAACAATTGTATGTTGTGCAGAAGAAAAATTGCTGCAGGTGCTAGTGATTCTTTCATAAAAATGAGAGTCACTGCAAAATAAGAAAAAATATCCGGCAGTGTTTGGAGGGTAGTAAAGTCTATGTCAGAAGTTAGGGAGACTCAAGGTAAGAACGAGTCACAATGTTGAAGACTAGAAATGGAAACAGATGCGGGGTGGGGGGGTGGGGGGGTGGAAATCTTTATCTGAAAAGATCATTTAAAACAAGAATAATGAGTCAGGAGATTTTTTTTTATTTCTTCCAGCATTTTGTCCATTCCTATCCAGTTATTTCCCAAAGAAAGAGCCAGCCACCACAAAATAACTAAGTGAAAAGGTTCAACTCTAGAAGCTGAAAAATTTCATCATGGTTCTCACGTTTGGGAATGTGCTCTGATGTGCAGTTGTGAACATAAACTAGTGGGGAAAAAAAAAAAGAGAGAGAATAAAAGGTACAAAAGACCTGTGTATTTGGTCTAGGACAATACCGTTACAGTCTCATTTCTCATTGGGTGTATCAGTACATGTATTCTCATATACTCATACTTGCTTATATGCCAACTAAAGAATTTCTATGAGTAGTTTGTTAGGTATGGTCAGTGCAGCATATTGTCTCCCAAAACAGATGATATGGATGAAACAGTGGGAATAGTTATCCATGATTACAAAATGCTTCTGTGTATGTAGTAGTCCAGACTTCTGTTAAAATCAATGTAGGCATTTAAAAGGGAGCAAATAAATTACCTTGAGCCTCTGAAAGTACCTATTTATTCCCACTGATTAGAAGTGAACTTTAGGTAACAAGTTCTGATATAAACACCCAGGTTGTAGACTTGTAAAACTAGGTAAGAGGAATCCCAGCCAAGACACTTAGATATAACCAGCTTTACCATATATATTTTATACTCCACAGTATATATTAAAGTTTGGTCATGCTCCTTTCCCTAAAGGTAGAGTGCAAAATTAGTTTTTTTAAATCCCTAGTGAGACTCCAGTAACAAGTAATTAAAGTTCATGGTACAATCTCATATATGATAATGAACTTCAAAGGCAGAAGAAACATAAGCAATATTAGAAATGTAATAATCAACTACCTGTAAAATTTATGGCATTGAAAAGAAAAAAAAATAGGCTATATTATGGCATCGGGAGTTCCAAAAATTGAAACGTATCAAACTATTATTTGGGGAAGACATAGGAAGAAAATTTTTTAATTCTCACATCATGCAGCGCTAAACAAGTAACACAGAGAAATATGACTTCAACACAATTAGTACACATGGACAGTGCTGTGCAGTACTCCCCCCACAACTGATAATTTCTTTCTACAAAATACCTAGGGTAGGAGTTCTTATTAAAAAAATGTCTAGAGCGGGGTTTATTTTTTTCTGTTTGGGGCTTTGTTTTGTTTGGGGTTTTATTGATGTTTATTCAGAAGCATTATTGGACAGTCGGCAGAATTGACAGGCGGGAGATCACTAGGATTACCTTTAGTTGAAGATAACTGTGCAGTCAGGTGCAGTAATGTATTAAACTTTATGTCTGCAAAGAACATTTTCTCAAAACATCTTCTTCTGTTAGAGATTCTTTAGTCCTTTTTCTGATCAGAACTCATTCTTGAAAGGGGGCTTAGTGCCTTTTATTGGATGCAATTACATTTAATATCTGATCAACTTTCCCTTCTCTTTCTCAAATACAATTTCTAGTTACTATTACTTGACAGTTTATCTACATAGTTCTCTTCCAGCGTGGTTTAAAACATTTTGATTTTAATATATTTTAAATCCCATTACAAGATCCATTTGAGATGGTGGCGAACACTGGGTTTTTTTCCTCTTCACCTTGTATTATTCAAATACTATGAGGGAAAATATTTCTTTCAAGTTCTCTTTTTGCTCCCTGCTTACAGGCTGAGAATTTATTCACACCCACACTTCAATAAATAGTTTTTTTCCAAATAAGAACTCAGACCTGACTCGACTCTATTACAGTTCAGCAGACTTGTTCATTTCACACCTGGAGACAAGTGGTAGAATAACTGCCTGCACATAAAAAAAAAAACCCTCCATTAGCTATTACAACTGAAGTTTAGCAAGCAGACTTAGGATCACCAAGAAGAATTAGCTTCCAAACTGAAAGTAAGTAAACTTACAAGCCTCACAGCTTTCCTTGCCATCTATTTTCTAACCTTAGAAATAAGGGTGATGAGGGGGAAGAACAGCTATTCTTGACCTTAATGGAAAAGAACAGAGGAAATGTGTTGTTAGCCAAAGGAAAACTGAACTGTGTCATATATAGGTTTTAATATTTAATGAATCTATATGGCTGCAATCCATTATGTGACAATTTAATTATATGACAAAAGTGTTTGATAAATAATATTGTGGTAGGACATCTAATTCATTATTTAACAAAAAAATCAATACTTTAATAAATCATTTTTCTACACACACACATATTCACACACAGACACGCTTTTTCAAACAGGCAAAAATTCAGACTCCATAGGCCATTTATTTCTTGGTCAGGACAAGTTCAGGTTGAAGTTTAATCAGGCCTAGACAGGAATAAATTTTACTTACTTTTTAAAAAACTGGTAGATCAAAAAAGGTTGCTGGTAGATATTTTTCTTTTGATTGCTTCCTGAAAGTGTTATTCACCCAGAAGGACTATCTTGTATTTAACAGACAAAGATTAAATGCCAAATTCCACTAATCTTAATCAGATGAAACTGCTGTTTGAGTCAATGGAATCACTGAGGCAAGTAGCCAGGCAGGCAAATAAGTGTTTTCAGGATTAGTCCTCAAATTTAGACACTATTTTACAATCACAAACAGGCAGCCAAGGTGGTCCTCCTGAAGGAAGTTATGAACAGCAATGGATTGCTTTTTTTCTCTACAAACTATTCAGATAAAAACAGTGTCTGAGGATTCACCCCTGTGGCATATCAAAATGTCATTATCAAAAAAAGAGAACAAGGAAGTCAGCCAGGTAGAGCAGAAGTGGGACAAAAGGCATATGGCAAAGGAGAAGCAAATGTACAACAGAGTACAGCAAAGTCCAAAGTCCTGCATTGAGGAAGGAAGAATGGGTGGAAAGAGTGAAGGGCGTGTGTGAAAGGATACCAGGGATGAGGTATGTGAAGAAGGACTGGTTATCAGCAATTTTCCGGGATCACTTTCTGCGGTTCACATGCCTCATTATTTAGACTTTTATTTATTAAGACTGTGTAGAACAAACACCTCTTCCCCAACCACTCAAACTTACCTGACCCTTCGTTAGGTCTTTTTTTGTTCTCTATTGGTTTGTCATACTGACATTTTGTGACTCCAGCCCATGTGGCATGACTCAAAACCACAATAGTTTCAAGTTATGCAAAACAGTCCTAATTCAATTCAGTAGACTCAATATTTAGGCCCATTTCTGCTAGGCAGCTCTACTTACAGGATATCTTTGAACTTTGATACTGACAATTCACACTCTGTTATATTCAGGAAATTTGTTTCTTAGACAAATGGAAAAAAATGACCACTTTCTTACAGCTGTCCAGTCTACTATGATGCTAATGTACTGATATTTTTGTTTATTTCTGCCATTATCACTTCAACAGCTGTTTTTCACAGTGGTTTTGTTTTTTGTTACATTTTTTTTTTTTTACAAATATACGTGTTATTTAGTTCATTCTCACCTCGTGAATTTACAGAATTATGTTTTCGTTATGTCGCATATTTGATTTGCAGAATGCCATTCAGTGTTAAGGTTTGGGTTTTTATCCGTGTTCATGGAATTTTTGTGGGCCCATATAAAACCAAATAGCTGAACAAATCTCTCCTTTCCTGGGTTTATCTGAAGAAGCCACTCATGCTAAAAAAACCCCACATATATATGCATCTATACATACATCTAAAAATGCCAGGATAGCAGAACAGAAAAAAATAGCATTCATTGAATGAATCCATGAATTCCAAATTTGACGTTTACTAGCAACATTTGAAAAGTGGAAACTCTGGAAAGAGAGGAAAGCAAAATTCTTCTCAATCATCAACATATACCCTGATTAAGTCTTTCCCGCTATCCTGAATTATCTATCTTTAGTACAGATGCAATTTGAAGTATTAAGTTCCTTTGGTAGAACAGCATAACACATTAGCCTTAAAGTAGTCCATCTGGAGTGCTACTTCAGTAGTGTGAGGATTTTGAACTATTGCAGCAGGGGTTACTGGTGCCTTGATATGGATATTAATTTGGTTGAGTGGTTGCAGAATACTGCAGGCCTATTTGGTTGAACTGCACATAGAAACGCTACAGTGATGCCTGCTTCCAGTCAGGGTCAATACTTTACCCTACTATATCCATATCTTCTGTGCTGGGAACTACAAAGGACGTATGCAACACCATGGAATGGAATAACTCTCCTCTAGCTTGTGGTGGTCACTTTAAAAGCAAGTTATACTGTTGTTACAGTGTATAAAAGGTCAAATGAAATAATTTGATAAAATATTTTTTCATTTTTAATTTGATTACAAATAAAAGAAGAAAACAGTCTTTTACATGTACTTAAGGTTGCTGGGGGTTTGCATTTTTAACTAAAACATTCAGATTTGGCAATACCAAAACACTTCAGGTTTATATAATTTTATTTTCTGAATATTTAATATAAAATCCTTTCAGAAGCCTTAAGCCTAAGGTTTTTGGTTTAGCCTTTTTACTTATTTTTAATTGGGTAATATGTTTTTTTCAAGTTTTCTCTTGAGTTCTCTTTTACAGCTCAAAATATTTGAAATAACAGAATAAAGACAACATTGGAAGTTTTTTGTAGTGAAATATTTATTTCACTGAACATACTTTTGACTTTTCATAATCACTGCTTTTCTTCTGATTGTAAACAGTTTGCTTTGATTATTCCTTTGTTTATTCATTACCTAATCTTAATCAGCTGAATTGCATGGTTCTTAGTATCTGGCTGTATCTCTGTAGTTTAATTAGAAAAACAAGAATTATCTGGAGACAGAGGCAGTGTGAGAGGTTTCCATTGAAACTGTATCTGGCATCTGCAATTGAAAAGTTTTAATTTCTTTACCATTAAAATAAAATATGTAGGAAAGCTGCTTTTACTTGTAAACAAATTGTCCTATGTGTATAGTACATTAAGATGAGCAAAGTTCTTCTCCAGTTTCATGAATACAAGATGTGCACATTAGTGGAAGGTCATTGAAGCTCAAATGTTAAAAAAGTAAAGTATGGGTTTGCTGTATTTCTGTAGCTTTGGAAAGGATTATTTTGAATCTCATATTGGTGAACATATTGTAAAATTCACACTCCACATTCATAACATCCCTTGTATTATATCAAGTATGCAACTGGATATGCTTCAATAACATATTTCACACTAGTAGAAGTTATTTCCTTTTGCACCTTATCTTGCTCTGAGTAATTATCAACTAACGCCCTAACACTCTACTGCATGTGTACCATGACATTAAAAATTAAATTAATTAACACCTGGATAACTAATGATGAATTCCCACCCTAGAACAATGACACAGCTGCACTGCATCCTTTAAGAGAGACAGCAGTGGTTTTCCTGCCATCCAAGCGTTAGCAGTTGATGAAGCAAAAGGAAGGATAATAATTGTCATAAGACTGAAGAGTTAATAGCATTACTGAAGGCACCAGAGTTTTTTGTTAGGTTAGAAATTAAAGCATTTTGAATGATACATTGTCTGAAAGGAAAAGACAAAGACTATATGCATGTTTTCCCATGTACCTCCAGTAATAGTCACATAAGTCACATATCACAGAGAATAAATTGGTATATGACCTTGGCAGTATAGATTTTATAAGAAAAAGAACAAAAAGAAAAAAAGGCAAAACATTAAACACACTGTCAGATTTTTCAGGAACTGAAAAGGCAAATTTAAGTTCTGAAGTCTCCTTCACGGGGAAGAAATTGATTTGACAACATAAGCTTCACCCGTCAATCAATATTCTCAATACCAAATATATTTACTGAATTGAGCACACTCAACTAGCAGAGATTTGTACTTACTTCTGGAGGTGAGTTGAGCCTGACACAAGTCCTGATCCCAATGACATACATAAAGACCTAGGACACAAAGGCCTAAATATAATTCCTATGAAAATCACAGGTGATGTTAACAAACGTGTACCCACAACTCCATTAAGTGAAGGCTAAATCTCCCCTGATTAGTATACAACCCATCCTGTGATCTGTGAAGAAAGGTGCTACTTTAAGAAATGTTATATAAAGATTATCTCCTGTTCCTAATCAGGAATGTATACTTTGCTGGGTTTGGCTATTAGACTTCCTGATGTTCTCTGAGTAGACATTGATCAGTCTAGTTGGGTGTAGGTAGGCAAGGTTTTCCTTGTCTCTCTCTATAGGGGTTATGAATAAGGCCCTACCGTTACCTTGAATTTGAATAATCTGAGGCAATTTTGCATTATACTAAATACAGATAGATACAGATGTCATTAGTGTCTGATGAAGATTAATATTGGCACACTGGACAAAATGACAACTAGAAATAAAATAGCAAAGCCCATTTGGTGTATTTGAATGGTGTGCCACTAATCATCTAGAACAACTTCAGAAATTATCTACTGATTTAAAATATGCTGAATATGAATGCTTTTTGAGGTATCCCTTAAGACACTGGTCTCCTTCAAAAGGAACTTAATTCTCTGAAAGAGAGAACCTGGGTATTCGGCATTAGAGAAATCATCATGTCCTTGCATTAGAAGGTAACTAAGTCCAGAGTCTCAAAGCTTATTCCAGTAACCTACCTTTATGTTATTGGAATAGCTTATTCAACATGCCTTTCTTAACCTGTGATGCCATACAACAATTTTTTTTAACCACTGTTCCTGCATGTTGCGTTTCTAGGTGACATAATCCCACTACCACATTCTTGACACATTTCCACAGGAATATAAAATTACAGTCTTAAAAGAAAACTCTCTGCTTTTAGTGTTGTATTTCTTTTCTTCTTATTTATAACATTTGAAGAATTTTTACCTCCCTAGTGAAAAGATATTCATCATACAGTTTGTCTGCCTGCTCCTACACAGAGAGAAAATGCAGGACTTCAACACGAAACAAATGATCATTCAGTGACCAATAACTCCAGGTGCTCTATCAAATCTATAACTAGTTAATGAAGAAGTTTTGTGGAAAATATTCAATTTTTATGCTTAGCACGTGAATATTCAGTTATATTCTAAATAGACAGTCTGGGTATATTCCATTATTTCCTAGGCAAAATATTTATTGTGCTTAATATGGTTAAGAGGCTATTTGAAAAATTCTGTTTCTGTTTATGAGCTTTTGAAAACAATCTGTGGTCATAAATACAAGGCAAATTTAACAAGGCAAAATTTTTTTTTACTAAGTTCTGTGTCTGTGAGATGGGACTAAGTTGCACCATTCCTCACAAATAATAAAAAAAATTCAACAAAAACCAAGCAACCCAAAAAAGACAAGTATTAGAAAGAGGGATATGTATTGAAATATACTGGTTGATGCTGTGGTAATGAGGAACATTCCATTAACCAACACAAAAATAAAAGTAACAGATACATGATAATGCTGTTCAAAAGCAGTAGCTCAGAACTGTATCTCATGTTTAATACAGCATTTAGGATTGGTCCTTAGCAAATCCATATCATAGACATAGTGATAAAGTGATATTGGACTTGTTTCTGCTTTTTTTTGAAGGACTGAGAATATAGATCTACACTAAACACTTTATTATCTCATCTATTAGTTGTCCCTTAGTGTCCTGTTCTCAGTTTTTCCAGTTGCTTTGCCATAAGGAATAGATTGGAAATAGCATATGGAAACATTATTTGTGTCACAAAAATTTAGTAGTAATGAAATAAAATATAAAACTAATTAAAATTTTGCTTATGAAGATAAGATATTTTATTTTAGTAATTTCTTTTAGACTCTTACAGCAGGATTAAAAATGGGGAAAGCAACAGTGTTTCAATTAACTTCACTGAGATTATAAAAGACACTAGTTATTTGGGATTTAAATCTTCCATGAACAGCTGACAAGCTGACCAATATGAAGGCTTTTAATGAAAATTATTGTATGTATCGAAGTTTTAAATTATTCATATGACAAAATGAAATGATCAACAAAACCATGGGATAATTAATGAAGTTGTCATCTCTACAAGACTAATAATAAGCTTCTCCTTGATAAATCATTGGTGATTCCTCTTCTATAATCACAAAAGCAATTCTATTGTATATTTACAAGCTAGTGGAATACAAATATCAAAACCTAAAAGCAGTTGGTTGAGTTTTGCCTATAGTTCAATGATTTTACATGACTTCACATAATTGGCTATCAAGTCAGAAGGCAGCTGCTATGGATGTGAATTTACCAAACAAAAACTGTCACAGTTTCCTGTCTTAGTGTAATAACTGCCAGTCAAATGAGGGTAGCTGATTTCTCTGTAATATTAAATACATTAATTTTAAAATTTACTATAAAGAATAGAGGCCTTCACAGGGACAGAGCTGATCAGTTAAAGACAGAAACCTGCTGAAAAATTAGCTAAGAAATCTTCAGTAGGATTTGTTTAGTTCATGTGCGTTAACAAAAGCCATATACATTTACTTTGCAAAAGTCTCAAATCTGTATTTCCTCAGAGTTCCTGGATCAAGGCCTGTTGTAGATCTAACTTCTTTCAAAACAAAAATGTACAGAACTTTCTCATTTAGACATTGCCTTCTGCCCCATCCCTGGAGATGTTTGCCTCATCCCTGGAGGTGTTCGCCTCATCCCTGGAGGTGTTCAAGGCCAGGTTGGATGGGGCCTTGGGCAGCCTGATCTAGTGGGATGCCCCTGCCCATAGCAGGGGGCTGGAATTAGATGATCTTTAAGGACCCTTCCAATCCAAACTATTCCATGGTTCTCTAGTGTTTTCTTCTCACTCATATTCATAGAGTAATAAAATGCATAGCTGGATAGTTTTAACACTTTATGGTAAGAACCATCTCTCCGAAAAAGTTAGGCTGTCACCCCATTTTGTTAAAATCCTGAAACAATGGATCTCAAAACTATTTACGGCATGATTCCAATCTGTAAATTGTAAATAGGACCAGGCAATACTAGTAGGATATGTGGAATATCCTGTACTGTTCTTCTCCCCTACTCCTTGGTAAACTGCTCTTTGTTCCCATTCAGCCAACATTACCAGCTTCCTCTATGCACAAGGGGCAGTATAAATTTCTTAATTGGGTACTTTGTTATGGTTCTGCAGCATGATTAACCATGCTGGAGTATCTGCCTGTCCTCCCAACACTCCAGACCGCCTGGCTGAGGCTGGCAGGGCACCTCGTCCACACAGCCTAACCCCTTCTGAAGACAAAGTGGCTACAGGGCATTACTGGAAGGAAACCTCTCCCTGAAGATCTGCCCTCTGGGGTCAGCAGCAGTCTGGTGATCTCAGCACGCACTGCTGCTCCTGCCTGCTGGCACAGCAGAGCCCAAAAATGGCACTTTTCTTTATCAAGAGGCTGGTGTGGCAAGAAGCAGGCGCCAGCTGCCTCCTTCCCTTGCTGGTTTTACTCGTTCTGAATTGCACCGTGCCTCTTGGTGTTCGTCACAGGGAACTGAAATAGAACCACACCTCAGAGCAGTTCTGACATAGGGGGGCAAAGCAACATCCACTTCATGTGCATGGGTCTAGCTCAGCCTTGCCAAAAGCCATATGTCACCCTTTTGATTTCAGCAGAGTGACAACACACAGGATTAAAACAATCAGTGGTGGATCAAGCTCCGTGTCTTAAAGGAAAAGAAATAAGAAATGGTCCCATACTCTTATTAGTTGACTGTTGGCACATATTTTCACATGAAGTTTGAAAACCGTAAACCCTCTGGGCATTAGTATTTCCATTTTGGTAGTGGAGGCATTTGTTGTTATAGATACGAGGGTCTGGAAAGGAAAAGCAGCATATTCCAAACATTTCCCAAAACAATAACTAAAAGTTTGCAACCTTTAGTTTAAAGATAGCTTGTTAAAAATGCAGCTTTATGTCTTTCTTGTTGATGGAAGTTGTGTCAAGATTTTAGCTCCTTACACTACACCACCTAAGACAAAGTCAGAGTTGCAGAACCTACTCTACCATCATTTAAAGGCACTCCAGACGTTCTCTGTGCTGTCCCAGGAACAGCTGCTACTTTCTTCTGGGTAAAAATATGTTGTTTGTAACTTGTTTTCTGTCTGCCCAGAGGCAGTGATGGTTTTCCATTCCTTTTTAACTCTTACATGGCAAGTTTCATTGGCCTTTTCTAGTCTACACCAATAGCCACACCACAATGTGCTAAGTAAAGATGCAAGCAGTTGCAGACCTCCATCGATCTAAGCATTTTTTATTGGTGCTTCACTCAACAGAATATTAGGCAGGCTTTTTGAGATTCACATGCAAAATTCATAGCTTGTTACAACAAGGGAAATCCCAAACCCTTCTGGGTGTTCTTGGAGGCTGAAAGAAAATCAGCTTCCAAGAGCAGCTCTAAGTGGAGAGAGAAGCGACAGGAAGGCAGCTGCTGCACACACATACCAGGATCTCTGTGCCAAGTCCCTAGCAATGCTTTGGTAGCAGGGGTGGGAGCACAGATGCATTTAGCTTCCTATGTGGGAAGCTGCCATGTACGGATTAACAGCTATGATCCCACCCTATTGAAAAGGAGTAACGCGGGAAAAATTTGTTGCTGGTTTATGGAGAGGATCCTGTTCCTGAAATTACCAGCTCAGCTTCTGCTTTTGCTACTGGATCTCAGTTTGGGGCTTTGAAATGAGCCTATTAACAGACTCTAAAGCAACATTTTTTTTTTCCTAAGTATACTATAAAATTACTCTTGGGTGCATGCATTTATAATGCTCATTCTTCTTAAACTTAAACGTGCAGATACACTATAATGCATTTAGAGAGAGATAAAAGAATCTTAGCAACATCATCATGTCAGTCCTTCTTTGTGGTGTCTGGCCATCTAGTTGCAATTGAGAAATAGTTAAGGCTCCTTTTGCTTGGGTATTTCTTTAAGCTTGTTTGTGAAAATATATTCTAGGCATGTACGTTAAATGTGATAAGTTGGCATTGCATTGGCATTTGGATCCCAGATTTCACATCTTACTCTCCTCTCTTATGAAAAGCCAAAGACAGTGTTTTTTGTCAAGTGAGAAGGAATGATATGCTGAGAGACAGACGGTGGAGAGTGCATAGCTGGCTGATTTTTTCAGAGGTAGATTGCAGGGACTAGGGTGTGGGGTTTGTTTTTTTACAAAGTGCAGAGGGCTAACAAAACCCGCCATTTCAAGTTTTCTTTATTTCTTATACATAATAATAGTTTCCTGATTGCCATGAGACAGCACGCTAAAGTGTGAAAATACTGTAGCAGCTGTGGTGGCAACACATGTCATTTCTGTGCATACGGTGAGATTTTTCTCATGAGACTCTTAAACATATGCAATGAAGCATTCACACAGTTAATATCTTACAGTAATTCCTGCATGTGTTCCTGTACTATACTGGCAATGTCTGGAATGACTGCCAGCTTTTACAAATAAAAGATAGGTATGACAACACCTTACTAGCATTGCTGAATCCCAATCAAAACAGAGGGACTGATTTTGGTTTTATAGTCATTGTTTGGCATTCCTTATGGAGGAAGTAATTAATACAACAATGTAGGGGGAGGACTGTCTTGTGGGATGCACAATCCTTTTGTAACTGGATTCAATTATTTTTTCTAGTCATAATTCTTCAGTAAATTCTCTACTTTGTCTTCCTTGCGTTTTTATCAACTAAAAAAAAAGATAAGAGACAAAAGAATGAAGCAAAATGACAAGGACATTGTCAGTGTGACTGTAAACTTTATGTTGAAAATTCATCTTTCCGCATGTTAAGTCAATTCCTGCTGGAAAAGGGCAGCTGATCTTAGACATTATTCAGCAAGCTCCATCTTTATGTTCTTTCACTGTAACACATGCTAGTGAGATGGATGATTAAAATCTTCCAAACACTAGTGCTCTCCCTAGACTCAAATTCTGCTTTTGTTCTTCAGCTTTGAGAGCAATTCAGAATAAAAGATTTGTTGCAGAAAGAAAAGCTAAACCATGTGCTGTGTGCCACCCTGTCTTAGGTGAAAGAAAGGATGCATGGTAACCACATGGGTCACAGTTCAATGTAGGGCACACCTGAACTCTCCAGGAATAACTATATTAATAAACTCAGGATTTGGCTTTAGTATCACAGGTTTTTAATTGCTTCTTAGAAAGCAAATGGTAACCTCTACATTCTGCCAAACAAATTTTTGTTTTAAAAAAATCAGATTTAGTGTTCAAGATGAAAAATAATTCAAACCTCTGTCTTACATTAATTTTTCTTTCCCTGCATAGATTTTGCTGTTTACGGACATAGTCACATGCCTGTGACTTTGCTGTTAAACTTTACCCTGTAGTCTATTTAACTTCAGTTGATTTAAAAAGAGATAGAAAATTATCACTGGTTTGAGTTTATATACGTCACCATACATTTCAATCTGTTTTGCAGCTAAAATTAAATCCATTTCATTGTCTTAAATAATTCAATAGTATTCTTCTCTTGGATTTTTTTTAAGAGGACAAAGAACAAGTATTCATACTTAGTAATTATAAACCCCCATCCTAAAATAGTTCTCCCATACCAAAGATCAGTTAAGTAACTGTTAAATCAAAAAATAATGTACTGTAATGGGACAGAACTGTCATTTTTCTGATTTAAATTTATAAAATTCCACATGTAATATAAATGCTTATCATGTTGAATTGGTGCCAGTCCATTCACACCACAAAGGACACTGACACATTGATCACATTTCTAATACCCTCTATAGATATGTGTATATCATATGAATGAAAAATCAGATTTTGAAATCAAACAAACAACCAAGTATGGATGGTCATAATCCAGAAAACAGTAAAGTGTTTCAATAAGCTGCTTTAATATTTGGCATTATTCTTGCAACTGGCCCACACAACAAAATCGCGTGTGCCTGTTTTGAGAACCACCACAATCAGGAAGGCTTTGAGCAAAGTTATGCACAAAGGTGTTCATTGCTGGCTGGTTCATACTGCAAGACTTAAGCATTCAGTGGTAAAATAACAGTGAATACCATTATTATACCCACATTCATTTAATAAAAAATACACTTTTATTATCTAGCATATCTGCCAACCATCTGTGATTTGATAGGGGCTATTGAAAAAAGAGAGGGAAAACTGAGCTTTATGAAAGACCATTTTAAAAAGCCATAAAAATAACAGGCCAACTTTTGGTTATGTCTGATTTTTGGAGCTTGAAAAGACCCCATGGTTTCAGTGGAACTACACTGATTTTCATCTGCTAAGTATCCATTCCTTAGTATATACAAAACTTCTGTTACTCATTTGCATTTCTGTCTTTTAAAGCTGAAACGTTAAAAAAAAAAACCACAACAAAATCCAAGCAAAAGACATCCCATTGAAGCCACTAAAAGTACAATTAGTACTTTACCTTACATCTGTTTATCTTTTAAAATAAAAATTGCCATTATTAAATTTTACAATAAGGCTGGAATTGTATAACCAAATATCTGTATAAAAATATGTTGGTTTTTTTTATTATTATTATTTGTAGATGAATCCTAGTTAGAAAAGGGTACTCACTAAAGTTTAGAATTTTATCCATTTGTTTTTGAGGCTTTAGTGGGCAGCTACAGAATAATATACTTTCTTGTCACTTCAGTCTTGGAAGAAAATAAAACATTGTAATATAAGGCTGCCAAAACAAACATCACAACCAAAACTGATAGTGGATTTTGTAATCATTGTGTGTATTTTATTGGCATGCTGTATTTCTGAGGGTTTGTAAGGAGTGCAACTCAATGACAAACTGAGCTCTGATGAAAAATCAATTATTTTGATTGGATTTTTAAAAGGCATTTTGATATGGTACCATTGCACACCACTTATGAGGCTTGAAATGCACCGGAGCACAGCATTTCCCATTTAGCAAGCCAAGAATATATCTTACCGACTGTAGAAAAGTATTTCACTGCAAATGCAACTGCAGTATTCAGCTGGGAGAGAGAGGGTCATTGATCTGATTCACAGCCATCTCCTTGGAATGGTTCCATCCTTCTTGAAATGTTCTTCCCCAGGTCTGCCTATCACCTGGAGCTCACGCGAGCTCCCAAATCAGGGTCATAATTCTGCATACACATGCATAAGGGCCAATTTTCCTGTCAGCAACTCTACTGAAATAACTGATTATTCATAGGCAGATTTTTCACTGGAATACATCAGACATGACCCATGTAAGTTTTTGCAGGAACAAGATCAAGGTGTAAATAGTTTGCAGAGTGGTCCATTTCCTTTTTTACAGGGGTTTTAAGATTAAGGATAAGCTGAGTCCACATAAAAAAAATAGGAGAGAGCTAATGAAGGTCAAGCTCTGAAATACTGAGCCTGAAGTATATATAGGAATTGAAATAAGAATGTGTCATAGAGAGTATTTGATAGTCAATAAAGGATTAGCATTCAGATTCTGCAACTCTGTGTCTCCAGTCCCTAGATATTAGTGCAATAAATCTTGCAGGTTTCAAAATATATGTAAATGTGGCCTTATTTTCTTCGTAGGTATTGCACCCTTGAAAGTTCACATTTTCAAGTTCACTGTAATCATTAGAAGTAGGTAGTTACTGAAAGAAATGATTTTCACACTGCTAAAAGGCCTTAGAGATTTCAGGAAAATACCAGGTTCTGCAAGATTTGTAACAGAACCGCTGGAACCTGGCTTGTGAAAAAACTTGCAGAACAAAGTCCAATCCCCTGTTGTTTCAGGTGGCTGTATCATATAATCTGTTTAAAAATAGGATTAATCTCCATCTTAAAACTAATTAACTTCTTGCCCTTGTGACTCCCAGTGGGAGACTGTCTTCCAGCATCTCATGACTCTGCCACTAAAACACTTCTTTGTTTTCAACATACGTTTATCTGAAGCAATTTTATACCCAACTAGTTCTCTAGAGATATTTTCCCTTGGCTCTTTACCATTTTGGTTTTCCTGTTGTGGCAGTTGTAGACAGCAATGCTAAAGACTCTTTTTGTTTTCCATTTTATGTAGGACAATATCCTTTATTTTCCTCTCTTATAATATTTGCTATCTCTAGTCACTCTAGTAGCTTTACTCTGCATCTCTCCTAATTTAGGTTTCCTTTTTCTAAAATGAGGTGAAGAGGACTGTATATTGTGTTCAAGCGAGAGCCTACCACTGCCCTGTACAATGACAGAAATACCTGTCTCTACTAATACAACAGTTACTCAAAACCCAGGATTGTATTTCCCACTCTCAGAACCACATCATATTGGTAACTCAAATATCCCAGTGATGCTCAGAGGAACCAGAGACTTTTGTTCCTCAATTATTTCACAGATCATGCATATCTTTCCACATAATAACATAGTCAACAGCAAATTTTGCCAGTAAATTCTTATTTTTCACATTGAAAATACTAAAATATTAAATAATGCTGCTGCTAATTCCTGAAGAACCCCACTAATGAATGTATAAATCTTCTAATTTAACATTTGCCTTTCATTCAGTTTCTAACTGCTTTACAATTGCTCTACTAAATTCCTGTCTTCGCATGCTTCACTAATTCCATTGTATCAAATGCTTTAGTGAATCCAAATAAAGAATGCAAGCATGCAATAGAAGTCCATTTATAAAATCATTCTGTAGACTACATCCACATAACTTTTTTTTTATCTTTTCTCCTTCATGTATTTTGTATTTTTTAATCTATATTTTTTCCAAAACCTTCACTATATTCAGGTGCAACCAGCAGGCCTGTTTACCTTCATGTCTCTCCTACTGAGGTCTTGGTTCTTCACGGTTCATCTGCTTGCAGAATTTAATTTCTTTCATTTTTCAAATTCTGTCTCTCTGAAAATATTTATCCTTCCATTTAATTCTGGCTGAATGTATTAACAACTGCTCAATTAGATACTACTGTTGCAGCAGTCGCAGAAAATAAAATTTTTAAAACACAAAACCTACAGAACTGACTGACAATTTAGTGAAGAAATCTGTTGGATGCCACTTGCAAGCATAACTTGATTACTTTTAACAGTAGCAGGATACAATGTATTTCAGGAAAGTCAAGATATTTCACTGACCTATTGGAATGAAACAGTTCCCAATATTTATCTGACTAATAACACTACATGTGATTCATGTCTGTATTCAGATCTGTCCTGTGAGAAACATGAAAAACCTTCCTCTCACTGTGCTTCCCCAAAGCGATCTTAATGTTAAAGAGATTCTGTTTTGATCATCCTTCCCACTACTCCACAGTTAATAATAATGTAACATTTTACTCCAACACTTTTCTTTATTTCTGTCTTCCTTAACAGCACATAATATAACATATTTTCCCTAAAGATATGCCAATGACAAAGAACAATTGGGACAAATCTAACATTTTCTGGCCATCAGAGCCAAAGTGTCTCCTTGGGTCACTTAAAAACACAATTCATCTTGATAATAACCCTTGGCTGTTATTTCCAAAATAAATAAATAGACAAATTTCCCTCTAAACAGAAGAATTAATGAAGCCCCATTACTTAAGGATTCTTGTCTTTTACTTTCCTCCCCTCTCCTTACTGTCAAACTCCCTAAGACCAGACTGAAAAAGAACAGGACCCAGAAGGTCATAGATAAATGATCAAGGCGACTTCCCATGCCCAACACATCCCATTCACTAGTTCACTCAGGCCATGGGCACAAAAGTCCTTCAAAACAAAGTCAGTCTCATCCTTCTGATCTCATCTGAAATTCTGCATCCAGTTTTGACCTTTTGTTTTTCAGCCTTTGACCAGAACATATTTCTGTTAAGATTTTCGGATCTGGTTTTCTAGAGTAAATACACAGAGCATTTCAACTCTCTGTTTTATTTATCCAGCTACTGCTCTAGTAAACTGAGCACTTTCTTTTTATTTTTTGTCTTGCACTCATTTTCTTTTCTTGCATTCTGAACTAGATGTGGAGATTATGCAGCCACTGCTGAATTTCTCCTCTTATTCCTTAAATTATAGCTGTTCTTATCAACATCACAGAATTTGGCATTGATGCTACACCTTTAGACATCCATCAGAAATTGTCAGTTTAATCAGAGATTAAGAGAACTATCTTGTAAGAGAACATAATGCCATTGAGATTTACCAGTAAGAACTAAGTATACTACAAGTTGGGTTAAGTGACATTGGGAGTCCTAAAGTTTATATTTCTATGTTGAAAAAATAGTAGCACCAAAAGCATCCTTAGTGGAAAGAAAAGTAAGCTAATAAAGGACAGTCTCATTAAAAGATGCTTACATTTGCTGGCCCAGGGATGTATGCAAGGGGCATAGCGTGTTACACTACGTTGTGCAGCTAGTATGACCTTATTTTAATCTGTGGGAGGGTAATATGCACCAACTCTTGATTTATGCTACTGTCTTGGAAGACACAGAGAAATATGAGGACTAAATACTCCTTATGTAAAATGAGAAAAGCAGGCTGGAAAAAGTAGATATTAAATCTGGAATTTGTTGCTGATACCTGTTTTTCTATATATTTTGAAAATGAACAGTGGCTTCACAGAACACAGTGTTCCCAAGAGTTAAAATCACAGTCGGGAATAAATCATTGTGTATGTGAGGAGATTTGTCCCTCACTAGGCTTGCCATCATGTGTTCTCTGCTCACTATGTTATTTGGGGTTGGTAGGAAGATCTTGTAGCTTGTATGTTGTCAGGGACTCTTTTATATGCCTATAGATATTGCAGCACACCCAACACATCCTGATTGTGGATTGCTTCTCAGTCTTGACACTCTGAACTGGAGGGAAAATGTCACATTAAATATAAAGCTGATGGAGACATTTGTGTTTTAATCTGCACACCAGTTGTTATCAAGTGATTCTTGTTAAAAAAAGGAAGGCATTTATTCTGACCCATTCACTACTCATCTATACAGCAAAGTTGCTAAGGTAATGGTGTTGCGAGTGCTATGCTTGATTATCCAGGCTATGTCATAAGTGGAAGCCATTTTAAGCCACTGGGTGAAAAATTAAAAAAAAGAAGAGTGGAAAACATCTCAATACATGTTTTATTATTGTTAAGATGGAATGATTAAAAAGGGATGGCCTGATCATCTTGTGGATAGATACTGCTCTGCTTTACTCAAAGTTAATCCTAAAATGATATACACAGACTAGTTCTATTCACATACCTAATTAGAATTCCAGTTAAACTGTGCTGTGGAACACTGTGGAACATGCACCCTCTACTGGCTCCCAAAAACATGCTATGGAACAGAAATTTGAAAGGTTTCTAAATTTTCTTCTCTGAAAATATGCACATTTTATTCTTAAAGTCTTTTAATCCCTTATCCAAAAAGGAGGTAGAATATTAATGACTTCAGTCATAAAAATAAAAATATGTTTTTCTGGTAAAAAAACTAGTTGAAGATGTTCTACATATTAAAATTTTTGTAAGGACACAAAAGAAGAATATATTTTCAGAGTAAAAAGTGCATTGTTTTAACGCAGAACAGCATGTTAGTGAAAAATAATACCTAGCACATATCTTATTATGAATATAGCATAATGACAATGATCTTGAATAAAGATTCATAACAGAAATGCTTCCTGTATGCATGATAGACAATGAACTTAGCTTTGATTCAGTATACCTAAAAAGAGGAAGACAAGATTCTATAATTAAAAGAGAAAACTAAGTGTGTTTGGAGCATCTAAATTTAATTCTTGAAGCACAAGTGTGACCTTTATACACTCCCGTTTCAGCACAACTTCACAATTTGCACATGTAGTATGGGTCCAGTTTTTCTCCTCAGCCTGTTGAAAGTTTGGATAACTGAGCTACTTTCATTATCTGATGGTATAAATAAGATAGCCAAATGTATTTTTTCCACTGAGTAATAGATTTGCTTTGTAGCTGTATGTTCATATGTTCAGTGCCTACCTGGTTTCCATCACGATCACACACCTTATGAAATCTATAAACAATGTGCAGGAACCTGAGGTATTTCCCTTTCCAGCTGGTCACCTCTGCACAGAGGAGACAGGTCTGAACCCTTTGCAACCAAGCGCTGATGCTGCTGAAAGGAGTACTCAAACTCCTGTGGGAATTTTCTTATTCAAAGAGCCCTGGGGCTTATCCTAGAGCAATTCCTTCTCTTTAACAACTGGTAGCTAAGAAAGGATTCCAAGAGAAATCACTGAGACATAAGTAACTCCTGCTGAAATAAATGGCTAGACTGACTTATGTCACTCTAGAGAGCAGTCACGTTATGACTGTACCCTCCTCAATGGGCTGTTCAGCTAAAGATACTGTCTAATGATGTGTTACCACATAATGATAACAGTCTTCATGGAGCTTCTCTTTAATGATGTGTGTTACTTTATAATGATAATGGTCTTCTTGGAGATAGACTATAACTCTAATATCACAACCCCACTGAGGAGGCTATACTCAAAACATTACAACTCTTGTCCATGACCTATGTTAGCAGCCTGTTAGTCAGCGGGTAGTCATTAGAAGGCAGAGAAAGCCTTCAAATGGAAAAATAAAATTTAAGTGAGAGGGCATAAGCCTTCCAAGATGATGCAAAAATATTCTACAGAAGAAAGATGAATACGTATGTATAAATATAGCATAACCTGTTTTTCCTCCACTATGCTTGCTTGATTGTTCTCAAAAAGTATTTAAGGAAGCTTAATTTTTTTTTTTTTTATCAGCTACACATTAGAGTTTGCAGCTGGGAGATGAGAGGAAACTGACATGAGCATCACAGGAAACTTGACCTTTTGTTTGTTGGAAAATCATAAAGTGACACAGATGTTTTGTGCTGATTTCTCTCCTCCCTTGTTCAGTGAAGATTTTGGCCACATGTGGAGCAAGGCTCAATAGCTCCTAGTACCGTTTATGGATTACAAGCTTCAAAATGCACAAAAAATTGTAATTAACAGAACTTACCCTGTATGATAATAAGATGGTAGTCCACAAAGACTCCCAAGTGTGTTTAATTTGACATGATGCATGTCCTATAATTATACAAATAAATAAGAAAAAAGAAAACCCAACTCAAGGACAAAATAAAACAAACAGAAAAAAACAACAAAATATACTGATCAAAGCTTTGGTCTGCACATGTTCCCAACCTAGATAATTTCTTCTAATTTCTCAGATAGCACCCTTCTTTTTTACCTCCACACATCCCTTCCATTGTTCAATATTAAAAAAGTGGTTCTTTAAGTTCTCTTCAACTATCAGCCCCCATCTCAGGGTGCTTACTCTCCTTAGGGTGACTAAGAATTATTATTTATTTCAAGTCAGGCTTGTGCTTTGTTAGTTTACCCTCAAGTTTGATTAGATCCCATAAAAAGTTGAGAGGAAGCAATAAATTCTCTCATATGACTATCCATTGGAACTAAGTGTCACTACACAAACATGGAGAGAAGCTCCCATATACAAGAACTGACTCTTTCCTCACAGTGACTAAAATCTGCTTTTCATCTTTTTTCTGCTATATGTGCTATCATTTTATTCTTGATATTCTGTTTCATATGACTGACAGAGAGGAATAAAACATATGCAACTTGCCACAAACCAGCACAAACACACTCACATAAAATTGGCACAGAGCATTGGAAAATCAAATCCCATGAACAGACATAAGTTAACAGATGATAAACTAGAAGCGGGTTCCAAACTAAGTCAACAGCTTCAACTATGTCCGAATATTGCAGACTTTTGTGGTTAAGGAAGGGCAACTTTAGAATTCATCTTGTTAGAGCCCCTTTGCATTTCATGTAAAACAACTGGTTTCATCCTCTATAAATGACTAACACGTCTTGAAATTCTGGCCACCAGAACAGCTATGAAAGGTGATCTAAATAAACTTTCATTCTTCCAGTTTCCCAAAACCCATGGAAGACAAGACTACAAAAAGAATATTGCATTTGTGCACATTCCCTATAATTAAAAAAAATTAAAATTACTGTACACCAGTACAGGAGCGGCTGAGGAACAACTGAGAGAGCTGGGGTTGTTTAGCCTGGAGAAGAGGAGGCTGAGGGGAGACCTCATTGCTCTCTATAACTACCTGAAAGGAGGTTGTAGAGAGGAGGGTGCTGGCCTCTTCTCCCAAGTGACGGGGGACAGGACAAGAGGGAATGGCCTCAAGCTCTGCCAGGGGAGATTTAGGCTGGACATTAGGAAAAAATTCTTCACAGAAAGGGTCATTGGGCACTGGAACAGGCTACCCAGGGAGGTGGTTGAGTCACCTTCCCTGGAGGTGTTTAAGGCACGGGTGGATGAGGTGCTGAGGGATATGGTTTAGTGTTTGATGGGAACGGTTGGACTCGATGATCCAGTGGGTCTCTTCCAACCTGGTTATTCTATGATTCTATGATATTTTATGGCAAATACCATGTAGACTTTATGAACTTCTGCCTTTTCAGAGAGATGAATTCTACAGTAGATACTATACAGGCATGACATTCAGCATCTTCAAGTTAAACTTGTACACAGGGTAGGACTAATGTTTGAACCCTGTGTTTATAGTCACATAGTGTTACCAGCACTGCTACCCTATCTTAAAGTCTTAAGTGAGCCGTGAGCTATTTTGAACAAATACATGCTAAAAAAGAGCAAGTCATAAACTTACTACTAAGAAATTAGCAATAATTTTCTTAAAAGTCCCCTGAGAAAAAATTAAAATTTTGATCTAAAATTTGCAGTTGCACAAATACAGATTAAGACTTTACCCTCACAGATGGGAAGAATTAAACCAAAGAAATCTAACCAAGCCAACAATTAAAACAACGTTAGCAGTAAATTAACAGTTTGTTCAGTAATGAAAATCATCAATTGCCAAATGTAATGAAATGCATTATTAAAGACATAACGAGGTTTTAAAACACAATACTGCATAAAGATATAAGGAGTTACCCAGAGTGGGAAATAATTAACCTAGACTAACAGCAGCGATACAAAACAAGCGAGACCTACCACAGGCTGTTTACCAGAGGAAAAGCGAATAAAAGTTGACCTTTTTTTTCTGCATACTGTCCCAGTGAATGCAGGAAGACGTATATTTTTGCAGTAGCTTGCAGGAAAGTAGGAAGTCTAGATACTACAGGCAGTGAGTGAATGATAATGACCAAACTTTTGCACTCATAGTTCAAATTGCGGGTCTGAGGCTGAGAAACTATTTCCCCAGCTGTTCTTTGTGCTACGGACCATGATTCCTTCCACTCTAGCAGAGTCCCAAAACTCAAGAAATCCCTTTTCGGCTCAAGTGACTAACATTTTCTCTACTGAGAAGGTTTCAGTTAGAGAGTGGACATGACCTTCTTCTATTAGCCAGAGCTTTTTAAAATACACCTTCCCTTTCCTTTCTCATCCTCTACAAATTCCAAGTAAATCATTGCAACAAAAAGCTATCAGTTAAAGTGGATCATTGAGCAGAGCTTTATAACATACCATTCTAACCATGTTGCTATAATCATGATTATACTAAGCCCTATGATTGTTGCACAGAAGTGGATGTTGAAAGCAGACGTGGGGAAGGAAGTGGTGTAGGAGGTAGTATGATTATCTCATTTGGACAGAATACCTGAATCAGGTAGCAATGTTAATAGATTACAGAGTGAAATTAAAAGACAGCCAGATTGAAGTTAAATCAAGATAAGAAGACAGACAGAAATGTGAGATAAACTGTCTGAAATGCACGAGGAATGCAGTATAGGGGGAAATGAAAGAGAAAGAGAGGGCAAATGAAAGAATTTGAAAGAGGGAAATACTTAATTTAACATAGTAAATGTGGAAAACTCAAAGGATGAAGACTAAAAACATTTTGCTAGATTCTGTACATACATAAATTGAGACCATTAGATATTTGATAACAAAGATATAATTAAGAACACAGCTTTGTTAAGAAGATCATGTTCTCATTAGTGAAGATAAATCACAGCCTGGTTAAACTGATCTGTTGTCCTAAGGATGGCCTAGTAAGCCTAGGTGTGAAAGACTACTGGAAAATGAAACAGTGAAGCATCGCGTAAAACCTACCCACTATTCCCACTAAATACTAAAGGATAATTGCAGGACCTACAGCTAAGTTCAGCCTGAAGCCAGCTGAGAAATAAAAGAGGTGGGAAAGAGTAGGGAGGGAAAATAAACTTTAAAAGACATGCTACCTGAAATAAGGACAAGTGGACAGTTTTCTGAACAGAGTGTGTCATGCAAATGTTAACAGCTTTTGACAGGTGGAAAGAAAAGGAGCCTACACATGGCTCACCACTACCAGTATCCCAAGCGTACGGTCTTTCTTAAACACGTTATTGAGAGCATGATTTGTCAAAATAAGTAGTGTAGTACCCGAGTAACCTTTGATAAAGCAAGATATTAACTGCTGGTAACAGAGAGAACAATAAGGCAGGTGGTTGACTATAAAGTAAGCCTGCTGGTACAGTCTTGATTAGCACCCAGCCCCAGCAACTGTGTCGATGAACAGATTGTGTGATTCCATGCTAGGTGCTCTGCAGTGCGAGGGAGGGCAGTTCAAAGACACAAGACACATGAATTCAGATTTGCATCTTAACAAACATGCTGCTCTACTAATTCCTTTATGGCACAGAACCACCTCTTCCTCAATAATTTTCATCCCAGGAGAAAAGGCAAAGGTTTGTTATATGACGATATGTTCCAATTCATGTTTAAGCTGCACTGGCAACTTGCCAACCACAGAGGGGACATTAATAGTCTATGACAATAACAGGGTAATATTATGTAGATTCAAAGGGGCATATTTTAAAACTGCTTCATATTATTTATGCGCAGTATACTAAGTACCCACTACTTAGTATAGCTAATAAACCATGACAAGTTTGCTTTAAATGAGTGGGATATCTAAATCCAACATTATTTATTAGGCAATATGAGTTTTGCTAGGCATTTATCCATCAAGTATGGCACCCTTATTGCACATGCATTAGACAAAATGTCAGATTACACTATTGCTTAAAAAAATAAATGTTAGTTACTGAAATGATCCAAATGCTTGCTTAGAATATTATTTACGGTAGCTAATATATATCTTTAACAAACCTTTTGCACAGAGTGGGAAAGCATGTTAGAAAAAATTATTGGGGTCTCACCTCCTTGCTGGTCCTTTCTTCAAGTAAACAATGAGATAGACAATTATGGTGTAAAGAAAAAAAAGCTTCATGGGAGCTAATAAAGACCACATTAGCTATTATGACATCTGTCTTACAATGGGAAAAAGAATGTAGTAACAAGCAAAACAACCTCTACAGCAATTAGAGTGCAGAAAGTTATGAATGGAGAATAGCATACCTCTTTGGTTTCTTTCCACACCATTATTTGACTTTAATTTCGCCACTGTTTTCAACCACAGCAGGCTCAGTCCCCATAAATGCCTACTCATTAAGAACCAAGACCTGAAAAATGATGAGAATGATTCATCCTTACAGGATTCAGCCAGAAATTAAAACCGTAGGTGATCTCATGACTTTTCAAGGAGAGACCAGGGTCAAGCTTTTGAAATGCGGTTAGAGGACAGGCAGGTTACTGTATATCCATAGCAGCAAGTTTTCCTTCCCACAAGCTAGACACTGTGATACACGTGTTGTTTTGGCTTTTGTGGCAAGAGAAGAGACTACAAATGCAAAGTTAGGCATGCAAAATCCTTAAACACTAAAAGTCCAGCACCTTGGACTGGGTGATAAAACACTGCCCACCCTGGGGTTGAGGAGGTGGGTTGGTGGAACAGGAACAGGCTGAAACTTGGAGTACTGAATGTAATTCAAAAGCCCTTTTGCTTTCTTGATGTAGTAGCATTACCCCATAGTGCCTGATGGCCTAGGGCTTTCCACAGCTGCTCAAGAAACATTAATTTTCAGTAAGTTTTCTTTTATCCTCCTGAAGGCATTGAATTCCACATCTACTGCCCTTGACTCTAACCCACAAGCCTACCTAATGTTCTAGGTCAGGAAACCCATCAGGTTTTCCGTTGAAGCTAGACAACTGTGCAGAAAAAAAGATACAAAACTTCTGATTCAGCTGGGGCTATATAAGGAACTCAAGCCTGATCTGGTGGCATTACGGACACTAAAAATAATAGGCCTTTGAAATTAATATCCTGTTCTCAAAATTTTGAGTATATTTTCTCTTCACACTGGGACAAGGGGAAGGAATTTCTCTTATCACATAAGCTTATAGAGGATATTAAACTGAAGGATAACAAATGAAGAAAAAAGAAATGGGTAACTGCAGGCATAAACTGAGGAATGTACACAGTGAGTTTATTGCATACAAACCATTTGTTACTGTGATTATAAAATATATTTAGTGCTATTAAAAACAAACAAAAAAGAATGTATGCTGGGAAATTGTACATTTTCTGAGCCAGGAAAAAATTGGGATTTTTTTAAGACATATCAGTTATAGAAATAGAACACAGTTACTTTACTTAATAAAAAACCCACTAAATTATATGGGAGTGGGGAGATTTGTGAACATTAACTTCATTTTTTTTATTTGGAATAAAAAAATAGTATGAATGAATATGCAATGCATTTTACAACAGAAGAAAACAGAATATTCCATTGCCAGAAGGGTTAGAAATATAGTTCTTTAAACCAACAAAGTAATAGACCAAGCACAATCTGGGATAGTGCACAAGTATAGCCAGCTAAACATGCAAAGCTTCAACTGTAGGAACTGTAATTTTGTGACTGCTTCTAAGACAGCTGTCAAACTGCTGACTAGCAGAATGTGATCCAATATTGCATCAGGACTGAAAATGTGTTGGCTTAAATTTTTAGAAGTATTTGCACAACTGTATTTTAAATTTCTGCTTTTAGTTGGTTCATGTGCAACCACATTAACTGAAAAAGCAAATAAACTAGCCCTTCTTCACATGCAGATTTCTGCAAGCCTTTGAAATATACTTTGGTATAGTAATACAGAGTAAACATGCTTGGATACAAGCTAAGGAAGAGTTATAGTAAGTATTTCTGGTCCAGTATCTCAAATTCCAGAACAACATATGGTCTACATAAGATTACCTGGTAGACTGCTTATTGTGCTGGTCTTTAGATTAAGTAATTTGTTCTTAGGCTGAAAATAGAAATAATCTTTGATTTCCTGGCATTTATCCTACCTTAAACATAATCAGGGAATAGTTAATGAAGATACATATTTCATATTGGGAGAAAGCCATATCAAAAATATCCAGAACATATTGAGGCCCTCAACGGATATGCATATTTGAAACAGAGCATATTGATTTAGCCACAATTCTCATTAAAATTAGCTGCAGGCAGGCTCCTGAAAATCGTTGCTTACCATAAGAAAATCACTGTAAATCACTTAGGCAGAGGAAGGTCCTACAGTCAAATAGGTATTCCCAAGATCACTAAAGAAAACTTAATACTATTTTGAAAATTTGAAAAAGGGTAGCTCCATTGACAGTGTAAGTCTATTGATCTTAGTGAAGCTGTGAAAACTTACATCATCTGAAGATCTTTGCCACAATGATGAGCTTCCGTTCCAGGAAGACATGTGAGCAAGTTTGTGAGGTTATGAATAGATTATTAATATGCAAGTCGAATGACATATGATGAAGGTTATTAAAAGAGGTATTCCTTACACAAACCAGAATGATAGAAAGCTCTGACTCACTATCACTCCTCCTCAAGTGAGAATCAGATTTCTGTGTCAAATATTTATCAGGGAATATCTCAAATCCCTGTTTTCTTGCCTATGGCTGCTGCGAAATATGTACTCCACTATGCTACCCTTATTTATCAAATCTAACGCAATGTAGAACACTCCTATGGAGACAGAGTTCATATTTTAGAAAGCTATGGGAAGTTCAGCGTACAATGTACACTCTCTGAGAATACAAATGCCACAGATAGAAGAAAGAAAAGAGCTGAAATTACTTCCATCCTACCTCACAGGCTTATTACTTAAAAAAACCCAACCTGTTCCATAGAGAGAATATTCCAAAGTTTCCACCAATCACGCTATGCTTTTATGGGTCTTTAGAGTGAACACAGCACAGAACTGTTTAGGTGAACATTAATAAATTGTACATAGCTTTATTTGAAATATGATTTTAAATATTTCCTTTATGAAGAGAAAATCGTGACCTTATAGTTTCATATATTGAAATAATGTGTGAAAACCTCTGGTGTTCTCAAAACTATGGTCATTGTGAGAGAAAAATCTTAGCTCTGCTACTGTGGGGGCTCTTCCACAAGGAAGTACCTGAGAAGACTCTGATCCTTTGGACGTAATCCTTCTTGGTATTTAGGTGGTTTTATGATATTCTGGCAACACACATTTGCTCTAAATCCATTTTGACCTGCCATGGGAACTTCCTCTCCAGAGAAAACCTTAGATGATTTTGAGATACTCTCTTAGTAACATCCAACATGCCAACACCACACTGATGCCATGATTTCTAAATCATAACAATTCATGATTTTCTAAATTATACCAATACCAACTGAAAAAATACTAGTGGATGCTAATGTTGCCATTCTGTCCAACATGAGTGACACTGGTCTCATTTACTGCTCTGCCTGGCATAGCCGTAGACCAAAACACCTATCCCTGCTGCTGTTTTCTCCCCAGTAAATATGCCCTCCCCACATTTTGGGCAGTGTTACCTCCACAGCAGAAGGCATGCTCGCCTTTTTCCCCTGCCTCTTCTTGCTCCCAGCATGGTGTCATGAACAGAGTCTTGCATTGAAATGGTGATTTGTAAATGGTGAAATGGAAGGTCAACTGCAATGTGTTAAAAAACAAGATTAACGACTAAGATAAAGATAACGACCCTTATCTTCTTGTCACTCAAAGTCGTTGAGATGGACCACACAGATCTGGCTACACCTTAAACGACTCTGGGTGGGATTGATCTCATCCTTCCTGTACATGCAGTGAGGTTCCAGGAGTAAAGTATGCTTGTCACTTTGGGTAAAAATATGAAAAAGAAAACAACTCTGTGTATATAAAGTTCTCTGAAATCACTGTTTGATAGAAGAACTCTGAGGATGAATCCTGAGTCTTCTCCGGCGCTGTATAAAGTGCCTGCCTTAATGGTTAAATTAAACTATTAAGGGTAAGTTTCTTTGTTTCAGCATATATATGAATCTCCTAATGGCTGGTACCTTCTGAAGATTTTTCTAGTCTGGATTGGGACTAGTAAAGGAGTACGTTCAGAGGAAGGGTTGTTGCAGAAGTGTGAAAATCAGTGCAGTTTCAATGCCAAAGATAATTTCAGCTACTCCAGAATAATGCAAGCAAGATCTTTTTTACCTTTGTGGGTTTGTTTTGTTTTTAAATTCTCCAGCTATGGCTTAGATAATTTCACCCAGCAAACAAGCCAAATAGCACTTACTTTTATCACGTGAAAAGTCTGCTTTGTATTTTATTCCAAGTATATACACAGGACTTTGAAGTATTGCCAGTTGTGTTCCAGTCTTGCTATTTTACCTTTTTTCTTTATTATATGTATATTTTACTGAGCCCATTATTCCAAAGCGTTTCAAGATTCTATCCAGTTACTTTTATTCATATGACTTGGTTCACATTCCAGACTATATCCATAGTTTAACCATGAAAATGTTTTCCTACAAAATGTGTATTTATCTCTTGGGCAGGTGATTTAAACTCAGAGTGATTATTTTTCTGTCTATAAAGCTGAAATACTAAAAATCTATTTTTCACTGAATTACTTAGAATAAGACTTTCTAGTGCATAATACATTACAGAAATGTGAGGAAGTCTTGCAGGTCTACCTGTCTTATTATGATTTGTAATTAATACACTAAAAATGTGGCAGTTCAAATTTCAGGATCTTGTAGTATTTTTCCACTTCAATGTCACACGTAAACATTAAAGTGTCTTACTAATTCATTTTGACTTTACCTCCTGCATTTGCTTGTTGTAATCTAGTGCTGATTTTTTTTTTAAGATCTAAAATTGCAGGTAGGCACTAATTATAAAATACACTGTGGTAGCAGCTATGGGAAATATCATTAAGGTCCCTGTCACCACCACCCAAAAAACCACTCCACCTTAACATGCCTAAAGATTCTAAGCTTTAAATTACGTCAGGTCCCTTGTGTATTATTACTTTTTCTGATCATAAACCTAGCAAGACTACACCAGTACTCTTTACTATGCTGTTACAAGGTATTCAGACTTCATGCTTAAGTACTGGCTGTGACCAAAAACACCTTTACAAAGATAACTCTGAAAAGATCGACTTAGGCAGAAAGCTGTCTCCTATCTCACCTTCAACCTTTAGAGGGCAGTGCTCCCTTTGGTTAGTTAGAAATTTTCTAGAAGGGCATGATGCTTCCGTAACCTGAGGGAGGCAAGGGTAGAAGTAACAAAAGAAATTTCAAAGGACAAGAAAATTTCTTTTGGGAAAGGAAACCTATGCCTCAAATGCACACCTACTGGGTGAACTCTTTACACTTTGAAGGGCAACAGGGACTAGAGGTCTTGTCAGCATAGCTTTGACATTGATATTCTAGTGGCTGCTGAGCAGAACATACCTACAGCTGAAAGGACACAGTAAAGTATTCAAAAATGAGATGTATTATATACTCCTACTTCAGTTTAGTCTCATTTTCCTGCAGACATTAAAAACCTATCAAGGCTAGCATAGTTTCTTTAGGATGTATCAGCATACCTTACAGAATCGATACTGTCTACAGAGTTATAGCTGCTTTTCTGCAAGGATTTACAGATTTACCAAAAGCTGCCTCAGACAGTTGTGGAGGACAACAATGCAGGATGAGCAGTGGAAGTAAGGCCAAGAATTCATCTGGTTGTGTTCTCTTTTTAATGTATTTTGCCCTCCAATACTAACAGTAAATATGATTAATAGCTTTTCAGATTTACTACTTAAACCAAAACAAAATCAAACAAGTAACAAAAAGCATAGCAGAAAACTGTACTGACCCATTTATATATTCTGGGGTCCTGAGATGCAAAAAGAAAATACTAGAAATAAAACATAAAAATCCAATCTCTCTCCTCTTCCTGGCTGGTGAAGAACTGCATGTTCTGCATGTTTCCTGCTATGTATTTCCTTGCTTTAAAGAGCTGACATAGTCAGGCAGTCTCACATACACAAGAAAATTTCCAATAGTAGAGCTACTGCCTCTAAAACAGGCCTGCTGGGAGAAAATTTCCATTTATCCCATCATCTATCTTCCTTTCTCAGGTGTAATCATTGAATGGAGACTTCACTACATGCAGCTTACACTGTAATGCTCAGACTGTACCTGGAGCGGTGGGTCCAGTGCTGGGCTCCCTAGTATAAAAGAGACCAAGACACACTGGAGCAACTCCAGGGAAGAGCCACAAAGATGATTAAGAGACTGGAGCATGAGCATCTGTCTTACAAGAAGAGGCACAGAGCTGGGACTGTCTAGACTGAAAGGGAGAAGGCTCAAGGGAACAGATTCATGTATAGATAGATATACATGATGTGGAGAGAAGAGAGTGCCAGGCTCTTCTCAGCAGTGCCTAGTGACAGGATTAGAGGTGATGGGCACAAACCGAAATATAGGGAACTCCATGCCCAACACCCTGTCCAGCCCTGAGTCCTGGTGAGCTGGGCACCACCTACCCCAACTGTGCCCCATCCCTCTCTTGGTCTGGGCCCTGCCTTCCTGTCCAGGTTGAGGGGGCTCCACAGGGTCCATATTGTGGGTGCCAATATCTGAGGTGTTCATCTAAACCTACTTCATATTCAGTGGACAGAAATAAGCACGTCTGGAGTGTCTGTTCCAGGAGACAAGAAACTACATAAGCAGGTAGTCAGATACTTCATGCAATGGAAGCAACTGTTCCCCTATTTTGACTATAAAATTAGAAAAGGATGCTTAGTTCAGGTGTAGACAACTGCATTCTTGAGTTCTTAAGTCAGATGAGATGAAAATCAACAGAAAGCATATGCAGTACAATACCAGGAACTTATAATTAGGGGGTATGACAAAGGTTACACAGGCCTATGTATAAAAATACAAGTTATAAACTTCTGCAGGAATGAAACAACTAGACGGACTCCAGAGAGATGTAAAAGCGGAGACATTTATTGTTGGAACTTACAGGTTTATATACCTTTGCTCATCTGTCCACACGCTTCCCATAGCATCCTGATTGGCCCAGGCCTGTTGTCCACCCGTTCGCAATCACCAGCAGCAACATTTGGTTGGTTGACCTCCAAAACCCCACAGCTGCCCCTAAATGCTCTCTCCACCCTGATTTGCATCTCTGATGTTCACCTCTTTGTTCAGTTTCCTGCTCTTACAACCCAAGGTCAGTTCAAGGACCCCAAGTCAAAGGAGTATCAAACAGGTCTACCTTGCTATCACTGATTCCTACAAACTTCTTTTTAATTTCTTTCATGTTTTATATCTATGTTTGTTTTGTTTTTTTTTTTTCTCCGTACAGATAAAACTTCTAGAATGTTAAGCATTACTTAAGCACAATCCTCTTTTTTTTTTGACATCTGATATGGCTCAGTAAATTAAATTTTATCAGTAAGGATAGCAAGACTTAAGAAAGTAGACCTAGTAAACTTCTGAAAAACATTCATAATGCACTAGTCATTAGCTACTGTGGCTTATAACCAATGAAATGCATTTATACTTTTAAAGGTTAGGATCATAGGATAACTCAGGGTGAAAGGGACTTTAGAAAGTCTTGTAGTCCAAACTCCTGTTTAAAGTAGGCTGCTGGCACTGACATGAAATGCAATGATTTATTCAGATTACTTAATAGGTAAGCATTATCCTCACCATATTTACTGGATGTGCCATCACAACCCTGATCCTAAATGCATTTGTACCATGATTGCTTTCACATTTGGACAGATGTCTTTACTTTTCAGACATATTTGAATGTCTTTACTCAGCCATAGGTAGGTGATCTCTCAATTATGTAAATCAACAGTCATCAAAGGAAAGCTATTTTGCTGGCATAACTTGTGGCCAAAGAGCTATTTTAAAGTCATGAAAAAGTTCTGCTAATGTTTGACTTGTTAAGCAGTCACCAGCTATGATCTAGTCATAGAAATTCACATACAGGTGAAAGTGAGGCAGCATGTTTCAACTCACAGTGCATTTTAACTTGTTCTGCTCATTGACAGAACATTGAAAACAATCCATTTATTCATTAGAGAGTGCCAAAAATAACTCAGCAGTTTCTCTTTTGCTTCTATTCATAGGATTCCTCATTTTATGTTAATCACTTCTTTCAGCATTTGGCACCTTGCAGAAGAAATGCAGAACACCTCAAATGATCAGTTGCTTACTGCATTCTCAAAAGAAAAAAAAAAAAGAGAGAAAACATAATACCAATATCACTGTGTAGCAAGACTCATGTAATGAGATTGGGACATTTGAATCATCTGTAATGTATACTGCCGTTTTGATTACCATCGCGAATGTTAAAGTAATTTCAAGCTATGGCGATACATGCACATAGATAAATATTCAAATGTATGAAGATAAGGGTTATTTTAAACATTTCTTGCTGAAATATATAGTTGGAAAAGCTTAATTATTATTCTAAATTAGCATGATAATGGTTGAATTTGGTTTACTTAGTGTATCTCTTGATTGAGCCTCAAAGGTGTATCAATTTTTTAAATTTTATTATCAAATGACTGACGTTTCAATAAAAGGCTAAAATGTTAAGCTATAGGGAAAATTCAAACAAAAATTGTAACACTGACTTCCAGAATAAATTTTGTCTCCAGGGTCTTTTTGAAGAGCACTCTAGTTGTTGTCTCCTAAATTGTTTATTGAAAAGTTCTATAGTAACGCAACAAATGAAATCCCATAGACAGCCTCCTATTTCATGCAAATATTGAAAAAATTATATGACAATTTCCAGTGTCATAGTTTATGGTGATCTTGTCCTGAATAAACTCATAAACACTTTACTCTGCCATTCAGTTTATATGTTGCTGTCTCACATTTGGATTGATGGTTGACAGCAATGATGTATAAATTATGCATGCCAATTTACTGAACACCATTAAACCAAAAGAGTACAGGTAATTTCAATAATTATATATATTATTATTATTAGCTCTGTCAAACTCAGTATCTGGATAGCATGTCAGTATATAATATCTGGTAGGGATTCAAAAGGTTCAGAATTTTGCATAAGGATCATGGCTGGAGGGGTTCCAGCTTCCATTTCTATGCAGCTAGTATCTATAATCTGCAACCAGATAACATGCTTGAGATTCAGAAGAGCTTTGATGATGGCTGACCTGTCCAGATTCATGCTATATTTTTAGAAGGAAAATGGTAGCAACTGAAAAAAATTACTTCTCATAAATACTGCACTGGTAGCATTTATACGACAACCATCAAAGAACTGGAGAATCATTTGCTCTGTTTTATTGCAACTTCCTTTCAGGTACTTCTTATCTCACAACGCTCCTTTCAAGTGATATGCCTGGAAATGATGCTTTCCAGCTAGGGAGGAAAATCTCAACCTTATTACTGTTTACCAGCTTTACTTCAGTGCTGTGCGAAGGCCCCTGAGTGTGATACATGTTGTACAAACACATAATAAGTGACAGTCATGACAAATTTCTAGTTTAAATAGACAAGGCAGACAACTGATTGGACAAACACCCATCAACATTTTCATTTTCATCAAGTATTTCAATGTCTGGGATGCTTTAGTTGCACTACAAAAGCAAAGCAGTCAGCCTATGCACAAGTAATCCAATATTTTTCTGGAATTTCCAAATGCCTGACAGAAACTTCTGCTAAACAACTCAATAGCTACTCTCAAGAGCAGTAGGCTGCAACAAAAGTGGCAGAAGCAGCAGGTATGCCAAATTATTGTTTTAATTTTAAAGCTTAACTCAGACACAGAGAGATTAAGTGATTATTTTTTCACTCTGAGTGAATCAGCCTGGCTACTGGAAATAATAGTACAAAATAGATCTAATGTAAGTAATGTTGTGGCTGTTAATCTCAGAGTTAAATATTATATATCCTCTGCAGTCATAATGATTGAGCGGCGTTCTAAATATCCTAATTGCATATTTACAGAAAATGCCTGCACCCAGATGGCTTTCTGATTGTGCCTTAGAATATCCTTTAGAATTCCTTTAAAACAAGTTATTCACTACAAACACACATGCTTTTGGCCTTTCTTTTTGCCATTCCTACCAATGGCTTAGTTTCATCTACATTCATTTTAAGACAACTTGCAGGTAACAAGAATCATTCAAATTAAAGAGTATAAATTATTAAGCATGGAAACAGAAAAAAAAACATATAGTATGGAAAGCAACATAAAATACAGCCCGTAGAGGCAAGGTAAATTATATTATAAAATATAATGACCATACACATATGTTGTGTTACCAAAAAGCAACCAAGTCAGAAGAAATTCTGCATAACTTACAGACTCTCAGCAACTCTTGCTCTAATAGGAAAGTACTGGGAAAACACAAGAAACTTTCTTTTTGGTTTCCTCAGTTTATCAATGACTCTTTTAGAAAACAGAGATGATTGTTTACTTTGTGCAATGCTGAAGGAAAACATGATAGTCACTGAAGCAGATTCATTTCCCTTTCCTCCTTGATAGAAGCCCTCTGAAGTATCTTCAAATACTCTCAACTCTTCTTTTGTTGCTCCATGCATTCGGAAACTGAAAATCACAGAGCTTCTCAAATTGCCTACACCCTTTCTACTGCTACTTAAGGAGACAGTATAATTTCCCATCCGCACTAATAATTCTCATCCAACTAATTCCTTACCTGGGTTATACTGTCAGGCAGGATATGTTGTTGAGTTAAAATAAAGCAAATATTACCAACTATTATCATCTGATAGGAATCATTCATAATTACTACACCAAATGCTATCATGAACTTGCAGCACAGCTATAGTATATATAGCTGAATTAAATCAGGTGGGTGGGTGTGTCACATCACTTGTTCTAAATAAGATGGTTTACAGTTGCAGAGCCATTTGCAAGATCTGCTTTAGAAGTACAGAAGTAACCTAAAGTAAAGTTTCTTCTGTATCTGAAGTATCTCTTCGTAATGTGCCAAAGTACTAGGTTAGAAGCAGGTCACTAAAGCCATTTTCACCAAGATGTGCCCTATATTCCCTGCTCAAGAATACCTTTAAACACTGTTTTGATCAGTAAAATGTTCTAAAGTTAGTTCTGTAATCAGGAAATACTTCTATCTCTGGTTTTATTGTACAGAGTACAGAGCTTATTATTTAAAACTGCCAAAGTAATAGCCAAACTTGAAAAAAGACTTGTCATAAACACCACCTAAAAGGGTTCTCCATCCCTGACAGGCTGCTCATGCCCCCCATCTACAGAGACACAAATCACTGCTTAACATGCAAGGAGGTGAAGAATCTTGCCCAGGTTTTCTGTAAATCACACAAAAGATACAGGCAACTAGTCAGACAGTAACTCTGCCCAACCACTATCGAAAGCCGTGGAGCAGTGTCTGTTACTCTTTAACTACTGCTTTCTAGCAGTTTTATGAATTTTTACTTAATGAAGTTTTACTTAAATTCTCCTGTAGTCACTGGTAGAACAACCAAATCACTGTTAACAGTCTTACTTCTCACTGACTGTGTGACAGGAATATATTTTCAGTCATTTTTCATAGCTTTCTCTGAAAGCTATGAAAGACTTCTCTCCTGGATAGAAATCAAAATTATACTACTTACCTGTATGCCTAATTTACTTCACAGCAACCCCACCACCAAGAACATAGTTAGAAGTAAAAGCTGACAGATTACTCCCACCTCCCTGGTATATGACTTCTAGCGTGGCTGTGGGCCACTGCCCATTCTGTCTCTTCACAGCAGGAGAATCCCTAAATGCTACTTGTATTGAAGAGACAGCATAGTAATTCCACATACAAGTGTCTATCTCCAAACTCTCCTGCTCAAAACCATAACCACTTATATATATGCAAACCAGAGACAGCCAAGTCTGGGGCCAATAAATTGGGGAAGTTTCAAAATATTTACTGTATTATACAGACAGCTTGGGGAGCAAGCAGGAGATCAGGCAGAGAGAGTAGTGTAGTGTTTTTTCCCATGTTGTTTTTTTTAATCAGCTCCAAATTTTGGATGATTATTTTACAATTTTTATATCTATAATTCTTTTGAAAAGTTATTTTTGGAACTGAAAACTTAAGTTAGAAGGAAAAAGATTAAACACACATACACAGATTCTTTGGAGTGTAATTTTTTCTTGAGGTTACACTAGAAATAGTTCCAGAAAAATAACTCAGCAAAGTGTTTGTGATCATTTGGAAGTCAGTTCAAATTTTTCAAGATGAAAAATTCCTGGACTGTTTTTCTGAAATGCTCCATCTTCAGTGTCTCCCACTCTTCCTTATTCTTCCTCTCATACAATGGGCACTTTCTGCAATGGGCACTTTCGAATGAACCTTTTTGTCTATGAACTCTACTGGACTATTTCAGCTCTTTGAGATAAAAGCCACAAGAGACATAACCCTAAAAGAATAATTTGAAAGGGCAGGAAATAACACTAGTTCCAAGCTCTTTTCACTATTCCTTGCAAATCATGGGTCAGAGCCTACTCTGAACCAAGTCAGATGAGCCCTAGCGGCACAAGAGACACTCTAAACTAAATCAGTTCTAGATTTGGCCCTGTTTCTTGAATTTTGTCTTTAATGAGCAATTGGGCAGGAGAAGAAAATTCTGATTTGTTTCCTGTCTTACTAGCAATTAATCAACAATCTTTATCTACATCCACAGGACAGTGAAATGAGAGAGAGAAATTAGACCTAAGGGAAATAGAAGTATAATGCATTGCCTAAGTAATCTGCTTAATGAAATAATAATTGTCCCAGAAGGGAATAAATGGTGTTTCTCTCACTGAAAATCCAAGATGCTTCTCTAGGAAAGTGTAAAGTCCGACTGTGAGCTAATTCGAAATATCTAGGTGATGAAAGAATCCCTAAATGTTTTGAGGTCAGCTCTGGGTATAGGTTTATAACAGATGTATTCCTGAGACATCTGTTTGGACTAGGTCCTGAACTTCAATAAATAGGAACGTTTTTCAGACTAAGCACTGTCAGTGGGTCTTGACAAGCGTTATTTTGACTTTGAGGGCTGGATGTGAACTGGAGTTCTGGCATAAGAAGTGTTCTAATCTGAGAGATTTATTTGTAATCCATTCAAATTATGTCTCATCCAAAATCAGAAGCGTGCTCAAAGCTGAAGCAGCAAACACATGGGAAAGATTCTCACAAACTAATTCCACAAAAAGTCACAAACAAGCAGCATATATAGTGTGTTATAAATGACTGAATGATTGAGTGAGCTGACCTAGTTAGAAAACTAAGAGAAAAGGCCTGAATTATGCCTATTTTATTAAACAGAAAGTAATACAGTGCTCACATATAGTCACTGCTGTAAGACATCAACTCTATAAGACCCTCATCTTCCACTCTTTAACAATACACAGACACTCCATCACTTCTCTTTCATTTGCCTTCTGGACTTTTACCCCATATCAAACCCTAAGCAAGTGCAGGAACCTCAGGTTAGCACAGAGCACAGCTAATTTGTAATTTTTCTGCAGCAGGCAGCCTGTCTTACAGCCATCACTACTTGTGTTTGCCCTGTTCCACTACATTTGTTTTCTGTTAACAGTGTTACCCCCTCCAAGGTCTATCAATCTGTTAGCTCTTTGCACAACCTTGCTATGCCTACTTTTATGATACAACCTTCAAACATATTACCATCTGCCTGAGTTCATTTCCCATTCATCTAGAAGACATTTCTAAAAATGCTCAAAATCTTGTAGTCCTAAACTTAGTCTTCCTTTGTCCTTGGAGAAACAGGTGACATCTATATATTTCTGAACATCTGGAAGCACCTAGCACTACATAAGCATGCCATAAACAAATGAGTGAATCATCACAACAGCCATCATGATGTCAAGGTGCTCTTCCTGTTCCACATTTTTGTTACCATTTTGACACAGCAAATGATATCCAGCTTGACCTAAGTTCTTGCCTGACTATACGTCAACGTTTGTCTTTACTTTGTCCCCTGTTCATTCACTCTGCAGGCTGTAGGCTTCTGTTAAGCTGTACATCAACATTTAAGACCTTGTTTTGACCTTTTTCTTCCAGATAAATATAAAAAACAAGTTAAATCTCATTGCACAAGTGTTGAAATAAAAGCAGTGACTGCAGTGGAAGAGGAAGTTAAACAGATTTAGAACCCTGGTGGTATATGAAAAGACAAAACCTGCTTAACTGCACACCAAAACCAACTTTAAGGGTAGTTACATCATGGAATAAAACCTGACCTCTCAGCACTCCCATACTGGACCCAAACTGAATAGCTTTGAAGTAGCTTCACCTGAGGTCTTGCCTCATGCACCAAGGAAAGAGTGCTAGTGGGAAAAACAAGCAGCCAATTCAACAATCTTAAACAAAGTGGATGAGCCCTATGCAGCAGCAGGTAAGTCAGGGGTTAAAGCTGCCTGCAATAGCCAGAGGCTGCACAGCTGTTGAGAGTATCTTCTCTCACACTCAGATTTATCCTGAAGAACAAGGAGACTGCACCTTTTCTCTCTGGGGAAAAAGCATTCACACCTTTTTGTGTTTACATATGGACACACACTTAAATACATAAACACACAAAGAGATATGCAGGCGGTAGTCTTGAGTGTGGAGCAGAAAGACAGTTTTATCCTATCAATGGATCTATGCCTGACTTGTGTTTTTGCAATGGTTTCTTTCATTTTTACAAGTGTGATTTGCCAGGCAGCATATCTCAAAAGACTGTTATGTTGACAGTTACTTACTCTCTGCACAGCAATGTGAAAGACTAACTACACTTGTCAATAAATGGACTGTACTAGATTTACCTTTTTTTTTTTGTTTATTTATTTTACTGAATATTGTTCCCCAAACCATTTTTAAACATCTCTGACTGGGGTATTTGCATACTCAATTTGCTTTATACAAATGCAATATATTTTCTGGTACATGCTCATGAGAAAGCAGCAATACAATAGCATCAATGACCTCAGCTATCTTCCAGCCTCAGGAAAAGCAATAAAAAGAACTCCCTTTGCAGTGGCAAGGTACATTTAAGAAAGTGGCAGGACCATGGAAAGGTCCTACTACAGATTACTTGGGTGCCCTCTGCATGTTTACACTTTAAAGCTATTTTTCACAGGGCCCTCTGTTTTCCTTTACATGGAACTAGTGGAAGGAAGGTAAGAAAATTTACACTTTTTTCTTTTGAAGCCATATTCAAAGTAGTTCTATTTTCCCCTCATGATTTTAGCTGTACATCACCACCCAAATAATGTTTGCACTTAAAGATCAGAAGAGGGGGGAAATAAATAAAAAAGAACCCAACTCACAAAAGGATAGCCTGTGAAGAGAAAATATCCTCAGAAACAAGAGAGACTGATAGAAATACTTGTCAGAATTTTGCAGTCAGGACCAAAACTGACCTGAGAGAATACTTTTCACTGACTCTGAACTGCTGTAGAACAGTTCACTTGATTTAGAAAAGAAATTGAATCCCAGGTGACACAAAGCTCACTATAAATGTTTATATCCTAGAAAAGGGAAACCCTTTTCCTGCAGGGTTTTAATCAGTGTTGCCAATTACTTTCCTCCCATACATCCAGCTACCATAGCAAGCAGCATGTAGCTGCTTACTTCCCTTAGAAAAACCCCTACTAAGAAAAACTACAGTTGTGCAAGCAAGAACTTATAATCTTCAGGAAAACAAGGTTTACTGCTGGTTTCTTTTAGGAACACAAGACTTTCAGCTTGGCTGGTAAAGGAAGGAAAAGCTCAGAAAGAGTATTTATTATGCAAGAAATTACAGGAGGAGAACACTTAGTAGATTATTTAGCTCACTCATTTTCCAGTGCAAGATTGTTCTCTATGGTAACATGACAATGATTCCATTAAAGTTATCCACTTAGTCTCACTAGCCAAAGCTTATCATTCCAGGGAGTGTTAGCACTGGCAGGAAAAATTGTTCCCTCAGTCATCTTCATCAATGGCTTTCCAAAGCAGACACAGCTAAGGATCAAACCATTGTAGTATTGCATAATGGTGCTAGAAAAACAAGGAAGATGTTTTTTCTTTTTGAACTGTTTTCAACATGATGCAAAAAGCTCCACAGACTATGCTAAATGCACACACAGGATGTCTGAGTTAACATATAGCCTGCTGTAGCCAGTGGGCTATTGCATATTCTACAGATGCACTAAAACTGTAAAATGAGAAGGAAGAAAAAAGGAATAGAAAAAAATTAAGGGCATATTTTTTTCTGCTCATTTTTAGGGGCTCTTTCATTGTCCATGGGAGGATCTTACCATGAGGTGCTTGATTGCTTCATTAAAATTCTCTCTTCTAACTTTTGCCGTGAAAACTGCAAGGACACTGATACTATCATCTTGACTAATATTATTCCATTGTTTCCCTAGGTTATCTCTGATTACTTCCTTTATGCATTGTCTTACTTTTTCTTTTAACCTTGTTAAGGATACAGGACACCTTTTGATTCTTTGTGCAGACCCCTGAAAAATAATGTTCTGGTTATGGACTACAGTGTCTAAACAGTACAATAATACAGTATTACCCTCCAACACGATATAATACTCCCCTAAAAGCACTACTACTTTTCCAGCTTTCCCCAATATGATGAACAAGATGTGTTTCAAAACTATAAGCATTATGGATTTTGATTGCTTTTAAAAATGTTTTCATCAGTTGTTTACACTGAGTAGCTTTTCTCAGATTAGATCTTCATCCTCACCACCATTTCATTTCACATATCCATTTCAAAGGGTCCTATCAAGTCTCCAAATTGATAGGCTGCATATCTAACCTTACTCCACTTAAAGCAATTTTCCCAAATAATTTTTCATTAAACTTGTCAGCTAATTTTTAAAGAAAATTCACCCTCTTGCCTAATTGTGTTATTACACAGAAGCAAACAAAAGAAAAGGTGCATCTGGGAAGCTCAATAATTTTCATTTTAGAAACCCTGCAAGCAAAACCTGACATTGAACATACTTGCAATGGCCTTGTTGTTACTGAGAACCTAGGTCTCAAATAATTTTGGAGAATGCTAAAAAAATTTCAGTCAATGAATTAAACATGACTCCAGACCCTAGAAAATAGCCTTTAGTTTGCTGAGGACATCACAAGTTGATGTTCAGCAGCCCATCTTCATGGGTTCTTCCATCAGCTGAGCTTTCAGTTGTTGCTGCCTGACCAACCCTTCTTTCCAGAAAGAGCATGCGGTGTACTGATACTTGCAGCATTTTGAAGTAATGTGTGTGGAAAGGACTCTTTGCCCTTCCCAAACCAGACAAAGAGAGTTTTCCTTTTGGATATATAAAAGTTGGACAGTTCTCAGGCAAAGCAATGTTTGGAATGCTACTTTTCATGACTGAGTATAGGTATAATCTCACAGTAAATTTACAATTGATGAGGAACTTTGTTATGAATGTTGTAGCTTACCTCTGACATAAAGAAGTATTAATTTATTTTCTTGCTTCTGGTTATTCATGAAGCATGTTGTTATGAGATTCAAATTAATCCACCTATTTCTTCCACTTAGATGGAATAGATATAATTAATTTTGTAGATCAGATACTACAACTGAGTTACATAAGCCTAGGTAACATCTATCTCAATAATAAAAACAAACACAAATGAGAAATATCGCATCACTGTGTTGTTAATGACAAATCCTCTCATTCATTCTAATCCTCAGTAAAAACCCAAACAACATAAAAATGTTTCAGGGTTTTATGAGACTCATGGTAGAGCATCACATAGCACCACAGTAAAATTGATTCATCTTGACCTCTCCTTTCATAACTACATATGAAAATACATTCTAATAAAGGTCCAGCACATGCCCATATTCATACTGGATGTTTTCTGAATCAATAAGCAGAGATGTTTCAGATAGCTGCTAAAATGAAAGTAAAACTGATATTCCAATTACATTTCAAGAGCTCATGTGATCACATTCTTGAAACTTTTGGCTTTTATCTTGCATTAACAGATTTCTAGTACTGATAGATTATTCACTCACTCAAATTTTGTATCCATTAAGGGTGAAACACAATCATTGTACCAGCAATGTGCACTTGCAGCCCAGAAAGCCAACTGTGTCCTGGGCTGCATCAAAAAAAGTGTAACCAGTAGGATGAGGAAGGTGATTCTGTCCCTCTATTCTGCTCTTGTGAGACCTCATCTAGAGCCCTGTGTTCAGTTCAGGAGTCCTCAGCACAAAAAGGACATGGATCTGTTACAGCAAATCCAGAGGCAGGCCGCAAAGATGATCAGAGCACTGGAGCATCTCTCCTGTGAGGACAGGCTGACAGGGCTGGGATTGTTCAGCCTGGAGAAGAGAAGGCTCTGCAACCTTCAAATACTTAAAGGGGGACAATGGGAAAGCTGCAGAGGGGCGGTTTATCAGGGAGTGTAATGATAAGATGAGGGGCAATGGCTTTAAACTGAAAGAGGGTAGATTTAGGTTAGATAGTAGGAAGAAATGTTTTACTGTGAGGGTGTTGAGGCACTGGAACAGGTTGTCCAGAGAAGTTGTGGATATCCCATTCCTGGAGGTTTTCAAGGCCAGGTTGGATGAGGCTTTGATCTAGAGAAATGTGTCCCTGTTGTGGCTGAGAGGATGGAAGTAGATGATCTTTAATGTCCCTTGCAACCCAAACCATTGTATGATTCTATGATACTTTTTGTATAGCCTAGTAAGAAACAGCAAGTATCATGTGATGTCAGTATCAGTGTAAAGTAACAAATGAACCTCCCTGCTCTTTAAACACAACTCTGATACATATGTATTCCTCCTGACATCTGAGGTTTTATTTAGTTCTTATTTTGGGTTCTGTCTCAAGGCACAATGACAAGACTGCAATGCTGTTGCGTGGTATATCCGTGGTCCTTATCTTGGCCTTTGGGCTCCAGTTCCTTCATACAATATGCCATACTTCTCTGCTCCGGTTAAACATAAATACTAGAAATAGAGGATCATTCATACAGAACTAAATAAACTGTGAATGCAGACATTTACCATCGCCTGCAGCAAAAGTCCAAAACATTCAGCGTAACCCCATGTTTCTTTCTCACCCTCTTGCAGCTACTGAGCTGTTTGGCTGCCACGTACACAGCTTACAGACACTGAGCAAACAGATTTTTCAACATATCTAGAGGCTTCATCCTTCCTTCCTAAGGGAATAGCATAGACTCTTCCTTGCTCAAGGAAGACTGACGTAAGAGCATCAGTATAGAATTGGGGTCAGGAGGGGCTACAAGCATCAAACACTCCATAAAATAGAAACTGCATTAATAACAAGGAAACAAAATCAGAATATAACAACCTACTATCAAAACGTCAAAGGAGTAAGGAAGGCCCAGATGACTTTATATCAGATCATGTAAGCAACTTGGCAACCTAGAAATACCCAGGAAGCACAAAGGGAATGGGAGTGCTATGAGCTGAACAAATTGGCACATAGCCTCAAGATATACTCACAGCTTGTTTTGCTCTCTAAGATAATTGCCTGCTTGCTTCTTGCTCTGTATTATAGAGAAAGACAGGATTTCATAACAGTCTAAGTGTTCATATGAAATATCTCACATAACTTCTTTCTTTGAAGTCTTACTACTGCACTTGGAGCTAAAGAGAACTGAGCCTTTATCCACTGAGTCATGTTTTCTACAGTGGTTGACTCAGAGTTAATCCATCTTTTCTAAATATATCTGCATACATTAGGAAAAATAGCAAATACACTAATTCCATATCAACAGAACCATCCAATAATTTTCATTTACAGGTTTTTCTTAAACTCAGGAAAGCCTATGAATCAAACATTTTAGGCACACAACAGGTTCTATACTAGTTTTGCCTATGCATCACTAGCTCTTCCACGCCTTCATTCACATCAGTGACCTAGGAAAGAACAAGTGAGAATGTCACAGGAGAAGCAAACTGAGGTGAGGTAGGAGAAAGAAAAAATTTACAATATTTAGTAAAAGGAAGGTCTTGAAAGAATGTCTGCCCCCTTGCCTATGGAAGTTCAAGAAGGAAGGCCAATATGAAAAAAAAAAAAAAATCCCTAATGAAATGTGTTAAATTCTAGTTTCTTCTCAGTGCTTTTATCCTAGGAAAATGTATGCAAGCACTTCACACATTGAACACTGTGCTCCTGGGAAGCTATCACCTGGTTGCCCTTACTGAAACTTGGTAAGATGAATCCCATGACTGGAGTGCAGCTATCAACAGCTACAGGCTGTTCAGAAGAGACAGGCAAGGAAGGTGGTGCTGAGGAATTGCCCTCTACATCAAGAAATGGATAGAGTGTGAAGACCTGTCTCTGAAGAACAGCCATGAGCAAGTTGAAAGCCTATGGCTAAAAGTGAAAGGCAGAGGCAACAAAGGGAATCTAGTGGTTGACATCTACTGCAGTCCACCTGATCAAAAGGAACAAATGGATGAAGCCTTTTTACTCCATCTACAGGAGGCATTGTGCTTGCAGTCTCTCATCATGCTGGAGGACTTCAATGATTCATACATGGAAGAGTAGCACCCCAAGCTGTAGGTAATCCAGGAGATTCCTGGAATGCTTTGAAGATAACTTCTTAAGTCAAGTAATAGACACCTCTACCAGAGAAGATGCAATACTTGATCTGATGATCACCAATGTGAGTGACCTAACAAAGACATCAAGATTGGAGGCTGCCTGGGATGCACCAATCACACGCTAGAGGAGCTTGCGGTCCTGAGGGATATGGGTCAGGTGAAGAATAAAGTCAAGACCCTGGATTTCAGGAAAGCAAACATCTAGCTCTCCAAGGAGTTAGTCGATAGGACTCCCCCTGGGAAACTGCCCTCGGGAACAAGGGAGCAGAGCAGAGCTGGCAGATCTTTAAGGATGTTTTTCATAGTGCAAGAGCTTTCCATTCACAGGTGCAAGAAGGCTGGCAAGACAGACAAGAGATCAGCATGGCTGGGTCATGACCTGTGGCTCAAAATAAAGGGCAAGAAGGAAATGCACAGGTAGTGGAAGCAGGATTGGGTATCCTGGGAAAAGTATAGGGACACTGCCTGGTTATGTAGGGGTGGGATAAGGAAGGCTAAGGCACAGCTGGAACTGAGAATAGTGAAAGATGCAAAGAATAACCAGAAGGGCTTCTACAGGAGTGTAAATCAGAAAAGAAAGGTCAAAGACAGTATACCTGCTCTGATGAGCGAGTCTGCCAAGCTAGCAACAGATGAGAAGACTGAAGTATCAAACAACTTTTTTGCCTCAGTCTCCACTAGCAACCTCTCTTCCCACACTTCTGAAAGGGATGGGCTGCAAGATGCAGAATGGGAGAGCAAAGTCCCTCCCACTGTAAGAGAAGACCAGGTTTGCCACCACCTGAGGAACCTGGATGTACATAAGTCTGTGAGATGCATCTGAGAGATCTGAGGGGGAGTTTGACTAGATTACCTTCATGGTCCCTTCCAGTCCAAACCAAAGTATTCTGTGCAATAGCATTGATAGCTTTTCCACCATGACTGCAAAATGTTCTCCCATGAAAACTGAGCAAGGGGACCAAACAGCAGTCCTTCTGCCAAATTCATGCCTAATGGAGAGGACTTCCTTGGTAAGGGAAACAAGAAAGATTTTCTTCATGTTTAAAGAAGTAGGTTCTTTCTCATTTCCTGATCTGCACATCCCAGCAGTTGCTTTCTGAAGACTTTAATGGCATCTGCATAAAGGGAAAGAAGGAACACACCTGCTTTCCAGCTCCTCAGAACTGGAAATTACTGGTCCTCCTCAGCATTACTTCCATGTCACTCATGATGGTTGACTGGGCTCACAGCAAGCTGGATCTGGGAGACCTATTTAATTTTTATCCATCTCTGCGTCAAAACATTAATGAGTGACAGCTTTTGGGAAACAGATTCTTGTTTGCACACATTAAGAATGACATGAGGTAGGATGCTGTAATTTTCCCAGCACAATGCATTTCATAAATTCCACTTTCTAATTATCTAAAACCTTTGAATTATGGAGCAACTACATTAGAGACACAAACTGTTCATAATGTAGTTGAGCTTTTCAAGATTAAGGGGCTATAAAGGTATATAAATTTTATCAGAAAAACAGATTATATGTGGGACTATGACACCACTTTATAAACTATGCTATTTGGACCAGAAGTGATAAAATACATCAACGTCAGGTATTGCATTTCCATTGTGTAGCAATTTTTTTCTCTCTCCCTCCTATTTCCTTACTCTCTAATCTGTACAAATCCTATTGAATTCTATCAATGTCATTTGGATTGTTTGATCTTAAATTCATTTTATGACAAAAACAAATTTATATTCAGCTCTTCATCGTATGAGTAATTTATAATAAATGATAGCGGCCCTAAAAGTAATTCCTGTGGTTTGGCCATTAATGTTTTTTCTTATTTGAGAATGTTTCATCAATCGTAATGCTCTACCTCTCTTTTGCCAAGGATCCTTTTTGGTTATTTTTTTTCTTTCACTTGAATTCTATAAATGTCTTCCCTGCATTTTTACTTCCTTAAGCACCACTGAGGATTCCTTGTGAAGTCACAAATATTTTCTTCTGTAGACCCTGAAATACAATGCAAATTAAAAATAGCTTTTTCAGGTGGGAAGACTGTCTCCTTCTTTAAATCTTATCCATCACAAATAATTTTAATTGCTTTTTTTCTTTCTTTTTTCAACAAGAAAAAAGCCAATGGATTCTTTTTTAGTCATACCTCTTCCCAAAAAGACCAGATATTATCCTTTGTTAATTGTTTGTCACATGCATCTTCAAGCTCTCAGCAAGGAATTCTTTTCTTGAAAAATGTTAGAAAGCATTTGTAGGAATAAGAAGAAAAGAGTTTGTTTATCTATCTATTTATTTATTTATTTTCCTGGTAGTATTTAGCCCTAATTCCAGAATCTTTATAACTACATGGAAATTTTGAAGTCAGTAGGACTAGATGTGGCTACAAGTATTCTGTCATATGGAGGCAACATATATATAGATAGGCTTTTTTTTTAGAAGAACAATACCTGTGTGTGAGAACAATTCTTTACATATTAATTAACAGTAGTCTGCAACTTTGCCCATTCTCCGTGGGTGTTAACCTTCCAACAGGAGAATTTAATGTTGCTTTTTCACCATTTTGCCATGAGACAGCTTCCAGAGGTGCATCAGAAATATTATGGCCACTTGATGTAAAGCCTACAACAAATACAAAATTACTTACTAAGTAAAATTAAAAAAAAAAAATCAGCCATCTTTTTAAAAAAATCTTACTTTTGGCAGAATTTATTTTGGCACAGAATGAATGTCATAGTTTAATCATTGCACCTTCCTTAGGTAGTCTTGAGGTTTTAGAATCATCTCCCTCTTTATGCACTTATGGCAAATGGAAAATTCTAAGATTAGTATTTTAGAAGAAATAGGTGCAATAAACCTCTCACTTCCATTTTATATTGACACCTGGTGAACCTTTCTTTATTGGCTACAAAATTTCTTCAAATTTAACGATTTCAGTGTACTGTATTGATAGCAATTAAAGCAGTATTTGAACACTCTTGAAGAGTAGAGGAACTTGGAAAGCTAGACAAGGTCCCATGTTGGGTTGTTGGACAGAGGGAAAGTTATCAGAGATGGAAAAGGTAGAGTATTTGTAGCTATCCACAGGTAACCTTGACACTTCATGACATGAAACGGACTAGTCATTCCACATGTAAAAGCACTACAATAACAAAAAAAAAAAAACAGCCCCAAACTCTTGTCAATGGACAGCAAGGGATGGTCACCCATACTTTGCCCTTGTGGCTTGACTCCATCATGATAGCCCATATGGCCCAAATAATGTTAAGAAGGACCTTTTCAATGAAATTCCCAACCAAACTTATTCCTCTCAACTTCCCAGGGTTTTCAGGTTACTTTTCTTCTGACCCAAACAAGGCTAAATGTGTTACCAGTGGTGTGTATCGATGTCACCACTCTGATCCAGATGCTCACTCTTCACCAGTGATGCTACCATAACTTTGCTAGCATCCTCTGCCAGTTGTCTTCCTGTGGAATATGTACCTCCGTGACTGCATGGTACATGTACATGCATATCGTTCATAACACATCTTTAATGTTACATTAATATGTCACAGCTGATGACATTTAGCAAGAATTGTTTTAATTAAGTTGGTAAATCAATGAATATGTACTTCTAGGCACAACAGATCAGTATGTTTACAGAAAAAAATAGATGAAATGCACATTTAGCCTTTCTATATCCTATGTGGTGCAGTTAAAGAAGGTTTCTTCTCAGAAACACAGTCACACACATTTTTAACATTTTAAAGAACATCCTGTTAATAATTGTGCATATGTGCCATTCATTCCCCTTCTTTCTTATCTCTCAAAGAGAAAGACTTTCCAGAAACAAGAAATTGATGGGCTGCTGTGTGTGTACACCAGTACCCTCTGATGGATGGACACTGACCTGCCAGACCATTTGGGAATGCCCTAGCAGATATTTCAGAGGCAAAAACTGGCAGTACAACAAAGGAAATCCTTTTTGGAAAACAGTTGGGTTATAATCAAAGGAGAGACAATATCAGCCAAAGTCCTAGAGGACAGTTTCCAACATGGCTGTATTTTCCCTGTCTTAAAGCTTCATGGAAATCAACAGTGTTACACTGAACAGAAGGTAGGGTGACTTTTGGTATGGGTTTTTTTAATTATTTTTAACTTCTAAAAGCTATCTTGATGGGCCACCTTTGTAGCTTCTTTTAATGCACACAATGAGAAGTTTTGTAAGACAATGCTAATAACAAGATGAAATAGTCATGCCAGAACAAACATCAGCATATAGTTATGAAGGTGCACCTATTTTCATCCAAGTTGTTGTGTTGCACATGGTATTCTTTATGATGAACTGCCTTCAGTCTTAGCTTGATATTTTTTTCTCTTTCTGGTTTTTTTCTTTCCTGCTGTGGAATGTTTTTTTATTCATTACAGGTAGCAAGCTTGTCCTCATTTTATTTTTTTCCTCCTGCTGAGGTGCAGTAAAATAAATTAGTTTAATACATTTTATAAAGGTAGTGGATTTAATTTTCCCTTTGGTATGTCTGAAGATACAACTGCTTTAATAAATTGGTATTAAGATATTTGGCTTTAAATGTTTCATGATTTTCTACCTGCTGTGGAAGATGCCAAGTAGTTTAGTCAAATATATTTAGAAGTGCTAGAATCAATTTTTTTCCCCCATATTGCTGCCTTGAAGATACACGTTTAGTACAGTAAGGATTTATTTCTTAAAAATATGGGGAAACGGTGTAGCCTGGTTGGTTTGATTGTTTTGATTCTAAGCTGTTCAGAGCTTAGAGACAAATTTGAACTGGGAAATATAGTCATTCTCTCAGAAATAAAGCTTTTCACATCTATACCTGTGTCTAGTTATTATTTTTGTATGGATTTTGCTGTTTTTACCTATGCGAGTGTTATATACACCTAGATCAATAAAAGCCTGACACAGAGAAGTATATAGAAATCTAAGTCTTATCTCAATGGGGATTTACATACTTAGAGTAGAAAAGCAAGCAATTCAGATCTGAAACCCTTTTTTCAGTTGTCCAGGAAAAATCTCTTAGTCAACCAGCTCCGTGTAGCAGATGCTCACTCACCACTCAGAAATACCCATGGCAAACAGTGTTTTCAGTGACAAAAGTGCTATGAATGAAATAAATACAAAAAGTCAGATACACATCTAGGATCAATAATTGTAGCTTCTTGACTTTAATATGTCTGTGAACAATGAGCTTCCGTAAGTATTTGTCCCGGAGAGACAAGCAAAGATACCACAATTATTCTACACAGAAATTAATGACTTCTATAAGGTGGCCCAGGAGAATTGTTTTTAAAATACTGTAAGAAAAACAGAGAAAAAGAAAAAAGTATGGTCTCCTTGAATATTTGTGTCTTGAGTTCTCAGCTTTGCCTGCATTCAGAATAAAATATACAGACAGCACGAATTGTTGTATGCTACCTTTTGACTAAGGTAAAATAAGACTATGTCCTCTGTCACTTAATGGCCTCATTACAATTCTTTCTGTCATGAAAATAAAACCATTCATGTGGAAAAACACAGTCTGGGACCATAGGTATATAATATTTATGCTCAAGCTGAACTATAGATAACATACTCTAGTGGTGAGCTAACTGATGTTGGCAGTCTGCATCTATTCTCAACCAGAATTCAAAAATAACAATCTGTAACACAAGAATCCATGAAGAACTGTAACTATGAAGAGAAAAAGAATAAAAGAAGATAAAAAAAAAATCTATTTCAGTACTGTCACTCTTTTCTCCAATATTCTCAGATAATGTAAAACATCTGAGGAACTATAAACCTAAAGACTGATAGAGAAATCCTAGAATGGAAATTTTCCTGTTGGCTTAGCGTTCAAAATCATCAAGTCATTGTTTATTTAGATCTTCTTCTAACAATCAAGTCTAAGACACTTGGATATATTTTTCAGCCGGATGACAACTATCCAGAAATCCAAGCCATAAATTAATTGGGGTACAGTCTGAGGTACAAAGTCTAGTGGCAGTTAACTGCATCATCAGAGTTCAGACATCACACTTCTTTGATGCCACTTTTTTTGGTAAATAATGGATGCAATCATATAAAAAAGGCAAGATAGTGATAAATATTATTAGTATGTAAGCATGAAAACATTATTGGATGATCTAAGAGTAGTCTAAACTCTCTGTATTTAATGATTTTATGACAGCCATGTATATATAAAATAAATAATTCTAGATGTGTATGTGCAAATACACAAATGTCATATTCTTATGTATTTGTTTTAAATTCTATAGGATGAACATATCCTTTTCCAAAAGATTTAGCAGGGCATAATGACTTAGCAGTTATTTCATTTCCTTTCAGAAAAACAGAACATATTTCTTTCCTGAACATAATTTATCTTTCCCACTAACAATCTCCTAAGACATTTCTCTGCTGCCTGTATTGAAAAGTCACAAAGTTGAAAAGCACACTCTAGATTTTTCTGCACCATCTGTCACACAGACCTCTTTCTTGACCTTCCTTTTGTGTCATGGCAAATATATGGCACTGATGTTTTATAAGAAACTGCACACCTATGCTGTAATATCACTGCCTTAGCTTTTCAAGTGTGAGCATTTGGCCCATCATCACTATCATCTTCACTCAGGATATCCCTGAACACTCCCACAATGGGATCCTCCAGTAAGGGCAGGCCCTGACTTCCAGCAGAAGAGGGTCCAGTCTCTTGTGGGATGATCTGGCACAGACTGATGTAGCTTTAAAACTCTATGGTATTTGTGTACATGGAAGAGGTTTGAAAACTTAGCATCAGCTGAAGATAAATGCCATTATACTCAATTAAAAGCAGATAAATATTATTTGCCATCATTAAGTTTAACCCTAACTGTCTAACAAAAATACGTCAACAAAGCAGATGAGAATTTTTAGCAGCAATGCATGCTGTCTGCAACTCCAAGTGCATCTCTGATGTTTCAACTCTTCACCTCTTCCCTATTTTGTTCTCACCTCTACTATTTGTCATACAGTAAGGCAAAAGAAATTGTTTTCTGGCTTCTAGAGGTGACCAAAAAAAGTCTCTAAGGCACATAATTGACACAATTGACACAATGGCACAAGAATTTCACTGAAGACCAGGTCTAGCTTCCCCCAAAACAGTCACGTTGCCACCACATCTTATCAAGGCAATGCAAAGACAAAAATCCCATACGACAAACTCAATTCAGCCTCACCATGTACTCAGCCTCTTCTATCATTGAAACAAATAGACCTCAGTGAGAAATTTAGTATATGTGATAATATTTGCATTGGAAGAGTAGCTATGATAATGTCCAGAAGGTAAGAAATAAAAATTAAAATCTCTGTGTATAATATAATCTATTTTCTCATAATGTTATTTTTCAAAGTACTGTATTTTTCAGCTGGTTTTTTTTGAAACAGTTATTCTGCTACTCTGAATTAGCAGCTGTTTATCCCTGGGCTTTAGCTATGGCTTTGTGGATGGACTGAAGTTTAGTTTTAAAATGTATAAGCAGCATAAACAAAATTAAAAAAAAGTCATCTGGGAAACTGACATCCAAAGAACATCTTACTGAAGATCAGATAGATCAATTTTCCTTTTGTGAATCCAAGAAAAGGGTTGATTGTGTTTTTCTAATCTGTCCTTTTCTCTAAAGACGTTCAAGGTCTTTTTAGATGGGTGTTTTAACACAGAACAAAATTACCTTAGGTGAACAACAAAAAATATGCAAATTAGCTTGGTATTAGCAAAGCTTTTGTAACCAAAGTAATTAAATGCTTTTTTTTTTTAATGTACAAGTGCAAAGCCAAATCTAAAGTAGTCTTCTTTTAATTGCCACAGATTTTAAAATTAAGCTACTCTAAGTGGTACATATAATATTTTGCTCTGTAATTAACTGTTCACCTCTCATTCTCTATTGTGTCATTCCTGTTAACATCCGGGAGAAAAGAGTATAAGTTTGAAACGAAATAATTATTGAAATAATAATTTTGGATAACTCAAAATGCACTTTAACTCAGTTTTTATCTTTAGTAGTGGTTGAACCAGAAAAGTAGAAAAGAATACAAATTCACTGTTTCTTTTTGCTTAAAGAAAGATCTGGAGCTCACAATTAGTTTCTGACAACTGGAGAAACAGAAGTGAATTATACAATTCAGAGCCACAACCAGTTTAATACACAAGCCAAATTGTGTCATCAGTTTGTGTAAATATTTCTAACAAAACATTTGTTTATTAAACATAACAACTAATTTTGTCATCTCTGTTCTTAATCCACTAGAAATAATTACATAAAATTCTTCGGGATTCCTAAAAGAACATTAAGAAGTCTTTCTACTGGCTTTTGTGTGCACTTTAAGAGTATTAGGAGCACAGTGACAATTTACCTATGTGCCACTTATGGGGAATGCTCAAAAGTAGCACCTAAACCAGCAATTGTATTCATAAAGTTGATAGATAAATGAATAATGAAATATAACACAGAAAGCAAGGCAAATTGTTATTTTTTTATTAATATCTAGCTTTGCTATTCATTATACCAATGTATTTACCTTATATTTTCAGCCCTCTTTTCCTTGTAAGATTACCACTTATCAACAAGAAGCTCATTAACAGTCACATTTGATGGCTGGCAGACAGTATAAAATATTATCAGTCTTTTTACATAGTAATCATCCTCTGTATTTCTCACTGTTCTGGTACAGAAAATATTTACTCATATAAGGTTTGATACTGCAGAGGCAGTAAAAGAGCTCACAAAAAGTTACTAGTTTTCTCAGCACAGTAACTCTACAATGGAAATGTTCATCTTTTATTCATTAGTTTTTAAACAACCTCATCTATAAACACACACTTTCTCTACCTGGGTATTTCCTATCTACCTGCGCACTTGCAATTTTCTCTGGATCATATTGAAGTAAGAACCTTGATTTTGACAAGGTTGCATAGGTTATAAATCAGAGGCCGGTGCAATTTGTGGATTTGCTTCCTTCCAGTGCAGCTAAAGCTGCTTAACCCAGGCAGGCACATGACTACCTTCCCCTTCCTTCTGCCCTAGGCAGAAACAAACCGAAGATGAATTCCCTGTTTAACATATAGAGATAGGGAAATTTGCTGCTAATTACAGTGGTTAGAATTCCTAATGGATAGGACAGGGGTCTCATGAGCCCACCCCATTCCACAGGCAATTCTCTTAGGTTGTTAAGTTTCCCTGGTCTTTTTCAGAAAATTTCTTAACAAAATTACTAGCAGCCTTTATCAAGCTGATATTGTAATTACTTTTGGGAAACAAATGGTATCTGAGGAAATAGAAAACCACACTTCCATGCTTAATTTAGTAATGGGAAATTTAGAGAGAGAGAGAGCTCTTAATAAATTCTCATCTCTTCCACATGTGGGATGAAATAGGCCACCAAAAGCTTCATTTGGGAGGTTAATATTAACAAGAAGAACTGTGACCTTAAATCCTGGTGCCTTTACTCTTACGAGTCCATAAATTTGACCACTCACAGAAATCTGGGGTAAAGGAGGGCCTGCTCTCCATGGCTTTTCACTGCATCTTTGTAGAAGTAAATTGTTTCTCCTCTTTCCTTTTAGAAGCTCCCATTATGGGTGAAAAACTGTTAGAGATAATGAAGAGAGACTGAACTCCTCCTCTAATCTCACCCTCTCTTTTCATGCTAACCGTAGGTAGTGTGAGGAATTAATTTCTTGTTTCCTCACAAGCTTGAGCAACACTTAGCACAGAAAACTGTTTAGTTAGTCTTTGAAAATCAAGCCTATGAGCAAGAAAGGCAACATATCACTAAAGTGTGTAAGAGAATTCTGCCTGCCCATGCACCCTCAGAGCAGAAAACCTATAAATCATTCCTTCCTCTCCTTCAGTTTTAAAAACCTACATATCCTGTGATATGCAAAATATGTAATCATTTCCATAACCTCAACCCCTAAGTACTTTTTAACATAGAAGCAATCAGGAGCTTGTATCCTTATAGTGTTCTTATTATCTCAGTTTGAACTTGAACTCCAGACTCCTGAGCAGTTGATGCACATCACAATAATAATAGATGATGTATAAGAAAATGGAGACTTCCTACAAGGTGTTGTTGAGCTATTTGAAAGCTTATTGACTGGCAATTATATGTTTAGAGTGGGTCTGAGTAGAGTCCTAAGTCTCCTCCCACTGATATTAACACTCCAGTTCCCATTTCTTTAATATGAAGACAGTCTAACACCACGGGTTTTTACAAAGCCCTTCACAAATAAATTCTGGATTCTTGAACATAATAATTTTGTGAATCTGCATTCTATCAGAGTACAATCATGTCACTCTCACAAACTGAGCTGCGCTAAAATCAGCTGAAGATGTAAGGCCTGTCATTTGAGAAAGATGATGCTAAATAAGTGACAAACACCAGTTCCTAGTCCTTCTTGGCATATATTTTAACTTCTGACCTCATCAGAACTATGCTGATTCATAATAGCTGGAGACTGGCATTTTCTGGTTTTAAGAGCATGCAGGGATATCTCTCTCTTGAAACGACAACTGCATCTCACTGGTAGTGCTAAAATTAAAGTGGGACCACATGTGAGCTCCGGGAAAATACTGAGCTGACATTTGCAAACTCACAGTCCTATACAAATTCTTTAAAATGTGCCAGAACATGAAATTTATGTATTTTGTTTTTTAACAAAGATCCTTAATGGAGCTAAGATACAATTAGCAATTAAAAAGAACAACAGAAATTACTAGTAATATACCACCCAATTTTAGGGGACCAGCATATGCAGTGCAAAATATTCCTTTTTGCTAAAAACCAACCACTAATCTTTAAACATGTTGCTTTTGCTAATGTAGGAAGATAACAAGTCTTACTTTAGTAGGTTGTTACACAATTGTGACAACAACAACAAAAGTCAAAGCAATTGCACAGGAAGTCCAGGTAAAATCCTATACGTACTTATCTACACTGAAAGAAAAGCACTTGTTCATAGATACAAAATGTATGTAGGGCAGCAAAGTGGAGCATCAGAAATTGAACTGCAGGAGAGAGAGGGAATGATTTTAAGGGTTATTGTTGTCAACATATACTGCAGGTCTAAGTACTGAAAGGTCAATCTCTGGAAACTTGATTAGAATATACAATAAATCTATAGGCTTAGTCAGAGATCATAACACATTTGCCAAAGTCTTTTGTCTGCACTGAAATTTTTATACAATTTCTTCTTCTGTGTAATCTGGAGAGTGTGTAATGATTCAGGAGCAGTTGTTTCAACCATTATTTTTTTATAACATGTATAATCTCTGTATGCATCTGAAAATATGGAACTATGCAAAATGGAAAAAAAAATATTTTTTTTAAATTCAGAAAGAAGGACTCATGTTTTTATTCACTAAACATTTCAATGGTAAAACTATTAACGCTTTTGAATACTGAATAATGTCTTTGAATCTCTTCAAATTTCCTCTTTAGAATTTTTCTGAAATGCCCTTGGTATAAATGAAAATTAACAACTTGTCTATCCTTCCCCAAAAGGATGAGATTATATTTTAAAAATAGTTAGTAATTTTTAATCAGAAATACTTTGCATGTGATTTGTCGTTTTAGTAATCATAATTCTGATGATACAGCACTGCATCATCATAGCTGTTGAAAATTATCAGACTAACATCACATCAAACCATTCTGAAAGCATTTTCCATTAAAATAATCATGATAATTGCTAAATGTGCTTAAAAATCCTGCTTTATATTCTTAGAAGAATACTGTCAGAGTGAACAACTTGGAAATAAAGGAGCTGAACAGAAGCCTCTGTATTACTTCTGCATTGTTAGTTTGAATGTAGTGGTATTAATGCACTAAAACCAACTACCACGTAAGAAATACAACTGAAGGGTTCTGTTCACCGAGAACTTATCAAACTTCTGGGAGAAATAAAGATATGTAGTTGATTTGCATCTCCACTAAAGCATTCAGCAAAATAAAATTACTTGCCTGTGTTAGCGTTTCTTGACTGTTTCCAGCTACTTCAGACACTAGAGCAATATTTACTAATGGAGAAGAGCTTGGATCTACATCCTTACCACTCATCTGTATGTGGAAATGTGGATAAAGGCACCCAAAATTATTCTCTGTTTGCAGGCACAATAAGACGTTGTTTCAGATTCCAGTTAGGAACAATTGTTTTGCTTTATTACAGGCATAGATACAACTTCTCCATGTCTTAAGATCATTGTTCTGCATATTCATTTACACTTTAAAAACTAATAGTATTTGAATATGAGTGAAGAACTGAGTCTCCTTGCACAGGTGGGAGTGAATAGAAAGGTCCAGGACTATGGAGAAACACATCAATTTGACTATCTTTCATTTTATAGTGTACTTGCTCGCTGTCTAGCCAAATATTTTATGGTTTGTTCAACAGGGAACTGAACTGCTTAGCAGACACAACACTTGCATAGTGAGACAAGATTTTAAATCCACTGCTTATTTGATTGCTGAGGGTGGTTCTGAGTACTGGGCTGCTGATGCTTCTGCTCTTTCACAGTGATCACAAAACTGAATCCTTGCCCCTCCCAGGTGACTATTCTTTGAAAATTAAAGATCAGGGTATCTCTTGTGAATTGAGGGCAGTAATACCTCAGAATTTCAGCTAACCCAACAAACAAATCCAGTTTCACAAACCTGTGCTATTATTAGTTTGGGCTCAAAAAACTTCTAATGGAGCATGTCCAGAGAAGAGCAACGAAGGTGGTGAAAGGGCTGGAGAACAAGTTTTACAGGGAGCAGATGAGAGAACCGGGGTTATTTAGCCTAGAGAAGAGAAGGCTGAAGGGAGACCTTATTGCTCTCTACAACTACCTGAAAGGAGGTTGTAGAGAGGAGGGAGCTGGCCTCTTCTCCCAAGTGACAGGGGACGTGACATGGGGCAATGGCCTCAAGCTCCACCAGGGGATGTTCAGACTGGACCACAGAAAGAAGAAATTCACAGAAAGGGTCATTGGGCACCAGAATAGGCTGCCCAGGGAGGTGGTTGAGTCACTATCCCTGGAGATATTTAAAGGACGGGTGGATGAGGTGCTCAGGGACACGATTTAGTGGTTGATAGGAATGGTTGGACTCAACGATACTGGAGGTCTTTTCCAACTTAGTGATTCTGTGATTCTGTAATGTCATGATCACCTATCACCCATCATCAGAGTATCAATCTCTAATTACTTTCTGACACTCTCTGAGCAATGAAAGGTGCTACCCAAACTATGAGTGTATTCTACCTGAATAGTTGAAGTGAGAGTTCTGCAAGTGTTCAAGAAAACGAAGTATGAGCTTAAGATATACTTTGTTATTCTCATTATGCTCAAAAATCCTCTTTACTGGTTCCTTTTCCTTAATAATTTTCACTATAACATCATACTGTATGGAATAGCACTAACATAATTAAACCCAAATCAAACAACAAAGACATAAAATTATCTAGAAAGTAAAGCCAGCATTCAGAGTAGTTTCCCAATTAACAGTCTCCACTTTATTGGAAATGTGAAAATTGTAGATATAAAATCCAAACATTAGTCATAGCAATAATCACAAGAGAGGACATTGGATGAAATGTTAATAAGCTGTACTTGAAGTTACTATAGAGTGTGTTCTACATATAATGTAGAAGACCAAACTTAGGAGCTTTCATTGTCTATGCAGTCACTGGTGAGAGAAAAGTGTCTCCAAGAGGCATTGCAGAGTACCCAGTAGATTCCAAAGTATCCTCCTGCAGATTACAAGGCCATCCTGTTTCACTAGAGTGATCTTGTTAAAGACTCTATTAATCATAGTCTTTTGTCCACATTTGTAAGAATAAGGTGTTATTAAAAATGCCTTAAAATAAATATTTTTAATATGTCACAGTTCTATATGTTAACTGTAGTCCTTATTGAGTCCTGAAGAAACATATTTCTATTTCTCCCTACTGCAGCACCAATACTCCTGTGACTGCTGAGGCAAGTAAGTAAGGTGTTTCTCACTTACTTTGATGCACTGGGATCATCCATCAATACATGACTTTCCATGCCTTCAGTATAGAGATTATTATAAAATATGACCTAATTGCATTAATAGTAGGATTTTATTTCCGATTGTTAAAAAATGCTTGCAGTATGGTAAAATAAAATTAATTGTTTTCTCAATTTTCAAGTAGGTGTACATTTTAGTCTCCAGTTGTAGATTTTACTGGAGAAACAGTAGATACAAGTAGCAGTAAACCAGAGACATCCATTTTATGTGCACTTCAGGCACTTCCAACACTGAGAAAGGGAGAAAAGGTGATTGATTTCCAGAATATGAAATGCTATTAAGGAGATTCTGATCTTCATCATGTGACTTATTTCGCATGACATTAAAACAAATAATCCAATCATACTGGGGCTCTAACAGTAATCATGTGATTTCCATCATAGTAGATGTGAGCTTCCTATCCCCATAGCAACATCTGTAGTGCTTATGCTAATCACTTTAAATTAACCTTGATATGAAAAAACGCCCTAGGGATAATGCTGTTGTTGTGGTAGTTCAGATGAGTAGCGTGATTTTCTAATAAAACTCTACAGCAAAAATAAGGGTGATAATGAGATGGCCTGTTAGGACATTTTTTTTAATATGCTTTGGTTAAGCCAAGACATTAGTACTAGCATCAGGATAATTGTAAGTATCATAGATAATGAGCTGTGTTATTGATTACTGCCCTTTTGTAACCCACTGTGGTTAATTTAGAGTGTGCATACAAACTGAACAATTTAAAAGGTAGGAAGCTGACATGGTATCTAAAAAAATACTTAATATTTTATTAGTTCACCTCTTCTTAAACAATAGCAAAAGAAGACCAAAATTTTCTACTAGTTTTCTTTGGTGATATCCACACATTATAAGTGCTAAGGTACAACCCTGTGGGAGTTCAGACTAGCCCAAGTCTTCAGATTTAGAGCTGAACTTCTATGGCGAGAAACTGTCATTTTAGAAGAGCAGAGTATGAAGCATTTGTTGCATAAGATGCTTGTTACTCCTTGCGTTAAAAACTTCAGCTCTATTGAAACTTTCATAATGAGAAGTTTTTGAATAAATGAATATATCTTTACATGAGATGCAAGCATGTCAAGAGTATGCTGGAAGGTGCAGGCTTGCACATAAAGCAAGGGATAGTAGAGATTCAAGAAATATTTCTGGAACCCAAACAGAATGGTTTTGGAGACTGAAATCCAGGGTACACAGATAGGCACAAGGTAATCAAGGATTACCTGGAATTAAATCCAAATTTTTCTTGTGTTCTTTAACAGCCTTAAACTGATCTAGGTTGTGGGTTTGTTTTTTTTTTACTTTGTCCCTCTCTGTTAAGAGTGGTGATGATGAGAGGACCATCAGAGGTACCTCAGCCAGCCCTGGAGCTCTTGGAGAAAGAGCTGGGAGGAGCCTGTGTGGCACACATCTGGGCAGCCCTCCTACAAAACCACAACTGGGGTGACTCCAGTCCAGAAAGGCTATCAGGGCCCACCCCAAACCCTGGCCATGGCCAAGCCAGGCCCTGGCCACATCCTCAACCCCATCCCAATTTCTGGACTGTCTTCCCTGTTTTTTCTTTCCTGTCTTGTACTTCTGTTTTAGTATTTACTTTACATGCATTTATTGTTACTACATAAAGTTTGCAGGCCTGTATTTCACAATAGCTTTTAAAAGATGGTGCAGTTGTACCCTACTGCTTTCTTTTATGACAACTAGTTTTAATTACAGAAGGAAAGTAGCACCAACATTTGTCTATCAGAGTAATAGTGACAATTCTCTTATAGGCGCTTTCAAATACCAGCTGGCTATTAGGTTAACAAGGGAGTCCAACATAAGGTAGGCGAGTATGACAATTATGGCAACCCAAAGTTAAATTTTTTCTTATTAGCTCTTCTTCTGTATTGCTAGCCTTGGAGCAAGCAAGGCTATTTAATGACTTCTATTTCTACCTCAGTAATTCCATCCTGTGGAATTAAAATTGATTTTCTGTTAGCTCCTGAAGATCCAGTGTTGGCTCTCTTTTCTCTGATGTAAAGCCAAGAGAATGCCATGGAGCCTCTCCATAAACTTTAGTGGACATTAAGTCAACACCTAAATATGCACCAGTGACAATGACAGAAAACAGGGACAGCAGAATTTTGACTGTCAGTAGGGGATCTCAGTATAAGAAAGCAATGCCAAAGTCTTTTTGTATTCTAACTATTGGGAAAGGAAGAGGCACACTGTGAGCTGAAGTTCTTTGTTGTTAACGAACCATTTCTGCAGCTTAAAACAAAAACTTCTGTAGTGAAATTACACAAGCGGCAGCAATGTGATGAAGCTGCTGCCTGAGGAAAGCTGAACTGCCAGCCAAATCCCCTGTCGTGCTTTTCTCCTTCTATGCCAACAGACTATTAAGATAACTAAAGCCCATGCTGCCCTGCCACAGAGCCATGCCACATTTAAAACTTCACTTTTTCTCTGTGTTTAGTCTTTCTGGGTCATGCAAGGTGTCTCAACAAGTTCTGTCATTAACGCAACACCGGAGTATGAGGTGTTTTTCATTTGTATATGTCTCAGCTACGAATCTTTTGTGTATTAAAGTGGTTGTACAGTGAGATTTTTCACCATCATAAAGAAATTAACCACAGTCTCCCACATTTTCTTCACAACTGCAAGAAATGCCCAGCACACCTTAACAGTGGTCACATACAGAGCTGATAACAGCTGCTGACGTCAGATTCTTCAATTAAAAGGACAACATTCTTCTAATTTCCTAAAAATGTCTGAAATTTCTGGACTGAAATTTAGATAAAGTTTCACTGGTTTTATGTAATAAAAAAAAATCACAGGTTTTAAGTTAGATTCTATTTTCTGGCTATGAAAAATGAAAAAAAACTTTTGGCTTTATCTGGTTTATCTTCCATTTCCTGGGAGTGGGGAGGAATGCCTAAACACACATTTATATCTACTAGAATAATTATTCATCTTAAAAGGAAAATTTCTAAAGTTCAGTTTTAATTCTTAATACATACAAATAAGAGATCATTGTTCTTGATATTTAAAGCCAAGCTCTGAGATTTAAACTGTATATTCTTTGGATCCAATAATTGATCACATTTATCTGTAAAGCAACAGACATACTTCCCATGTTCTATGAACACCAAAGTAGCAAATGGATCTTTTGGAGAACTTACAAGAATGGGTTTGTTTTGTTACTTCTTTTCTCTATCTGCTTAAGAAAAATGAAAGCTAGAATAACTTAATGGCTTCCAGATAACCAAGTGCATGTTCTCACACAACATATACGCATTTAAATAAAACAGTTAAAAAACCCCATAAGGGTATTTTGTTTGTTTGTTTTTTTGTTTGGGTTTTTATAAAATGCTTCCAATTATTTGCACTCCTTCCTGCATATGGGGACCAACTCCAGTCTCACCGAAGACTGTGGCAAAACATCTTATACCTCTGAATGAGGCCTGGACCTAAATATTATAAAGACTGCCTTGGCAAGATTAGAATTGTGTAATTATTGATATGGTTTGTAAAATGCAAACAAATAAAATTCACAGCTTTTTGTAGTGTTTTTACTTTTGCAAGCATACAAAGCAATCTTTTTTCCCCTCCTTATTCATTGCCTACATCACCCATTGTCTGATAGATGACCTTTTAAAAATATTGATAATGCCACCGTGGCTATTGTGACCTGCCAGAGGGAGTGTCTAATTTGACAGGAATGAGAGATTTGCCATGACTGACACAGTAAATAAATTTTGTGAGAAGAACATGAATGTATGTTTACTTTGGCTTCAGGCAGACTCTTGTATCTCAAGTGAATACTATATGAAGCAATGTTCGGTACTTTCAGTGTAGCTTTTGTTGTCAAGTCCTTCCAGAGACTATTGTGTCCTGGAAAACATGCCTGTGCCCCAAACAAATGCTTGTGACAAGGCACTGATTACTAAACAAAGAGAAATTTTGGAAAAGCCATCTCTAATTTGTGTGTATAGTCTGAGTGAACATGATACTGAACTGTTTTTTGCTGGATAGTCAGTGAACTACTGAGAGGTCAACACTTAAGAGGCATTAGTGTTTGCAGAAGACAGTCTGTATAACAAAACATTGATGTATGCATTGTTGGCAGTGGAGTGAATGAAAAGTAAGTGTAGGTGAAAAAGTAGGACAAGAAACTATAGACAGTAATTTTGCACTGATATAAATGATGATAAAAATTAACCAGACAGGTTTCCTTTTATGTTTTTCTTCTGTTTTTCTTACTGTCATTAAAGCTACGTGTGCTGCTAAATCATTGATCCTCATAGAGATGGAATAAGCAGCAAAAACTCTGTCAAGAATATCCACTGACCAAAGCAGATGATTTGTCAAGACAGCTAGTATAAATTTAAATAAAAACACAAAACAGAAGACAAAAATCTCAGAAGCTTCAATACACAGGGAATAATTCAATTAAAGTGCATCTTACAACCCTTTCTTGAAATGGGATTAATTTATACTGAGAGAGTAGAAGTTTCAGGTCATTACAGTAAGAGAGATTAAATATAAAGGAATAGCCTCAGCCTCACTTTAAGTCCATCTTTACAAATACTAAACAAATTGCTTAATTCTACATGCTGTTGCTTCCTGCAGTAAGCTTTACTGCATCAGCTTGCACCACCCAAGGCTAATCTTTTGGACAGATGAGGCCTTTTTAGTTAACATGTACTAATAAAACTGTTCAAAGTGACACTCAGGCACTAGAAAATCTGGTGAAGATGTTATTCCTAGATCAAACAAATTGATACTGCATGGCAATTATTTATGCTTTGTTCTGAACTCTACATGGTGCATTATAATCACATATGCTCTTTCTCAGTATCTTGTCACTTGAATTAGTCAGCAAAAGGCTGGGTCAGATATAGTATGGCTAGAGCTGAAAATACATTTGTCACCTTCACACCATATGTATAATTTTATTATTACTCACTCCACTTCTCTAGTTCTTGCTAAACTCCTTTCTTCAGATGTTGGAATTGTTGTCAGAAGAAGAAAAAGAGCACAGCACAAGATCCGTATGCTCTCCAGCCTCTCCCACCATCAACAAATGAGTACAGGCCAGAATGTTAATTTTAGCTGTGACAGGAACCCTTCCACATGTGTTTCCTTAGCTTCATTTTTCTACAGATGTAATGATCAAAAGAGAATCTCAATTTCTAAGACTAGCTTCCTTTCTTAAAGAAAATCAAACAGGGAGGCAGATGATGAGATTATCAAAGGAACAAATAACTAGGTCTCCAAAATACTTGAACTGTTTTCCTTTGATATGCCTGTGTGGACAAAATAAAGGCCATATGAGGTGGTTCAGCAATTTACAGGCCATTTCTAGAACATGAATACAATTTTAGTTTTAAACTGTTATTCACTAAAAAAAAATGTTTATTTTATGTGGCAATATTTTTTATTAACATTCGTGATAACTAAACCCCCAAAACTTTTATCATGTTTTTCATATAAAAAATTATTTCAAGAATAAAATAAATTCTCGAAATAATAAAACAAGACATATTACTCCCCTGCCATATAACACTACTTGCTTTTGAGTACTTAATGACAATGTATTTACCCATGATATTTAGACTCTATGTACTTTTATAATCTCACAATCTTTCTGACTTTCTGTGATTTTTTTCAAAGAGTTGCATAACTAAAGAATTGTTTCTGAACACTTTCCCACATTTTTTGAGACCGTTGTCAGAAAAGACACAGTACAGTAAAAGATTGTCGTGGATTTCTCTCATTCATAAACAAAACTGACTAAATATATACACATATATATGGATTTGAAGGCAAACAATAAAGGGTCAACAAATTTTCCTACATCTTCAGGATATCTGAAGCAAAGAAAAAAAAGTATGCCTTAGAACTGTAGAAATAGGATTTTTAATTTTCCAGCAATATTGATATTTAGATGTTGTAAGAATACTTGACATAATGGAAAAAAGAATTCTCATTAGAATTCTATTTCATATGTTAAAAGAAAAATTAAAAATAATTAATATATTCTTTAGGCACCATTTTCTAAAGGATTCAGCAGTGGCTTGACTGACCAGGTGACTTCAGAAGATAGTTAGGTTACAACTTTGAAAAATATCCTGCTTATGGCCACCCTTTATTACCTTCTCACAGAAGCATACAGGGAATGAAATCCTGGCCCTACATAATGTGCAATGAGAACTTTGCCACTGGCTTCACAAGAATCAAACTGGGTTCTACTGTAGTCAATTTATATTGATGGAAATAATGAAGCAAACATAAAAAATCAGGAGGGCTAAAGCCCAGCTAGAGCTCAGATTGGCCAAGTCAGTGAAAGATAAAAAAATCTTCCTATAAATACATTAAAAATAAAAGGAGGACCAGGGAGAATATTCAGTCCCTACTAGATGCAAATGGAACAACTGTGGCAAAGGATGAGGACAAGGCTGAGGTACTTAATGCCTTCTTTGCCTCAGTCTTTAATAGTAAGGAAAGTTGTTCCCTCTGTGTACACACCCAGGAGTTAGGGGAGCACAACAAAGCTCCCATAATCCAAGAGGAGGTGGTTAGAGACTTGCCTGCCCAGCTACACACCCACAAGTCTATGGGGCCGGATGGGATCCACTCAAGAGTATTGAGGGAGCTGGCGGATGTGCTGGCCAAACCCCTTTCTATCATTTTCCAACAGTCCTGGCTGACTGGGGAAGTTCCGCTGGACTGGAGGCTGGCTGATGTTGTGCCCATCTACAAGAAGGGTCGCAGGGAGGATCCAGGAAACTACAGGCCTGTCAGTCTGACCTCAGTGCTGGGAAAAGTCATGGAACAGGTGATCTTGAGTGCTATCATGAAGCACATGCAAGAGAACCGAGTGATCAGGCCCCGTCAACACGGGTTCATGACAGGCAGGTCTTGCTAAACTAAACTGATCACCTTCTAGGACAAAGTGACCCACCTACTGGACGAGGGACAGGCTGTGGATGTGGTCTTCCTGAACTTCAGTAAAGCCTTTGACACAGTTTCTCACAGCATTCTGCTTGAGAAACTGTCAGCCTCTGGCCTGGACAGGCGCACACTCTCCTGGGTGGAAAACTGGTTGGATGGCCGGGCCCAGAGAGTGGTGGTAAATGGTGTGAAATCCAGCTGAAGGCCAGTTACAAGTGATGTCCCCAGGGCTCAGTGATGGGTCCAACCCTGTTCAATGTCTTCATCCATGACCTGGATGAAGGCATCGAGTGCACCCTTAGCAATTTAGCAGATGACACTAAGCTGGGTGGAAGTGTTGATCTGCTGGAGGGTAGGGAGGCTCTGCAAAGGGATCGGAACAGGCTGGACCGCTGGGCTGAGTCCAATGGCATGAGGTTTAACAAGGCCAAATGCCAGGTACTGCACTTGGGGCACAACAACCCTATGCAGTGCTACAGACTAGAAGTCTGTCTAGAAAGCTGCCTGGAGGAGAGGGACCTGGGGGTGTTTGTTGACAGCCGACTGAATATGAGCCAGCAGTGTGCCCAGGTGGCCAAGAAGGCCAGTGGCATCTTGGCTTGTATCAGAAATAGCATGGCCAGCAGGTCCAGGGAGGTTATTCTGCCCCTGTGCTCAGCACTGGTGAGACCACTCCTTGAATACTGTGTACAGTTCTGGGCACCTCACCACAAGAAGGACGTTGAGGCTCTGGAGTGTGTCCAGAGAAGAGCAATGAAGCTGATGAAAGGGCTGGAGAACAAGACTTATAAGGAGCTGCTGAAGGAACTGGGTTTGTTTAGCCTAGAAAAGAGAAGGCTGAGGGGAGACCTTATTGCTCTCCCCAGCAACCTGAAAGGAGGTTGTGGAGAGGAGGAAGCTGGCCTCTTCTCCCAAGTGACAGGGAACAGGACAAGGGGTAATGGCCTCAAGCTCTGCCAGGGAAGGTTTAGGCTTGATATCAGGAAAAATTTTTTTCACGGAAACTGTCATTGGGCACTGGAACAGGCTGCCCAGGGAGGTGGTTGAGTCACCATCCCTGGAGGTATTTAAAAGATGGATGGATGAGGTGCTGAGGGGCATGGTTTAGTGGTTGATAGGCATGGTTGGATTCGATGATCCAGTGGGTCTTTTCCAACCTAGTGATTTTGTGATTCTGTGGTAAGGAAATCGCAGTTATCCTACATAGTCACAGCTTTCCTCAGGAGCGTCTGAGAAAGTCAGGGCAAAAACTACTGGAGACTAGAGACTTTACTGAATCAACTGATTTAAGAAAGCAGAGTTTTAGATTCTTCATACTTCTGTTTATTGCTTTTGTGGGTTTTTTTTCTCATACAGGAAAAGCAATATAGAAGGAGGGGGATAAATATTTGAATGGTTGATTTAGAGTCTGTTTTACATCTGGTCTCTCAACAGACAGGGACTGCAGGCAGACTCAGGAAGTCTGAATAAAACTGTCGCACAGAGGGATGTGATGAAAAGAACAATGAAGATCACTTCAGGAATATTTCACTATTGGCTGTTTGACCGAAGAGGACTCTTACCACACTCTACCAGAAAAGGAGTGATAAATCTGTGAAGCATCAGAAGAGAAAGCACTGCTGAAAAGGATAATTAAACCTGGAACTAGAAGGAAAACACTTTTTTTTGGAAAAAGAAATCAAAGGCTAGGAAAAAACATCGTGACACACATTTAAAATTCAAAGATGTTCCTCAAGGAAAAGATGCTCATTGAGGGGGAGAAAGAGGTCACCCTGCCCTCCTAAGAGTCAGCCTCTGATTTTCCCAGTCCTCCAGGTTCAGGTATGGCAGAGCCACCTGCCTAGCAGCATGTATCCAGGAGCAGCTCTGAGAGGAGGGATGCCCACAGGACAAGACTATAGAACAAAATTTATTGATGAGTCTTATCTCCTATAACTGTAATATCTCTGTTTCTCCTCTTTGAGGAAGGACAGCTTCATGTGGTTTTCCTTATAAATGACTAGTTAACCTTTTTTGTTTCATGGTTGCTAACTTGAGTTTGAGTAATCAGTAGGAAATACCAAAGCAGAACCATCAAAAATAAATTACTGCCTACATTAGTGCTGTGGCTACTTTCAGGTTTATAACATACTAATTACAAATCTCTTTGAGACTGCAAAATATTAATGTATCAAACCAATCATAGTGGATTTTTTTAGTTTATTTAGGGCCTAAACTCTGTAAACACCAAGGGAAAATGAACTTTAGATAGATAATAGATAGTAGATAGATAGATTCTCTGGGAACATACCTTGCTGGACTAACTCCAGTCGAAAATGACAGAATGTATTTTAGCAGACAGACTAGTTCAAGGTCTGGGAACAGATTAAGTGTTTCCTTATTATTCTATTTTCTTCTTTATTTTTTCCCTCTGTAGCTGTATGTGTCTATTACCAATCCTCGTAACAGAATTATACCACTTTCTCATTCGTGTTATACTGTGTGTCTCATCTTTCTTAACTTCAGAGCATCAACTCCACATTTGCCTTCTGGCCATGGCACTGAATGTCCATTTCAGATTCTGGGAATATCTGTAATGCAATAATACTCTGGCTCTGCCTCCTTTTGCCCTTTCACTCAAGGACCTACCTAAGCATTCAAGTTTCATCAAGAAGTACCATAAATCAGTCTTTAGGCTATCTTAAGACACCACATGTCTGATGAAATAGTAGGGACAAGAGTTGGGGGGTATGTTTTATATATAAATACATATAAAACTGATAGAGGACGAAACAAAGAAATTTGCATTCAATAACCAATGGGGTTATTAAGTAAGTATTCTTTTTATTCAGTGCTGGATGAGCACTGGGATTCATGCTCAGAGTGCTTCTACCCAACAGTGATTTCAGAGAATTTTATGTACACAGAGGTGTCTTCTTAATCACAGTTTTTCCACTAAATGAAAAGCACACCTTCTTCCTTGAAACTCATTGCATATCCAGGAGGTTAAAATTAACCCCGCCCAGAGTCATTAAAGTCTAGCCATATCTGAGCAGTTAGACTTAAGGACTTGGTAACAAAAAGATAAGGGTCATTATCATTATCTTAGTTGTTGATCTTGTTTTAACACGTGGCAGTTGAAGTTCCATCTCACCATTAACAAATTTCAAGGGAATTTAGTAGGGTACCACAGCTAAAAGGAGCAGAAGAGGAAATCATACTTTTCCCTCTCTCTTTCCAATGGTAGCATGGCAGGAGGATAAGCAGATGATTTTTCTCAAATCTGAGCAAACCTTGGACCAAGCAAGAATTTTCAGTGACATGAAAGACAAACTGTCCTTGCTCCCACCATGCATGGCAGGGGGAAACTCCAGTAAAGTCAGCAGAGGGGTCTCCATTGCCTCAGTAAATGACAGATGCAAGGTGGTCACACAAACACTTAAAAAGTTATTGTAGTAACAGTTTATGTTGTTTGTGTGTGTTTATATTTATATAAATAGGGGAGGAAGAAAAGAGAGATTCAAAATTATTTCGTAAAGCCAATTATTTTGCATGCTTCTGATACCTGATTTTATTTTCTTTAATCTAAGTTTAAACTTAATCTCAGAAACATATATAAAACAGAGAAAAAACAGTTTTGATCTTAAAACATGCTAGATGGCTCACACCTTTTACTGGTTTTTAATTAAATTGGTTTTAATATATTTTAGGCATGAATGTAACTCAAAGTGTAATACTAGATTTCCCATTTTGAAAAAACTTTGCATCAAAATAATGAAATGGGGGCATGGAATGTCAACTGCAATAAGTTAAAAAACAAGATTAACAACTAAGATAATGATAATGATCCTTATCTTCTTGTCACCCAGAGTCATTGAGATTGACCGCTCAGATGTGGCCACACCTTAATGACTCTGGGTGGGATTGACCTCATCCCCCCTGGATATGCAATGACGTTCCAGGAATGAAATGTGGTTGTCCTTTCAGGGAAAAATATAAATATGAAAACAATTCTGTATGTATAATGTTCTCTGAAATCCTGTTTGGTAGAAGCACTCTGAGCATGAACAGCACTTCTCCAGTGCTGTATAAAGTCTACCTGTCTTAATGGTAATGGTTAAATTAAACTGTTAATTGTAAGTTTCTTTGTTTCAATAATATTTGTACTGCTAAAGTTTGTTGTCCTGATTTTCAAAGATACCAAACACATATTTATTCACCTTGGAGCCAGAGGGCAAAGTCAGAATCAATTGTGAATAATAACATTTATGAAGAACAGACTACTTATTTATATGCCTAGAAATAGATGACAATTGAAATTAAATGTAGGTAGCAACATCTGAAAATGGATCACAAACATGAAAAAGACTCTAGGGATATCATTAACCGAATTGACCTCTTGTGCAATAATAGGCACTGAGGCCAAAAAAGCCAACAACTGTACCTTTGGAAATTTAATTTAGTATGAACAATATATGATGGTTTTGTTATGAACCTTTGATTATTATGAAAACACGGATTGCATGGCCAGTTTCCTTAGAAACTAACCAAAAGGTGACATGTTCTGTTGACTTTCTATTATACATTCATAACATCATCTTCCAACTCTATGTCATGAAGAATTTATGTAGGACATTAATCATGCAAGACCATTAAATTGTTATCTCATTTCAGTGATAATTGTTTACTGCTATAAATGGTTCATAGTTTGTTCCAACAGTTGGACTGTGACTAAATGTATCCTCAGAGCTGTGTTGAAGAAGAAGATTAACTTATTCAGGGAGAAGGAGCTCTGAAGGTAGAGGGAGTGTATTATTATTGCATATGAGATAATAAGACTTATAATAAAAACTGTAATTCTATCACTAGGTGGATCAAATGAAGCAGTCAATAAGAAACCTAACCTGCTCACATTTCTGTGCCGCTGACCAAGAATGCTAAGAAAAGAATTCTGGAAAATCCATGTGTTAATAATGTACCTGATTCCTTTCCCAAAATATAATGAAGAGGGCATAAAACATTTTTTTTAAGTTGTTTAAAACAATGTAGCATGTAAGCTGAAATGTAATACAACTAAACTACAAAATGTATGCAATTTTGAAGAAAATACAGACTGCAAGAAAAATGCTGAGCATTTACCAAAAGGAATGTTCATAAAAACCAGCAAACCTGCCCCCCAGCATAACTCAGTTGATCAGAGTTATGCTGTGCAATGCAATGATTTGTAACCTTCTTTTAGATTTCCCTATTGATTCCTGTGTGCAATAAGAATGGGATCAATTTAAAGCAGTCCTTTAATCCCAAGAGTGCCATCACTAATGCTGCTGTCTGTTACTGCTTCTAAATGGAACCCAACGATATATTTTTTCTGTAGCAAAGTGTCTACTTTATGAGCATAATAAATAGCAATGGCCCTTTAATGACAACTTTAGCTTCGGCCATTATGGTACACTTTAAGTGCTTAAAAACACTAATGGGAGCTATACAGTGTTAATTATACTTAAGATATGAGTGCTGTACACAAGAACTACTGCAACATTAAGTAAAACACTTTTGCTAATCCTAATTACAGCCTGTATAGAAGAGATAAGAGAAATCAAGTGCTCCTTCTACAGCAAGTTCTTAAAATAGCAGAGACGGGAAGGACAAATTGGCTGGAAAAACACTGGAAGCACACCATTTATATAAGCAGCTACTTGCACGAGTTCTGCTGAGCGTAAGCATGTATATGTATATATATCTCCTGGCCCCATAGTCAGCCCTGTACCCAGCTAATTTGTGCCCTGTCAAAGCCAGCTGGGCTCTGTATAAACATGGATCAACACACAGACATTAATCTGAAAGAGTGGGCTGGAGAGTTAACGAATACAGGGATGAAGGGCAGATAGAACAGGAAAGTCTAGATTCACATTCACTAACTCTATGCATTTAACTCTGGTGCCCAAGTCAAGAGAGAGATTGCTGGGCCATTTTTAAACTCATTCTATTTCCAGGAGTGATGCAGACTTTCCTGCAACAGGTATTTGTGCCTGCTTATCTCCATACACCATAAAAGGAACCTAAGGTGACTATGCTCCACTTCAGGCAACTCAATAAAACACCTAAAACTAGGTAAGGGATTAATTTGGCCTAACTGTTCGCAATAAATAACACTTACATCTTAGCTGAGTGGTTAGGCATATAGAAGTTCCCACTGGCTTATACAACTTCAGAGACTGCATATTTTGACTTTTCTGAAGCATTTCAGCAGGCGCAGACAGGGATACAAGCAGTCCTAGAAGTCTGTATCCATAAGGAACAATAGTCACATTTAACTTCATAGAGTAGATATAAGAAAGCAAAACTCTCAGGTGCATGATCTTTGCTTGCTATCATTACAGTCGGTAGAGTTTTCTTAAGTGTGGCTTTTTACGTACGTTTTCATGAAATGTTCATCCCTGGCTTAGAACTTAGCACATCACAAACCAGTTCAGCTCCTGCAGTAAGCAATCACAGCAAACTTAATTGTTATTGCATACTGTGCCAACAATTCTAGATGCATATAAAGTGATTTACATTCTCTGAAACAAATAAATACAATTATTGCTAGAACTAGGCAAAAGTCCCATCTTCACTGATGGCCATCCAGGGATATATAAAAAAAATTGCATTGCTGTACAGAGCGAATTATAAAGCAACCCTCTTTCAGAAGGTCGTGACCATTAACAGAAATAACCAAAAAGCACAGAAAAGGACCATGTTCAATGAAAGCACATTTTAATATCTATTGTGTTTCTCTTTCACATGATACAGTCCAATGGCTTTCAGTTACAACATACTTATTTTCAGCCAGTTGAGGGCTGAGTTGAGATCAGAAAGAACACAAACCTAGAAACTTCCAATTTTCCAAGTATTCCAAGCCTTCAGCAGCTTTCTTCATTTGCAAATTAACAAGGGGAAGTTCTGCATACTGCCAAAGCACTGAGTGGATCACTAGCAAAACCCAACTTGTCATTCTCTTTGTCATTCAAATATATGTTTAGCAAGCTCGATTTCTGTTCACACTTTCGGTAACAACAATATTTACTATGTCCCTACTCAGCACATAAAGTGTTGTTTTCAGTATAACAGTCCCTGTTAGTCTCCTTCTTTTATGAAAGGTTCACTGAAGTTATCAGCAGCTCAGTCATCAGAATGAAAGGAGACTTTGATTCCAAAATAAAAAGAGAGAAATACACAATCTTGTGAAAGTAAATATGTTACTGAAAGATAGGTCAGTCAGGTTTTCATGGCTACAGATAAATGGTGTATCTACAAGTCTCTCAGCACTTCCTTGAAGGGAAATTACTGAAGAATCCTTAAATTTAATCATTGCTTAAACTAAAATTAGTGCAATAAACTTCATATTTGTGTGCATTAAGAAGAAGAGGAAAGAAGATGAGAGAAGACGAAAAGTAAACACAGGCGGAAAGAAGAGGAAAGGAAAGAGGAAGAAAGGGAAGAGGAGGGAAGTGAAGGGGTCTGCAGTGATTTTGTCTAATTACTCAGGAGATAGGTTGTGGCTTCCTGTTTCGTCCAATATTTTATTTATCCCATTGTTCCCACTCTGCCACTTCAGACAGAGATATGTGAACGTTTGTAATATTATGCATTTTAAGGAAAATATTGACATAGCCTAGGAAAATGGCTGCAGTAATTCAAGGCTGCCAGACAAAAGTAGTCTCCACATCCAAAGAGTCATGACCTAATAATATAACAACATGCAACAGGGGAAGGATCATAAAGAAGCAGCTCTGAGAAAGACAAAGAGACAATAAAGATGGATGCCTTTTTTTTTTTTTTCTCAGTCATGGTAATCATGGTAGCGACCTCTTGGGTAAAGCACAGAAAGTCTTACAGAGGATGCATTACAAGTATTAATTAAAGCTTTTAGAACATTTTGAATAAAGCTTTTAGAACATTTAGAACATTTGAATAAAGCCTTTTGAAGATAGAAAGTGCTAAACCATGTTATTATTCTAAATAATAATAAAAAATGTTCCAACATCCTGTAGAAATTGTATTGCATCAGCCTTGATTTAACACTGAAAAACAATGCGTTTACTTAGCATCTTACAGATTTATTCACATGGAGTATTTAAAAGAAATGTTCTTTGAAGAATCCTTATCAACTCATAATGAGTCTTTTATAAACTGCAAAACTGTGAAAGCTGTTCTTCCTATGCCTTCTTTATAGATTTATTTTTCAAATACACTTTCTTCCTCTGCAGATAACAGCTTTTCTTTTGTGCTTGAGCTAAAGCACAGGAAAAGGCACAAATATTTTGACCATTGTAATTTGATATTCCACACTGTCTTCACAAGACACCAGAAATCATTCTTATAATTGTTAATAGACATAGGAATATTTTTGTAAAACCTTTCTGACACATAGCTTGTTACTGGTGTGGTACTTTCCTTGGTAGTATTTCTACAAGATTGTCAAAGATTTGACATGGTTAGATAACTCTTCTTATAAATACAGAGAATTCATGCCCATTCCCTAAATCAACATTGGCAATCCATAATATTTAAATAGCATCAGCATCACCAAACTACAGTGTATAATCAGTAGGCCTGCTGCACATGGTTCAGAATAATTAGCATATAAAGCTACTCTTGCCATTTTGCTCCTTTATTTATATTAGAACTCATTACTGCATCATCATATTTCAGAAGTAATGATGCAGAATTTGGATTAGACAACGATTCAGGGATGAGCCAGACAGCAAATTATCTGTAGGGACTCACAGACCTCTCTATAATATCTGCCCACCTGGGCATCACTCCAAGTAACTGCATTTTCATGTCACTCAAGAGTGCTGCCCTCAAGTTGGAGTGCCAACAGATCTGTATTGCAAATGATACAAATTGTTTCATTCATTAGAGGCAGAATTCATCCTGACAAAGTCAAAAGCAGTGTGGGACTAGAGGCAGTCCCAGCCTCCACCTGAAGCCCTGGCCCAGATCAACAGGGCCATGAAGAAAGATGGGGCTTGGCTTGCTGGACGTTGTCCACAGGGCCCTGGAACTTAACCCGTCTTATACAGTCACTGATAAATGCAAACAATGCTGGTGAAACAAGGTAACAGACCAGACCATGGAGCTTCATCAGAAGTTTTGTATACAAGGAAGAAATTCTTTATGATGAGGGTGGTGAGGAACTGGAATACATTACCCAGGTAAGCTGTGGACACTCCATCCCTGGAAGTGTTCAAGGCCAGGTTGTATACGGCTTTGAGTAACTTGATCTAACGGAAGATGACCCTGCTCATGGCAGGTGGGGTTGGGCTAGATGAGCTTTAAAGGTCTCTTCCAAACCAAAATATTCTATGATGCTACATTACACCTGCTGAACTGCAGGGTCAGTACGTTGTTTGGCATATGTCAGTATGTAAAGGTACTGATACACCATCTCTCGCTGGGGATAATCACAATTTAAGAAGCTGCTGCTATCTATGGTCTTTCCAGTATAGAGTTGTAATTCACCATCCTTTTAGTTATTTCCAAACATTTGACCAATAAATGAAAAAATGAATATATATTTTTTAACTTGCATATATATATACACACATACACATATATATACTCACACACATATACACATCTATGTATTCTGAATGATTATCTGTATACAGATCATTTCTGATTGTGGATTGGCCCAACTAAAGAAGTGAGAAACTGCCTAGTCTGCGGATGCATCCAGATGCTGACTTATGCTAGCTTTACACCTAGAGGAAAATCTATGCAATCAGTATCTTCATGGTAGGGTGCCAAGAAACTGAGAGGCAGAAGCTAGGAGTGCTTTACAGGACTGAGAACAGATCAAGCTTCTTACAACACCAGAATTGCTCCAGAAGGTAGATTTGAAGTTTCTCGAAAAGGACACATTTTTCTACTACTTGCTCAACTGAGATGACAGAAACAGGTCTCATTTGTGCACTTTTCTTGTAAATAAAGACGTGCCCCGAATATTCTTGTTTCCTATTTGCTTTGTTTGATAGTGGAGCTGAGAATCAGTAACACGTAGGAGCTTGTTTAACCATAAGTCATTGAAACCAGTAGGAATATAATAATTATCCCCACCTGATCCACACCACTGCAATGTTTTTCAGTGTCCCTATTCCGACAAAATAAATGCCTCTCTCTTTTCTTTGCCCCACCTCATATACTTCTTACTACACCATAACATTGCAGGCTTGGTAACACTTAGTCCCATATACAATAGCACAAGAAGTAAAGCCCTATAGCTACCACCTGTTAAACATACCCTTTCTGGAGAAGCCAATTGCTTTGGAATATATAAGATGTGGTCTCAAATTGCATACAAGCAGCTCAATTACTCTGGACAGCTTCAAGCACAGCGTAGAGAGTCATCTCTCTCTACTACAATAATTCTTCTATGTTGAAATGCTGGTAAATTAATAGCTATACTGTGGATAAATAGAGGACTTCTCTTTTCAATGTTATCTATCACACAAGGATTGTATTTACTTTATGATTTCATGAAAATAAAAGTAATGGACTGAGACCTCTTTTCTTTGATAAAGCTTCTGTGAGAAAGGCATAATAAGTCTATGAGGTATTAAGTGTTCTAAGTGTCTTCATCTGCTCAAGTCAGTTGGAATTTCTGGCATCCAGCACTACACAAGAATTTCAGGGTATCTTAAGCACAAAAAAACCTCAGGCTAAAGCCTTCCCCAAATAGACAGAGAGTTATTTATACCCTTCATCTTCTCCTGACTAGTGACACTCCTGTGCTTAGTATGTGCAATTGAACCAACATAGAAGTCAGTCTGAGAATTTCCAGATATTTGAATTAGACAGCTAGAACGATTATAACATGGCAGGCAAGTAGCCACTGGAATGACTCATCTCTCACTTCCTTTCTCTCTATCTCTCTCTTCTCTCATGCTATGTTCAAAACATCAAAACTGTCAAGTGTAGAACTGGACCACAAGTAAAATTTCCACTCCCCTCTCCCCCGCCCCCCCAAAAAAACCCAAAAACAAACCACATTTTTCAGATCTCATGGATCTGAAATCAATCAAAATGTCTGCCTTTTCAAAGTTGTAAGAGGGAAAAGGGGAGGACTGATTTATTGCTGCAGCTTTCCTAATCAGGAAACAGGATCACAGAATGGCTGATATTGGCAGGGACCTCTGGAGGTCATCTCATCCAACCCTCCTGTTCAAGCAAGGCCACCCAGAGCCAGTTGCCCAGGACTGTGTCCAGGTGGCTTTTGAATATCTCCAAGGATGGAGGCAGCACCATCTCTCTAGGCAACCTGTGCTAGTGAGTGCTCTTTCACCCTCACAGACAAAACGTGTTTCAGTTTGTGCCCTTTGTCTCTGATCCTGTCAGTGGGCACCACCAAAAATAATCTGGCTTCATCTCCTTTACATGCTCCCTTCGAGTATACATATACATTGGTGAAATCCCCCCATCACTACTCTCCCTCCTTCTCTTGTCTAAGCTGAACAGACAGAGCCTTCTCTGCCTTTCCTCACAGGAAGGATGCTCCAGTCCCTAAATACTCTTAGGTGCCTTTCACTGGGCTTTCTCTAGTATGTCCCTGTCCCTCTTGCTCTAGGGAGACTAGAACTGGAGACAGTAACTCATTTAGCCTCATCAATGTTGAAGAGAGAGGAAGGATGATGTCCTTTGACCTACTGGTAGTACTTTTCCTAATGCAGCCCCAGATCCCATTAGTGTTCTTGGCAGCAAGGGCACACTGCTGGCTTATGCTCAGCTTTTGTGCCCACAAGGACCCCCAGGGCCTTTTCTGCAAAGCTGCTTTCTAGTTGGGAGACCCCAGCATTTATTGGTGCATCAAGTTGTTCTTCTCCAGGGACAGGACTTGGCATCTTCTTTTATTGTACTTTATGAGGTACCTGTCAGCCCATTTCTCCATGTCCCTCTGAATGCCAGTATGACCCTCTGGCATATCAGCCACTCCTCACAGTTTCATGTCATCAGCAAACTTGCTGAGGATACACACTGCTCCATCATACAGATCATTAAGGAAGTTGTTAAATGTGATTGGACCCTGTATTGACACCTGGGGTACACCACTAGTTACTGGCCTCCAACTAGACTATGCTGTTGATCACTGCCCTCTGGGCTCAGCCACACAGCCAGTTTTCAATCCACCTCTTTGCTCATCTAGCCCATACATCAAGATCTTATCCGTGAAGATCTTATGAGAGACAGTGTCAAAAACCTTAATTCAGCCCAGGCAGACAATATTCACCACTGAATCAGTGAATTCCTGCTAGCAAACATGCTGCTGAAGTTGATCACAGACTATTCCCTGCCCAGATACCCAGGGAAAACACAACATTCTTATCTATTGAAATTTCAATCTGGATTACATGGAATTGGCTGATTAACAAATTTTGTTTACTATGGTGAAGCTACAATGAAGTAATTCTTTACAAATCAGTTGGACCTGTTTCTTCTCATTCATAAAGGTAATTACAAGGCCTAGTAATTAATTGTTATTTCTATTCATAGAAATGGAAATTACTAGGGATTTTTTTCTCTATTTACAATTTCATGTGGAATACAGACAACTTTGTCTCTGAGATAGATAAGAGGCATATGCTTGCCAGAGCTCTCATCTTGTATAATACATTATCTGTGTACCAGCTAAGCTGATTGCATTTTTCTCAGTTGACATTAGTTTACATTTCATTTTCCCCACCATGTCAGGATACACCACTTTGTCCAAAGAGCAACACCAGCTTTCAAAGATTTGTTCAGTTGCTCTTTCAGCTCTCTCAAATGTCTGATATGTGTATCTTATAACAAAGATCATAGATGATAAGCTTGAACTGTTATCTTCTTTACTTATTCACAGCTACATAGCCAATGAATTTCTTCCTTTGTCTAGTCTCGTCATATGTCCCACAAGGGAACTGACTGTTTCTTCTGCAGAGGGTAATTGTTTACTGCTTGCTATGTATCTGTTGTGGACTCTTTTTCTGTTCTATTACATACTACATTGTTGTGTCTTGTTGGATTGCTCTAGTCCACCCTGCAGTTCTAGCCTTGTAATAAAATATATGCATACAGTGCTCTTATCCTGGATAATACCTGATCTGTTTCCAGAAAAAAATCCTGATGATACTCAGTGCTGAAAGTGATGGAGCCTATTGAGTTCTAAGACTAAAGCTGGTAAATGAACATACCACAACAACAGGTTGCTCTGGATCTTGGTTATGGGGATCTCTTGAGAGACACAATACTGGTCCTAGTTAAATGTTCAGAAATATTATTAACTACAGATAGCCTTTTCAGGAAAGCTAAAATAAGCAATTTTTTTTCATGTTTGCTTCCTTAATGAAACGTGTCTATATATTTTCTTTTTATATTTTAATATCTCTTTTTTTTCCTTTTTTGGTCTATTTTAACTACAAACCCCACTTGTAACACATTTCAAACATATCTGAATATATATTACCATGAAAATAATGGATTTAAAGTGTTTTTTCCTTAGGCTACGTTGAAGCAGCCACACTGGTAAATTAGATTCAAGGCATTTTTATGATAGGAAGGCTATCTAACACATTAAGGCTTTTGCTTATTTAATAGTTTTAATAGATTTCTTCTCACCAAAGTAGAGTGAGTTAAAATGAGGAAGCTTTATTGCCACTGGGCAGCACAGAGGAGTTCTGAAGGTACTAGGAGGGTTCAGGTCCCCCCCAGCAGTCTGCAGTCTGGGACATCCCTTCCAAACCTCAAAAAATTAGGCCATGTTGCCCAAAGTATTGTTGATGTGTTTAAGGTCCTGAGTGCTCTTTCACTTTAAAAAATTATTGGGATTTTTGCTTCTAAGTGATTATGAAACATTTGAAAAGGAAATGGAAACCTCACAGCTTTTTTATAATTTGCACGCTGGTACCTTACGTTTCATACAGTAGATGCATTCTTCCCTCCTTTACTGTTGATTGCATGTACATGCTGGAGGAAAAATATTATTTATTTTTGCTTTCTATTTCAAGTTAGCTCTGGGCAGTATGGCTATGAGATAATTCAGCCCACTATTGAATTAAGCTAGATTTCTATATATATTTTATCAATAAGCATCAGAAAAAACTACAAAAGTAATTGCCTATGTTCATATGATAAAACTGTCTTTAGTCGATACAGGGAATGAAGCTTTGCCAAAGGCATTTTTTTTCAAAATAACCATTGTAAAGCTTATCTATATGGTCACAGAACCAAAACACATGCTGTATCTCCCAAACCACACAAAAAGCACTATCAGAATTCTTACATTTCAACAGCTTTGTTTCTCTATGAATTCTGCTAAATAACTATGAATGGTTATGGTGGAGGATGGATGGATGAAGGGATGGTTGAATGGAGGAAGGGATGGTTGAATGGACAGATGATGAGTCTATAGGTGGACAGTTTGTGGATAATGGATAACAGTCATCTATAATAGAGCTTAGACAGTATTTTAATAACTCTGTAGTACGCAGAACCTGCACATTTCTGAAGGAAGAGAAGAAAACAATCAGTTGGCATATTGTCACAAGTCTATTGAGGTGGAACTGAATGGAATGGTATAACCGTCATGCACTGGGCATAGTGTGACAGGTTAGAGACAGTTGATAAAATGAAATTTTAAATAAAGGAGCAACCTTGTTCTATTGTATCCTGCAATTAAAGCCATTAGGCAAAGGAAAAACCATTTTGATTTCAACCTTTATGATTCTGGAAAGTATCTCTTCATTGTGCTGATAAAATCTAATGTGTTATATATTTCACCATGACAAAATATAATTGATGCCATGAACAGTTTTAAATTATTGCTTGTATAATGCATGCTTTTAGCATAACTGTATTTATTATTGTAAAATTTCTAAAACTTGTTCTAAATTACCATGAAATGCATCAGAGTGGAAGAAAAAGATTTGTCAATGACCGAATCAGTTATTTGAAAGATTTTAACTTTCAAGTCAATTTCACAATTCTTTCAGTTCCTTTCTTCTTCCTTTTTTTAGAAGGAAGGATGATAAAAAGAATCAGAGAAGAGAAATACATTTATGAAACTAGATAAAAGGAGCAATAAGCAGAATGTTTCATGTAACAGCAATAAAAATTTAGATGCATGTAATTTCATGAAAATCACATTTTTAAGAAAGAGTAAGAGGTAGAAATTATATTCGTCACCAATATCAACAGAAAGAAAAATCAAGCTACTGCAAAACTAATTAGGCAATGTTATCTTCTACATTCATAGATGTGCTTAGCAATGACACATTATCACTCAAGCTTGAGCACTGGATCATTAACCGTGCAGAAATGTTACATGAATTTGTGTATACAAGATTAAATGCTATACATTCTTGCAATATTCCATATTATATTATTTCACTTTAGCTGCTCTTTTATCTCTCTGTCACTTTCAATGAACTGTAAATTTGATAGCATGTTTACAGATATTTTTCTTCCATTGACTAAACTATCAAAAGCCTGTATGATGATTTCCTTGGTCCCTTAGGATTAGAATCTACATCATGTGATGCCCTAAAATGCATTTGTATGGAATACTCACTCAACATATTTTGCACAGTTCTTTGTTGTCCCTTAGAAAAGCATCCCCATACCTCTCAGACTGACTGTTCTTGAGTATAGTAAACAAAATAAGACAGAAATTCATCAAAGATCATTCCCATGTGGATCAGTGTTTCAGAATGAGCTGGACTGCAAAAGCAAATGAGGGCTAAGAGGTAAAAAATATGATAACAAAATGCTTCCCTAAGTCCTCTAAATGCATTAAGAAGTGAAGTGATCTTTTAAGAAAGATGATGGGAACTTGATGGGAACGGTTGGACTCGATGATCCGGTGGGTCTCTTCCAACCTGGTTATTCTGTGATTCTGTGATTCTGTGAAGAAATGAATGCCTGCATATTCCATCCAGAACATGAGGTCTAGTGTGCTAATAGCTGCAATAGTACTACACAATATTGTTTTCCAGTTTAGAAGAAGAGTACAATAACAGGCTATGTCATGATCTACACAACTGAATGAAAAATATTTACAAAGAACATGAATTGAAATATATTTTACAACCAATTGTAGTGTTTTCCTGGGTCCTGAGCAACTCAGAAATGCGAGAAAACACTGAACAGCTACAAAGAGAGCAACCTGCCCATTGGATATTTCCCAGGAGATTGAGATTGTTGTATTACTAACAAACCTTTTCTGGGCTTTTTCACTTTGCCCCACAATGTTCTGTGAGGACAATCCAAAACAGATCTAGGTTCACAACTTAGTACTCCTTCAATAAGAAGCAGTAATGTCAAATGAAGAAAAGAATTAGTATCCCAAGTCTCAGAAAAGCAACTGCGTAGCCCAGCCAAAACAATTAGACTCTTGAGAACGTGAATCCCTTTTTTCTAACACTGTTGTGAGAAACAAAGTACTATTCTGTACAGATCACCTCTCTTCTCATTAGTGACTGATTATACTACCAACCACAGTAATTCATTATCTAGAAAACAGATAGTATTTAAACTACTTTAAGCTTCTTTTTAATCAAATTTTCAGCCGGGAATTAAGGAATCACAATTACACCACCAGACAGATACACAGACCACCAGAGAAGTCTCCAGAAATTACATGGATCACTCTTGTTTTGGCAAAAAAAAGCAAGAAAAAATAGAGTTTTGTGACCACTGGAAAGATTTAAGGACTGAATTTAGCCTACAGTGTGCACTGCAGAATAATGATAAATGTGTGAAACACTAGGGAAAAGAGCAGGAAATCATATCTGTCCAGTACAGGTTCAGCAAGTTAATTATTATTAACAGGTACTATTTACCGGGAAAACATTTACATTTTAGTATTTTCATATGTACGAAAATATAAAGCTCTCTAGTCACATCTGGATTGGCTAGAAAGAAGCTTGTTGCTGACTGCACACACAATTTACTTTCATCCCATCTTCATCTTCCCCTTCAATGAATAAAATACTATATAATGGTATGTCTACACATTTAAGGTGGCTTTTGGCTTACTCTTTCTGCTTAAAAATACCATTCATTCCTTTTGAAACATTTTTTTTTTAAATTTTGAAAGATAATTTTTAATATTATTGAATCACTATTAATTATAATCAGTAAACTTTATGTTCTAACATAAGACAAGCTCCATGCCTCAAGTAGGCTACAGTTAAGTTTACACATCTTCAATGAATATCAGGGAGACTTACATTCCATGTGACAAATCAAGGAGTTGAAGAGAAATACTAGGAAAAAATTATTTCACTAATCACTTTAAAATATGCTAAGCTGATTGTTTTGACTTATAACTTACTGTATTCACACAGAAAACAAATAACAAAGTAATAATATAGTTGTTAACAAAATTTAACCAACCTAATAGTGGTTTCCCACATAGAGCCAGGTCTTACTTTTACCAGATGTCCTGATTCAGATATTGTGTTTTCAAAACTAAAAGGTGTTAAAAGAAATCAAAGAGATACATAGAATAAAACTGATGAAAATGCTTGCGTTAAATATGCAGTGTGAAAGTACATTGTAATTTCAAAATCTGTGTTTTGAATGTGTCTATTTAAATTTATTATTCTATGCATATTTCAAAATGGCCTCAAATCCCTATGGCTTCCATTAAATTTGCATTGTTCTGAGCAACAGACTTAACATTTGGCTCGACTCAGTAGCCAAGTTAGAGTTCCAGCTGGGATGTACATACTAGCTTCAAGAACTCTTTTCCTGGTTCCTCATGAACAGATACTACATTCACTCCTTCCACGTCTAGGGTTGTCCTAAATTCCTTGTCATTGTGATAGACTCCTCCGTGTTAACTAGTTCTGCGTGGTCTTGGTGATACAGTTGATCTAGCCTATTTGTGAAGACTACCTTCTCCCTAGCAAAATTCACATTCATTGGCATCTTACTGCTTTGTGTCACATACAATACCCTTTGGCAATTATGAAAGAAGCAGTACCAATGTGTCACAAAGAAATAGATTAGGGAAACAAAATATTAGTTGGAGAAGGTAAGATAATTTTGCCCATAATTTAAAAAAAAAACACCCCAAACAAATAAGAAGTGCATTCCCTTGTAAGTTGGCTTGTATCTCATACAAATAGAATACTTCAATGCAGATTTGTAAGCAGAACATGCTAAACCTTAGCTAGAAGTTTAAAAGAGAAAGATGGACATTGCCTCTAAGCTCCAAAATAATTATTAATTTTTTAGGTACAAAATAAAATAGTTCTGAGAGGAACACCAATGGAAAGGGAAACAGAGCGAATACTTTCTCTGAAACACTTCCTGTTTTACCTTGGTCCTTGAACAGTCTTGTGCTGATGAACAGTTCCAGTGTTATTCCCAGGATAGGGCTGCATTAGGAGACTGGCAGTGAGGCTGTGTAATTCTGGAGAAGTGAGAAAATCCAGCTGCTGAAAAAGACAGCCAGATGGCTACTGCCTATTTGGGCAGGGCACAAAGCCATGAGAGCCAACATCAAGTCTGTCCCTCTCTGGCTGCCCATAACTTCCTTGCTGTATCTGGGGGCTCACCAAACAAAGATTTTGGCATGTTCCTTGTGTCTTCAGGTTACTGGACACTTGCATGAGGTTAATATCTATAGAAAAAGAATGCAATAGAAAACCATGCTTGTATTGCATTTGTTTTGATGTCGATCAGATTTTTGAGATGTTATATGATGTAATGGGAGTCTACGTGGCAGATGCAGGCATTCTTGAGATCACAAACTGAAGAAAAATAGCTGCTTAATATTCTTTTTTTTTAATATCCCTGAGGACTAGGTAATTCTGAATGTTTAAAGCATTAAATTATAAAAATATTTATAAACAATTCAGGGAGTTCCAAAATTGCATTAACAATTCTTTGCGGTTGAGGAAATTTTGTTTTCATTCATTAGACTCATGATGCAGCATCAAAGAGAAAAAATATTTGTGAAATAATGGACATATCTTCTGTCTCACATTAAGCATTTCGAAATACAACTTAACAGTGAAAGAAAAGGTAAGTCTATTTAGTATCACCACATTTCTCTATAGTATGAGAAGATATGTTCTCTCTCATGCCATTATGGAGAAATGATGAAGGAAAAAGAAAGAAATTTGCAGCCAACTCTGATGTAAAAGTAGTATAAGGAGACTTTGATAAAAAGTGGCTGCATTTCCATCAGTAGAAGAATTAAAGGATTTCAGTGGGGCAGATGGTCACAGATCCTTTGGTAGAAAACTGGGTCAAGAGTGGGAGACATCTCCATTTTCTATTCGTGCCATTATGTCGCTGTACTGGGTGCAGGTGCCCAGGTGCTGTCAGGGGTGCCTGCCAAGAGGCCTCTGTGAGAAGCAGCCAGGTCTGCCCTGTCCCGGAGACACAGTTGGTTCCAGCTGGCTCCAGTGGCCCCACTGCAGGGCACGACAGAACCCCACAGCCATGATGGCAGTGCCTAAAGGAGAGTTTGGGTTAGGAAGGGTCAAAAACATTGGAGAAAGAGAGGAAGAGCATAGGGAACACCAAGGTCAGAGGAGGACCATTTCCTTCCATTTCCTCTAAAGAAGTAGTGCAGACAGTCTTAGGAGAAACATAGGGTTACTATTTGTTTGATTCTTTCAAAATTTGTTGAATAAGGACTAAATCTAGAAGCCTTTCTCTAATTCCATAGGCAATATTGATGAGAAAAAGACAATCTAGTCTTGTTTTCTGTGATATAGTTATGCTAATGGTTAAAATTCCTTACAGGCCTCTTAACTGCCTGGTGCCCACAAGACTTCAGGCATCAGGTCACCTGACGGAAGCCAGTGTCTGCCACAGTCGGTTGTGATACCTGTACCTTTCATGCATAAAGAATGGCTGTGTTTCTGCACCCCTGGAGGAGCAACCCTGGACAAAGCACATCCTGGCTGAAGCATTGCATAGCCTGAAGGTGCCTCAGTCTATTGGTTTTCATGCCAGACACTGATTGATGGTAGATTCATGTTAGGCAGCACCAGCATCTGCCACTCGGGAATTGATCGCACAAGGGGAGAGAGAGCTGGCACTGAGACCGCATCAGGGGCCAGTGGCAAGCAGATAGGGGGAAAGCAAAGCAGGGACAGGCAAATGATTCTCATACAATACCACTCTGAGCAAAAACTGTTCAAATCCTTAATAAATCCTAAGCTGAATTCTTCAAAGCTAGACGTGTCTCTGCTGCCAAAATTTGCCATGCTGGATTTAACAGTCAGCATATATGAGAAAAATATATCAGATATACTTGTTCTGGGTATTGATCCCCCTTTTTTTTTTCCACACTGCCACACGGAGAGTCTTGAAAACATTTCTTGCAATGTAATACATTATATCTTTTGAAAAGCACAGCTGATTTTCCATGGTCTTGTATTTCCAATGATTAAGTATGTTTAAAATACTCCCAGATCAAATGTTTTACAGATAGAAACATCTTAAAAGCTTAAAAAACTATAATACCTGGGAAATGATAGAAAAATCAATCCAAACGATGGAGATTTCATGGTGTGAGAATGTAACTTTGAAGAAATCAGCTGTAAGAAGAGCTGTGCTTATATGTTCAAGGCAGATGACCAGGCAGTTATGCAAACTGCAAGCTTGTTTCTGTACTCTTAAGAGAACTTGGACCAAAATAAAGTTTGGAGCATGTCAATTTTCAGCATAAATGCTAAAGAAGTGAGGATTCAAAAGTAAATGTTCTGTCTAGATTTATCCAAGTAAATAGGTTTATGGATTTCTTACTACATTCATAATTCATTGGGATTTTAACATTTTCAGCAGTTTATTTTAAACGCTTTTGCCATTTTTGAAGGACCAGCCAAACAAAATCCTCTTAAATAAGAAGATAGCTGCTGTTCAATATAGTGTCTAAAATTGCTTAGTGAAACTATCTTTTTTTTTTTTCTTGAATTTGCTCTAACATAACAACTTTCCACAATTTACTCCTAAAGCTTTGGGATTTGGAAGTCTGCTAATTTTTTAAGCAGATCTTAAGTACAGGAAGGATTTTCCAAGTTCACTGATTTGACATACCGCTGTGCTTCACAAAAGAAATGATGATATTTCTGATGTATGCACATAACAAGGCTACACATTTCACAAACTTTGTAGCTCACAGTTAGTCCTAAATCTTTCCAGGGGTCACAGTAGCCTCAAATCCAGACAGCAACACAGTCCCTTCAGTTTCTGCTGTCATGAAGTGCTCAGTAATCCATATCTTGCTGTGTATTTTTTGACCTACATATTCACAATAGGGCATGTAAATGTACTTTGATTAAAAACATGAGTGTAATACAGAAGCCAGGCTGTTCTGATTTCTACCAGACATAGATCTCTTCTTTCATAGGCTATAATACACTGCAGTAATAAGAACATAATCCTGAATAGCAATGAACTGGTAAGAAACAAGAAGAGAAGTTTGCCGACACCGGGATTTTATGACTTCATTTCTATGCAGCAATCAAATTACTCATTCCAAAGCAGGAAAAAAGGCACAAAATGACAGGAACTAATGGTCCATCTAGTGCAACATCTTTTCTAAAGCAGTAGTCACTTGAGGCATTGAAGAAAACTGTACATTATATGGGGCAATTGCAAGCTGGTAACTTCCCACATCAAGGCAGTTAGTGTTTAAAGGACATGTTCACTAGAAATTGCACCTACCTATTATCTTTAAAACCCATGCCAAGGCCTAAGTAAAAGCGGACTTTCTTAGCCCAGTGAGGGGTACCTAGGGCTTTGCCTTTCTCATATGTAAGCTTTGACCTTGATCAAAGTCTCTGGCTCTCTGGAGCTAGGCTGGGAAGCATACTTGAGGTGCCCTCAGTGAACATAATCGTACCTAACACCAAGTTTTGGTTGCACTGACCTATAAAACAATACACCTAATTTTTCTGCTGTGAGGAGATAAAGTAAGGAATTAAGTTAAATTCCTTCTGCCTGGCAACTATTTAAAAATTATAAATGAAGAAGCTGCTTCAGCCCTTTTTTAACTGGAATGCATCAACTCTTTTTGTGGGGAGCCAATAAGGAGGAAGTTGAGCCTTTCATCTTTCATGTATGTATTTCTATTGCTACTATCACCGAGGCATTCACAAAGATTTTAAAACACATTTCATCATGTGCATTTTCTACTGCAACTATTAGCATTCAAGGACATTCCATGGCTTTGAAATCATGCCTGAATAGTTTAGTTCTAGATATAACTTTACTTTCAATACTTCCTTCTCCTTAGAAGGAGCTATAACCATTTATTTGAGATTTTCACAAAGGATTTTCAAAAGAAGACTCCTAGTCAATTAGAATTAAAGTCAAGTCTTTGGGCCTGAGTCTCAAATTTACTTGAAGTGGATGGTTTAAACTAACACTGCTTTGCACAGCTGAAGCAGCATAAGTGGCCCTTTGTGTAAATAAGAATCAGCCTCCTATTTGGTCTAATGACGCATTTATTACACATTGTATTCTGTCATTTTAGATTTCTATACTGAACAAAGAGGCTTCCTGCCCTTTGCTTTTAATCCAGTACGTGAAGCAATATGTGAAAACATGGAAATTTCTTATGAAAAAGTAAACAACTGCAGCTTTTTATGACAAATAATATGTTACAGTTGAAAAGCAGGTACATGGCATGACTTTTACTTTACTGACAAGCATTTCCAGTGCCATATCCTACAGGCTGTTGCAAAACATACCGTTTTCTTTCAGGACATTACCTTGTTTTGATGGCAAACATAACTTGACAGATGCCTCAGCAAAAGAATTGCATAATATCTGACCTTTTTGTGATATGTCATTTCTAGAAAGACTCGGTGCAAGTGTTCCATCATGGGACACATAACAGAGATATACACACCAGAGAATTAAATGATTCAAAACCTTTTAACTGTTTTTTGACTTTCCTGTATTATATTTGTTGTAGAGCATGTCATCTATTGGTCTTCACAAAATGAGACGCCAAATCTCAGGAAGGTTTAGGACGGCATTAGCCTAAAGATTTGCATCTATTCTTCTCCAAGGAACATTCTCTTAGGTTTGTTTTTAAGTAACTTAATGATTTCATTCAGGCAAAGCTAGGCTTGAGTCTCAATTACTTTGCTTCAGACAGATGGATAACTTTAAGCACCTTCAAGGGTCACTTAATCTTGGACACATTCAAGACCCTGTCTGCCTGCTGTAAGCAAATGCAGTGCAAAAACATTTCACATCTCCAAAAGCTGCAGTATGTGGGGAACAGCAGTACTGTAGTGCACTGTAACCATGCATATCCACACAGCTTATCTCAATCCTAGCTTAAGAGGCAGTGACCAAGATGACTGAAGATACACTTTACACTACGCTTTCACCATTCATGCCCCCAGAGTACAATGTCTCTTCTCTGGGGGACATCTCCAGCTCTCTTGAAATTGAATGACATTGCTATGAAGAAATTCAGGACTAAAAGAAAAATCCCTCTCTTGCTTTTAGCCCAGTACACATTGGCCTAGATTTTGTTCATACCATGTATAAATTCAAGGCCTTGAAGAGAGCATAATTACATGGTTTTGTTTTACCATGGAAAATAGTTAATTATGGGTAATTCATGGCTCAATTAAGTTGCAGGATAATTAGTATTTAAAGTAAAAAACACTGCCTGGAGATTATGGGGTAATCTGAAAGGAAGTCACACCATTCATTCTAGTGCAATCTACTTACTGGCTATTTGTTATACATATGCCCTGATCAAAGCTCAAAATAGTCATAAAAACGTGGCACACCATTATTACTATTTAAAAACAGGAATAGTGAAAAACAGTCAAAGAGATAATAGCTCTTCCAGAATTCTCAGATCCCAATCTTTTTCTTTTGTCTATAATACTGTTAAATTAAGTACGCCATCTCTATTGTAACAATGCCCCTAACATAAATGTATATAAACTTGATGATTCACAGCTGGCTTTCTAAAATTTTTAAGTTCAGGAAGCCCACTGTACCACCATCTGCAGAGTGTGGGTGTATGTGCTTTGTAACATGGTCTACCATCTTGACTCACATGAGAAAACAAGGCAAAATACACTGCAGAAACCAAGCTGTGGGTTAGTACTTGGCATGTACCTGGAATATTCTCCAGTGTTCCAGAGATGACATTACAGATAGACACAGACATTTCAGGTGCAGAAATATAACAGTAGATGAATCACTAGAAGGCTGCACACAGATTTAGCCTACAGAAAAATATCTACACAGACACTTGAATGTAAGTCATAAAAAATGGAGAACCAGACAAACCCGTCTTAAAGTTTCAGGCTATATTATTTAGCAATGTTGCTTGCGTAAACAAAACAGATTGTAGGAAAAGCAATTATTTCCAGCCTTTGAAAATACGAGATAAGGAGCTAAGAAAAAAAAAAAGGCAGGAACTCCAGTGGCTTTGCTGGAAACAATGTGCTAATTCTAAGTATTCAGTAGAGTATACAGAAAACATATACACAAATAAAAATAATGTGGTTTTATCTGACCACAATTTCACTTATGCAAATCAAATCATATAAGTATGGTCTGCATGCACTCTATATGATGATATATGAGTACTTCAATTCTTATACCACAAAGTTGAAGGAAAAGCTATCAAGCTTCTTGCTAAATAGTTGTTTATTACAGAACCTTTTAAAGTGAATTTTATTTTCACTTAACAGTAAAAATATTTTAAATGCAAGCTCATCATATAGGAATCATTATTACTACTTTTTATTTTTAAAGAAAGGTTAGATCTGTGTGTATTGCATGCTATATAGTCCAATTGAACACATATTCATCTGTCTGCAGAAGATGGAAGTTATTCTGTGGACTGGCTTCCTCCACTGACCTTTGGCAAAATGGCTTGGATAACGGCTGCTAAGAAAGGTGTGACAGGGTAAGCAGCATAAGTGAACTGAATACTCAGGACTCATCTAAGAGGGCACATGCAGATAATACTAAAGGGAAAGCCAACAAACAGCTGGAATAAGCAGTATCTGAAGAATTACAAAGAGATTCTTGAAACAGAGGAGTCAGCTTGAAAAGTAGTACAAAGGAAGCATGAAAATTTGTTGGAGAGCAACTGTACATCACTGGGTTGGAGGAAGCAGCACAAGTGCGCAAAAGATGGGCCACTCTCAGTTTCTAAAAGTGTCTGCAGCAAGGGAAGTCCCTAAACTGGTAAGTGTGATGACAATTTTTGGGGAACAGGCATAGAAGGGATTCCTAGGTACCAGTAGGTGTTAATTAACATTGTGTGAATGTCTAATAATGTGGTTCATTGGTTGCACTGGTGATATTGATACTTTTAGTTTCCTGATTGCTGGTTAATTATGTGTCATTAAAAAGTCAATAAACTGCTTTGGTAATGCTCTGATTAAAAGTAACTGAGCATTATTTCCCTGTCATAGCACCCACAAGTTGCCAGGAAATTAAAAAGTACCTTGGGAAACTTTCAGGATCTGGGACATGACTTTTCACACCACTTCATTATTAGAGCATTCCTGCTTTGATTTTGGCCCAGGCCAGCCAATACTCTCCCAATGGCTCTTCCATAAATTTTATGAGTTAACAGGGAACAGGTACAGATCAGATGACAGCTTGCATGCAGTCAGCCTCCTGTGGAAACTAAGGACTGTTAAACTAGGGAGGGATATGAGCTGTTCCTCATGAGTCTGCCTCAGGAACTGGGCCATCGTGTTTGCAGCCATGGTTAACTTACTAGTATAAAGACAACCCCATTACTAAGAGAAAAAAAACTTTCACAGCATTATGACAGACTTTTAGATCAAAAATTTTTGCCCCTAAATCTTGGAGGCAATGAAGACCTAAATGTAATTTTCAGTTCTCTGACAGGGAATTACACATCTCTCCAAGTGCAGAAAACTGTGTCGCATGGGGCTGCTCTTGGTCTCCCACACAGATGGGAAATCCCAAAAGATTTGGAGAAAGAACAGCCTGCAGACTGTGAAGCCAATCCCAGAAGTGAACTTGTTATATTTAATTAGCCTCGTGATCACATTGAGAGAGTTAAGACTATTGTAATAAATTGCCATTGTACTCACGCTGTTTTAAAATGCTAGTGTATAGCACCCTAAGTTGTATCTGAGACGAGACCCTCGTTAGAGTTGACTCATTAACAGCGCTGTCATGGAGTGAAGAACAGCAGCCTTTAATTATATAACCACATGTAGTCTTCTGACAGTGCGTTATGCACATGATAAACCAAGGACTTTACATTTTTCTTTTTTAACCCAAATTTTAAGGCAATTTTTAACAGCCCACTGTAAGTACACTGTGTATTTAGAAACTGTTAACGTGTCTCCATTAAAATGACAATATACAATAAATGTGATACCTTGGTCCCTAGGGTACCTAGCAGGCTCATTTCAATTCCTTCAGTGTATGAAAATTAAAAGTTGATAAAAGAAACTTTACACATTTCCGCAAAGATGAAAGCAACATATTCAGAGACTATTGGGGTTAATAATCAAAGACATTCACACTATAACTCTGGAACTCACAAAAATAAATGGTTATTGCTTCAGTGTAACAAATGGCAGCTATGGAGTATTTACGCAGTTTCCTGCAACACAGAGAATTTCTTGAAAGAAATTAACTTCACAAACTGATATATGTTGCTCATACATTATTTCAGGATCACAAAGGAAGCAATATTTTACCAGTCTGTATGATATTAATAAATTGTTGCTTTCTACCCCTTCTTGTTGCTTTTTCTGTATACTAAACAAGAAGAATTAGAACTGCCTGAATAGCCCAAAAGTATCATCCAGAAGATACAGGAGACAATTGTGTGACAGTTGCATGACAGAGCAGCTTGTACATCATGGGGCCAGATGTATGCTGTTGACAGTGCTAGCACCTCCATAATGATACTTTTGTGAATAATGCTTGCAGATCTCCCATTTGTGGCCTATGCAAGGAATAAAAAGGTGGTGTTTAGAAGACAGCACATTTGTAATAAGCTGTGGCAAATACTGCCACCTGAGCCAGCTATATCATCCAGACACTCATGTATGGCAGCACTATTTTAGTGATAGCAAAATGTTGTGTGTGATTGTGCATATGAGTGACGAGGAAAGGTAGGCATTTGTGCTTCTGTTTTCTCTTTTTAATCACCCCAACACTGTTCAGTAATATATGCACTGCCAATCCAAATACAGCCATGAGAGCTTAGACTCTTACAAAGCATGGCTGGCTTAGCCTACGCTAGATATGGAAGAGAAAGGAAGGCATCCTAGATCAAGGTTCAACAGTTTCATGTATATTTGACACAGCTGGACTGCATTTGCCTGTCCTGAACTAACTTTATCTGAATACAACAAAATCTTCTTCCCACAAGCCCTGAAACAGAGGTAATGACCCTTCACAGCAGCAGGGTGCCAACTTGCATAGTTTCCTTCTAACTCAGGTCAAAGTCATCCAGGTTGGCTCACCTATTATAAATAGTTAAAACTTCTGAATATAAATAATTCTGCTCACTTTGAATGAACCAAACTAAAGAGTCAGCATCTAAACCCCTGAGCCAGAAGGGTAGGATGAGTTTGGTAGCCAGTAGAGGGGCAAGTAGCTGTCACAAGGTACAACCCAGACCAGCATGCAGCCACAGCTTCTTCTCAATGAACAGTCTTCCTGCAGATCACACTGGCTCAGGGAGTTTATTTGGCAGTACCTCCTAAAGCAGCTCCTGAATCCAAATATCTGCACCATTAAGATCTGACGCTGAAAATCAGAATCAGCCTTGCAAAATTATAGCTTCAATTGTATTTCTCTCAAACTGGCAGAATCCAGGCCATTAATCCTTTCAGTTCACTATACTTGTTTATTTTTCCTGTTAAGAAATCTAAGTTGAACTTGGAGCTTTCGACTCACTTGCTTCATTCAAATCATTAGCAATTACTGTCATTATGAACCAAACCAGAACCCCGAGGGGAATTAATGAAAAAATATCTCTAAGCATATATATTTTACAGCCAACAACCTCATTTCACTTTGTGAAAGACAGTTATCACCAAGCTCCAGTCACCATCTGAGTATGCAGTGGCTAGGGCATAGGACACACAAGTGAAAAAAAAGAAACAACAGAGACAGATAAACAAGCAGGGAACTGGCATCATTCAATGAACAATTTCTTTCTCTCTGGGTGAGGTTGTCAGCAAGAAACTTACATTCACAGCACTTTCCTGTCCATCTATGAGACAGGTAACAGCAGTAATCTGATAGCTCTGACAGAGTAACTATTGAAAAAAATTCTTAAATGACCTGATGAAGGTTCATGTTGGCTTTCAGGTATCTCCTAAGGTAGGCACGAATGCATTTTCTTGTCTTCCCCTGCCACCTTTACAAATACATCACTCTTCCCATTTTATGATATTCAACAGCTGGCAGCTTATCTTAATTCTTGAGAATTTGTATTTCATGTTGTGCCTGTGGTTTATTCACACTTGTTGTAAATGCAATAACCTACCTCATCAGGGGAATGTGGAAAGAGCTCGTGCTTGGCCCAGGAGGAAAATGGCCAAGTCCCTCACCCAAACAGTCTTTTGATGAGTCCCTTACACCTACTTCACTATGGCAAACAGTTTTGATTTCTGGCACTTACTAATACCTGGCCACTACAGAGGGCAGGCAGTGGGGCAGAGGGGGCTGGTGACACCAGAGCACGTTATGGCCACATGGGGGGCACTGCCTCCCAGCAGTGAGCTTCCTAGGAATACCACATAAAGGGTCTCTTGGACTTTAATTTTCAATTTTTTCATCAGTTTTAAGTGTTCTCAAATTGTTGAAAGAAGAAGGTTGGGCCTTCAACAGTATTAGTATGCTTGTGCCATTTGGAAAAAATGAATGGCAGATTTTTCTGCTACACTTTTTGTACTAAACAAACCCCAGAAATTCCTAAAAGTAAATACAATACAGTACTTTTTTGCCGTGAGAAGGTATTCAATTTTAACATAAGTTCTGTCCTGATGTCTTGTGATGGGTTATTTTTTATTTTCATCATACTATTAGTAAAAAGTGATAACTCTTTAGCTCTAATTAGACCACTATCATAGAGTCCATTAATAATTAAATAACCCCTTTATCTATTTTCTTCCACTTCAGAGCTCTTCAATCAGGGCTTATGCAGCAGGTTGGATTCGTTTTGAAAATCCATTAGCCTTCCGCCTCACTTGTGGGCTTTCCAAGGGACACAAATGGATAGGCCAGACATAATTTTATTTATTTATTTGTTGTGCTTTTGCTTTCAGGCTACATGTAAAACAATGGTAGCAGTGGTAGGATGTGGGGGGAAGGGAGACATCATAATCTCTGGTGTCACAGCCTTACAGCTTAATTTGTCACCTTATTTTTCACATGCAAGATTCTGACAGCATTGATCACCTGAATCTGTTAAACAATTTTTTCATGAGGCTGACACACTGCCCCAGTGGTTGCATCTATCAACATCTGCCTGATTTATTGGCTTAATAATAGGAAATCATTTGGTAGCCCGGCTCTATTTTGCCTGAACACTGACCTGTGACCTTAATTTGCTGCCTTTTGAGGTTCTTTGTTCTCCCATAACAGGTTGCTCACTAATCAGCAGAAGCAGCTTTATAAACTTAGATAAATATTTAACTGAGATCTACGAATAAGAATTTTTAAATTAGTTCTTGTTGGAAAAGTATAAATAAACCAGACTAAACAGAACTACTGAAATCAAAGGCATGCTTGCAGAAAGGATAGGATTTGGCACACTTTTAATATTTTATGTCTTTCTCTGTTCCTATTTCAAAATATTGACAAGCAGCTGTTATGAATTTCTGAAATAAAAGAAAGACTTCCCTTGCTGCTAGTCTGTAAGAGAAAATTCAGAAAGCAAAACCAGTAATTTTTCTCTACTAGGCGCCAAAAATGAGACTAATTATAATAAGGCAGTGCCTTTAGCTCAAAGGCTGATTATTAAGGTAAAAGTTTGGTACTTTAGCACAACAGAAACTTATTTTACAGCATAATGTTACATTTTATTTAAACAATGAAAATAATTAAAAATGCTTTGCTGAAAGTCCATTTTCATCCTTCTTACCCCTCCACTCACTGACCAGCAGTGCACATAAAATTGCAAACATTTTAAAGGAAATCAATTGCTCTAAGACTTGTTGTGAAACTTTCTATGAGCTCAAAAGATATTCAGGTATTTCTTCAGCCAAACAGTACTTCAACATTCAAAATCACTTAGAAATTACTAAGAAACTGCTTTATCTAATGTATGATGTAGCTTTCTGGTTAGAAATTATATGCACTTTGTGAAAGGAAAGCTAGCAGTTTTCTTCAAACATTTGGAAAATAAATATTAGTGCTTGTTAGTCCTTGAAAAAGCACTCTGTTGGCAATGGCTTGAGATGGTGATTAATGGGTGGGGGTAAGTGGGTAGAAGAAACACTCCAGACCTGCTCCTGGTGAGACTGCTTAATTTCATATCTAGTTTCTTCTCACTTCCAAATTTCCCTGCCTCTTACGCTACAGTTAAAGCAGGACACAGCACAAAACAACAAGCTGGGTTAAAGCAGGAATCCAGCACTGTTCACAGACAATAAGAAAAGGACACAGAAAGAGAATATTTTTCCCACATAAATTTGGAAGAGTAGAAGAACTCTTCCCATTGTGAGTGCAGACCTCAAAGCCCTTGCAGAAGTCCATGGGAGATGTGGTTTTGTAGAAAGGACGTCTTGTTGGGAGTGGAAAGACAGAAAAGTTGTTTAAAAGAGAAGAATCATGTCCACAATATCAGTGTAGGAGGATAAGGAATAGATCTCCTAATGGGACCATGAAGACTATGTGGATGATTTAGCCCTCTAAGATGTAAATAACCTTTGAAACAACTGGAAAAGTAAGAGAAAATGTCATCCTTCACTTCCAAGATGAGATTAAACTCTTGTAAATATCCTGGGAATAAACTGTTTGTTTTCTGTGCATTTTTTAGTTTCAACAATGTAGAATTTCTTCTCTAAGAACTTCAGAGATCTTAATTCATGTGAAACAACAATTGACTCAATTCTTTCAGCAGACTGTTCTTTTTTATGATTTCCATCTTAAGACAAAGGATATCTATATATACTTTAAACTTTTTGATTAGTTTGCTAACAATAGCTACTATTTTAAATTTATTATATTTCCAGTGCTGAATATGTATTTAGTGCTTAATTTTTTAATTTAATTTAGATAATAAAGTATGAGAGGGAAATAACAAAGCCTAGCCTGTAGAGTTTATCAAGGCAAACAGTGATCTTCTTGGATGTAGAGTGGTACTACATCCAGCAGATCTGAACATGCTTTTCCTCCCCCTGGAAGGCTGGCTGGCATACAGGTCAGTGCTCAAGTATGAGCAAGCATTCATTTGTTACAGTACTTAAAGGGGGAGAAAAACACACATCTAACATTGACATCTTCAAAATGTTTCTTACAGTTTATTTCTGTAATATGCAAGTATCATGTTTGTGGTGTCTTGTCAGTCAAATTAAAAGCAAGTTATTTAACGTGTGTCCCCTAGACAGCAAAAGTAAATGAAAACATCTTGATTTGCTTCTTTTAGTGTGTCAGTTGTGTGCATAATATTTGAAGGTTAATAGTGTGACAGTGATGTACCAAACCATGCAAACAATATCTTTCTAACAATGGACAATTTCCCTGTGAAATGGATTGGAAAGAATGCGATAGCGTACAGAGGACTATATTAAAATGATAGCCCTTCAATCTGATGAACAGTGGAAATGTTACTTGCTCAAAGGCACCATTAAAATTAGAAACATCTATCTATACATTGTCTTGATAACTGCTATATATCTCTGCACACACGCTCATGTGTATATTATTCTGTTTGCAAACTTGACTATAGCTTGCTTATAGGATCTGCTTAGATAAGAAACTATAAAAAGAAAATTTTGATTTCTTGCATTAGGAATGCTGCAGTTGTTCAAGCACAGCCTGCAAAGAAAAAAAGGCTATGTCAAGTTGTCCTGTAAGACTGTCATTCTACATAAAAATGCTATTAGCAAATGAAACTTCTAATACTTAAATGACAAAACATTGCTGCAAGGTAGTTTTAATTGAGATCCCCACCTCTGCACAGTTTTTCTGTACTTAATGGAATCAGAAATATTTTAAGATCTATTAGCAATCATAAGCAGTATTTTTTACTCCCCTAAGGATAATTTTTTCTACTACCAAAAATTCCCACATATTTTTGTTAGGTTTGAGGAGCCTTAAGGTTGCACTGTTGAGAGAAAACTTTACTTGTGATTTTGTTTATTCCAAAACATTTTCACTGACATTAGAGGTCTCCGTTTATGTAACTAAGAAATGACATAGAACTTACTTTTTCCCCTTCCTGAATACGTAATTGCATCTTACTAAATATATCAAAATGAAATTAGGCTCTTTGAATGCAGAGGCTCACTCAGGGTAACATTTTATCTAATTTCTACATTAAAACACCAAGCTGCCAGTTGGCCAATAAATACTTAATGTTAAATCTCTAAAGACTCTATTCCTCATATTATGGAAATAGAGGTGAAGGTCCAAACTTGAATGTATAAATCAAACAGGAGTTAAAAGTCTTCTACTAAAATATCAAGATTTTAGTTATCAACTAAATGCCAAGACAAACTAGCATTGTTATTTCCAAGGAAGTGCGTTAGCTGGTGGCCTTAGGAGAAAAGAAACCCATGTTATTCAAAATAGCTGTCTAAAACATTCCACTGCAGAAGTAAATATTTTTAAGCATGGATATTTGTGGGCAGCTGGAAAAAGCAACATTGCTGCTGCTGGACACAATAGCAGGAGTAAGTTCCACATAGATGTATGGAGTGCTATAACTCTAGCTCAACATTGCCTACGACATTCACATTATTAATCATCTGGAAGTGGCCTAAAGGACAGTTCCATGTTAATGTTGACTAAGAAATCAACAGAAGAAACATTGAGATGAATTTTAGGTTTTAAAATAAAATGCAATCAAAAAATACCCCCAAAACCATGAAACCCACACGCCTTCAAAGCTGTAACACAAACCTAGGAACTTCCCACAGGTGTTTCCAGAAGAAGATAGTCCATATGCCATGAAAACAGTTTTAACAACTAGGCAGGAGCAGCTTTTTTAATTTTTTTCTCCTTTATTTTCTTTTTCCCTGGGCTATCAGCTGATATTGAGGCAGACTGTGACATTAAAAGTTCAAAGGAATACAAACACAGGGCCCAGAGCTCACAGTCCCATCAGTTCTACTCCCCTGTAGGCCCTTACCCTGGAGAAATGACAGAAGAGCTTTTGTCATCATGTGCTGAAGGGAATCAGAGTAAAATCTCTATCTTACATTGTAAATGGGTGCTTCAAGGGGTGCTGATACTTACAGGCTTTGTCAAATACATAGATAATTAAACGTGCTTCTGAAGAGGAGGATGGATGTGCTTAGCAAGGTTAACAGAGACCAACATATTCCAAGCACTAGAGAGAAAAGGAGAAAGGGATTGAAGGGAGCAGTGTGTACAGGATTAGCATGAGAACAATTTAGAATAAATATATAAAGCATAAGAAGAAACTTGAACTGTATGTGAAAGAGGAAAACCTGCTCAATAATTTAGAAAGGAGGGAACTGTGATCAGAGCAATGCAGTTGATAATGATGTCAATATTTTGAATGTGTAGGAAGGAAGAACTTTTGAAGTAGTGAAGATGAAAGGAAAATTTACAGCAGTAAAGTTATGAAAGAATATGAGTACCTATGGACAAGAGAGAGGAAAAATGAAAGGACTTTCTGATAAAGCAAGCAGAAAAATCCAAGTTTTAGCTGAAGCTACTAGTAAACAATAGTCATAAGACTGGTCAACTTAAGTTCATTATTGATTTCAAAATGTGTATCTTTCAGTATACAAAAGAGCCATGAAGTATCCATAGTTAATTTTCAGAGACCAGAAGGAAGAGGAAGACAAAGGGAATTGATCTTTTGAGTATTGATACTTGTGGTCTGGATAACTCATGGATTACAGTGATCCTAGACTGATGCATATCATGCTTTGTTTCCCTTGCTTCCCTCAAGTAAATCCTTACTTTTATTGTGGTTTAGCCCCTATTAGATGATGATAACAGTCACCCTTCCTAAAGCACTCCATTAAGTAAGCTGCACTCCATTAAGTAAGCTGCATAAAGTGTTTTATGTTCCCAAACTACTGAATGTGTTTGAGGTGTTTACAAATACTAAGGTTTTAGGCAGTGCAACATGATTGATACATAACAAGTGTGTGCTGTGCCCTTGGCTCTGAACCAGTTCAGATGACCCTTTCTCTTCTTCCCCTCCGACACCCACCAAGAGTAAATTGACAAGCAATAAAAGCAAAGCCATTTCTAAGCTACTTTCAACTGAAGCTGTTTTCTTTTACATTTATTTCTAATATATGAAATGAAACTTAATAAATTCCTTTTTTCTCCTGTTTATGATAGTTTTCATAACTTACCAATGTGTATATCCACACTTTATTGCACATGCATTGTCTTACTGAGAGACAGACATCTTAACATCTTTTTCGTTTCCTGCTCTAGTGTATTGGACCATGTAATTCCTTTTACATTTTTTTACATTTTTTATGATTTCCTTCTTCCTAGGAGTTACTGACCATATGTATCCAGAAAAATGGAAAAACAGAAACAAAGACAGTTGCAAAGACACTGCAAAGGAATTCAGAGGAGAACATGCAGGCTTTTTTAACCCAAAAATCTACTTCAAATTACAGAACTGAAAGTAAAGTTGAAGGCAAGGATTTTCCCTGAAAGGAAAAAGCAAGCAGGAAGAGATCTGTTAGCAAAAGACTTTAATTTTAATTTATTCTGTTTCACTCCAATCTGGATTTCTCTATTTGAAAAAATCACAGGTTTATTCTGTGTTTAAGTGAAATCTTAACATAGAGTTTAAATGCTCTTTTAATGTTTTTGGAATGCTTCTGTTAGGAAAAAGTGTACAAGTGGATCCATCTTATAGCCTTGTCAGAGCAGCATAGGCTATGTCAGTGTTAGTAAGTGATGCAACGCAATGGGAGCAGATTTGCAGAGCACTGTTGAGACTTGGGCATGGTAAGACTGCCTCCTGCCTGGTGACACAAAATGAGTGCCCTCTAGTCACTGGGGCACAAACAGATGTGCTTCAGGAGTGTCTTGTTGAGTTCATTTTCATCCAAAAGAAATCTAGTTGTCTAAAGCAAACTGCACAATGCAAGTCAACAACTGGAAAGTCAGATAACAGAAAAAAGTAACTTAAAACCAAACTTCTGATCCAAACTGAGATGCTAAGGTAGCAGCACCCATCAGTGTAATCTATAACTCTTGTAGCAGGAATTTCTGCTGTGCTACAGTGGGAGCAGATGTCCCAGAAACAAATTCACACTGGCTATGTCTCAATGCAAGGTTGTATGAATCTATCAGTGCAAAAAGAAAAACAATTCAAACTGTAAACATATGAATTCCATGAAAGTGCTCTAGATCTGTAATTAGTAAGATAAGAAACTAAATTCCTACAAAAAAACCCCCCACTGAGTAACATTTGGGTTTAATGCATTTTGATCGCTGCACGTCTTGGAAATAAGAATGTAACATTTCCCCCACTAATAACTATTAGTGCAAGAAACACTTAAATTCTATTTTTATCAAGAAAAAGAACACTGTGAAATCTTAATAAGAAACACTATCTTGTGCATTAGTACTGATTCACAAGTGATGGAAAAACAAGGCAAACATCCACAATGGGCATTAATCAGCACAGCTGAAAAGTCTGTCTTATCTTATTGCTTAAATAATTAATTTTCAGCTCTCAAAATGAGGTGAAGTGGCAAACTAGACCAATATCTTGCCATGTGCATTTAGCGCATCACAAAGTTTCAGCACAGTTGTGATATGGGGCTAGGTGGACTAACAGTTGATGACATTTAGGTCTAACAGGATAACAATTGTTTAGCTCTAAGTTTTTAACAATTATTTAGCTCAAGACAAGCACAAGTGAAAGAAGGGACCAACACTTACAGGGTTAACTGGATACCAATAATTTAGTGGAAGCAACTGACACTTAAAGAATACACAGGATGACAGTTGTTTAGCTAAAGCAACGTATTTCTATAAGCCTTTATGTAGAAGGGGGTCTGTTGCTAGATGGTTTCTGATAAGCAAGACAAGTTATCTGGAACTCTGATAAGAGCTGAAACTAACACTAACAAGAATGCCAAGAATCCAGAGACCATGCCCGCAGACTGAAGTTAAAGGAAGTTAAGACAATGGCTAGCAGAAGACTGCACAGGCACAAACAGGAAGACACCCTTCTCAAACTCATTATAATAAGAAGGGAGGAAAGGTTATGAATATACATAGGCTTTTTTTTTAATTTTATGAATATGTAACACTTTGCTGTATAAAGCTGAGACAGGTTGCCACGCAGGATTTTTTTTTTTGAGAAATAATTCTCCTGTACGTCTCAGTGCTGAATAAACATACCTACTTTATAACTTATAAGTTATAGAGTTATGATTCCATGTGTCAGTTGTACTAGCCCACAAGTCTGTCACAGAAAAAAAAAAACCTTTAAAGAAATGTAATATTCCTATACAAGTCTCACATTGAATGCAAACATGTTACAGACTAAATGAAAACCTTAGGATAGTCAAACTTGGTTTATTTACGATGTAGCATTGGTAAAAACGCAAACTGAGAGTACCGATGAGATGCTAGGTCAAGTCGGACTGATAAATGAGATAAAAGGTTGACCTATGAGTGTTCCTTCTCTGGTGTAAAATAGACAAACTTTCAAGCACATTAGCTTTCCTCTGATCTGAGAAAACAGATCAGAGAGACAAAGTAACACTGTTATGTCTTGCCACATCTAGCAAACCACACAGAGAGGAAATCAGCAGCACTCCTAATACAGATTAGGTAAAGTCAATTTCTAAGAGTAGATAATATTACACCAAGCCAAGTATTAGAAACTTGTTGAAAGACATATATTTTGACTAATTTATATTCCCTTATATAGAAATTTGCCATTAAAGGAAAGCCCAAACTCTACATATATTTCTGTGACTATTGAATGGTTTCCTTTGTGAATATTGTGTTTTCCCTGAGTAATTAAAGTATATACCATCATCTTGACATCATTAAACTGGGACCTGGATTTTTCTACACTGTTTGAAATGAATCAGCACTAGTTTTCTTTGCCTTCTGTCATCTCTGTTCGCATGATTTGACACACCCTTGTATTAGCTGTGACAGTAACCAAAAACTTTGTATGTGAATAATAGTAGAACATTAAAGATTCTTCAATTTTAACTCAGTTCTGACTTCTCTGTTCTCTCTTTAGTTCAGTTATTACTGCTTGAAGACCTTAAAATTTTAATGTTTTCATTCCAGAAATTAGCATTAACTGCTGCTGAAGTTTAAAACAACAGACACAGGGTAAAAAGTAGTTTGAATAGGAAAAACGTGGGGTCTGTATGGACCATGCACTAATGACCAAAGATGCTCTCTGCACAGCCATACGCCTTACTGTTAGTTTGCTTGACAAATACTTTCCTCATTTGTTCTTCTTAAATCTTGTGGACCTTCCACCAAACACACTTCTAGCTGACACAACCCAACACAAAGCTATCTCTCAGCCTGATACCATTTAGCATACCTCCTCAACACCAAGTACTCTGCTCAGTTTGGTTCTTTTTCAATGAGCTACAGAGAGAGGCAAAGACCTGTGAACTGCTGCCTTATGGAGCAGCAGATTGCTGTTCATCAGCTATGTAATGGTCACAGAGAAGCAGCAGCTATAATGCATGCTCAGTTTATTTCTGACTGTTGCTTCCCAGAATGCACTCCTACACTTCTTCAACATAGCAGAATAAAAATAATAATAAAAAAATAATGAAAATTCTGGCAGTACTGAGAATATATTTAAACTGGAAAGAAGTCACATTTATGGATTAGCGTGCCTTTCTTAAACCCATGAAGGCATCTGTAACTCCCTACTGGTACTGTCACCGTCAAGGTCAAGTAACTATTTTAGATGCAATTTTGCTCTCACGATGAAACTGTAGTGGTAGTAACATTGTACTTTGGGTCCTGCACAAACAAGATGTCTTGGAACTCTGAAGCACATACCTTATTTCAAATCTCCAGATTTTCTAATACGATATGCTTCTACCAAAATAAGCCACATGTCACTATTCATAGGCTTATGGAAGTTTTCCATATTGCTTCTTTTTATTTCGATTACTAATCTTTGACCTGATCTTTGGTAGACAAAAAAATTTGGTTAATAGTCCATCCTCTGGTACAGTAATGTTATTTTTGGTAAACTGATTAATTTGTTAGAATAAATTGCACTTCTGACAAGAAACATTCAGCTTTCCTAGTTTGAGCAGAAATTAATACCTATGTTACATTAATTTTTGAGAAATATTTTCCTCAAAAAGTTTATGCATATGTTCCCGAGTAATTAACAATTGAGATACATAGCGAGAGATTTTTTTCCTCATCAGTGTGTGGAAGAAAAACACTCAAGAACATGCTTTTTGTTCAGGTTTTGTTACTGCTAAGTAAAGGTTTCCAGTCTACAAAAATTCTCAAGATCTCTTCATAAGAAAAATGTTTCCCAATATAGCTTGTAATAGCAAAATCCAACTGCTACTTTTAACATTTGAGAGTCAAATGAAATTTTGTTCTCTGTTATTTTCTCGCTTGAGTCTCATAGACTGACACTTCACTGCTGATGTGAAAGATTAAATGCAGTCAACAGCTTCCACAAAAAAGCCCCAATACCCACCCCCCACTCCCCCAAACCCTCAACTAGGCATCATCAACAGTAGCTGCTGGTGAAAACAGAAAAGGTAAGACATTTGAACTTCTGAATGAAATAAGGAGAGTGCACTCTAATCTCGGCTGGTGCAAAACTTCAAGCCTATGAACCTTCATCCCTCCTCTCCTCCCCTTTCCATTGCCTGTGTTCTTGCCAGGGACAACACTCTGATGCACGGAGGAACCAACTGCTGTATTGGGCTTGTGTGAGTTACTTATGTGAGGGTCTGATTTTGCTTGAAGCAAAGTAAATAATAATATACCATAACACCAAATAGCTAAGCAAAGCCTGCTGTAATTCTGCCTGTCAGCCACTTTAATTCAGAAATCCACTGGGGTATGACATCTGTCAGTAAAATCTATATACACTGTAGGGACAGGGCTGTTCCATAGAACTAGTGAACCCCATCATCACCACAAATCTAAAAAAAACTAACAGATATGACAGCGAACACTCTGCAAGTGTGGAATTCAGTAAGGTAATACTGAATCTCATCTTCACAGAAACATGAGAAGCCTAATGGGGAAATGTCAGAAACCAATAATTTGTGGTTTTGTAGTTGTAGCTACCTGTGGCTACAAATCTAGTGACTTGTACCATAAACAGATTTACAAAACTTGTATAGTGATCATGTCAAGAAAGGCTCTGTAAAATTTCTTGTATTAATAAAATCTGTTTAGCAACCTCATCCGTAATGTGCATAACAAATAATGTCAGTCATTTACCAGCCCACATAACTGCTGGCACAGTGCACAATGTACTTCATGTATCTGCTGTATTAAATGACCAGAAACACAAATACATCTCAATGAATTTACAAACAAAGGCACACAGCTGAACTTTGAAATTGTCTCCCTTTTCCTCCTCTTATACAACAGCCATGGATTTATTAACACACTTTTAATATAAATTACATAGGTTGAAGTTGCTCATAGTGTATCCACAACAAACACAACAAACACCACAGAAGTGCAGACTTCCCAGCACTGGAGCTGGAAAGCAGAAACTGAGGCATCCTGGCCAGCACCTGGCCAGCAAAGGGTTTCCTACAATTGCTTGCTACTTGCATTGACTAATTTCAGATATCAGCCTTGCTGCGCTCCCCTTCAGAGGGAGCTCTACAAGTCACTAAATCTAATTATCTAAAGATACTTACTAAGATTTAGGCAGTAGTTATAATTTCTTAATCTCATGTCATTACTTGTAACTAGTTGCTATAACATGAAATTTTATCTCCTTTTTTTTTGTGTTTGCACTCTTCAGGAGGGTGTATGCTGTTATCCAGCCTTATCATGTCTTGGCCAAAATCTGTCTTCAGGCTTTTTGAACCTTTGTCTTGAAAAGGAATCCCATTAGCTCTGTCATCAGTCACACTGCTGTGATCTTTCAGTTTGTCAATAACTTTTTGATAACAAGCTTTAGTGATAAGACATTTGAACTTAGATGCTGCACAAAACCTTTTGATACAGGAAAAAGTCTGCGGTATGCAGCAGGATTGCTTCCTGCAGTCCAAACAGCTAATATCATTCATTAGAGTGGAAGGCTGCTGTGATACTTATTTAAGCAATGGATTAATGGGAACAAGAAGGACACTTCAGTGATTAGGAAGCCCTTAGTAAGAGAGAGACAATATTTCAGAGTTACTTGGAAGTTTCTTCCAAAAAGGGGACCTAGTCTAAAGTTTCTTTTTCGAGTCAAGCTGCAGCACACAACAGCCTATGTTAATATAACATTGCATATTCCTGTACTTTCACCTTCATTAAAAGCATTGCTAGAATGTTCCTACTTTTTTTTAAAATTTAATATTTTCATAAGGCAAACTTAACTCAGCTACATAATGGAGCACTGCAATGTCACCTGAAATCCCTCATGGTTACTGGTATATACCTATCTTGTACAAAACAGCATATTTTTGTCAGTTAGTATTTGGGTTTGTGTATTTTTTTCTTTAACTTGTAATTATGATTTCAGTTTTGCAACAGAAACAGCTTCTTCAATTTGACCGATTTCTTCCACAGAGATAATAAATCTTTAAGAAAAATAATGAAGACTATGAGAGTGGAGGCTGGAAAACCAAGACCAGGCCAGGGAATTCTAAGGTACAATAACTTGTTTCCAATGAGATGTAAGACTTAGTCTGGAAACCAGTAGCTCTGAATATCAGCATCCAGAGGGGTTGCCTGAACTTGTGCTAGTCAGGAAGTGAACAGTGGCAGACCTCCCCTCCAGGGAATGGCATGTCCCAGTGCATTTGAGGAATTGGTTTCTGTGATATATCAGCTTCTCACCCCCACAACAAATGATTCTGAATTGCTGTTGGTCTATATCTATCAGTTAATTTTATTTAGAAACAGTTTGTTTCTTCAACACACACCTTAAGCACAGCTGTTTGGATAAGACTTAACGTGATAGCAGAAATGTACATTACTTAAGTAGTAGGTATGACAGATATTTCTGACATGCTCTTTGGAATTCATCTCCTTCTTCCCCCTCAGCCTCCCAAGAACCTTATGAGCAGTGAACAGAGCAGGTTCTCTGAAAGGCCATTTAGGATGGGATACAAATTGACCAGGGCTTTGAGAGGTGTCTAGTTTTCACCTGAACAGGCTCAAAGGCATTAACAACATACGAAAGGATTTACTTGAACATAAATTGCAACAGTGAATTTTTTAAAACAGAGAAAATTCAGAATAAGAACAGAAGTAACAGGTTTTGTAAACGCATATGTTCCCTCCCCATCACAGTCATGCAAGACGGTTTATTTCAGTTGGGCTTCATGTTAGTATAGCAAGCCAACAAATGCCTACTTTGCAACTGTCACCTGGATTTCTTTGCCCTATTGCCTCTGAGGAACACATGTTTGGACAGTACTTGGTGAGTTTCCACACCCTCAGCTTTTGCTGCCTTACGCTCTGGAGTGCTCTCTGTTGTGCCTTTAGGTTTCCAGGACAGGAAGTAAAATTCCTTTCCCTGCATATGTTTCACCTGATGTAGCACAGACCAGCCAGGACCAGGGTAGCAACCTGCTTTCCTGCTGACTCTGCAGCCAGCCACAGTTAACAAAATGCAACCACCACAACATGCACACAAAGAAAACAGATGCTGTCTGCTACAGACATCATAAATCTTCCTCTGATTTCTAGCACCACTTAAGATAATTAATTAAAATCAGTCAAGATAATTATTTAAAAATCAATGATTCCTAAATCATTATTCCTAAATCACATTAACAAATTCCCACTTAAAGGAGACGTTAAATTTTGGGATCCGTGAATGCATTCAAATGCTTATTATTCCAAACAGCTAACTTCTTGGCTTTTTAATTACATAAGAGATGCTTAATCTTTTTTTATTTATTAGCAACATCTCTTCTCTCTACAAATGGGAACTGATAATTTTTCACTAATCAGAATAATTAATAATTTATTTTATTCGAAAGAGGATGCAACTTAAATAAACTCCTAGAGAGGTAGCTCGACTCTCTACACTCAGAAAAACAGAAAGCTTAAGCATTGCTTGAGGAACTTTATGCAATTTCACAATTCCTTTCTCTCCCCCAAACACACTGAGGAGTTCAGTTGATTAATTGATACAGATATATTCATGTTTCTTTTGCAAAGGATGATGCATCCGCTGCAAAACTCATCTGGAATAATGCACAGCACACATCAATGAATATTTCCCAGCAAGCTGCTGTAAAAGAAGCTCTGGACTTAAGTCTCTCGAATACTTGATGATGAAATTAAGGAAACGTACAAAACAATGATGAATACTGTAGCATTATTGCCAAATAGAATGACTGTTACTACTGGTACAATCCCTACCTTCACTCCATCCTCTCTATAGCTATCATCCATTAAGCCATAAAATCAAGTCCAAGACATGCTCTCACCATCTTGTATTTCAAGTTGAGTTCATCTTTTGTAGTGATATTCCATGAGAACACATCACTAACCCAGAGAAAAACCCACTACTTGCGGTCTTTCTGAGATCATATTAGTAAACAGAGTAAATGCATCATATTCATTAAAAAAAACCCAAAACTTTTGTTTTCTTTGTTACAACTTTTCAAATGTTACATAGAATAATATGCTTTCTAGATAGCATAGTATGTATACAAAATGGTTTTATGTTCATTAAATATTATTACTTTTTCCTGAACTTTTCTTGCAGCATGAATCATAGAATCATAGAATCACTAGGTTGGAAAAGACTTCTTGGATCATAAGGTCAAACTATTCCTATCAACCACTAAACCATGTCCCTGAGTACCTCATCCACCCGTCTTTTAAACACCTCCAGGGATGGTGACTCAACTACCCCATGAGTAAGTGGTTTCATGCTGTGCCCCAAAGGTTTTTTCCATGGTAAAAATAAAGTTTATTTTGCTGGAGTAAAATGTGAAAAGAAAATAAACTGGACCTGCTCAAAAGAGAAATGGCACAGCTGCAACCTGTGGCCTTGACAGTTAAGTTATTTCCTATAAGCGCAAACTGAACTCAACAATATTCCATAACAACTGCACTTGTAATGGGAGACTGCATGCAGTCATTTGCATGTTCATAGAATCATAGAATCATAGAATGGTTTGGGTTGGAAAGGATCTTAAAGATCATCCAGTTCCAACCCCCTTGCCATGGACAGGGACACCTCCCACTGGATCAGGCTTCCCAAGGCCCCATCCAGTCTGGTCTTGAACACCTCCAGGGAGGGGGCAGCCACAACTTCCCTGAGCAACCTGTGCCAGTGCCTCACCACCCTCATCGTGAAGAATTTCTTCCTAATGCCTAATCTAGATCTTCCTTTTTCCAATTCACAGCCATTCACCCTAGTCCTGTCACTACATATCGTTGTAACAAGTCCCTCCTTAGCTTTCTTGTAGGCCTCCTTCAGGTAGTGGAAGGTTGCTATGAGGTCTCCCCAGAGCTTTCTCTTTTCCAGGCTGAACAACCCCACCACTTAGCCTGTTCTTATAGCAGAGATGCTCCATCCTTCCAATCATGGTCATGGCCCTCTTCTGGACCTATTCCAAAAGTTCCATATCCTTCTTAAATGTTGACACCAAAATGTAAATTTTTTTAACAAAAGAGCATATGTATACACTGAATCACACAGAATCACTAGGTTGGAAAGGAGCCACTACATCGAGTCCAACCATTCCTATCAAACACTAAACCATGCCCCTAAGCACCTCATCCACCCATCTTTTAAACACCTCCAGGGATGGTGACTCAACCACCTCCCTGGGCAGCCTGTTCCAGTGCCCAATGACCCTTTCTGTGAAAATTTTTTCCTGATGTCCAGTCTGAACCTCCCCTGGTGGAGCTTGAGGCCATTCCCTCTTGTCCTGTGCCCTGTCACTTGTGAGAAGAGGCCAGCTCCCTCCTCTCTACAACCTCCTTTCAGGTAGTTGTAGAGAGCAATAAGGTCTCCCCTCAGCCTTCTCTTCTCTAGGCTAAACAACCCCAGTTCCCTCAGCTGCTCCTCGTAAGACTGTATGTTACTGTTCATGATTACTCAAGCTCTGCAGCTGTCTATGAGTTTTTAAATGAGAAATGTTTGGTTTTATTAAAAAATAAACTTAAAAATATTCAATCTAAAATATTTCTTTTTAAAAAATTTGATCTAGAGCAAATAGGTCTCATATGTACACATTTTAATACAAATACAGGGACTGAAATGTTGCATGTGTAATTTGGACATATCACCTAAGCCGCTAAATAAATAGAATTATAGTTCTTCGAAGCTGAAGAAATAATATCTATGTGGATAAGACTGACTATAAGTAAAAGATCATTTATAGAAGTATATATATATATATAGGGTACACTATTTGTCATATTTAGAAAGTTCCTTGAGGTTATGATACTAGAGTTAAGGGCACTGATACTGATATGAAAATGCAAGCAGATTTTTGTGCATACCCAAACCCATGAGAACACTGCATGAAATACGTGTTCACTATGTAGAGTTTTCAAAATGTATGCTGAAAAATGCATTTCTGAGTAAAGCACAAATAGTCATCCATCTTTTGGCTTTTTCAAACATGGGCTATTTCTCTGGTGCATGGCAGGAATGTTGGAAGTAGATGATCTTTCAGGTTCCTTCTGACCCAAACCATTCTATGATTCTGTGATTCTGCGTATCATCAGGCTACATAAAAGAGCAAGCCAGAAAACATTGACCAAGGAAGATAAGTAGTGTTCTTTTGCAATGAAAAGCAAAAGAAGAAACAAAATCCACAACAAAGAAAAAGCCTCATGCACAAATAATTCAGACATTATGTATCCTAAAACATAAAATAATAAACAATAAAAAATTTTTGTGCTGGTCATATCTGATAGGAGTTCACTTGCAATGCACCTGGTTTCTCTATTCTCAGGCATGAGGAAGGAAATCTGCCAGTTTGAAAAAACATTAATGTACATATCCAGACCTCTGGTATTCATCTCATCTAGCACCCTGAACTCTGAAGGAAGGTGATTATAAAACCTCTGATAAATTAGTAATAGGTAGGTGGCTTAATAGAACTCACCTCTGTATTTTTCATTCCTTGGAGCCTTTGGGTTGAGAGACCTGCAGTAATAAGTAAGAAAAAACGTGCCTACTGCTATGAGAACAAATGAACTATCAAGGAAACAACATTTAAAAATCCGCAAGCTGAAAAGACATTGGAAAACTTTGCTACAAGTAAAATGACTTCCTTAAGAAGAAAAGGTTTATGTACATTTTAGAGTTATTTAAAATCTATATGAGCTACTATCTCATGGTTTATTTTACCTCAGAAAACAGTTGACAAGATTTGAGTTGAGCCAGATTATGCATTTCCACAGCAAGCATTGGCCTAAAATAAACATATTCAATAGCTTGAGAGAATCCAGATTTAACAGGTTATATATGGAAAGACTCATTATTTACAAATAAGAGCAATATCTGACAGCAGTTAAAGTAATTTTACTTAGCAGATTACATTCATGTGTGGAAATGTTAACTTCTAATTTATCAAACAGCAGGAAAGCCATGGTAGTTTATTGGATTTCTGCTCCTGTTTCCAATCCATCTGATGGTTTAATTTCCCTGACTTATAAATATAAATTCTTATTTATGGCACACCATAAACTAGTGTTAACATTCAGAAAGCTTCTTTTTTATTTTGTTCATGTTCTATGCTTTCTGAGAAGCCAATCTTAATCATAAAAGAAATTGAACACTGATTTGGTTTATGTTATGTCATTAAAATATCAGTGATAAAAATTAACAATGTGTTGAAAAGCTCGCTCCCTAGAAATGCTCCCCACGAACTATGGCTACCAGTGTCCTTTGTCCACTGTTGATTTGTGGAAGGAAAATGTTCCCTATGTCTTCTGGTGAGGTCCCCACAAAGACCAGAAAGAAGCTGCCACAGTAACTTGGTAAGTATATGTAGTATCTCAAATTCATATCAGTAAATTTGTAAGGGACGACGAAAGCTCAGAAAGTCTATAGAAAAATCCTAGGTGCAAACTCTAATTCTGAAAAATGGATAAATAAATAGATATACAAAGAATTTAATTGCTCTTGCTCTAAGACATTAAAGTTGTTTACACACCCAGTATTCACATCAATGAAACGATATCTGGTCTTTGAAACATGGAACAATATCTACACAAAGTTCACTCCTAGACATAAACTAATGTTGCTTTGAACTGTAGAAGCTTCATTTTTGGTTTTGTTTTGGATTTTTTTTTTTTAATATATGAAAAAAGGTCTGATTTAGGTATTTTCTAACCAGTTTTATAGGGGTTTTTTACTCTTCAGCCAGGCTGGACTTTTGAGGTTAACTGGAGAATGCAGGAAGAAGGTCAGAATGATGATGCTCCTCCAACCAAGCTGTTCCTCCTGAATCTGGCAGACCTACTGGAGTCAGCAATCAGCACAAAGTAGCTGCATCAAGAGCAGCTCCTGCAGTAAAGATCAGGGCAGCTCAAGATAAGTAGAAACATACCTTAATGACAGTGAGTCACAGTTAACTTTACTGGCAGTAACCTGTTTTTATATGAAGATTGTGTGGCCTCTTTATGCAATGAATGATTATCACCCTGAGAAGAAATTTTGACTTGTGATCACTGTGAGGATTTGTAAATGAGGAGTAAGTGAAGAAGGGGCCACTTGTGGAGAGGCTATTTGGAAAGTGAAAGGAGGAGTACATAAACAGAAACTAATTTCTTCCCTGAGCAGGAGATGAGAATAGAAGAGGATACACTAGGCAAAGGTTAGGGTGGCATGATAGAAGGAAAATTCAAATGAAGAAGCAACAGTACTCCTTATTAAAGTACCCCAAAACCTTATGATGCAATTAAAACAGCACTCACAAACACACATTTTTAATAGTGGCATTTTTTTTACCTTCTCCGTATAAAAGAAAATGTTTTGTTTTGTTTTGCTTTGTTTTATTTTCACGGTTTACATTTCTGTCGTACATGGGCAGGTTGCACGTTTTCAGTTTATTTGCCACACTGAAGAACACAGACTCTTCATGCTTATCATGGGCACTGTCTGGCACCACAGAAATGTGAGTTAGTGTTTACCCTAGAGCCTCAGACGATGTTTATTATGGGCCCAGTGCATCATGTACCATGCCCTGATTTGATATTCAGTGTGAAGCCTACTTAGGAGAAGCTGGGTATGAAGTTCTCATGGTGCTGAAATAAAATGCTACAATATTCTTCACAGAAAGGGTCATTGGGAACTGGAACAGGCTGCCCAGGGAGGTGGTTGAGTCCCCTTCCCTGGAGGTGTTTAAGGCACGGGTGGACGAGGTGCTAAGGGGAATAGTTTAGTGTTTGATAGGAATGGTTGGACTCGATGATCTGGTGGGTCTCTTCCAACCTGGTTATTCCATGATTCTATGAATATTCCATACTTGTTTGGAGTGTACGGTGTTCCCCAGTTTTAATGATAAATTTTCTATGCAGCTGGATGCTGCCATAGCTTAGCTGATTAACTAACTCTTGGTGGGTGTTTTGTAGGGGTCAGGGTGTCAATGTGTCTTTACAGCACCTGGACTATTAAATCTTCATAGCATCACTAAGCATTTCAAATACAACCAAAGCGTATTTAGAAAACAGTTTATTTCAAGTTTATCTTTTGCGGATGCTTGTAGGACAATGCCTATATTTGTACTTTATAGTGAATATTAAAATGTTGCCTTGACTGAAAGCTTTGAGTGTCAGATCCAGCATACGAGTCTTGCATTGTTTGCCAGTAACCTGGCTGTCATGATCTGTGTTCTACAGAAGTCCAGCCTTCACTTGCAGTGTGCTGATTTCTACCAGCCATTTAGTTTATATCACTTCCAGTCTGCTTTATTTATTCTACATTTTATTCTACACAGAATATTGCTCTTCATCAAAGTACTTCTCCTTTCCTTTCCAAGGGTACTGATTCATTTATAATTATCTTCACTGGCATTAAAACTCAAAATTTCCACTGGAACAGAACAGAAGTAACGTGTCATTAGGAAATAAAGACAATGGAGAAAAAACCTACACCCACTGTCTCAGTACAGACAAATAATTAAAATATTTAAGTTATGGTACATGAGTGCTTAAAGTCGAAGATATATTATCTTCATAAAATCGCAGTTTCTCAGTGTCAGAATTATCTTATGAAAATTCTCAACATGCCTTTATTGAGAGGTTAACTACAGATTATTAGCTTGGCTTTGACTTTTAATTATATGAATTCTTACTATAATTAAATTGACACTCATCTCAATTTAATCAATACTGATTTATTGGAAAAACGGTGATTTCAGAATTCATACTGAAATAAATGCCAATATAATGCAATCTATATCCAACCTTTTTCCTTGTTCATCTCATTCAGGTATGTGAAAACCTGAACAGAGGAAGTTGGTTTTCTAATTAATTGGCACTGAGTATACTGACATCTGGTATCTTGAAATACTACCTTTCCAGTAAGATTGAAACCAATGAGAAATGAACAATAAAGATTATGCAGTACTTTACAAAGTCAACAAATATCAAGTGAAAGGATAATCCTGTCCCACTCTAACCTCCAGGGAACACTCATGCTTATATCATAAAGCATATCAAGGTATGTAAACTATTACTAGATACTGTCTATTTAATATATACATCACTTCACAAAATTATAAAGAAATATTACAGTAAAAAATGTAAACAAAAATGATTTTATAATTTGACAAGGACTCAGTCACTTTCTAGCAATCACCATACAAGAGTGTGAGACAGTTTTATTCCGTTGCATTGGTGATAAAGGAGTACAATAAAAATAAGAGTCTTGCAGTCTTCATGTATTTTACACATAAATGAATTCTCATGCAATTGTTTTGAGTAAGGGTTGATTGGAAGCTGCAAAAAGTTTCCAATGTTAGATATGCTGCATATGGTTTGAAAAAGTGTTCTGTATGAAGCTTCTTCTGTAATAATATGCTGTTAATATTGTCCAGGGAAAAAAATGCTTTGGAATTCGGTATGGATCCAATAACCTTTAAAATGTTTAGATACTTATCTAAAACATGACAGAATCTTTAATGCCCTCTGACATCTAGGCTTGAACCGACGAAATCCTAATGGCAAAAGATTTGCAATATTTGAGGTCGAAGTGAAACATCTTTATGTTACTTGGTGACTCTGAGACATGGAACTTTGGAACTTTTAAAATATTTCCTGTTTATACAAGAGAAATAAATTGCTGCTGCTGAAAGTCAGCCAATCTTCTTTTTTTTAGTTTTTTTTGTTGTTGTTTTATTCTTATGGTCCTACTCCCCCAAGTAAAAAGATTTACCAGCATTTTAGCCTCTGAGATTAAATCTGGTTTACCAAAACAGGATGATATAATTTTAAAATGTTTTTTTTTCCCTACATATATATTAGCTAAGCATGTACAGATTCAGATTTTTTTTTAAGTACTACTTAAACACCCTTGCCTCCAGCAAGGACCTTGTCAATATCAAACCTGAAAATCCTTGTGTTTAAATACATATTGATCAATGCATAAACTAATGTATTTAGAACTGCAATTAGTTCTTTCCACCCAGACCTGGAAGAGAAGGCAGCTCCCCCTTCAACAGGCAAGGCTGCCAATGAAAATAATACCTAACCACATCTGCTGGCCACAGCAGAAAAATGCTTCTCACAGGCCCTGGATTTTCTTGGAATCAACATGAAGACCTTTACACCAGCTTAAGATTCTACATAAAAATCAGGCAAATTCTTACAGGATGTATATTTCTAATATATTTAGGCTATATGAAATGAAATTGATTAGGTTTTTTTTTTACCACTGAAATAGTGACTGTAATATTTTAGATGTAATGAGATTCCATACCATATAACCAATTATTTTCCTAGCAGTAGATAATAACTATTCTTTGGATATATCTTGGCATTTTCTTTCCAAATAATTCTTTAGCAAAGTAATTTTTGCTCTTCTTTTCTGTGACATGTTTCAACATTCTGGACTTAATGAAACCATTACTGTTAGGTTAATCAAAGAGGAAATGACTCTGTGTTGCAGTATGCAATGTATTTTAGAAGAATAATCTAATTCGGATATTCTAATGAGTACATTGGGCAGCGTGCTTGAGTGTTGCAATATAATTTTTTTTGTGCTTGCTTTCTAGAGCCTATCAGTTATCACTGTACAATGCACACTGGTAACACACTCCTTTGGATGTTATAAAGACCATGTGGTCAAATGAAGTAAAATCATTGCATGTGTATTTACTGAAAGATATTTAATAGTAGTAGTAGTAGTAGTATTAATAATAATAATTCTTTTGCAATACCATATTTAGCAGGTAACAGCAATACGATTTCCCTTTCAGAAGAAATCCTATGTAAATATATGTCGTAATGCACTGATTTTCAGATCTCTATATTCTATCAATTGATTTAAAATACGCCATTGCAATCTGACAAACTATTTCTTAGAGAAAGTTAAGCAATTCAACATTACTTGAATTTACTTTTTTAAATTGTGTCAGAAAAACAACTCAAAGAAATTACTCAATAATGCCTTGCTAATTATTTCTAGATATAGTTTTCTATTGATTATCAGAGTTATATTAATATAATGACACCAATGCAACTGAAAGTGGAATGTGGACGGCCATGTGGTTTAAAGCATAAGAAAATTTAACACAAAACCATCTTCTAATAGCTTACAGAATAAAATAATAATTTTATACATCAATTATTAAATTTTTCTTTGAAAATGCCAGAAAGATTCAATATTCCTAAGATACATTTATTAAAATAATTTATTATTTTTATTATTAATTTATTTTCTATCTTGCATAGTTGTATGAAAACTTCTTGCAGTTGAGACAAAAATATAGCTCTTTACTGGTGCATAGGTTAGTAACTTTCACTGTCACCAAGACAGCAAAATGGTTGTACATATATTCACACTCACTTGGATGATGACAACTTTCTATGTGCTCTGTACATCAAAATAATAAAAGCTTATCCGATAAAATTCTATATTGTGACCATCCATGAATCATTAAAATAAACTCTACTGAGATTTACTGTCATCCAGTCTGAAAATTATTTTCAAGCTCCACTACAGTCCATTTAGGAAATGTCTTCTTTTCTCACACAGCAACTATTCAAAGTACTCATTTACCTACATCTGCAGCTTACTACCTGCTTCCTAAATCTAGTCTTTCTTCTTCATTAGCTACACTAATGGTAGACTGATGGTCCAATCACAGTACATCTTATGTTTCTCTTTCATCTAGTTGTTCCATCTAAAGTTGTCATTTTTCAATTCATGGTCTTTTCAGTCCATGAACTTTACCACTTTATTACCATTATTGCTACTTGCATAACAGTCACTAGTGTCACATTTTATTGACATATAAGTAAGGATCTCATTTTAAATACTGACAACCCCAGTGGACAGAATATAAACCAAAATGAGAGAAGAGAGTGAATCACAAGAAGCTATTTCTTCTAATCTCAGTATTCTTATGTGAGATTTTTTTTTTCCCAATATAAATAAAATGTAGTTGTAAGAGGAAGAACAAATCATTGATATTGCTTCATGCTTGCAAGTGCATGCTATGCAAGTATATGAAACACACTAAGATGTGCTTGAGCCATCAGATGTATTTGAAAAGACCTGCTCATTGCTCAGTCAAGTTCTCATTCCAGCTGTGAAATGCAGGAGCTGGCTGGCAGTTTGGAATGGCTACTTCGAGTCACTTCTAGAAGAAGAACCTTTGAAAATTGACTACAGTACCTGTTACCCAAAAGAAATGGTCTGTCCTTGTGCTCTGGAGAAGAATTATTTCTTGCCATTGTCATAAGCATTATTTACTGCCTTCATATATAAAGCAGTTGTGGATGAACGTGTGTGCTTTTGCCAGACGGCAAAAGGGAACTAACAGGGATTTAAGAACCTGGTTCCGGGAAGCTTATTTTCAATGGCATGCATAATTAGTGATGCACTTATAAATACATACATGTGTATGTGCGTATCCATATGCATAAACACGAGCACATACCGAATACTTCTATTTAAGGAACAGAAATTATTTATATTGTATTCTATGTTAAATATGTTTCCAAGTGCAGCTAGAGTAATTTTAAAAAACCACAGTACATCATCAGCTGTTTTACATACTCCGTAGATTGGTCAAGCAATTCCACACATCATTTTCTGAAAGTTTGTTGAGAATTTTTGTCATTTTGCTTTCACATCTCCTGCCAACAAAAAATTAAATCCCTTGAGCACTGACTTGATCTTGGGATATCTTCAGTCAATAACTGAAAAGTTTTCATTGGTGATTTCTTCTGTTTCCCCAAAATCTTAATGTTAACTCACAATTCACTTTTACACATTGACATTTTCTGACTAAGGGTAAGAAACTGTCTGTGTTTGAACATGTGTCCACTCATACTGAGTGAAACAACCATGTTGAGCCTTGTCTCACTGTGAAAAGTTGGACCTTGTACATGCATATAAATATATACAATGCAACATAAAATGTAAATATACACAATGCTGTGATGTTGCTGAACATCTATAAGTTACATCTATGATAAATATATAGTACCTGAACTTGTCTGTCAAGCTTTGTATCACGTATAAATTAAAAACTGAGCTCTGCCACAGTCAGTGCAAAGTTTCTGTAAGCAGCTACAGCAATCAGTGAATTTTAAAGGATATTTCCATTATATATTATTGAATCAAGTTATCTTTTTGTATTTTTTATTAATACCTGCAAATGAGAATCCCCCTGAGTGCAAATGCGATACCTCTGGCAAATCAGTGTGGGAAAGACAGACAGAAACAATGCGTCTGGAGCTAGAGAAAGCAACGTAAACATGAGTAGCAGGACAACTGGTGGGTGGTGGAGTGGACATGGAGTTTTAATGTGGGAAAGAAGCACTAGAATCTGTGGGGTAAAGAGGACCCAGCAAGGAGGATATTTCTCTTAGCTTTTCTGATTAGCAGAATTCTTTTCTCATGCATAAACTTTTACTCTAGTCAGTCCCAAAATCAGGAGTTAGAATTAGAAGGCTAAGAGCAGTGCTTGGAGGCTCAGCAAAACAGCATGACTATTCATCGTAATCATTCCCAAGACTGAAAAATCTTGCACCATTCTTTGTCAGACGCATTGATGGGCACATTAGCACAGACAGGTTGTCAGCTGACTTTCAGGTAGCACAGGGACAATGGTTATGTCTCATCTTTTTGTGGCCATGTAAAAGGTAAGCCAAGCCTTATGTTTAAATTCTGAAAACATCAGCTTTATAGCCTGTACCAACAAACTTGTGAAATTCTTGGTCATCCAGAGGCAGATGAAAACTGGTTGCTCAGAAAAGATTTTGGTAAATGGTAAAAAGACTAAGACTAAACTATGTGTTATGTTTCCAGAAAATGAAGACAGTGGTAGTGCTTGAAAAGAGGAAATGTATGGGAAGAAAAAAACAGAGACAGTAGCTGTATTTTTTTTCAGGATTTCTCTAGAATACAAGTTGATATTTGTACACAGCAGAAAATGAAACAATATTTCCTAGAGTGGGCAAAATGCCACCCTAGCAGACGGTAGAAGTGTAGGCATGCAAGAGAACAAGTCTATGAACAGATACATGGGATTTTTTTCTGTCCAGGAATGTTGAAATGGCAGCTTTTGGAGAATTATTTCAACTTCTATATTTACAGAACTATGCCATTATCAGCCTACCTTCAAGATTGCTTAAGATGGGTATGGATTTTATTTCTTGAAAGACATATTTATTTTTATTCATTTTGGTAGCCCCTTAAAGATTTCACACGCTAATAGTTAACTAAATGAAAAGGAAGTTGTACTTTGTTATTTTATTATTATATTTGTTACTTATTATTTTAAAGTATTTATGTTTAAACACCATTCATTAGGTTTCTACCTGTATACAGGGCTGATTTACATGTGAATCAATGAATTTGTATTGATTTTTATGGCATTTCAGAGTTAAGCATTATTAAAAATCATCATATTTTGTCTATTTGTGCTGGGCTAGAAAATGATGCTGTATACTCCTAGAACATGCAAGGGGACAAATCAGGACATGACTTTACTATTTCCCACCCAGCACACCTGCAATACGATAGATACTCCATCAGTTCACTTTTTTTCACAGTACGAATAAAATTATCATTTGTCTTAACACTTAAGGCATGAATCACCTTATACAATCTTCATCAGCCCACTGCTTTGCTGTGGAGGCTCTGGAGCGAGTCCAGAGAAGAGCAACAAAGCTGGTGAAGGGGCTGGAGAACAGGCCTTATGAGGAGCGGCTGAGAGAGCTGGGGTTGTTTAGCCTGGAGAAGAGGAGGCTGAGGGGAGACCTCATTGCTCTCTACAACTACCTGAAAGGAGGTTGTAGAGAGGAGGGTGCTGGCCTCTTCTCCCAGGTGATTGGGGACAGGACAAGAGGGAATGGCCTCAAGCTCTGCCAGGGGAGATTTAGGCTGGACATTAGGAAAAAATTCTTCACAGAAAGGGTCATTGGGCACTGGAACAGGCTGCCCAGGGAGATGGTTGAGTCCCCTTCCCTGGAGGTGTTTATGGCACAGGTGGACGAGGTGCTAAGGGATATGGTTTAGTGTTTGATAGGAATGTTTGGACTCGATGATCCGGTGGGTCTCTTCCAACCTGGTTATTCTATGATTATATGATTCTATGTTCTGCAGCCTCAGAGTCCTGCTAGGCAGATGCTTTATTGCTCTTGTATAAAAGCATCTCTGCTCAAAGACAGAGAAAAGAAAAACACCTAAGTTTCTGTGAAATGAACTGAGAACATGGTTTAGTCAATCACTGTCTTTGGTAAGAAAAGGAGTAGTTGCTAAAAGGAGTAATACTTGTTGCAACATAAGTAAGGTCTGATTGCTGAAAAATCAGAAGTATACTCACAAAAGAAATAATTATAAAGAGACCTTAGCACATTCCTCCAAAAATCCCTAAAGCATTTCAGTTGTGGGGTGTCTTTGAGTTCAGTTGAACACAAACGATTTCTTATGGTTTGCTTAACTTATGGATAATCTACTTTCACTGTACATGAAGACTGACATTACTGCATTAACAAAAATAATATTCTACATTCTTAAGCTACACAAAAGCTGAAGATAGGCCTTAGCATTCCGATGAACAGTGTGCATGTGAAGGCAAACTGATCCCACAACAATGCAGGCAGAAATACAAAGGTTGGAGATCAGTGCAGAGAAAGTGGAATTGAGTTGTCTCAAAAATTGAATGTGACCAATAAGCCCTGACCGATTAGTATTTTAGGGAGAAAGCAAGAGTACAGTGCAGAAAGGAACACTGCTTTCTTCTCATCAAAAGATGAAATGAAGTCACATTTCCCCTCTGAGGATTATGTGGTAAAATGCAATCAACAGGCCAGTTTCAAATCCAGTTTTAATTTCACCTGCCTGAGGAGTGAATACAAACATGGGAAAAAAAGGTATTTATGGAAGAAACAAACACAAATGTCAGTGCAATCACTGGTGTGTAGGGTTTTAGGGAAGTAGGAGAATAAAAGTCAGAATCCAGCTTCTAGCTAGCTCACACCAGTCAAAGATGTGGCATAGAAATCTTGAAGTAACTTTCCAACAACTCACCACAGTGACTAAAAAAGGCAAAATTAACTCTATGCCTAAAAGGATCACTAATCAAAGTATATCAAAGAGGAACTCCCTTCTTGACTTTTAAAGCACTGGAAAATCTTCCACTGCATCTTCTAATAAGGTTTGGTTGCTCCCAATTATATCAATAAATAATCATCTGAAAAGACAAGAAAGTAGACGTGAGCTGTTGACAAGAAAATGACATTTTTAGTTAGTTAACTGACACCATGGAAACTGTTGTTTAATGCTTTTGCAGAGCTTTTGAAACACCAGAGAAATACATGAGGGGGAAATCCATGACCTGTTAGCCACTCACCTGAATAACCAAATACGACTTTCTGCTCCATGGCAGAGAAAGGAACAATCATACAGATGGGAATCACAAAGGGAGTATTGACTTATTGCATCCTGCCACTGTTTTGGAAGTTGCTTTAAGTTAAATGGTTGCTCTGGGAGGTAGAATGGTTGAATATTTCTTCATGCATATGGAAGATATTCTTATGGAATATTCTTTTATAGAAAGGTGAATATAATTTTAAAACTAAGCAGAGAGAAAAATAGATTGAATTGGTAGCTGGGATAAAGGGAAGTCATCTGGAATACATAGTAGAACTTTCAGTTGGCAATGGCCCTTTGTGTTAATAGGAAAGTTACTGTGCATCACAGTGGGTGACAACTGCACGTGCAGAGATGGTCCAAGGATCACTTTCTGTCCCCAAAGGCCCTTTTACATCTTCTAATATATCTGCCTCCAGATGGCGAGCTTTCATTTTTTTTTTCTATTTGAGATTATTGAAAAGTCAACCACTGATATCCTTTAACTTCCTGTCTAGCAATACTGCTGGTATGGCAGGTAAGGCTATTGATCTCAAGCTACCTCAAGATTTCCTCTGTAAAACTAATCTTCCTGCTCACTTTGCAACAGGCCTTTCAACACTGTGCTATAGCCACATTAATAATGAATGAATCCATTATGATCAATGGCTCAACAATGAATATCAAATGCCTTCTCCATTATTACGACCATTACAGGACACTAGAGGTAACTGTTCAGTGCCATTTACATAGGTTTAGCTGTGTGATCTCTTTCCCTTTTAATAGGATTTCTATGAGTAAAACATCCCAAATCACACTGAATATTGAACTTGAAGTTCAGTGATTTTACAATTCATACCATAAAACATCTCATGAATCAATAGGGCAATAACATGTATCACTGTCTCTTTGAGCAGTTTAATATAATCTTGCTGTGTACACAGTGTCTATCAGCACCATCAAAAAGTGTGCTCTGAAGATCTGTGAGGTAGATATTAACTGTCCTAAATCTAACAAACAGAACTAGCAACGGAACAGAACCAGTACACACTTGCCTTTAAAAAGCTTCTCCATTTAAGTTCTTTTTTCTTTTTTTTGTACCCAGTTTTGCAATAAGTAATGCAACTTATTAAGCAACAAACATAGTACATTAATCACATTGCTTAACTAGATATTTCCTAAAGGTCACTCCCCTTTGAAACATGGAGTTTTACCATGTGCTGTTCAGATATCCTTGATTAATGCTGCATTTCCCTGCTCTCCCCATGCACCCTTTGATCTCCCTTCTGCTCTTGTCCCTTGCTCCTGGCTTCCATGAAAGTGGCAAGCCTGTCAAACTGACATGAGAAATGACTGTGTAACCTTTGCTGATTTTTGGCAGTTCCCAGTTTTTCAGTTTTCGCTTTGTATCACTCTCCAGGAAGTCTGCTTCAGCTTTGGTTTCCCAGGCAGAGTTTGTGGTGACAGAAGAAAAATGATTATTCTAGATTACATTGCCAACAGAGTTTTGACAAATGTCACAGAGTTAACAGATGTTGCCCAAGATAAATAGATATCAGTGAATACTGTGGCTAGCTCTCATTCACGCAATCTCAATTTTAAATCTGAGCTCGAAATCAGGTCTAGTAACAGTATAGCAATGGAATATATGAAGGGAAGAAGGATTAGATGGTGAAGCATGATGGAAAGATTGATGATGGGAAGGTTGAGAATGACCTGGTATCTGAATTTCAGCTGTCAGTGTTGTGGGTTAAATGCTGTTCCTGAGTAGACTCTCCAGCATGGAACAGGGCAGCCTACTGCAGCCCAAACACCCGGGTCTCCATCTATCAACACATCTGCAATTTGTGCAATAGGTAGATCGAAAAAGGCAAATGGTTTTCATTCATCACGAATAATTTTGAGGGATGGATAAACACAAAAATCGCATATCTCAAAGTTATATTGGTTTATATCTCATTATGCACTAAAAATATTTTGCAATTCAGAACCATCCACTAAGAGAGATCCCAACAGAGTTGAGTCAGGGAAAGTACTAGGTCTCCCCCTCAGACACTGGCTCACAAGAAACTACTGTTAAAAAAATGTCCGTGTCTTTGTTTCTCCAGGAAACAACTCATTCATGCTCATGGGAAAACTGACATTTTTTTTCCCAGACCTTGGTGATAATTCTCATAAAGAGGAAAAAAGGAACACAGAAAGTTATTGTGATTCCTTCCAAGCATGCAGAAAGCATATGGCAATTCCAGTAAAGCAGCCTGTAATGATCCTGCACTCAAGCATACAGTGATGGTTAGTTACATGCAATGGAGCTCTTTTGATGCAAACTAATGAATTTACTAAAGTAGAGATGATGCCATTAGCAATAATTTCTCCACCAACCTCTGATGCTGCAGAAGGGTCATGCAGGATAAGTTCCCTACCGGTCTTCCTATTCTCAGAGAAAGACACTTTTTTTTCTCAAATCCATATAATATATGTCTACATTTGTATGCTGAAAAACATAAGCATGATTTCTAGAATACGAGTAGATTTTTATACAATTGCTCTAAACAATTTTGCAATTCTCAGAGGAGAAAAAACAGCCAAACAAAGCAAAAAAAATCTAGACAATTATGGTGATATGTGTCTGGGAACATCATAGTTCCTAGCTGACAAAACATCTCACCGGTACACAGCAAATATCTTAATGAGGTCAAGAGCAGTAATTTTAAGAGAGAAGAAAAAAATGGAAAATATCTGAATTTTGTTTATGTTGAGAGAGCACCTTTGCTTCAATTTCTTCATTGCTTTCACATTTTATAATTTAATGCATGTGAGGTGCATCTCTCTGTCCATGGGTAGCTTGACCGACTTTAACAGAACTTCTACTGTTGAAAGATGTCATCGTGATTTTAGGATTAAGGATATCAAGTGATAGCTTACTACACCTGTAACCTCAGCTACATAATTTATCTAGCAGCAGAAGAGATTTAAAGTCCCTACTTCATGCAAGGTATGAATACATAATCGTTTAGAAAAATTAGCCACCATTACTACTGTACATGGAGGCCCTAATCTTGAGTCACTTAATGTGATGCTACACATAGTACACTTGAATCTTGCAATCACTCTACACTTTAACCCCCTACCAAGGTTAGAGGGTATTCCATGCAGCAGGTGATCATGACACCTGTTCTTAAAAAATACACCCTAGGGAGCTCTCCATGAATAGACAACATCACAAGTGTTTCCGTCTCTCATTCTTGCAGGCCAGATCCCAAGAGATACTGAATGCCTTGGAGCACTTAGACATTACAGGTGCTCAGTGTTATTAGTGCTCTTATCTGTGTTCATCTATGAAGAGTGAAAATAAATGATGCCCAAAAGCACAATGCAGAGGACTATACTGCTATTTGTCATGATGGGATATGCCAAAATCATGCAGTTACTACTCAGATTAGTATCTGGACTACTATCAATTGGATTTCCAATACAATTAATCACATTTAGAACATCTGTGAAAAAACTTTAATCCTAATTGAAGTTCTGTGCTAAAAACAAACAGCCCTCCTAAACAAAAAAATATCCTTTTTGTACATGTTTTAAGGATTTACAATTCCTGAATTTTTGAAATTCAGTTCAACTAAAACTCTCCAAGGTTTAAGTACACAGGATTATGATTTAGAATCACAGTCCAGGAAAGATGCAAGGACTATAACATCAATATTTATAAGTGGAATGTATCAAAAATTTCTTAGAACTTCTTATTTCAGCATTGTGAATGCCTTCCAGGGACTATGACATTAGGTATGGAATGGGAGTTTCCTTTCATAACATTGAAGAAGTAAAATATAGGAAAATTGTGAATGTGTAATTATTAATTTGAAGTGTGTGCTCTTGTTGTAATAGACAGGATACTTATGCTGTATATATATGGCAAATTTAATTTCAGACCTTATTTTTGCCATCAAAAGTAAATGACATCTTTAGGAAACTGTGTTCTAGCATATTAAAAAAAATGGCTTTTCTAAATAAAGATTTCATGGATCAACTCTTGCATGCTGTTTATATGCAGGTTTCCTACATTTTGCATTGCTGAATAATTGAGAACATTATCTCCCAAACCATGAAAAATTCATTTTAACATGATGTATTATTAATCAATTTAATTTACAGGGATGTGAAAAGTCCCACTTTCAGTTATGGTGCTTGAAGATACGTTCAGACACTGGTTTGCTCTGTATTATTGCACTTTGTGTAACTCTTTCTCGTCTGATACGCTTCTCAAAGTGGGTCATAGTACATACACATGGTAATGGACAAAATGTCCAAAAGAGGACAAGTTGACATAATCTATTTGAACTTCCAAATCCTTTTGACAAAGTCTCACACAGAAAATCATTGAAAATTTAAGTAGTTGGAGAATAGAGAAAATTATTTGAGATTTTCAAAAGCTGCTTAGCAGACAGGAAGGAAAACATTGCACTTTAAAATAAATATGTATATTTTTTCCTATGTAAAGATACATTACTTATACTATTTAATGTAAATCTTTTACACTTCTACTACTTAAAGATATTTTAATTTTTACTATAGATATTTTTACTATCTAAATATAAATATGTTAGTATATTTCACAAAGTTTCAGCTAGTCTTTAGTTAATGTTTACTAATATTTCACTATAAAATAATCAACAGATAAATCAATTTGGAAAATAGCAATTAATGTTTTAATTTAGGATTTATTTATCTAGGACTAAAAGACTATTTTCATTCGCTAGGGCTTGCGGAAATTTCTCTCCACTTTAATGTAAATTAAAAAGATATTTTTGAGTGACACAGAACTTTCATGATTCAGACTTCTTCCTTCATATTTTGTAAAAAGTTGCTGGTTACTGAGGTCTCTGCTCACTATGTCAGACATGGTAATTACATCATTTGGCCACAAATACATATCTTTAAAATATAAGCTAATGATCAAGAACTGCTGACAAATGGTGGAAATATTTATAAAGACTAATAAACTGTGAAGCTTTATCAGGATGAAAGATTATTACAAACATCAGGTAAAATGTAAAAAAGGTCTAATAGGGAAAGTAGTCTATATTTGAGGGTAGAAGCCTGAAGCCCTTGTTCACCTTAAAAGAGTTTAACTTAGCTGAGAAGGAAGGTGAATTATCTTCGCATTGACGAACATAAGGATGAAGTCTGTTAAATAAGAAGTTGGAAAAATTTGCATAAAAGGCCACGTGGTGAATACAGAGAAAATGCTGCAAGATGCTATCAGCTGGTGAAGTCTCATTGGAGCAAAGCATGAACCTTACCATGCTTCACTCAGATGGAGAATGGCTGACAGGAGCAGTACAGATAGTCTGGGGCATGCCTGAAAGCTCCTTCAAGAAATAAGTGACGAAGTTGGGATAGTTTCACTTAGAAAGGAGTTACATTTAAAAAGCAGAGACATAATAAAAAGGTATTAAATAATAAATGGTGAAGAAAAAAAACGTGGATAGCTCATCTCCTGAAAAATATTCTTTTCTTTTTATGGGAAATTTTAATGTTGAATATTCAAGACAATAAAAAACCTAAACTAATTCATATAAATTGTAGACAAATGGTATAACACATCCCTGCATCCCTGGAAGTAATTCAGGCAAGAATAAAAAATGCAGAGTGTTAAAATATTTATACAATTAGGCTGGGACAAATTTAATTGAAATGCTAACAGTTAACCAAAACAATTGCATTAATGAAATTGGTAAAGAATTTCAAACAGATTTGTATGCAAGGCTTCTGAGAAACACAAACAGTCTCAAGGGAGAGAGTGTGCCTGTGCTGGTAAGAAGTCCTGCCACCTGAGCTGGCACCTCAGCCAGGTGGCTGGGGAGGCTTCAGTATGAACTCAAAGCACTGGTAAGTGATCAGGGCGGGGAAAAGTGCTTTGAGAAAGTTTGGTTTCAAAACCATGAAGGTTGTGAGCCAGAAAGCTGCCCCTCAAGTCAGCCCCTCCTCCATTCCAAGATGGATTCCTCATGAATTTGTAGCTTCTTAAAAATAAACATGCTGGCATCAAATACACCCAACTTGTCACATCTTCCCTCCTAACAGAAATAACTTTGCAGACCCCAAGCTTTCACTAGCTGCTTGTATTGAAAAGAAGAACATATGGGTAGAAAATATGTGTTGTAGATGGGAAAATGGGGGTAGGCTAAGTGAATTGTCAAAGCAAAATATCAGTGCACGGTGGTTATTCCCAGGGGATGCTCTCAAGGTTTGTCCCTATTGCCAGGAACAGTCGGACATCAGACTCAGCCAGAGATAGTCATCATTCTCACATGCTCACACAGAGACAAAAGATATCAGCCCAGTGCTTTAATGAAAACAGTGTTAGTCTTAAAGTAAAGCATCAAAGGCTTGCAGTTATAAAATAAAATACGAAGCAAATACATTTTCCATAAGGCATACATTCATAGCAGAGTATCCTGTCATGAAAGGAAATTGATTGAAGGGCAGATCTATGTGAGGCAGACTTAAGTTAATCTCATTGCCTGTTCTGAATCTTTGTGTACATTTGTTCACCTTTGGTAGCAATAACCTACTTAAATTTAAGTTTAGGATAAAATCCCGCATTGTGTAAAAATACAGCGAGGTCAGCATCAAACTGTTTTCACAAGCATACGAGTATACAAGTCCAACTCTGAAAAAGTATTATGTGACATAGAATCATATAATCATAGAATGCTTTGGGTTGAAAGGGACCATGATGGTCATCTGGTCCAACCCCCCTGCAGTGAGCAGGGATGCCTTCAACTAGATTAGGTGGCTCAAAACACCATCAACCTAGCTGTGAACACCTCCAGGGATGCGGCAGCCACAACTTCTCTTGCTAGTGCCCCATCACCCTCACGGGAAGACAATTCTTCATAGAATCATAGAATGGTGTGAGTTGTAAGGGACCTTAAAGATCATCCATTTCCAACCCCCCTGAGATGGGCAAGGACACCTCCCACTAGATCAGGCTGCCCAAAGCCCCATCCAACCTGGCCTCGAACATCTCCAGGGATGGGAAAGCCACCACTGCTCGGACAACCTGGGCCAGGGTCTCCCTACCCTCATCATGAAGAAATTCCTCCTTATGTCTGGTCTAAATCTACCCCTCTCCAATTTAAAGCCATTCCCCCTCGTCCTATCACTCCATGTCTTTATAAAAAGTCCCTCCCCAGCTTTTCTGGAGCCCCTTTCAGTACTGGAAGGTCACTATAAGGTCTTCTCAGAGCTTTCTCTTCTCCAGGCTGAACAACCCCAACTCTCTCAGCCTGTCCTTATATGGAAGGTGCTCCAGTCCTCTGATCATCTTTGTAGCCCTCCTCTGGACCCATTAAAACAACTCCATATCCTTCTTATGTTGAGGATTCCAGAACTGGACACGATACTCCAGATGAGGTCTCACAAGAGAGGAATAGGGGCAGAATTCCCTCCCACACCCTGCTGGTCACATTTCTTTTGTTGCAGCCCAGCAACATACATTGGAATTATTTTCAAAGATACACCACTTCCCCAGATTAAATACAATTGACACTTGTGTTGCTCCAAGTCACAATATTAATATCTATTGGAAGAGTGTACTTCTTGTCTCTTCTTATGTTGTTGTTTGTTAACAATGCAACCCTACAACACAATAAATATAATATGATTAAAACGGTTCTTCTTATAGCAGTAAGCAAAAGCTACCTATTATTAAAAAAGTTTTCTAACACAGAAGGATGGAATTTATTTTCAGCAATATCATAGCATAGACATACTTTACTGAGAATTCTGGGATTACGAGACCAAAAAATACTGCCAGATTTGAAGACACTAGCTAAAACAGACATTTTTACAATTCTCTTAAATATTTCCCTTTTGAAAACAAAACTGTCCAGCCCTTGGTGAAATCTTCCAGGCTGAATCCCCTTCCCCCCACTGAAGTTACACCACTCAGCAAGGACGCTCTACCTTACCTGTCACTGTCTAAAACACTGTAGTACAGGAACTCTCAGAGCAGGAAATGAATGAAGAGTTGCTCTGAAAAGTAATTTTCATGCAGAACTTGACCTATTCTGTTGTTTTGCCTCCTCTTCCTTTGGTCTAATGTCTAAGGCAGAGCGTCCGATCTCCAAGGCCTGCTGCCTTCTTTACCCAGAGACTTGAGAGGAAGGACAGTCCCTTCCAGGGGGTCAGGCAGCTTTGTAAGTCCTTAGGTCACTTAGCTAACATAAATGCCAGAATTGAGCTAGAGATTGTCTTTGTGCTCCTTATCCAGGCACTACAAGCACTAAGGACTGTGGTGTGTTCATCCTGTACCTAAAACCATGGAAATGTCTACATTTCCAAAGTTATGACATCTGAAATAAAGGATTCCACCCTTTTTACCTCCTCTCCATCAAGAATCGCTCCTAAACTCTACCATAAACATAGACTATAATAAAATGAAATATAGTAATAGGTTGTAGTGGTTCAAGAAGAGCCATGTAGCCTAGAATCTTCTTTTGGGAAAGCAGCCTGTAATAAATGCCTCCAAGAAAAGATTACAGCCATAATGATACCTCCTAGAACATGTGCTCCCAGCTTCAGTCCTCTGTGGCTCTGCCAAGACAGAATCACAGAATCACTAGGTTGGAAAAGGCCTCTTGGATCATGAAGTCCAATCATTCCTACCAACCACTAAACTATGCCCCTCAGCACCTCATCCACCCAGCAGAGAGTCACTAATAACAAAGCCTCCTCAAGAACTGTTCCCAGCTGAAATAATTAGTCTTTTAAGGAACAGCAATCAATGATCTGTGCTACTGTAAAATACATGAAGGTGGAACAAGGTAGAATAATTTGGCTTGGGAACTTTTAGTGTGGTGCATCATACATGACAGATTTATAATAAGTCATATTTGCATCAATTAAAATCTTCCACAATCACAGAATCATAGAATCACCAGGTTGGAAAGGAGCCACTGGATCATCAAGTCCAACCATTCCCATCAATCACTCAACCATGTCCCTCAGCACCTCATCCACTTGTCTTTTAAACACATTTCAGGTAGTTGTAGAGAGCAATGAGGTCACCCCTCAGCCTCCTCTTCTCCAGGTTAAACAACCCCAGTCCCCTCAGCTGCTCCTCATAAAAATTATTCTCCAGCCCCTTCACCAGCTATGTTGCTCTTCTCTGGACTCACTCCAGAGCCTCAACATCCTTCTTGTGGTGAGAGGCCCAGAACTGAACACAGTATTTGAGGTGCGGTCTCACCAGTGCCAAGGTATTTAAAAGACGGGTGGATGAGGTGCTGAGAGGCATAGTTTAGTGGTTGATAGGAAGGGGTGGACTCGATGATCCTGTGGGTCTTTTCCAACCTAGTGATTTTGTGATTCTGTGTTTTCATCTTTCTAAACCTAAGTAAAAAAAACAAGTTCTGATTCGAAGCTGTGTTGCAAGAGTAGCTATTGAGGTTCGTAGCTACTGGCCTAATATGAAAAAGCTATCACTAGCATGGCCATCTGGCAGGCACTGAAAAAAAAATCAAACTCTGGTTGTTTCCAGTTCTCCCAAACTGCAGATGTAGGTACATAGGACTACCAGAGGCATAATACAAGGAGCAAAGCCCTGTGCATATTGCTATTGAACAATTAATTTATCTATAGCTCCTCAGGCTATCAGGATGTCCAGTGGGACATTATATATTTTCACTCATTATGGAAAAGGTAACCATGGTTCCAGGACTTTGACCTCAAAGTGATTTCTGTAGGTAATTCTCTCGCTTCAGGTCTTCTCCAGAGAGGGAGATTCATCTATGTAAAATTTGAATTATAGTGTTTGGATGAAATCTATTTTCCTATATTAAGAAGATGAGAAACAAGAAAAAAAAAAAAGTAGAAAACTGCCATTTTCTTTCAGATGATCTAAAGGAACAGATTTAAAACTGAAGTTCTCCCTCAAAAGAATTTCAGCTGAAAATGCACAGTGTCAAACTGCAAATGGCAGTTCTGAGCTGCTGAGGCCCTGGCACATCTGTTACAAACATCTCTCCACAACGCCAAGACTCTCCACAGTATTTGTTCAAGCATGTTTTTCAAATCCAGATCAGCGCTGCAGGCTGCTGAGCTTCCTTGTGTATGGTGTTTGGGAGAGGCGGGCTGTTTGTTCTTCGTTTCCTGTGGGGTATGGAAAGAAGAGTCTGCTCACTGCAGAGGGAAACTGAAGAAGGGGGAGTTGAGATAAACAGGTTTGCTACTCAGTTGATATCCATGGGAGAGCCAGCAATGGGGCTCTGCTTGAACAGAAACTGAAAGCAAGTTATCCAAGTACTTAACACTTCCCTAAAGCCACATTTTATGTCATGCTTTCTCATTTGATAGTCAACATTTTCCAAAGCCATCTGACAGAGCTGGATGCAAATTTCCATTACTGGGCACTGAATAACAAAATCTCATCTATCTATACACAATATACCTAATATACCAAAATATCCTACTGTTTCAAAAATTGAAGGCTGAAGATATTTCCATGCTCTAAAAATATTGTCTCTTCCCAGTTGTGCAGTGATTTCTAGTTTACCATCAAAACTTTTGAACTAATCAAACCTGATAATTTCTGAAAGTAGCAAATTAAAAATAAAAAATCTTTAAATCTGAATTACATACGTTTGATCAGTAAACAGAGCAGATACTCCAAGAAACAGCATTTCCTATTGTTCTGTGAGGACACTTTTGCCTACCTAGGGGTACCTCATCTGCTCATGTAAATAAGTATTTCCACAATTAATAAAACAAACACAACAAAGTTTAAGATATGCAAACAAAACATACATTTGACTTTCCCCTCTGCCCCACTTTCTAATCAGGTATTGAAGGAATTATGCATATTTGTCAGCATTTATTTGTTAATTTATTAATTGCTGGCCATTGTAAGTTAACACCCTTCCTATACGTAAGCCAACGGAAAGTTCTGAGGCCTTATTGTGATGTCACTAAAACTCAGAAAAACTCAGCTGAGTACTTTGAAACAGACCACACTTGTAAAAGGCAAAACTGACGCTTTCAAAAGCTGTATCTTCCCATATTGTCTGCAGAGAAGTTGTGGCATCATTTTATTTAGAACAGGTTAGTCATCCAGTCACATAATTTCTCTCGCTATTAGTTCCCTGACTATAACAGTGTTAAACAGCTTTTAACAACATAATTTTCTTTTATTGCCTTGATAAAAATAAAGTCTGTCGTAATACCCTCTTGAGCTCCAAAAATCTATAGCATTAAAAGAAAACATAAAAGCCCTATAAACACAGCATAGCGAGGCAGAAGTTTAAGGTCATGAATAGTAAGTGACATTAGTAGTTCTACCTGAAAAAAATGGTATTTTTACTGCTGAGCAATACTTTGCACTCTTCTAAACTCATCACTTTTAGGTTTTAAAATATTATAAAGGAATTAAACTGAATTAGATTAAATCAATATTCTCCTAATAAGAATACTTTGTAGTTTCAAATTTCTAAGCTTTACATATTTCAGTAGTTCATGTTAAATGGAGATATGACATTTTGCCAGCAAAAGTTTCATTAAATCACTAGTAGGAAAATCATGATTATCTCATATTACCTCAGTGCAATGATATAATGTGTCTGGTGCTTTTAAAGATGAGACAGACGGGAGAAAAGTTTCCGGCACACCAAAAATAAACTGCGGATATTTACGGCTTCTATAAAATGGAATTTCTCAAACATACCTTATTTGTTTCTACTTTTTTTTTTCTTCATTAGTACATCATTACTTTATTTCTTTCATTTGCACTGAATTTTTGACCCAGCTCAATATTATACTAATTTTGTTGCCAGTGAAGTAAACCTTGAAGACCAGCACAAAGACATTTCTTCAGAAGCCTTATTTAAATTACTGGCAAAAGCTCATTCTGTTGTCTAAAGCTCAACACTCATCCCTTGGTTTTGCTGTTATAGATACAGGGAAGTGTACTGGAAACTACCTTGTCTTTGAGCTCCAAAATTTCCATGCACAGGAAAGTGTTGTTACCAAGACTCTTGCTGTCCTCCAAGCAAGTTCTTGTTGTGTTAATCCCAAGAGCAGTTACAGTGGTGGGGATGGCAGCCGAGGAAGTGGAAGACTGAAGTGACCATCCTTCCACTAAGACCCCAAACCACTCATTCTGCCGTCCTGTCTCAGCCAATTCAAACATTACAACCACTGAAAACTTGGAAAAGGTGTGAGGATAAATACAGTGAAAATGTGTGAAATGCAGTAAATTCAAATACAGCTAGCTGTACTTCTTCTGTGCATATATAAAAAAAATAAGTAAGATAAATAGATCCCTGAACAACACATTGTAAGCCCATTCAAGAAATACAGTAAATTATTGTATTCTTCTGGATTCTCATAATGAACTGATAACATCCATGTGTTCCTTTGGAGGGAGTAATGAAATAAAGAGTGAGCAATGATTATCAGAAAATGTATTTTGTGAGAGTGTTCACAAGAAAATTAACATTACATGAACTTGTAGATATTAAAAGAAAATGAACTATAAACTTAAAAAAAATCTGTTTTCATGGAAAAAACAGCATCCTTAGAATTATTTACATATGACCAGGATATAATTAGTACCTACATTCCATCAGAAATTAATGATGTTCTGAAATGTAAATCTCAAAATCATGAATAATTGTGCAGCAGAAATATACAACAATGATTTTTGCTTACAATAATTTTTGACATGAATTTATGAATCAAGAATGAGATAAATGATAAGATGGGTTTGTTTTGTTTGATTTTTGCAAAGAGAGAAAAATGGAGTGAGCATGAAGTGAACTATGTAATCAACTGCTCCACAGCACATTCGTGGACCTAGTAGAAACGTTCTCTGTGTGTTCTGTAGGACATTCAGCCAATTCAGGTTTGCTTTCATTCTAGTCTTTGTGGATACTATGGGATATTTCCCAACAGAAAGCATTTTTCAAAGTTAATCAGAAAATTTTCAGTGAGTTGACGTACATTCACAACACAAGGAGGTCTATGTCCAAACTGCAGCTTAATATTCCCAACTGGATACCCATGCCATCAATAAATGTCACTTTGCCAATCAAGAACTGGGTGACATTCTGCTAACTGAGTATCAATTTTAACGATATTCCAAACAGAAATAACATGGCTGTTGGTTTCAAACATCTAATATTCACTTTGGAGAATTCATTGGCTTTTGAAAAGAAAAAGATTGAAAGTTAGGAGGCCCAGTGCCTCAAAAACATGTGCAAGCTTTATTTTCAAGACATTTTATCCTTACATTTTCATGACATTTTATCCTTGCATTTTCACTGTGAAGCATTTTTAGACTAAAAACAGAAGCTCCAAAATTCTACTGCTGTTAGACACCTTAAAAATAGCCATTAATAATGTCAGAATATAGTTTATTTATAATATTTCTCATAGTATAACTTTCAAAAGGTGAGAATGCCATAAGAAAATTCAGAGTAAGCAATTCTAAAAGTACCAGCAAGGTTTTAATGGCTTTTATCCTCAGTTATTTTACACGCAGACATGTTTCTAACACTTTTAATGAGAAAAGGAGAGGGAGACTGAAACGCTTGTCAACATATAATAGTTAAGAAATGTATTTCCAGCCTTATTAATACACATAAGCCAAATCACTCTTCCAAACAATAAGATTTGTACAGGTGTCTAAACAGGATTACTAATAAGCCAGTCAAGATTATTATTCACCCTAGCTGTGCAAAAAAAATGAGTTTGTAAGCCATATAGCTGCAAAAAAATTGACACAACACAAAACCTGAGATCCTCAGGAGGCTGTTATCCAAATAATCTTACTCTGGAGAAAGCCTGTGCAATAATGTAGCTTGAAGGGGTAACATCAATTTTCTAAAAAGTAATTAAGATTTGCATTATTAATGCAACAGATATTCTTGCAAATCATGTCTAAATATACGCAGATTTAAAGAAAACCAACAACAATGTTTAATGAAAATGTTGTCATTTTTAAGTCTTTCTATTAAAACTATAGATAAGAGCAACGTTGAGCTGACTGTCTCAGCAAATTTTAATCATTAGTGCTTATAAGCTGACCAGATTTCTGAATGCAGCTGCAGACACTTATGTGGAACTGGGAAGCTTAATTTCCAACCCATGCTCAGTACGATGTATCTTTCAAATGAAGTAAAACCTAGTCCATTAAAAAAATAAAGTGTGTTGAAATCTCTTCACTGTGTTATTGGTCTAAGCAAATTAGGAACGGTTCATGTCATTCTCAGTCAACGCTGAATGCAAGCAGATAGAGTTTACCCACCTTAGACTCAGACAGTCTAGCATTTACCCACTTTGACCTACTTAAGCTAAACATTGAATTGCTGAGTTTAGAACCACACATTTAAATCTACCGCTGCACAACTGTTTCAGTGGTGTTGAAAGAGGCTGAATTGTAAGAAACTTTAACCTTAGTTTTGGTAAAAGGAAAGATTTTACGTGCTTGGCAATTGCAGATACAAACCCCCACTCTCTCACCCCTGATTTCTCATGCTTCTCATTAACTTTCTTAAAGGATGAGCATGGGCACACATGCAGGAAGCAGCCAGTTTGCTGTCCTCTGGAAGGTTAAATGAAAGCAGCTTAAACGAGCAGAATTGTAATGAAGCGTCTCATATTTTCCACCCCCCAAAGCTGAATAAGACAAAAAGTGAGCAAAGAAGGGCAAGATTGTGGTTAACTATTTCAGCATACACAGGATTTTAAGATTCATGCATCTTTTTCCATTCAACTGACAGAATAACCCCCCTGGAAAACTTACTTAAAGAACATAGAAAATTTCCTAGTTTTCTAGGCACAGTTCTAAGATCAGGCACAGTTTAACTGGCTACTGAGCTTGAGAGAAGGATCAGAAACCAAATTACATATCCATGTAATTTGCCTTGTTACATGTCCAAGCTGTATGGCATGGTTGACATCTTGGAGGGAAGGGATGCCATCCAGAGGGCCTTGGATGGGCTGAAGAGGTGGGCTTGTGTGAACCTCTTGAAATTCAACAAGACCAAGTGCATGTTCCTGCACCTAGGTCAGGGCAATCCCAAACACAATTACAGGCTGGGTAGAGAATGGGTTGAGAGCAGCCCTGAAGAGAAGGACTTGGGGCTGATGGTGGATAAGAAGCTCAACACGAGCCAGAAATGTGCTCTTGCAGCCCAGAAAGCCAACAGTATCCTGGGCTTCATCAAAAGCCTAATGAGTGAGGGAGGTAATTCTGCCCCTCTACTCTGCTCTTGTAAGACCCCACCTGGAGTACTGCATTCACTTCTGGAGCCCTCAGAAGGAGGACACGGATCTGTGGGAGTGAGTCCAAAGGGCCACAAAGATAATCAAGAGGTCTAGAACACCTTCAGTATGAGGACAGGCTGAGAGAGTTGGGTTTGTTCCATTTGGGATGTCCAGGGAGACTTTTAGCAGCCTTCCACTTCTTAAAAGAGGCCTAAAAGAAAGCTGGGGAGGGGCTATTCATCAGGGAATATAGTGATTGGATGAGGGGTAATGGTTTTAGGCTGAAAGAGGATAAATTCATGTTAGGTCTTAGGAAGAAATTTTTTTACTGTGAGGGTTTTGAGTCACTGGAACAGGTTGCCCAGAGAAGTCATGGATGTCCCATCCCTGGAGGTGTTCAAGGCCAGGCTGGGTGAGGCTACAAGCAATCTGATCCAGTGGAAGGTGTCCCTGCCCGTGGCAGGGGGGTTGGAACTAGATGATCTCTAAGGTCCCTTCCTACTCAAACCATTCTACGATCCTACGAACATATAGATACACAATATCTGTGTACGCACAGATGTTTATAGGCAATTTGTTTCTTTGGTAATCAAATAGACCATGCTGACCCATTTTAGCCACTTGCTAGACTGAAACACAAAGCAATTGAAATAGGTATCTAGAAAGTCACAATACTTAACTCTTTGTTACCTTCATGCTCATTATTAGAGGCTAAAACAGAAGATAGGAGAGTCAGGTTCATATTCTCCTTCCTTCTCAGCAGGCTCAAAGCCACATCTCAGACACATGACGGCCAGGGCTACTGAACAGTCCTTCCTTCAGAGAGGCAAGCTCTCCCCTGTGGTGGAAGGATCCTTAGTAAGAAGGTGGCATTTCCAGGCAGCAGCCACCTGTGCAACAAAAACTAAGTACTACAAAAACTCAAGCCTCACCAGGCATCTCTCAGACAAATAATATTTTGAAGCATAGGGACATTTTCCTTTAACCTTGAAATCCATGCAAAATGAAAGCAGATCTTGCATACAGTTTCTTATTCTCCTGATACAGTCTAAGTACATCTATTTTAATACAAATACATAGTGAGAGATGAAAGGAAAAAGAGATTAATGACCAGGATGCTCTCAAAAAAATGCTCTAACATTTCTGTTTGTACATTTCTTCAGAGCCTTCAAAACAGAAAGCACGCTTCACTTAAAAAGTAATTTATTAATTTGGCATATAAGATGAATACAAAGAAATGCAAAGTGATATTGGTTTATATATTATCTACAGTAAAATAAAATGAAGAAGCAAAAGGAACTACATTGGGTGTGTGGCACAGACAGTAATAAACATCACAGCACAAAAAATTCTTAATAAATGAGTAAATATTGCCCATGATACAATCTTTCTGCAGTTATATTAATATCCATTTCTAAGCAGAAGAATCTATCCCATTTTATCACTGTTGACAGAAAATATCATTGGAAAGCTACACCATTTGATACATGCCCAATTAATCATTGTGTTTTGTTAGCTGAACAAAATTTATGACACAGGAAAGACCATGTTTGAAAAAAAAAAAAACCCTTTTCCTCCCCACCAGAGCAAACACCTTTATGTCTAGGCTATCAAGCATTTACACACTTTATTATAGATCCTATATCAGGTCTCACTGCTGCTTTCTTCACAAGGCAGCAAAATGTCTTTCTCATCAGTAAACTAACATCCATTGTCACATGCCCCAGAGGATCATGATCCCTAACTTGGAAACTCTAGCCTTAGCTATTGCCCTGCAACAATAATGAACTAAGTCACTGTGGCCTCATGTGTACGTACTGTCCATAGCAATAAACATGTTGTGTTAACTGACTTCACCTTGCTCACTTTGGTGTTTTTGCGGAAGCAAAAGCCTTTTGGGTTTGATGGTTAAAAATAAAAATTAAGAAGTTTCTAGAAAGAAATAATAAGCTTTATTATATAAAAATATCATATTATATATTATGGAATAATATGTTTCACATTTGAATGGGAAAAAACAGAGAAGCTTTTGTGTTTACATTCCACCAACAATAAACAAATGTAGCAAAGTTGAAGATAAATACTGATTGGGAATAATTGGTAATTAATTTGACAGGGAAGCATGCTTTGCACTTCAATTTATCACTACTTTTCCCATACCATGGTCATAGGTGTAGGTACTAAGTTAGCCCTGCAATACACTAGCAATATCACAAAGTAAAATAGAGAAGAAATAGTATGAAACTCCACCTCAGAACCACACAGTGCTGAGATATGAAAACATTGCACATTACCTTTCCAGGTTCAAAACTCTGAATTCTTCATCATTTTCTCCCTAAACTTAGTAACCACAATCCTTCACTAAATTGTCTTTGGAAAAGCATTGTGTTAATATCAGTTAACTCAACCTTCATGTTCATGGCAGAAGTTGCACATTACAGAGCACCGTTACATATTTACATCCAGCAACGTACCCCAAATACATGAGGAGTTTGAATTACAAAACAGCTTTTACTTTTAGAAGGATCATTAAGCAATTTCTTAATCAGAAACTGAAGTCTGAAGACTTTTATATAGTGAAGACACCCACTGAACAAACAGTTGCGTCTAAGGTAGAATAATCTCAATGAACAAACAAAGCACAATATAGAAAGGAGGCTTTTGCTGGCCATATGCCACTGACAGTCACATCATACAAGTGATGAAACCTGCACAGTAAGTCACTAAGTAAATGCTGTCTCTCTGGAAAGATCACACTTCGCAAGAAACATTTCAGCCTTCCAACAACCTCCCAAACTTCAGCAGACCAAGTCACAGCAAGAAATGCAAAACATGACTGTTCCCACTTCCAGCTCTCATGGTGACTCCCTCCTCCCTTCTCCACCAAGCTGTGCAACAGAAACCCAGGGAACCTGCAGAGGTTCATTAAGCACTTCAAATGCTGCTATGCACAGGTGAAATTTAAAAAAACACACATCTGTCTCTGCCAGAATGAGCTAAAAATTCAGGGTGGGATTTAGTTTGTTAAACACAGGCATCTAGAGCCATTTAGACATTTTACACACTGCTTTAATCCCACACCCATTTAAGGCAGCACATTCTCTGCACAAGCACTCTCAGATCTTTCAGCTCTGGTTTCACAGGAAGGTTTACAAATCCATAACTCTTCTGGACACTAGGATTTATGAAATCAAAAGGGATGATGGTACATTGTAATTTTTGTCACAACCAACTCCCAAGAAATTCCAGAATACCTCAGAGAAAAAGTTATCCTTTGTGTTGCAAAGGTTTACAAGATTTGCACATGTTCTGCAGCTAACAGCCTTCTCTGTTCTGCATCTTGCAGCCTTCCTTTCTTTTAAGATTTTCAAAGTGATTGATGTAATATATTTAAAAATTGAACAATTCTTCCTGAACTTTTCAAAGCTTGCTTTTGTTACAAAGGTGAAGAAAGATACCTGAGCCAGAAACCTCGTCTGTATTGTGTTGTTTTTATTCTTTTTAAAAAAGTGAGTTTTAGATCAATTTCATGATTTTTTGAAAAAATACAAATTTACAAATTTATGCTTACTGCCTTAGAATGAAGAATTGGTCTGCCAAATGGAGTACATGTGTCTTTAATTCCAATGACTGCACACCCTCGACTACTTTATTATGATCGAATGAAACTGTTACACTTAGAGATTTCTTCTTCATCAAATATATATCATACACTTCATATTTGCTTGTCTTTTCAGTTTTTTCAGTATGGAGGTATGTTCTGCCATCATGATGCTCCCCAAAGGTTTGTGGATGTAGTTTTCCTGGACTGAGAAGGGTTTAACATGCTCCCTATAAACCAGTGAGCAGATAAAATTTTCCTGACTGGAAACAAAGTACTGTGCAAAGATCAGAAATCTATCTAGAAGGCAAAATAAAGAGGTGCCTGCTGCACTGTGGGGTGTGTATCTTTATTTTCCCGTTTATTTTTTTTATTGTTAATTTTTTCTTAAATTCTGTACTGTATTTCAACAGACTTTAATAGTATTGATCAGGAAAAGTGAAGGCATTTTTTTACCCATCTGGAATGCCACAGAATGTAAGGCAGCATGCACTAAACAAATAAAGTATGTACATGGATGAGATTCATGGAAGATCCGTTTCCAACCAGTTTACAGACAAACCAGTATTGTTCTGTGTCTTTAAACTGATGCTCACCTGCCATTCAGCCTGGCCTGACTCATCAGGTACTTGGATCTGCCAGACTGGCTATGGTCAATGCCAACATGAACATAAGTTTAGATTTCTGTCTTTTCTGGGAACAGCCCAAAATAAAAAATCTTTCACGCTCTGAAAACTCAAATATTCTAGTAAAAATATATACAGAGATCACACAAAGCATAGTTCGGGGGTAAATTATTCTCATTAACAGTATACAGTTTCTGTTTTCCTTCACTAATATTTCTATAAGCTGGATAACTTGTGTTCTTGTTGAACCAAAGGAATTATTTGTGGTCCTTAATCAGAGTTGAACCCATGCTTTCAGGGGTTGGTGGGTAGGGAGGAGTGTGCAGTTCAGATTAATTTATTACAATACTGAGAAAAAGAAAATGGATCCACTATGAATTTTGGAGACTGCACAATGAACTCCCATGAAGCTTTGATCAAAACACTTAGGGGAAAATGATCAAAATTAATTAACTTTTTGCTTGCTAGGGGAACAGAGAACTGTCAGAATTGGACCTGCAGTCCCTATTCCTCAAATTCTCATCTCTAAAACAGTAAATATGCTACATCTATGTGAGTAAACTGTGGACATTAGTAGGAGTTCACCTGCAGATCAGCATCATTCATTTTAAGGGTCTCATGTCCACATTACAAACTCTTCAGGCGGGATAGGAAGGGTAGGAGAGGAGGTAGGGTAGCCCTCTTTGTAAGGGAGGACTTGAACTGCATTGAGATGGATTTTGGTGATGAGGAGATTGAATGCCTGTGGGTTAAAATCAGAGGAGCCCACAAGAAGGTAGATTTTGTGATGGGAGTCTGCTAGAGACCACCCAGACAAGGAGAAGCAGCTGATGAGCTCTTCTATAAACAGCTGGGGTTAATCTCTAGATTGATGCCTCTTGTTCTTGTGGGAGACTTCAATCTGCCTGATATCTGCTGGAAGTACAATACAGCAGAAAGGAAGCAGTCTAGGAGGTTCCTGGAGTGTGTGGAAGACAACTTCCTTGCACAGCTGGTGAATGAACCAACAAGGGAGGGTGCCCTCCTGGACCCGCTGTTTGAGAACAGAGAAGGCCTTGTGGGGGATGTGGCAGTAGGTGGACACCTAGGAGAAAGCGATCATGAGATGATAGGGTTTTCTGTTCTAGGTGAAGTGAAGAGGGTGGTTAGTAGGACAGTAGCATTAAATTTCCAGAGGGCAGGCTTTGAACTCTTCAGAAGCCTGGTTGGCAAAGTCCCATGGGAGACAGTACTTAAGGGCAAGGGAGCCCATGCATGCTGGGAGCTCTTCAAAAAGGAAATCCTAGCAGCTCAGAAGAAAGCCATCCCCATGTTCCGGAAAAAAAGCCGGCAGGGGAGAAAACCAGCTTGGTTGAACAGAGAGATCTTGAGTGATATCAAGAAGAAGAGAAATGTTTATGGGCTCTGGAAGAGGGGACAGGTCTCTTGGGTGGACTACAGGAGGGAAGTGAGATTGTGTAGAGAAAAAATCAGAAGGGCTAAAGCTCAACTAGGAATCAGATTGGCAAAGTCTGTGAAAGATAACAAAAAATCCTTCTATAAATATATAAATAATAAAAGGAGGACTAGGGAGACCATACAGTCCCTATTGGACGCAGAAGGAACAACAGTGACAGGGGATGAGGAAAAGGCTGAGGTACTTAATGCCTTCTTTGCCTCAGTCTTTAATTGTAAAGAAAGTTGTTCCGTCTGTGTACAAACCCAGGAGCTAGAGGAGCAAAATGAGGCTCCCATGATCCAAGAGGAGGTGGTCAGAGCCTTGCTAGCCCGACTAGACACCCACAAGTCTATGGGGCCGGATGGGATTCATCCAAGGGTATTGAAGGAGCTGGCGGATGTGCTGGCCGAATCCCTTTCCATCATCTTCCAACAGTCCTGGAAGACTGGGGAAGTCCCACTGGACTGGAGGCTGGCTGATGTTGTGCCCATCTAACGAAGGGTCGCAGGGAGGATCCAGGAAACTACAGGCCTGTCAGTCTGACCTCAGTGCCAGGGAAAGTCATGGAACAGGTGATCTTGAGTGCTATCATGAAGCATATGCAAGAGAACCGGGTGATCAGGCCCAGTCAACACGGGTTCATGAAAGGCAGGTCTTGCAAAACTAACTTGATCGCTTTCTATGACAAAGTGACTCGGCTGCTGGATGAGGGAAAGGCTGTGGATGTGGTCTTCCTGGACTTCAGTAAAGCCTTTGACAGAGTTCCTCACAGCATTCTGCTTAGGAAACTGTCAGCCTCTGGCCTGGACAGGCGCACACTCTCCTGGGTGGAAAACTGGTTGGATGGCCGGGCCCAGAGAGTGGTGGGAAATGGTGTGAAATCCAGCTGGAGGCCAGTGACAAGTGGGGTTCCCCAGTGCTGGGTCCAGCCCTGTTCAATGTCTTTATCAATGACCTGGATGACTCTTAGCAAGTTTGCAGACGACAATAAGCTGGGTGGAAGTGTTGATCTGCAGGAGGGTAGGGAGGCTCTGCAAAGGGATCTGAACAGGCTGGGACACTGGGCTGAGTCCAATGGTATGAGGTTTAACCAGGCCAAATGCCGGGTACTGCACTTGGGGCACAACAACCCCAAGCAGTGCCCAGGTGGCCAAGAAGGCCAATGGCATCTTGGCTTGTATCAGAAACGGTGTGACCAGTAGGTCCAGGGAGGTTATTATCCCTCTGTACTCGGCACTGGTGAGACCGCTCCTCGAATTATGTGTTCATTTCTGGGCCTCTCACCACAAGAAGGATGTTGAGGCTCTGGAGCGAGTCCAGAGAAGAGCAACAAAGCTGGTGAAGGGGCTGGAGACCAGGCCTTATGAGGAATGGCTGAGGGAGCTGGGGTTGTTTAGCCTGGAGAAGAAGAGGCTGAGGGGAGACCTCATTGCTCTCTACAAGTACCTGAAAGGAGGTTGTAGAGAGGAGGGTGCTGGCCTCTTCTCCCAAGTGACGGGGGACAGGACAAGAGGGAATGGCCTCAAGCTCTGCCAGGGGAGGTTCAGGCTTGACATTAGGAAAAAAATTTTCACAGAAAGGGTCATTGGGCACTGGAACAGGGTGCCCAGGGAGGTGGTTGTGTCACCTTCCCTGGAGGTGTGTATGGCACGGGTGGACGAGGTGCTAAGGGGCATGGTTTAGTGTTTGATAGGAATGGTTGGACTCGATGATCCGGTGGGTCTCTTCCAACCTGGTTATTCTATGATTCTATGATTCTACCCATTTGGGGGTTTTACCCTGAGTAGATCTAGTCTACTGGAAGGCCAGAGAAGATGATCACTTGTGCTTATGTAATATGTATTGTTGTTTAGTTTCATCAAAAAGGAATTCAATTCAGGTGAATTTACACTATTGGCAGGGTGCTCAATTTTAATGAATGATGTTTTGATGCTGGGACAGTATGTCCACAGTATGTACCTCAATCAGTGGTGAAGTGCGCATCAATGACTGAGCTGAGGTGCACAGCATGCTTTAAGTGCCAGGTGCTGGAGGACATTGCACCTGATGGTGCAAGAACATATGCCTCCCAGTTCCAAGTAAAATACCAGCAGATCCTAAGATCTTTGTCCTGATGAGGAAGTACACATATACTTAAAAATATGTATATACACATACACAACTCAGTATGAAAAGCTGTCGAACCTAAATACTTCAACACAAGGAATCCTGATGTCAAACACTTCATATTGTAGCTATTACTCACTGTTAGACTTGTATCAATAGCTGTACAAGTTTCTTAGAACAAGTGACCAAAACGCTGTTTTGAGAGGTTGGGGATGTCATAAGGGAAGATTTGCTTATTGAATTCTGAAGGTGCAGGACCAGATCCTGGGAACTCAGGCTGGTCCAGCATTCCTGGAGTGCGTGGGAGATAACTTCCTTGCACAGTTGGTGAATGAACCAACCAGGGAAGGTGCCCTCCTGGACCTCCTGTTGGTGAACAGAGAAGGCCTTGTAGGGGATGTGGTGGTAGGTGGACGCCTAGGACTAAGTGACCATGAGATTATAAAATTTTCTGTTCTAGGTGAAGTGAAGAGGGTGGTTAGCAAGACGGTAACATTAAATTTCCAGAGGGCAGACTTTGATCTCTTCAGCAGGCTGGTTGGTGAAGTCTCATGGGAGACAGTACTCAAGGGCAAGGGAGCCCAGGAGGGCTGGGAGCTCTTCAAAGGGGTGGTCCTAGCAGCTCAGGAGAAAGCCATCCCCGTGGTCCGGAAAAAAAGCCGGCAGGGGAGAAAGCCAGCTTGGTTGAATAGAGAGATCTTGAGGGATATCAAGAAGAAAAGAAATGTTTATGGCCTCTGGAAGAAGGGACAGGCCTCTTGGGTGGACTACAGGAGGGAAGTGAGATTGTGTAGGGAAAAAATCAGAAGGGCTAAGGCTCAGCTAGAAATTGGATTGGCCAAGTCAGTGAAAGATAACAAAAAATCTTTCTACAAATATATAAATAATAAAAGGCGGACTAGGGAGACCATACAGTCCCTATTGGACACAGAAGGGACAACAGTAACAGGGGATGAGGAAAAGGCTGAGGTACTTAATGCCTTCTTTGCCTCAGTCTTTAGTCGTAAGGAGGGTCGTTCCGTCTGTGTACAAACCCAGGAGCTAGAGGAGCATAATGAGGCTCCCATGATCCAAGAGGAGGTGGTCAGAGCCTTGCTAGCCCGACTGGACAGTCACAAGTCTATGGGGCCGGACGGGATTCACCCTAGGGTACTGAAGGAGCTGGCGGATGTGCTGGCCAAACCCCTTTCCATCATCTTCCAACAGTCCTGGAAGACTGGGGAAGTCCCACTGGACTGGAGGCTGGCTGATGTTGTGCCCATCTACAAAAAGGGCCGCAGGGAGGACCCAGGAAACTACAGGCCTGTCAGTCTGACCTCAGTGCCAGGGAAAGTCATGGAACAGGTGATCTTGAGTGCTATCATGAAGCACATGCAAGAGAACCGGGTGATCAGGCCCAGTCAACATGGGTTCACAAAAGGCAGGTCTTGCCAGACTAACCTGATCGCCTTCTATGACAAAGTGACCCGGCTACTGGATGAGGGAAAGGCTGTGGATGTGGTCTTCCTGGACTTCAGCAAAGCCTTTGACACAGTTTCTCACAGCGTTCTGCTTGAGAAACTGTCAGCCTCTGGGCTGGACAGGCGCACACTCTCCTGGGTGGAAAACTGGTTGGATGGCCGGGCCCAGAGAGTGGTGGTAAATGGTGTGAAATCCAGCTGGAGGCCAGTGACAAGTGGGGTTCCCCAGGGCTCAGTGCTGGGTCCAGCCCTGTTCAATGTCTTCATCAATGACCTGGATGAAGGCATCGAATGCACCCTTAGCAAGTTTGCGGACGACACTAAGCTGGGTGGAAGTGTCGATCTGCTGGAGGGTCGGGAGGCTCTGCAAAGGGATCTGAACAGGCTGGACCGCTGGGCAGAGTCCAATGGCATGAGGTTTAACAAGGCCAAATGCCGGGTCCTTCACTTGGGGCACAACAACCCTATGCAGTGCTACAGACTGGGAGAAGTCTGTCTAGAAAGCTGCCTGGAGGAGAGGGACCTGGGGATGTTGGTTGACAGCCGACTGAATATGAGCCAGCAGTGTGCCCAGGTGGCCAAGAAGGCCAATGGCATCTTGGCTTGTATCAGAAACGGCGTGACCAGCAGGTCCAGGGAGGTTATCCTCCCTCTGTACTCGGCACTGGTGAGACCGCTCCTCGAATCCTGTGTTCAGTTCTGGGCCCCTCACCACAAGAAGGATGTTGAGGCTCTGGAGAGAGTCCAGAGAAGAGCAACAAAGCTGGTGAAAGGGCTGGAGAACAGGCCTTATGAGGAGCGGCTGAGAGAGCTGGGGTTGTTTAGCCTGGAGAAGAGGAGGCTGAGGGGTGACCTCATTGCTCTCTACAAGTACCTGAAAGGAGGTTGTAGAGAGGAGGGTGCTGGCCTCTTCTCCCAAGTGACAGGGGACAGGACAAGAGGGAATGGCCTCAAGCTCCGACAGGGGAGGTTTAGGCTAGACGTTAGGAAAAAATTCTTTACAGAAAGGGTCATTGGGCACTGGAACAGGCTGCCCAGGGAGGTGGTTGAGTCACCTTCCCTGGAGGCGTTTAAGGCACGGGTGGACGAGGTGCTGAGGGATATGGTTTAGTGTTTGGTAGGAACGGTTGGACTCGGTGATCCGGTGGGTCTCTTCCAACCTGGTTATTCTGTGATTCTGTGATTCTGTGAACAGATTTTATCACAAGGAAAAATTGTCGTTGTCATTTATGTGCATAAGGTATATAAAAATTGAAGAAGTTTTGGGACTTTACATGCATCATGAGGAAATCTATATCTGTGAACTCAACTACATCAAGTTAGGTAGTTGTATATGTTTCTAGCCATCAAGTGAGCTTATTTTCAGAGTGAAAAATCACTTCTAACCACAGTCAACAGCAGCTGCAATTGCTCAGGTGCTCAGAAACATAATCCACTTATATATGTCTGAGTAAGGATTTAAGTCCCTAACTTCAAACACCCTGAAATTTAAAATGTTATATATTTAGAAAGCACTCACATCTCATCTAGAAAACTCATTCAGTGATCAAAGCAAAGCACCAAACAGAAATATTAGTTGAGTGCAGGTATTTTAAGGTCTCACCCCATGAACTGCCTTCCACCGATGCTTTTCTTTAACTTTACTGGGTACGGAACAACTGAATAATTGATAGAAAGCACTCAGCAAGCTGATAAGTTTATAAAATTAAAAACAGCAGTAGACTTTTCTACTGGGAACACTAGGTTGAAATGAGGTAAAAGATAATATCTTATAGTTTAAAAGCTAAGGGGAAAATATATTGAGATTTGAAGTTTTATGATGCTGTACTCTACTGATAAGCCTTCAAGAATTAGCACAAATAAAATATAGGCAGAAATGTTATTCAGCAACTCCCCATGGGCTATTAATGTAGGATTATTTGAGACATACAAGAAAACTTCTTATTCATCTTTAATGGAAAATGCCAGAATAAACATGAGTAAACGCTTTATAAAAACAGAGCTTTTGCACATGATTCTTCAGAGAGTCACTAATCACAAAGCCTCCTCAAGAACTGTTCCCAGCTGAAATAATTAGTCTTTTAAGGAACAGCGACCAATAATCTGTGCTACTGTAAAAAACATGAAGGTGGAACAAGGTAGAATAATTTGGCTTGGGAACTTTTAGTGTGGTGCATCATATATGACAGATTTATAAAAAGTTATATTTCATCAATTAGAATCTTCCACAATCATAGAATCACTAGGTTGGAAAGGAGCCACTGGATCATCAAGTCCAAACATTCCTATCAATCACTAAACCATGCCCCTTAGCACCTCGTCCACCCGTGCCTTAAACACTTCCAGGGAAGGTGACTCAACCATCTCCCTGGGCAGCCTGTTCCAGTGCCCAATGACCCTTTCCATGAAAAGGTTTTTCCTGATGTCAAGCTTGAACCTCTCCTGGTGGAGCTTGAGGCCTTTCCCTCTTGTCCTGTCCCCTGTCACTTGGGAGAAAAGGCCAGCACCCTCCTCTCTACAACCTCCTTTCAGGTAGCTATAGAGAGCAATAAGGTCTCCCCTCAGACTCCTCTTCTCCAGGCTAAACAAACCCAGCTTCCTCAGCCGCTTCTCATAAGACTTGTTCTCCAGCCCCCTCACCAGCTTCGATGCTCTTCTCTGGACTCGCTCTAGAGCCTCAACACCCTTCTTGTGGTGAGGGGCCCAGAACTGAACACAGGATTCGAGGAGCGGTCTCACCAGTGCTGAGTACAGAGGGAGACTAACCTCCCTGGACCTGCTGGTCACACCGTTTCTGATACAAGCCAAGATGCCATTGGCCTTCTTGGCCACCTGGGCACACTCAGGTTAGTTTGGCAAGACCTGGCTTTCGTGAACCCGATCATGATTGAGTAAGAAAAGATAAGTCTGTCACTGATGTGCAGCACTGTTTTTTTGAAAGCAAAGATGAGACTTGTCCAGTGAAAAAAAATCAGGGTTTCCTCCAAATCATGATTTCATTAAACCATAAATTCTGGGTATCATATTCAGATCCATTTTCCATTAAAAAATTTAAGTATCATAAATAAAACTGGAACTTTCTGACTTATTATTAGATAAAGTAGTTATCAATATTGGAGAAACAAAGCCATCATACAATGATTTTTTCATAAAAATATTTTTCTAAAAACAAAATTGGTGGTTTTTATTTCAATTGTTTTATTGCAAATCTCATAGGACATAACTCTCATTTAGCTATACATACCCTCTTGACTTCTAGAGGGACATATGTTTCTATGTTTCTGAGCTACAGGTCTAATTAAAAAACCCCTTTAAATCTGGAGTAAAGTAGTAAACCAAAATTTTCACATTTTTCAGAATCCTAAAGGATTTTAAAAAATCTCTGAAAATATAAATATTGTAATTACAAGATAGTGTCATTTATGTTCTCATTTTTCTGATGCAGATGTAAATACCAGTCCAATGTATATCGTTTTGTTTGGAAGACCGTTATGAAGTACATGTGCTTTATGTATGCTCTAACGTCTCACCCACTTTCTTCAATAATCAGATAAGCACTTTGTTTGGAATTTTCATAAGACTGCATTAGAAAGCCACTTTATAGTCCATCAGTTTTTAATATGTGACTCATTTGCAAAATGTAACACAAAAGAGAAGGATAAACATCCTAAACTACACTACAGACCATACTCAAGAAACCACATTGCAATCCAGTGTTCACAAAGTGTCATACAATGGTGGGGGTGTGGCTCCCATAATAAACCTATTTACTATTCCTAAGCATAGAGAATCAACTATCCTTAAATTAAGGTTATATGCAAGTTTGTGTGAAAAATATTGGGAGCATTTACAATTGGGACTATGAATTCATTTAAATAAAAAAATAGAGTAGAAAAATTAATCTTACAGAGAATTCAGATTATCTCTGTCTCTCTCCCTCTCTCCCTCCCTCCCTCCTGCATATTCTTTTTATCTTCCAGAAATGCTTTTGATTCCTCTCGCATTTCTCAGGTGTCATTTGTGCCAAGCGTATTGTTTCAACTCTGCCTTTTTTTGTAGCTGTAACATAAATAAAATCCAGAGCAGCTTTGAAGTAACATCTACTCAATTCAAATGTGCAGTCTTGCACAAACCTATCAGATGGCAGATTATAAACCATTTGCTGCTAACAATTATCAACAGTGTATCAGTACATTTAAACATCTTCAGAAATATGCAAACATGCACAACTGTCCTCGAAGTTGATGTATTAGTAAATTACAGACATGCTGAGATTCATCATTTAAGCTTTGATATACATTTGTGCATCCTGGTGGGATTCTTTAATAATAATAATCATAGGTCCTGACCCAAATCCCACCAAAACCAACAGGGACATTTGACTTAGCTGATCTGTTCCCTGCAATGGTTCAGGAAAACAAACTTAAATGTAAAAGTAAAATAGAAAGAACTTAACAAAGTACTAGGGAAGCAACAGGATCAGGAGAGAGGGGATTAGGAACAAAAATAACTAGTGTTAACATCCCTTGAGTTCGTTATCCCTCTTAGATTGCACTAAATTTCCCAAGACAGCACTCAATAGTCATTTGATACATTTGATGCTTTACACTCTCTTTATGTCTGCATCACTCTAGCTCTGAAAGTGATACTCATCTGAAAAAAAACCCACCCGGTTGTAACAGCACCAACATTAAAAGGAAAAAATGCTTCAAGCAAGGAAACTTATGTACTTCAAACCACTTGTGCAGCTGTTTGATTAACAACAGGAAGTTCCTGAGGATTGCTATGAACTTATTCTCTCATGTACACTTCTTACCCATTTCAAGAAGCATTTGCTGAAAGAAAGAAATGCCTTAAAGAATTTTCTCAACTACAGAGATGCTTTTGAACAGTGAGAGGCATTGCTTGCTGCCTTGCAAGAAATGGAAAGACAGCAACTTGGTATTCACAACTGCATGGTTTACCTAATGTCCAAAATCCTGTTAGAAATTGTCACGTCTCTGCCTTAAGATTCACATTTTATGCCATGCCATCCTTACTACAGCAAGCAGGAATCTCTGGAAATTACTCCAGAGATCTCACAAACATTCCACAGAAACTCCCAATTTGAGAACTTGTTCACACATGTAAACACTCCAAATATCCCTCTAATAATTATTATTCAAAAGTAGATTCATTTATCTGCGGTGCTACACCCACAATTATTCATGAGAGATACTGTATTTCAGGACTTCTGTAAAGCCTTTGACACATTCCTTCAGAACACCCTTCTCTTTGAATTGCAGAGATGTGGATTTGATGGGTGGACTGTTCAGTGGATAACAAATTGATTGGATGATCGTATTCAGAAAATAGGGGTTAAAGGCTCGATGTCCAGATGGAGATCTGTGACAAGTGGTGGGACCAGTGCTGTTTAATATCTTCATTAATGAGATAGAAGAGATTGAGTGCATCCTCAGCAAGTTTAAAGATGACACCAATCTGAGTGGTGTAGTTGCCACACTGGAAGGATGGGATGTCATCCAGAGGGACCTGGACAAGCTGGAGAAGTGGGCCTGTGTGAAATTCATGAGGTTCAACATAGCCAAGTGCAAAGTCCTACACCTGGGTTGGGGCAATCCACAGTTTCAATACAGGATGAGGATAATGTGATTAAGAGCAGGCTTGCAGAGAATGACTTGGTGGTGCTGATTGATGACAAGCTTGATATGAGCCAGCAATGTGCGCTCGCAGCCCAGAAGGCCAACCATATCCTGGGATGCATCAAAAGAAATGTGGCCGGCAGGGCAAGGGAGGTGATTCTGCCACTCTGTTCCACTCTTGTGAGATCTCATCTGGAGTATTGTGTCCAGTTCTGGAATCCTCAGCATAAGAAGGATATGCAGATGTTGGAATGCATCTAGAGGAGGGCTACAAAGATGATCAGAGGACTGGAGCACCTCCCATCCGAAGACAGGCTGAGAGAATTGGGGTTGTTCAGCCTGGAGAAGAGAAGGCTCTGGGGAGACCTTATAGCGACCTTCCAGTACCTGAAGGGGGCAACAAGAAAGCTAGGGAGGGAATTCTTACAAATGCATGTAGTAATAAGGCTAGGGGTAATGGTTTTAAATTGGAAAGGGGAAGATTCAGACTAGACTTAAGGAGGAATTTCTCATGATGAGGGTGGTGACGCACTGGAACAAGTTGTCCAGGGAAGTTGTGGCTGCCCCATCCCTGGAAGTGTTCAAAGCCACGTTGGATGGGGCCTTGGGCAGCCTGGTCTAGTGCGAGGTGTCCCTGTCCGTGTCAGGGGGGTTGCAATTAGATGATCTTTAAGGTCTCTTCCAACTCAAACCATCCTATGATTCCATGTAATACAACTGTTCTGAGAGAAGAAGTAGTACAGCCAAATTCAAATTAAATTTAAATAGCTTCACATATAACTCTTATGAATTCCATTCTTTTTTTTTTCCAGGCAGCACATTATCTCTAATCACCCAAATATGAACACATTCTTCTTGAGATTATTTAAATTTTATCACCTGCATTTCCCTTCTTCTTTTGCAGCCTTGCCTCCATTTGGGATTTATATATTCCTAGAGATAACCAATCACCTCTCTTATCATTGCAAGCATTGTAGACAGCAGACTGAAATATTGCAATGAAAAGTAAAGCAAAGGATGAAAACAGAAGGAACAAATATACCTATTACTTTCAAATCTGATACAATTTCAATAGCTAATGTTACAAAAAAATTCAGAACAATTGTTAGACAAAGTATTTCCAAGCTGCAACAAACTTTTCCAGAGTTATAACATGCCTTTGCCTCAAGTTACACAGTCTGCTAGTTTCCTGTAATGTCTACAATACATATTAATTCATAAAATTTAAGACTGAAAATAAGATCTCCCTCCTGCATGCTCCCAGGAGAGGGTTAGTACATAACTAAGTAAGGGTGAACTCGAGCAGCACAGCTCCAGCTGGGGCAGCTTGTGGCCTCTCTGTTCCTGTCTTGCTTACACTGTAAGTAACACCGTCCCATAGCACTTCTGTAAGTTGTCTTGGATACTTAAGGTTTCTCTGAGCCAGCTTGCACGAGCACTGGCATCTTTCAAAGAAACTAAAACAACATAAGAGAAAGCAAGTCACAAATCTGCTTTAGTAGCAGATTTTAGCAATAGATAATTCTTGGGATGGCTTCATCTGCCATAGTCTTGAAATAATACCTGTGCTGTATGTCAGCAACTTCATCTAAGGATAGAAAATAAAACAAATGGTGCTCACAAACTATGAAATGAACTATGATGAACAAACCTGTCAGATCACAACTAAAACATACCCATCATGCTCAACATGTTAAAGCGTAATAAAGTGTCCAGTTTCTCTGATAAGAAAGAGAAATAAGAATATATAGAATCTTTCAACATCCAAGCCCCATAAGCTTCTTTCTTTTTAAAAAACTCTTCCTTTATCATGACTTATTTTCTAAGTCCTTCTGTTTTTTTATACAAACTCTTATGACTTATTTTGTAAGCTTAGATTGCATTTTTCATGTTACTTTATGCCTTTACTTTGTTTCGCCCAAAAAAATGAATGCATCTATGTAGCTTCAATATATATGTGCATCTGTATTGCTGCAGTTTATACAAATGCACCTCAGTAAACTAACACACTTAGCTTAACAATGTTGCAGATACAAAGAAAGACTTTAAAATTCAGGGACCAAAACCCATGATATTTCCAAGCAGTAGAAAGGCCTGCAATTTACCAGCACTTCTTCCTACACAAATGCAGTTCTGAGATATGTAAGGTTGTGAGGTAGCACTACGATATTCTGGGAAGATTAGGCATACATGAATTACAAAATGAACAAATCAAAACATCAACATCATCAGAAATGTGGGTACTTCTCTTTTTGTATTTGACAACTTTTGCAACAGATGAAGAAATCATCTATAAGCAGTTAAGGCAGATGTGGCATGCATTTCGTATTTTCACACAGAAAACTAAAATGCAAATATAGCAAACCTCATCATTTCATTTTGTTGCTTTCATATTTTGCATAATTCTCATTTTCATAAACTAAACTCCACAAACATTAATTTGTTTGTGTTATTTAGAAAGAGAGTGGAAGGAATTTTCAATTTTGGAGTGAATTATTTTGTTTTTTAAACATTGATCCACCATTTTCTTTCTTATAGAAGAAAATAATTCTGGTGTGTTACTATTAAACAGTAAGCGAACATTTTCAGTGTCATAGAATTGTCATGAAACTTAAAAATTTACATAGCACATGAAACTTAAAAATTTAAGTAGCAAAATAACTAAGGATAAAGACTGCTGATATTAATACATAAATTACTAGGGAATAAATGCCTGCCTTTGTTTCAAATTTAACCAAATGTTTCAGTGATAAATTTCAGATTTTTGGAGTTGAGATCCAAATATTAAATTTTGCTACTGCATAGGTACTATAATTTTTTTATACATGTAAAAATGTTTTCATATCATATGTGGAGGTTGTGCACAAATATTTCATTTAGATATTATGCCCAGAACTCTCATCTCCCTTAAAAAGAAATAGCGAAGTTACTACTAACACATTTCCCTTCGGTCATTTAAACATTTGACTGTATTATTGAACATGACAAAATAAAGATTAAAAATTTACTCCACAGTGACACTATTAGAGACTACCTAGAAAGTTGAAGTGTGTGGTACTTGGCTTGGGAGGCTTCTACCTCTTCCTCAGCTTTTCCTCACCAGCGCAGCATAAGGAGCACATTTCACAAGGATATTTTTCCTTGGGGGACACAAATATCCTCTTCCTCTCAGTAAGCCATGTTTTCACATATTTTTCTTCCACTGTCTTGCGGCGTATGCTAGTAAAGAGAGATGAGAGGCAACACCACTTCCCTACTACATGGCATGGTATCTCAAATGCCCTTGGAATTCCCACTTGATGCACATAATACACAGCATCAGAGAAAATGGGAATTTGAGAGAAATCAAGGAGATTATATAATCAGCATGTCATGTAGAGTTTTAATTTGCTTGTGTTAGGATTACTTCTCCCAGTATATGCCTGTAGTAGGAATCTCCACCTTGGCTATTCCAGTGCTTTGCCCTTCCTGCAATCTATGATTGAACTGAACCATTCACTGAATATGGTGACCTCTGATTAAGAATATAGTGATAGGTCAGCTAGAAGTTGTATCATAGCACATTTATAAGAAGGACTGCCAGGTTCTCTAGTAAACTCTTAGATGCTTAGCAAGCATGCATACTTGAAACCTTCACGCTCTGCTAATAAAATATTTTGCTATTATATGTAAAGTGTCAGAAAGTTTTGAATTAAGTGATCATGGAAGGCTTAGTTTGCTTTCTGACCATGCTTGCAGTCAACTCACTGGAGGTAACAGGTGCCATGGACAGGCTGAAGAGGCGGGCTTGTGTGAACCTCATGAAGTTCAACAAGGCCAAGTGCATGTTCCTGCACTTAGGTCAGGGCAATCCTAAGCACAATTACAGGCTGGGTAGAGAAGGGATGAAAGCATCCCTGAAGAGAAAAACTTGGGGCTGATGGCAGATAAGAAGCTCAACATGAGTCAGCAATGTGCTCTTGCAGCCAAGAAAGCCAATGGTATCCTGGGCTGCATCAAAAGAAGTGTGACCAGCAGGTTGAGGGAGGTGATTCTACTCCTCTACTCTGCTCTTGTGAGACCTCACCTGGAGTACTGCGTTCACTTGTGGAGTCCTCAACAGAGGAAGGACATAGATCTGTTGCAGTGGGTCCACGATAGGGCCACAAAGATGATCAGAGGGCTAGAACACCTTCAGTATGAGCACAGGCTGAGAGGATTGGGGTTTTTCTAGCCTAGAGAAAAGAAGGCTCCAGGGAGACCTTCTAGCAGCCTTCCAGTTCTTAAAGGGGGCTTGCAGGAAAGATGGGGAGGAGTTCTTTGTCAGAGAGTGTATTGATAGAATGAGGGGTAACTGTTTTAAGCTAAAAGAGGGCTGATTTAGATCATATATTGGGAATATACTTTTTACTGTGAGAGTGGTGAGGCACCGGAACAGTTTGCCCAGAGAAGTCTTGGATGTCCCATCCCTGGAGGTGTCCAAGGCCAGGTTGGATGAGGCTATGAGCAGCCTGATGTGATGGAAGGTGATCTGCCCATTACAGGGGTATAGAACTACACTATCTTTAAGGTCCTTTCAAACCAAAAACATTCTATGATTTTATGATTCCCTGATATATGTACAAGAAAAGAATTTCAGCTCATATCCTGAGTGTCCAGTTTTGAAACTTAACTATACTTAAGGGCCTAATGTACTTTTTGTTTCTATTCCCATAATTCTCCCCAACACTCTCTTTAATGTTTGTGTGTATTTATGTGCATTCATATCCAGTTTAGCTGTATATCCAGAACTGAAGAAAAAAAGGAACAATGGTATTATAGTATTGTACATCAGAGTAACAGATAAGATAGGAAGCTATAAAAGTAGTTTGCACAGAGGAAATGAGAAGACAGTTTAGGGGGTATGAAAAAGTCATTTATCTGTCTAGAGCCTGGGCTGATCACTACATGTACATGAAGACTGTTTGTCATTGAGGAGATTCCAGGAGATGCTTTGGATCAGGGAGATACCCTGCAGTTGGTGATTGAACCTGAGCTAGAGGATGAGGGTATCCAAAATGATTGTGGTGGAAAAAGACCAGTGACAATCTCCTTGTGGAACCCACAATGAAAGCTCAGTGGAAGACAAGGAAAATCTTCTAATGGTAAAACTATAAGAATGAGCAGAGAACTAGAAGAAGAAGCAGAACAAAGAGCAAATTTTGTTTGGAAAGTTAAACTAATGTTTCAAACTTTGTCAAAATGTAGAGGTCAATTTTGCAACTTTTTATTATGTATGTTATTTTTCTTAAGACATTCTAAAATCTAGCCTCCACGAGCAGCCAGTATTAAAAAAATTTGCCAGCATTACTAAAGAGCATTACTAGGCACTCACAACCAAATCCCTTGAAGTAAATCTATACGCTGCTATGAGAAAAGATTTTAAATTATAAAAAGTTAGTCTTTCTTTGGTAGCTTCATATGAGCAAAATGTTGCCAGAAGTTGAACAGCAAACAGAGCAGCAAAAATTGCAAAAAAATCTGACCTAAGAGCTATATCTGACATTATGGTAAACATGGGCAGACATAGTTTTTGAAGAATGCAATCAGGGAGAAGATGACTTTTTATCTATTGTCAGGAATAATGATAGCAGTCTCCATGCCTCCACAAAATAATTTATTAGTGTCAGCTGGCTGTATTTCATTTCATTCCTGATTTACAAAGCAGACCAGTATCTGTGTGCATAGAGGAGAAGAAGAGAGTGAATACAAGTCACAGTTACTTTGTTTTTTGGAGAAAACAAAAAGAAAGAAACAAGTTCTAATAGAGTTGATATTGCTGTCAGTGAGTACATAATTAACACTTGCCCAAAGGTGAGATCAGTATGCATTTTCATCTCTTTGCAGAGCATGTAAACTGCTTTATATGAAGTGGTTTGGGCGATTCCATTATTTTCAGATCATGTCCTTAAAATAACACCTTTTCCTTTCATTGCATTTCCTCTCTCTTCATCTCACAGCAGCTGTGTACAGCCAAATAATGCCTGACACAGTTGAAAAGCTGGGGGTGGATTGTTGAGATTTTTTGAACATCTAAATTCTTGTTTTTCTGACAAGTCTGCTAATCCCAACTGCTGTTTTTAGATACCAAAATTACATGTTAAAGAACAGATTCAGGATTTCCTTTTCAAACCCCCATAAAGAGAGGATTGCAAACCAAAAGAGAAAGGGGGGCAGGAGGGAAGATAATTGTCATACAGTTTAGTGGTTCTTCGTGCAGTACCTGCATTTCAAGAATGAGAGAAATTGTAAGGCCCTCTGGTAATATCACTGTCTGCTGCAAAGGCCGAATGGTGTACAGGTACCATACTGATTGCTTTTCAGACATCTGTATAGCTATAATGCATATGTTAATGCCTGTGCTTGTGAGGGAGTCAGACAGATAGGTGGGCATTGGCTTGGAGTTTTCCTCAAGGGGAAATCCTGCCCATTCCCTAGAGCAGCAGGAGGACCTAAAACACATGCCCTCATGCTGTCCTGTTTTGCTTTATTTCCTGTCACCTGTACCTTGTGGGAGTGTCAGGCAGGGCTAGTGTAAAACATAACCGGACTCAATAAAATTCACTCATTCAGGGATGAGATGAAATGTCACTCAGACAAAGGGAGGCCTGTCATATGGACATCTGCTTACATCTAAGATTCCCACAACTTTAAGAGAAAGCCTTCATTATCAATGCTGGAATCATCTTCACACAAAAGGTCGACATGACCGTGGATTAGGAAGTATGAGCTGACGTAATGCCAGTTTATCTTTCTATTTGTTATTTTCTGCATCTCAAACATTTATGCAAGCATCACCAAAAGGAAAATAAAAGAGAATGTTTTCACCTAAAATAAAAAGTCTTGAGAATATCACGAAGGTAGCAAAGACGTGTTAGCTGCCCTTATTACATAGTTTTTGAGCAGTGCAAACTGGCCATAGACTCAAGACATGAAGGAACAAACTGATAACCACAAAAAAAATGGGGAAACAAAACTCAGAGATTTATTCTGTCTTCCACTTTATAAGACTGTCATCATATTTCTCCTAAAGTTCTTAAAATCCAGTGTCCAAATCTGCAAATTCTCATCTCATGCTCTATCTAAATACCTGGGTAGATTTTAAATAACTGAAACATCTGCCCATACAAGTGAGTATATTAAGAATTTTAAAAATTGCAGTAGATATTTATCTTACCTAGCTTTAGACTACAGTCATGAAATGGAATCAGGCATTTCTAGGGGGCAACTCATCCACCTGTTTTTGTCATATGTGTTAAATATGCCTACTGCTTCCCACTGACTCAAAAGGGAATTCAGGGTTATGAGTTCAGATATAGTCATCTCTGCTGTGGACACTGAAGGAGGATAAGATAAATCCTATTTTACGTGTCTGAAGTTAGGTGTTTAAATTTGTATTTATAAATAGAATAAAGAGGATGGATTGCCATATGAAACGGATTGAGTGGTGTGCCTTTCAGTAAAAGCATGAGCGTTTTTTTCTGTTAGAAAAGAAAGAATGAGACGACACCTTTTATTAACATTTCTAGATTGCATTCAGCAATTGTGATCTTCTGACAAAAAATAAACTTAAAGCCACTCTTTTATTTCACCAGCATTTGCACCTAGGATATTTGATGTTATGCATACCAGAAAACAATGCAGCTGAAAAATCCATGTAGATAGAAATAAACAATATATTTGGCCTCAGAATGAGGATTTTCTCAATTAATTAATATGGCCCACTGTAAAATTATTGAACATGGCAGGAAACAATTCTCAAAGCTTGTAGAAATCCTTCAGGCCATGTAGCATCTTAAAGTGACTATCCCAGTAAAGCATATAGATAAACTTATGCATTAGCATTGTGAAAACTGTTTAGACAAATATTAAAATTTTAAAGAATTTTATATAATCACCACCTACACCATGGTTTAGAATAAAAACAGTAACATTTCTTAAATTAGAAAGTCATAGCAGAAATTTGGGTGATTATCATAGACCATATTGGAAAGTGTAGCGTATGCAAAGAATAGCAACAAATCTGGTGAAAGGTCTAGAGCACAAGTCTTATAAGGGGCAGCTGGAGGAATTGGGATTGTTCAATCTGGTGATGGAGATCTTGTCACTCTTTACAGCTACCTGAAAGGAAGCAGGACTCTTCTTCCAAATAACAAGTGATAGGATGAGAGAGAATGGCCTCAAGTTGTGCCACGGGAGCTTTAGATTGGATATTAGGAAATATTACTTCACTGAAAAGATTGCCAAGCACTGGAGCAGGCTGCCCAGGGAGGGGGTTGGTTCATCATCCCCAGAGGTATTTAAAAGTTGTGTAGGTGTGGCACTTAGGGACATGGTTAAGTGGTGGACTTGGCAGTGTTAGCTTTATTGAAGGACATGATCTTAAAGGTCTTTTCAAACCTAAATGATACTGTGATTCTGTGTAACCTTTACCAGATTCTGAAGCCAGCAAAACCCCCTTTTACAGAGATTCATCTTGTAACGTCTTGTAACGAAATGACCTTGTTTGGACCTTGCAGAAACACATTGTAAGAAGCATGAGTCATAAAGTTATTGTCTTAAGCTTATCCTTAATAAACAACCTGTCTCCTCATTGAAATTAGGGAATTAATTTGACCCATAAATTTGAAAGTTCTTATCTCTGGAGTTGCTCTTGCAGACAACACTCATAAAAGCAAACTACTTGCAACTTACAGCAAGTTATAAAACTGCCTGCAAGCAACATGGTTTTATACCTGAAAAATGAAGCCTGCTGCACAAAACAGACTGATCTGTCAGGCACAACCTAAACCTGAAGGTTCTTGTGCTATAAAGTATGAAAAGCTGCAAAAAATTTAGAACAGTGACCTACCTACTTGCTTTTTAGAAATCTCCTATAAAAGCACACCTTATTAACCTGAAAATTCTTCAGATTTTGCAAGGATGTAGTTTATAAGATTGGTACTGACTTCAATTCCTCCCAGGCAATGTTCTTTTTTAAAATGGAGTTTTTCTTTTGGGGAAGGGTAGAGTCATGTGTCATGGTTAAGATGAAACAGAATTTCATATGTTGAAATACTATCATGTAATGTAGGAGCAAGAACAACAATTAACAGATAATTATGAAAGTGAAAAGTCTTGGTGTCATTTCTATTTAAATAACACTGATTTTCTTCAACTTGTTTTCTCAGTCTCTGCTGTACCATCTCTACTGCAAGACTTTTTAACGATCTGTACTACAATTAAAAATAATATTAAATAATAATGCAGAAGATTAAAATGAAGAGTAAGGGTCACAAAAATGTTTATAAACAGATTACAAAAATTAATAAAGGTAGAAAGAGTGCAGTGAGAGAAAATGTAAAAAGAAACGAGAAAAAATAAAGCAAGAAAAGGTTACAAGGGGTACATATTAAAAGAGTATAGCTACTAGCAAATAGAACTCTAAAGAACCTTAGAACATAGAAAATGTTTAAAAAAAGGAAGAAAGGAGAGTAATACAAGTTGTAAAGAAGACAGACGAAGTTACAAAAAAAAATTAAAAATGCTATGTAAGTTATGTTTTTCACATGAGAATGTCTGGCATTGTTAGTCAGAAAAATTGCGTAAGCATAAGTTTTTTTATTTACAGTGAAACATACTTCTCAAGTTGTTCCATGTCTTTTTCAATATGTAAGCCCCTGTTCTACCTAGTCTTGATCAAAAGTAAATAGTATTGATTACCAAAAGCGAGCGATTATTGGAGTGAGTCCAGAGAAGAGCAACGAAGCTGGTGAAGGGGCTGGAGAACAAGTCTTACGAGGAGCGGCTGAGAGAGCTGGGGTTGTTTAGCCTGGAGAAGAGGAGGCTGAGGGGAGACCTCATTGCTCTCTATAACTACCTGAAAGGAGCTTGTAGAGAGGAGAGTGCTGGGGGACAGGACAAGAGGGAATGGCCTCAAGCTCCACCAGGGGAGATTTAGGCTGGACATTAGGAAAAAATTCTTCACAGAAAGGGTCATTAGGCGCTGGAACAGGCTACCCAGGGAGATGGTTGATTCACCTTCCCTGGAGGTGTTTAAGGCACGGGTGGACGAGGTGCTAAGGGGCATGGTTTAGTGTTTGATAAGAATGTTTGGACTCGATGATCCGGTGGGTCTCTTCCAACCTGGTTATTCTATGAATCTATGAAAATTATACTACAGTCCTTTGTAAATTAGACCGTAAAAACTGCAGAGCACACTCCAGTGCAATGCTAAAAGAAAACATTTTTGTAGCAATATCAAGTTGGAACATCTTAACTCATGAAGGACAAGATTCCATTACTTCCTTTTATGTTGAGTAGCACCTTAATGAAGGAAATATTCCTATCAACCCCAGTGATACTCACAGTTGAGTTTAACATAAAGAAGGAAATCAGGATCTGTTACAGTGACTAATAATATATTAAGAGACAGGAATTCTAAAGACAATACAGAGATATCTGAGCATTTAGATCATGTGTGTCCATTTACAGTATAACAGAAGTACGTTCTCCATAAAAAAGAAAAACGCATCTAATTCATTTTACCAGAACTTAATACCTGCAATTTTATGTTATGTTTTACCTTTACGCTTTCTGCAGAGTTTATTCATGTAAAGAAGATTCCACTGACTTTTTTCCAGCTAATGCATTTTTTTGTTGAAAGATAAACTGATGCAAGGTGACCAGGTTTAAGACTAAATATTTCCTTGATCCTAGGTAAAACTCTCCTTGTTGTCATCTTTTAAGTTAGACCGAATTGAGCTGTTAATCTCAAAATTTAATATGGTCAATTAGATGTTGCTTATCAGCATTTTCGGCAGGGCTAACCATTGCTCCAGTTGCAAGTGGCCAGAGACCCACACCTGCCCCGCCTGAGCCAACGCTCAAATCCTTGATCTCACTTCAGTGGGTTTTTATACAGGCTGAACTCCATTACAGAGCCACTCTCAATCTGCTAGTAGAAAACCTTGGAGTTTTACACAGATAATTACACCGGATAATCCTTTCTTTCGATTTTCTGTGCTGTCATAACTTCATCTATGTGCTATTTTTGCAGTTCGCTCTGAAGCAACGTGCAATTGGGCTCTAGGTGAGCCAGCTGAGGTAGAAAAGCAGCAGAAATGCAAGACTGCACCACTCATCCACGTGAAAAACCAGGCTAGCTCTACAGAAAACATCTTGGATACGTTAATCACAGCCTGCCAAACTAAGATCACTTGAGCAGTTTTCTCAAATATGCAGAAAGGTGCTGTAAAATTAACTTTTTCAGCTTTTTTTAACGTGCTTTTATCCATACAAGCACAAGCACAAGAAACTTGAAACACTACTGTTTAGGTAATAAGTCACAATTATTTTTTAAATTGAGCATACGTATTTTCCACAAGTGTTAGTTATTACCTCACTAGAAACCTACCTAAAATGTAAATAATTCTATGGGAAATTTAAGGGGTGTGTGTACATAAATCTATTTAGTCTTGTACATACAGTAGTTATCTGAAAATAAATCAACGTAATCCAAAACATAAACTCCCTTCACATAGTAAATAATTACTGATTTATAAAAAGTAATGAAGTGCTGATCCTTTAAAAAGTGTATTTTTAAAAGATTTAAACTGTGCAGAGCTGAATTTTTCAAGATGCTGTGGACAGAAGAAATTCTCCTTGTTCTTTCACTTATTATTGATATTGCTGAAGGAGTTACTCTTATTATACATATGCCACAAATTTAATAATGGAACCAGAAATTCAAAACACATCATCATTCATCATGCAGCACTAGATCTACTAAATCGTTTCTGTATACACAAGCGAGACTAAACAGTTTCACATGAGTGAGGCAACAGTTTGTTTTATTATTTCATGTTATTCAGAAGAAATTGGCTTCAATATTGTATGGACTTCTTCATACAACCAAAAGAATGCAAAACATGACCTGACCATCCTGTGCTGAGCGTACCAATGCTTTATTTTGTCTGCTCTGATGAGGTGACAGTCTATCATTCTCCTTGGGATCTTAACCCGTAGGACAGAGACTGTTACTGTCAACAATACATATCTACCTCCTAACTATGAAAATATAATAATTAATCCATTCTTTTTGGGAAACTGAAGGGCTCAGATAAAACGGGAAACATAGGATAAGAGAAGGTGCTCAAGCAAAGCACCTGGTGTGATGCCACACCAAAACTAGGAATGAAAGAACAAGAACAATCCCCAGTAAGCTGTTTGGAAAGTATATTTGCTTTTGTTGTCACTTAGCATTTTGGAAGTAGGACTGCTACAGCCTTCTTTATTATTAAGTAAGAAGCAGGATGGACAGATTGCAAAGGTTGTAAGGATGTTGATATTTTTTTTTCACTTGAGCAACTTCCATCTCAATGAAAAGGGTTTTTTTAATATACATTATTTAAACCTCATTAGAATGTGCAGAAAGGAAAAAAAAATCTCTTTGCAACCTGCACAACTTCCACACTCTTCCAGAAGGAGGACTAGTCTCACCTCCGCCCCATACACAAGCATACTGAAAAGCAGACAGAATCACAAGTACAAGCACCTACTCTACTTACCTGTCTTATAAGCAAAAGCAGACTGTATGCCATGTGCAGACAAAGCTGGAAACTCTAATTCCAGCCTCTTCCTAGAGTCTAAGATGAGAAAATGTTAATATGCAATAGCACTGAGATTTTACAATTTTGGCATCCAATACTCTTACCTCAGAAATAAAAATTTGAAAAGGACTGGTAACAGAGAGAAATGTAACTTTTTCTTACTCTATTTTTTCTCAGATTAATATTTTCCTTTTATTTCCATTGAGTTTTACATTATTTTTAGCACTACTGTTTTCCATGACATCTTACACTTCCCATTACTACTGTGCTTTTCAAAACTGAAGCTAAAACCAATAAGCTTTTGCTTCATCCTCTTTGATGCAAGCCTTCTAATCTTGCAGCAGCAAGACAGAACACAGTGAGCAACATCCATTTACAGAGCCGTAGAATAACTGCATTGATTTACTAGTAAAAAAGCTGTGCTACTATGGACGAACCTATTCTCCTGCAGGAAGAACTTACACAGAGAGATCAAGAGTTATCATAAACTTACAATCTTCTTTAAAATGATGGAATTTATATTAGACTTGTCATTTATTTAGAGGACTTTTAAGAAAAATGCTCAGATGGATTGTTTTTCCATTACTGAAACACAAACATCAACTGTGAACACAAATACACCTTACATTAACTATAATAATGTATAGATTGAAAATAATGAGGCAGATTGCAAATAGTACACTGGATTATTAATATGAAAAGGTATCTCAAATTTCTGTACTTACTTGGACTGGTTTGTGCTCTGTTAAAGCTCTATTAAATGATGTAGAGATCTGGAAGGTTTCTTGAGGAATACTTCTTAATTTAAAGAAGCAAGATTATATATGGAGCAGGTTTACAATATCTTGTTATTTAAGGGATGGAAATCCTTTGGGGCTTGTTCCAGATCTAGATAATGGCCTTGACTGCAGTGTGCGGTGGAACCAGTAAGGTATATAATGTATACGCAAAACATTTCATGAAGAAATATGTTATTCCATAGGAAAACAATGTAAAAGCAAGCTATGCTACTTTGAGAAAACAAATTGTACTCCAGTTTTTCAGACTGATTAACTAAAGTTCAGTTTCTTGCTCTGAAACCTCATGCTTAAGTTGACATAGCTTCTCCACTTCAGTGATATATAGGTAACACAGTTTAAAAAGTCACCTCTCCCACCTTTTTTTAGAGAACTAAATAGAGGGCAAGGAAGATTTTTGTTTAATTATTTAAATTACAACACATGTGCATGATGTTATTTTATTTATTTTAAGCATTCTTATATTATTCAAACTTCAGTTTAAAATAGGCATCATTGCTAGACTAACTAACCACTGTATTTAAGTAGCCTGAGAAAAGTTTCAAAATATAAGGATCCACTAGGATCAAGCTCTTTAATATGTATGGTGTATACGCAAAAGATATAACGTATGCTTTGCAGAAACTGCAACATGGCTAGCTAATTTGGATTGATCAACCTTAGTATAAGATGTTAGGTAAGTGGATCAATTCCAAATAATATATTGAATTTTTTTACTCCCCTGTTAACTGAGCATAGTTACACATTCAAAAGTTAAGAAATTACACAAGACTTCACTAAGCCATAGGAAATATCCACATGTAAATGAATCTACTAGTATAAGTATATAAAGATATTTAACAAGTCATTACAAAATTCTATCATACCTGTAAACATAGACTGAAGTACTTGGTACACCAGAAAATAATTATGCATAATTTATAATTAGTGGTAAGCATTTATGAAAAATTATGCTGACATCATGGTGTGGTTTTATATCATCTAAAGTAACAAAGAAGTACAGATCTGAAATTATAGCTGGCTTTAAGGTAGGAAATCTGCTTAAGGAAGTGAATGCAGAAGAGTGGTACTTCAGTGTAAGGTCATCCACTCTATAACAAAAGTAACGATCCTATTTCTTCTTTCATTAGAAGTACATTCAATTTATTCTACAGCCTGAATTTCTGATAATTATGTTTTCTTACTTGCTGTAAGGGGTAACTGCTGTGTATAAACATTTCTTTACATTGTAAAAGTACATTAAGACCTATTATCTCTTCAGGAACCATGCCAGAATATGAGTGTCTGGACTCTTGCAGTTTTGATGCTATGCCAAAAATTGTTTAAATTGTCATCCAATAATTGCCAGTAAAAAAAGTAAAAGGCTGTAGGTTAGCACACATAGGCCAAGGGAAGATGTGGAAAGGGATTTAAAACCCGTAGTTGGTCTAGTTTATCGAATTAACAGACAGACAGTTGGACCCATTCACAGGCTAGTAGCCTACCAGTTCACATGGATATTCAGAGCAGATATTTCAAGTTAAATAATATGTAGCCTAATGACAGGTCTCATTTCTAATTATGACTTATACTCCCACACAAGGGAAAAAAGTCCAAAGTGCACCTCAGCCTGCAAGGACTGTGGGTCTCCATCCTTGTCCACCTCCTCACCAGAGGACAGCCTGCTCTTCATAGCTTATTTCTACTTTATCTCTCATACGGGCAAGACTTTAAGAAAGATAGAAAACCCTGTGGGCTACATTAGACGCAGTAGAATTGACCTTCAGAAATCACAGCTTCTCTCTAATTTGTCCAGCAAAACTTGCCCAAGGGCAGCTCTGCTCTCTCATCACCCTTGGTTCCTTTCCTCCTCCAAAATCTAGTCAGGCTGAAACCTCAGCCCGTCTCAACTTCCTGCCCCTCACAAACATTTTGGTAGAACACTCCAGATTTGAACCATCCATTGGACAAGTTGGCAGCACCTTTGAGATCCAGCTTGATGTATTCCAGCTCTGGAGGGAGGAGCAGAAATGAAGCAAGACAGTGCCCGGAGGCTACTCCTGCTTTCTCCAGCCTCCACAGCCTGTGATTCCATTTGCTGCTTCTCTTGCGGCAGAAACACAAGAGGAAATTTTAAATTCCAAATCAAATGGGTTGGTGTAAAAGTAGTATAGAAGAAAAATATGTCTCTAACATAAGCATTTCACTTAGTAACTAATTCTGGTCTCTAACGTGTTTATATATTTTATAGATCACAAGTTTCAGTTTTCTTTTTTTTTTTTTTTTTGACTAAGACTTTAAGAGCCTTCTCATAAATGACAGACTGGGGAAAATTCTCAGTCCACTCATTTTTCTTTAATTCTTTTGAAAGGCTGTGAATTATATATTTCTTAGTCTCCTTTAATTGCATGAATTAAGTCTTTAGTAACATATATTGTCACTGAAAAACTTTAAGGGTCTGGCAATTTTTATCTTTGTTATTCAATGACTATCTTTTCACAAATAAAGAACCATGCACAGCTACTAAAGCAACAGCCTATGGCCCTTATTATTTATTTGAGAACCAAATACTTTCTGACTATTTAAAATACTTTTTTTCTCCCCATTGTTTGGTATCAATCCCTGGCACAGAGATTTTCAAAATGCTGCCTAAGGGATTTAAATGAGAATTATTTTTCTAAGTCTTCATTTTCTTCTTTCAGTGAGCACCCTCAGCCGCTACTCCATCTATTTTCTATTCCATAATAACAGATTAGATTTCTAATTCTCTTTGGGTTACTACATCTCAATTCACTTTTAAAAATGTGGAAGTTAGAAGGAAGCAAAGAAATTGCCAGCTATCAGCGATGTATGCCGCTTCCACGTGCTTTGGATCAGGACAACCTTCATATGCTTCAGTAATGTTTATTAAGAAAAGCACACAAGAATAGGCATAATTTTAAGCACATATCCACAGTTAGGCAGGAGTTTAAATAAACAAATTGGTTTCTTGATTTGGTACCCAAAGGAAATATTTGCAATATATGGATTCTTAAAGATGAAGATGAGTGCAAAATGGGATTTCATAGGTAAATCTGGTCATTTCTCTGGGATTCAGATCAATAAGAATTATTCATCTGCATAATTTTGAAAATTAAACCCATTCACCACTTTTAGCACTTAAATAACTTAAAGGAAATGGACACTTAACAATAATTTCAGTAACTGAGAATACTCAACATTAAAGGCATTCTTTGGCTGTTATAGTTCTTTCAAATGCTCTGTTAATGGTTCTGGTTGCAAATGAGGTCCTTATGTCCAAAGAAGAACTGGAGAGGCTGCAGCTCAATTACCTCGGAAAGATAATTTTCCAACACGTTTTTACTTACATATTTAAAACAGCCTCCAAAAACTTCAGTATTTTTATTTACTTAAAAGCTTTAATGAGATAGCTTATTTTCTACCAGTTCTAAATTATTTAGGCAGTTCTTGCTGTGTCAGCCACACAACACTGAAACTTCTTTTTAGGCAGAGATTGCCTTTGTGGTGGGTGAGTGTGAAGCACTTCATAAGCCCATGGACAGCGTCCCATATTCTGCTGAGACTCAGTGGTGTTCCTCTCAAATATTCAAAATGCTGGCATTTCCCAAGAATTAGAAAAAAATTCTGTTGTGGGAATGAGAAGATTCACTATAGAAAAACAAGCCGTAACTGCTAGAAGTTGCCATTTTCAGTGGCATCTCAGGGATGACATTGACTTTCTTTCAGATACGGTTTGAGAGTAAATCTCTCTGTTAACCAGCGTGGGTTATATTTGTAAAATTCACTGATGTGAGCCACTTTTTGTCACTTCTGTCATTGCTTACTCTAACTTAATAGGATTTACAGTGTATTATACTACCAACTATACAAAATGTATAGTTTTATTTTCAAAATTTGCAGAGAAAATATGGTTGGACTCGATGATCCGGTGGGTCGCTTCCAACCTGGTTATTCTATGATTCGATGATTCTATGATTTACTGGCATTTCACTCATATTTGAATTTTTCGGCATTTGCCCTTGTCCTGTCTTATAAAAATGACTGCCAGTCCTACTATTACCATTTTCTATCTCTGGAATGTGCAATTATATTTTGACATACATCACTGATCCTTTTAATTATTATTATTTTTTCTAATTGGATGAATTTCTAATACAACTTAAAACTAATGGTTTATAACCATGCATAGTTTGTAGCTCACTGGATAGCATAGGTGATCAATAATTTTAATAATCTTGGCTACATTTGCATGCCACTATTTTATAACATTAACTATAAAATGAAAGAAATGAAACCCACAAATCTCAGTCAATTACTGAAGCTGATAATCTGTTCTCAAAGTGAATGAGCCAGATGCTCAGCTAATTTAAATCAGGCCAGCTCACTGATATTTACATCAAGTCAGGAGTCCTTTATCAATCCCTTTATCTATATATATAAAATACATAAAAAGGGCTTTGTGGGCAAAACCTGGTTTTATATGACCACTAATTATACCAAAGGTTGCAGTATATAGCAAGGTACACAACACTATAGAAGGAAAGAAATCCTGACTCCTTATTTTTATCATTTACATACTGAAATAAATATTATTATATCTACATTTTCAACATTCATCTTTAGGACCAGATGTCATCAGGCAGCAAAGTACAAGTTCACCATAAATTACTAATATTTCAAACATGATTTCTGAAATGTACATTTCTCTAAGAGAAAGTGTTAAAGAAAATACTAAAACCTTCAGGGGAAAGTTTAAGAGCTCTCTTAAAAGCCTAATTGCTCCCTTCAGAGACATTAAAATCTATTGAGTAAATACTTATTTATAGACTTTTTAATTGGCGGATTACACTAACAGATATTAGGATATATTTTAAAGGCAAACATATTGACCTTGTAGACTCCAATGCCTCCTTATATTTAGCATATTTACTGGCAGAAAATTCTATAATTCTAATTACTAGTGTAATTGAATTTTACAGCTTCTACAAGATTGAGTTCATATATATATTTTTTTAAAGAAAATACTGGCAAACTGTGTCTTTTCTCTAATAAACCATTAGAGACAGGAGCATTTCAACACTATTTTCAGCAGTCCCTAAGCATTCAGGAGCTTAGCTATTTATTTTATGCTTAATTCCTGAATTAAAGCACAATAATAATAAAAACCTGCATTAGCAAGCAAATTCAGTCCTTGGGAGTAAGCTGAGGAGGGCGATCTATCATTTTAAAAGAGGGTAGTGGGAGCCTGGACTTAACATTGCGGACCCACGTGGTATAATGTGCAGATAACTCCTTCACCATTTTTTAACCTTTTCATAAATTAGAACAGATAATGACAGTAGTCAAAGTATCAAGGAAGACAGAGACTAGTTATGGAGTGGGAAGAAAAAAATCCAACAATCCAAACACCAAAAAACTCAGAATGCAAATGAGAGAAACAAAGGGCATAGCCTGGGGCAGGAAATATTTTTTTTCCCACTCATAGTGTGTTTCTAGGGGTTTATGCTCTACTGCTTTTTTTCAGATGCTCCATCAACAGTTTTACATATGGGAAGCCCCTTTAGTAATTAATTGTATTTTGGTGAAGAACAACTAGGGAATTGGCAATGAAGAGCCAGATAGGACAGACGCTTTCACTATTGTGCTGTAAGTGATGAAGACAGTATGGTTTGGCTGATCATCTAATAACTGTGTTTCACACATCTCTATGTGGTTACTAGATAAAATTCTCTCCTTGTAAGACGCCTGTGAGGTTAAATTTTCTTTTTGCACAGGATAGGAAAAAAAAGATTATACTGATAGCTGCTGGGAAGGGCAGACCACCTCTGGTAAGGAGGGATAAGTGAAAAATATCACTGGTGAGTATGGAAAGTAGATTCCATCAAAGGTGGTAGAAAAGTTTGCAGGTCGGTGGGTTTTGCTGCCTTTCAACAAAGCTAGATTTATAAAAGGCATGGTCAGATGGATTCCACCAGCAATAAGGAGTTAAATATTAAAGCCCTGATCCCCAGCTTAGTCATTCCTCGGTAGCAGTGACAACAGGCAGTAGAGGTTATTGAACTGGGTAAAAAGACAAATGTGTTGCTTCCTTCCAGACATGGTGAGTATTATGCGTCATTGTCAAAAAGCCTGAATAAAAGACCTTGTCTCAGCAGTATAAATCCTCTGTGCCTGTACCACATTCATGAAATTTTTGAGTGCAAACCTTGTGTGGAAAGTTACTATATTTAAAAAAATGGCTGGTTAGGCAGCCACGCCAACTATTGACAGCAATCTTGAAAATGAACCAGGCTTGCCAATGTGGGTAGCAGCTGTACTTTGCAACACTTTCTGTAACTCAGAAATAGTAGGTAAGGAAGAAGCAAGATGACAAGGCACAATAAATAAGGCACTGCTATCTCATGCAGCCACCAGCACAAGGCAGAAGTCTTGAGACCACCATGCTTGCTCCTGACACTGAGTGGCTGTGTGCTTACAGCCAAATCATGGCAATTCCCAATGTCTCCTTTTGCATTCTTTTTCTTTCTCTCTTCTCATTCTAAGTGCAAGGAAAAGAGCAAAACCAAAAATCACCACGACAACTTGGGGTCTGCATCTTGCCTTCCTCTTAGGCTTTTACTACTATCTGAAAGCAAGAAAACAGAAATGGAAACCTCTCATGACCAGATTTCAGAGCTGCTGGCATGTTAAGGCAGGAGCAGTAGCTGATATTGCTAAAGTCTAAGAAATTATTTGATCAGATGATGCAAATGTCTCCTTTCATATTCCCCGCCCCCACCAAGATGAGCATGTGTCATTTTTGAGTTACAAGGCATACATATAAGAACATTCAGAACCTCAAATCTTGTGTATATATTCTATCATACATATGACATATATATGCCATATACAAGCATACATTATCTTTCCACATTCCAAAGCAAGCAACACACAGGCAACCTGTGAAAGCCATGTTTTACCTATGGATGGATACAGATTCTCTGAACTGATGGGACAACGAGTTTTATAAAGAAACATACCCAAGAAAGCCATGTCTTCCACCAATTCTATATAGAAAGACTTTACAGAATCGAGCAACTGGTTGCTTATGAGGTGATAGAGAAAAAGATATCCAGAGAGAAGAAAGAAATGTGAAAATGCAGAGGCAAAGATTTACAATTAAAAAGGCAGGAGAGTGATTAAACGTAGATAAGACAAATCTAAATCAAAGAAGATCTAGTTTTCATCTAGTGCCACATAACATTTGCTCATTAACTTTAGGAAGCAGCTAATGTTGAACTGATTTGTCTTATGAGTTGCTGATGCTACAAATTTCTGAGTTTTTTTTCCTGTATTTTATCTTGTTTTGTTTTTCTCAGAGTCTAGTTATAAGATTTTTCAGGTTTCGATAAACACTCCTGAATGTGCTGCTTACAAGATGCTATTAACATACTAAGAACTTCTGGAAAAAGCAATAACAGAAACAGAGAAATAGGATCAATCCACACTTAAAAAGGCTAGATATTGAAAAAAAAAGCCTTATGAACTTAGCAGAGACATGTATATGCACAACTAGGGGAATGAAAAAACTACTATATGCCCTGCTGTTGCCTTCCACTGTTTGATATTGCTGCAGTTGTACAGCCTCAATCAATCATCACAGCAACTTTAACTCTGTAATACTGTGCTTTTATCTTTCTTTCTGAAACTTATGAAAAAGACACCCACTTACTTCTTTCCAGATGCCAGCATATAATTTGTGTGGTTACCTCTGTATTGCCAACAAATTTTTTAAAAAGTAAATGAATTATTAATCAGGAGCTAGAGATATTTTCCCTGGATCAAAAGTGGACTGCTTGGACAAGTCATTTTACTCTGTTTCCCCCTTCCATTCTTTGTTATACTTGTTTCTCTATTTTACAAACTGTTTGGTAGCAAAGTCTGCTTCTTTTAATGTTATTAGGGACACTAGAGAAATTATCTTATCTGGAGATTCACATATTTGTTCTGATTCAAATGTAATTGTGAGGAAAGTCATGTCTGTCTTTATCAATCTACATTCTAGTGTACGTTGGCATTTTACATGAAAAAAAATTACCTTTGAAGAGTAGTAAAATTGCATTTTTGAATTTTAAATTAATTTTAAATGGTAAGAAAAAAGTACTCAAATTTTGCTCTTTTAAGGATTCAGGATTACTTTAAACATCTGTGTGTTACTTCAGCTACATATTTCTATACTTCTTACTTCCTAGTGGCTATTGAAATAGAAAAAATAAGTTCTCTGTCTTTCAGATGCCACATAGAAATGAAAAACAGTGTTTATACAATAAAAATGAAACAGTATTTCTACACCAATCACCCTGAAATGTTAGCCCTTAGTTTTTCCATTTCATTGGAATTTTGGAAGAAGGACACAGACAAGTCCTATGGGAAAAAAGCATCCCATCTCCTAACAATCAAGAGGAAACAAAGTATGCCATTTGCTTAAGGATGGTGCATTCTGCACTTTCAAGAAAGAGAAAATCCCTTGTGGGTAGTGCATACATTTTTTATAGTTTGCTGATGAACTAGTGATACACTGGTATATAAAACATCAGCAAAAATCCCACCCACTGATGTGCTTCATCTGACATGTTGCAATTGTCACATGAAGGTTGCCTCTTTGTCCATCAGTGCTTATTTCTGATATTTTCTGATACTGTGTTTCCAAAAACAAAAAAAAAGAAAGAAAAAAAGAAAAGCAAACAGGAGTGCTAGATTGGAAAAGACAACATACTTTTAAAACAGTGTTTAGTGTAACGCTGCGTAATATTCTGTACTGCTTCCTTTAGGCACTGCTGAAAGGGTCTGGAGCACTTAGGCATGCAGTTGTCCCATTTGAGGTGATAGAGCTGCTTCAACATGATAAATTCTTTCAAAGGCAAGTATAAACAACCTTTGATTCATATACACTGAAACTTGTTATAAGTAACGAATGGTTTAGATGGAACACATTTAGCACTGTCTCGCAAAGAACATTTATTACAAACATACTACAACAGCTGAAATGGTGGCAGATAGCATACCATCAATCAGAGCAGACCACCAAAACAAATTGTGCCTCATAAACTACTTTAATATGTCATGGAGCTTCCAAATATACATCACTGATCAATTTGTTACAAAGCCTAGGCCGCTTTTTCACTGACAAGTCAATGACATTTGGTATTTTCATTTACGTGTGATATCACAATGAATCTAAGGACTCTATTCACCCAAAATTAGGTGTCTGTGAGCACTGGCCTTTAGCACTTCTCATACTTACACTATTTGGCACACATGGATCTTGGTAATGACGCCTGTCTACAAAGACCCATTTGCCAATGTACTTTGTATACTTTAGCAGCTTCTTGCTAACAATTTCAAGTACTCAAGCTGCAGTTCCCTCTGAATCCATGCAAAATTTATGGCCCATACTGATAAGAGAAGGCAGCAACACAGTAGCAGTTTTAAAGGGCATATGTTACATGCTGGAGAACAGATTTTTCAAGTCATTTTGAAGAAGTGATAGAGGAAGGTACTTCTACTTCTTCTCTTTCAGTATCAGCAGAAATGCTTATAAAATAGTTCTGAAAAATAACAGCAAAAAAACACCTCTATATATTTGGTCTGTCAGCCTGCACAGTCTTAAAGGTTCTGCATTTCTCTTGGAAGGTCTCTACTAATTTTTTGATATCCAAAAAAAGTTTCTTTTCCAGTTTGAGAGTTAATCAAGCACAGTGCAAAACCTCCCAAAGTTAATGCTTCATTCTCCAACTCAATGTCCTTCTAGTGGTACAAATGATACAGAAATCACAACTGGACTTAAGAAAAATGCCTAAAAGCTGGAAATACAGTATTGTACCTGTCTGAAATTCTAAAGGAGTTTGGAATTTTATCAGATTTTTTTTTTAGTTTGGCTTGAAACAGTGATACCACTGGCCCATTCAGTTTTAAATGTCAAATGTTACCATTTAAGCACTATAATGTGTCATTGATCTGCATGTTAAGCATCAATTGAAATCAATGGCCTATTCCATGCAAAAATCAATGGTAGACTATAATCCTAAATAAGTATTCTACAACAAAGCTCTGCAATGCCACCTTGATTTCAGCCTTTCATATGTGGCTACTGAAGACAAAATATTTATTAATATAATACTAGTACAAAGAAGAAAAGCATACTGATAAAATTAATAGCAACTGTGGTGGCATTTTGAGTGTTAATAGTGCAATTAATTAATCAAAACACTTCTAACACTTTCAGAGGATACTATAGGAATAAATAAAAAAGACAACTCATTATGATTTTCCTACGTATGCAGTAACAGTTCTATATATCCTAGATTTATGCCAAAGCCACCACTGAAGTAATACCTAGATGACATCTATTATGACAACTGAATAATTCCTTATCATATTGAGATCCAAGCAAACACTCATCTTCAATAGTACAAGCCATCATGAAAATTTTGGGTTGTAAAGCCTGAAAGAACCATAAATGGACAAACAGACAAAGAATCTGTCTGTCCAGATTACATTTCTAAGTCATTGCCAGCTATGTGGACAAGTACTGAAAGGATCTCTGTTGGGTAGCCCTAAAAATTCTGCTTTAACAGTGAGTTTCATGATCAACTCAGAGATGCACTGCTGAGTGCAGCAGAAAGAGGGAGTGCACACAGCTCTGGTTCAAAAGGAACATAACATGTCATGACTTAATAGTGTTTGATTTCTCCCTAGTGTTTTTTTAAGGCTAGAGAGTTGACCCCCTTCCTCCCTTGGTGTTTGACTGTTGACATCTCAATGTTCTTTCTTGATTAACCAAACCTCATCCTCAACTTCATTCCATAAACTAGGTTTCTAAAAGAAGGCTGTTGTTACTTAGGAAAAAAAGAAGAAGAAAGAATTGGACAAGACAGCTACATAGAACATTTAGTGAGATAGGGGGCTAAAATCCCACACCAGGCTTGGCAGCTGTGATAATGATGTATAATTTAATTGAAGCTATACTGTGATCCTCAATAGGACTTCAGACCTTTTCCCATGTTTATGTATTATTCAGGCTAATGGCAACCCTGAAATAGAAAAAGCTTCTTATCTCTTAAAACTTTTATTGCAGTGAGTTCAAAATGCGCAAAGCTGAGTGCTGGTCCGTGCGCTTTAATGCAAAGTGAAAGGATGTCTTTTTCAGCCCATTTTAGCGTTGCTGTCTTGGCAAAGAGACAGATGTGATTGGATGCCTTAGAAACCAGGGATGCAATGGCATGCATGAGAAATTTAAAGTTTTGAGTTATTTTTGAACTTAAAATGTCTTAGTTCTGTCTGGCCATTACTTGTTTTCACTTTTTTGCCCTACAAGTTCATAGAAAAAAAATAAATCCCATTAGACAAGACAAAAATCTATAACAATCAATAGAAATGTCATCTCCTTTGCATTTTGAGTAAGTTAACTGACAGCTCTTGCTGCAGCTTTAACACAGTTATAAAAGCCTATACTTACAGGATTTTCAAAAATTAACAGTATAATTTACTAAAAGATGACAACCTACTTTTTAGCAGTTGTGTAAATTGGTACAAACTTATCCTGTAGACCAGGCAACAAAGAGGACCAATCTTCAAGTTGGTCTTCTGTCTATGCACACCTTACACATGGAGGGGAATAGAGGAATAACTCAGGAATATTCATAGGAAGCTTTTGTTTCCAGACATTGTTTATATCATAATGCAAAATTGGAACCCAACACAACATTATACATATACACACGCTCACATAAAAAAATAATATAAAGGTAATAAAATAATATAACCCCAAATAACATCTGAGGAAGATGGTGTTGACCACGTGTCAGTTAAGGATTCTTCAAATTATTTTTCTTTCCAAAGGCATAGCAAAATATCACCCTGTGCTGACTGTCTGTAGTTTTTCTGGTGATTGAAGACACATATAGATCATCTTACAATCTTTCCCAATAAGCAAAGACTATGTAATTGTCGTGAAACATACCAGTCACTTCTCTATTTCTGCTGAAGAGATTATGAACAGATACATTTAGAGCTAGCAACTGCCCTTGCCATGAATCAAAAATGCATACTGCTAAACTGATTTAGGGCTTCAAACTACATTATCTGTAAAATGAAATTACCATGTTCATTGTTCGAAAAAGAAATTGAAAAGACCAATACAGATCAAGCAAATTTACATGCATAATACATTATATTATCCTGTGTTCTCAACACCTCTCACTTTCTCTACATGAGCTGTACTTTTTTAGAGCACACACCAGCTTTTACAACATTGCTTTTGTTTAAACTAGGATTTGAGCAAGTTTATGAATCAGCTGTAAGCACCAGAGAATATACCAAAGACAATGCATCTTCTGTAATTTGAAAGGTACAAAAACTCTTTCCAACTACTGTGTTCCTTTCAGGTTAAATGGCAATATTATACCATTCAAGGGCGCCAGAAAGGGAAGTAGTGAAGATGCTGAGCCATATTTTCCAAAGAATATAAAATAGGCAAAGCACATTGCTAGGAACATATATGTGCCACATGTTCCTCATGGTCTGCAATACTGACTCTATCTCTATAGGAATAAGTCAAGGTAACATTTCTTAATAGTAATATTTTTCTATTTAAATAGAGCTACTAAAACTATCTGAAATAAATTAAGACCTCTCTGATAAAGAACCTCTGTAGATAATAATTTGTAAAATGTCTTTTAAGACTAAGAAGACAATTGAGAAGCAGAAGAAACTGTGCACTGAGCATGAAGATCAAAGAAGGAGAAGATGAAATACAGCATAGCCAACATTCAGATATAAAAATGCTGGTCAGTGGTGCCCAGGAGCTGTAATGCAGAACAGGCTCTCAAGGCAGCCCAGGGAGTGAAATTCTATTAATTTGGATTTAAAAGATAACCTATACTGGGCTACGGTAGAAAGAGTTAAGTAAGACCAAATTAACCAGAGAATTTCTCCTCCTCACAATAATAAAACCTATGTATTAAAAAAATAATTTTTAAAAGAATAATCAGAAGTAGAGACTGTAGATATTTGTCCTAAAACACAAAGAGGCTGAAATTAAGTTCTATGTAAAAATTATCCAACAGGGTTTTTTCTCAGAATACAAAAAATCCTTTCTTTGGTGGAGTGTCTCTGTCTTCATACATTGTACCAGGAGGGTCCATAAGCAACTTTAGAGAAGTTACATCCATAACTCTAATATAAATCTATTCTTCAATTCCCACAACTTTCCTCTTTAAAAGATATTTTTCATTCAACACACACAATTCAACAGTATCAAGTAATTAATTAAGAGAGATTGATTTCTTCACTTCTCTTCCTATTTTTCTTTTACTGCTCTTCAACCGTCAAAAATTGAAGAAGTTTCTGACTTAAGCCCCAGTTTAAGGAAATAAAACTTCTGCAAAGTACAGAGTCATTCCTCATTTTTTTCCCCCCAGTGACTACCAACAGCAAGAACATTACTCACATTTCAAGACTGTCACTTTTTTAATGCAGAAACCAGAGTCTAGCAGTGGAGAAAATAAAACTTGAAAATGTGAAAACTGACTATTGTCCAGATTTTTAATGAACCTTTTATCCCTCACAATGCTCTGTAACCTTAAATTATTTTAAGTACATATTCGTTCTTTTTTTATTAAACATGTATTCCTAATCTAAGTTTTATGATATCTCTGAAATTACTTTACACATAAATTGAAAACTATTGAAATAAGTGATTCTTGACATCAGGGCATATTTTAATTGATTAAGGTATCTCCCGTCTTAGTGTATGAAACTGTTTCAAGTCCATGGATAATCAAATGTACAGACAACAACAGCTCATTTAGACCCATTACAAAACAACAGATAGCAAATAAGGATTGCAGATAAATTCTCAGGCTTTACCAGAGAGTCACAAGCAGTATAAAAGCAGCTTAACCAGTGGGAACAACTCTACATCAGTGGGAACAATTCTTCCTCTGTCTTCATCAGCCTCAGGATTTTTCTCTTCTTCAGATCAGCCTTTCCCCAGCTGCCTAGATCTGTTACTAGAAAAGCATTACCTGGTGAGAACTGGAGTAATTAACTATCAAATATATGATATTACAGCTAAGATTCAAGAGTAGATTCTCCTTTCATTTGAAATGGCATAATTACATTACTCCTGCCTATAACAAATACAAGAAAGTTGCTGATTATGTCCCAGTTATTACCAGGCACACCCCAATAAATAGCACGACACAGCAGTTTTTCTCAAGCAAGTACAAGAAAAAACACTATCTTACATTTGCAGAAGATAGTTAACCAGGGGCATTCCCCAAGGGCTTCTGTATAGCGTGCCAAATTTTAAATCAGAAGTAGCAGATTTCTTATACCAACCACTTTCCAGAAGGAACACTGAATGTAATGACTGAAGAATAGTCTCTCCCAGCATCTTTTCAGGGTATAAGAGAAATTCAGAACAGTGTCTATGATTTCTCAAAGTAAGCGCCGCTAATTACATTTAGTACGACAATGGAATGCAATTTTCCAACAGGTCAGTAAGATTTAAAAATACCACTGTAGCATGCTTTTTTAAATAATCAACCTAAAATTTGTTTGTTGTCTTTATTTGGACATGTCTGACATGAGTTTTCAATCATTTCTTCCTGCAATACCTTTCTCTAATAATTTGAAAGACTCTTTCCCATCACAGTGGCACGCTTGAATTTCATGAAATTTGTCTCTGAAATTTTTCATAATTAAGTAGGTTAAACTTCTTCAATGACTCTCAAAAACATTTTCCACAGTTTTCAGAGTAATTTTGTGGATTTTTTTTTTCATTTCCTCCATTTTTTCCACATCAAATACTATGCTCTCTTCCATTTCTTTTCTCAATAATTCAGTATGTAGGAAGAAAAGCATTTGCTCATTTACTCCTGCTTACAGAGCTAAGGATTCCTTAATATCTGCTTTTCCACTGTCAGTACACAATTGAGCTATAGCCAGGTTAAATTACTGAGTCAGAGGCAGCAATCTTGAGCAATGGGCTAAACCTGGGATGTTTTCTCTCTAAACACTTTTGAAGTGAAAAACACTTTTGAAGAACACAAAAAATCCAGCTAGCAGAAAACTAATCATTAACTAAAACAACCTGCAACATTAACAGGAGCACTGGGCTGTCCTTACTCCTCCCCCTACATTGGAAAGATAGTGACGAATAAGAGCTGGCTGATCCTTGGCACCATCATAGATCTACCTGTACCTGGAAAGGCAGCAGGAATTGTACCAGTGAAGTCTCACTACAAATTATGTGAACACAGATTTGGCACACCTGGAAGGAAACAGGGAGGCTGCAAATTCAGTTGGTATTCAGAGGGCATAGGAACCTGGAGGAAAGAGGAGCTTCACACTTATTTATACCAAATCCTTGATTTTTGTGAAGGCTGAGAATCCTTATCTTTGTCAGATTCTGCTGGGTGATCAGCATCTCTGGGAAGGAAATTAGATTTTTCCACTCCCTTTTTTTTTTTCTGTTACCTCATTAAAGTTTCCTTATGCAATGAAACAAAATAATGAAAAACACAGGTTTTGAGGGAAAATCTTAGAAAAGAGAAAAACTTTTTGATGTTTCTGAATTACTGCAGTTCACTTCTCTGCGCAATACACACATGCAACCATGAATTTGATTTACTGTTTAGCTAGGATAAGAAGATGAAGTTTCAAAACTAGTAGGATGAAATCAGTGCTAAGATAAGAGCTAACACAATTTACCTGAGAATAACATTTTATGATTTAGATATAAATGCTTGAAAAAGTCATTTCTATTGGAGGTGCCGTCATTCTTGAACAGTAGCTGTAAAACATCAGAAGCTTTCCGTTGCTGGAAATTCAAGTATCATTTACCAAAACTAACTCGTGTAAAAAAATTCATATAGCTCCCCCAATTCTGAATGTATTAAACAAAGGAGTTTTCATGGAGGTATTTAGCACTGGTGCTGGAAGAAGTAATGCACTCTAAGTACTCTTCAGAGCATGCTTTGAACTAAAAAAATCAATTTTTTTTAACCAACAAATATCATTGTCTTTCAAAACTGCTAGAAAGAGAAAGCAAAAAGAACTTTTCCTCAGACACTCTGATATGTGTTAAAGCCTGTTTATAACTTTGAGTCTCCAATCTGTGCTCTTTAAACATCTAACAGGCAATTTACATGAGTTCATTTTATTTGCGGATCTAAGTAAGAGGGTTTTACTTGTGCTTGCTAGTTTTCTAATGTCAATGATGGTTCCAAAATCTATTTTAAGAAAAAATGAATGCAAATAACCAAAGAAGAGAGATGTGTATGCATGTGTGGAGGTGGCCAGTATTTAAATATTCCTTCTATTTTATAACTGTTTGATCAACATACTTTTTAATATGATAGCAAACATTTCAAGCAAGGCTCCAAGTACAGGATGTGGACATAAGATTCAAGGGAAGGTGCCATCTTATTAAATCTTTTTTTTTTCTTTTTCTTCTGGATAATCCAGAGCTGCAGGCTGAAGTTACGTATCAGCTTGAATCAAGCCACAATTGCAACCTCTTTTCTTCTATTGCGGCCATAGTTTTGCTGTGTACTAGGCTCACCTGTGACCTGAAAGCATGTAAATTAAGGGATTCCATCAACTAGATGAATGTTAACCTTTCTCTGATAGCTGGATTAACTTCCTGAGTAGAGGTGCCAGTAGATCTGCACATGGAAAAGTACTGTCACCAGTGGCAGAAGTGGAGGGAGACCATGCAGCCAGGACTGGCAAAGGCTGAAAGAGACTCTGGAAACCTGTCTTAGGCTGTCTTCATCTGCCAAAGTACAGCAATCTCTTCTCAATGATGGCTGGAAATGCTCTTCTAACTTCCAGCCTGCATTTATTGCTTACTGTTTGTTTTTGTGCCAACACTGGTCTGTTCTTGAGTAGATGTCACAGCTTCCCAGCATTTGTTCCCTCCTGACTGGAATAACCCCATCATTTTTCCTTCCCAGATGGAAAGGAACTTTCACAAACTTGGTTTTCCATTGCCCTCATCCTTGTCGTCTCCTCCTGTATGAGTTTGAATATGGGTTACTAGACTTCTGTAAAGTATTTCAAATGTCTTCAAAGATGAAAATTAGACATGCAAAGGCTGTATGTGCCAAAAAAATATGTATGGGAAGTTTCATACACCAGCAGAGTCCTTTTGAATTCGGATTTCACCCTGAAGAAGGTGGTGTGAAAGATGGTGCAAAAATTTGCTTATTTTCATGGGATAAGGGTTAAATCAACTTTAAAGAAAATAAAAATTTGAAAAAACCAGTTGATTTCTCAGTCAGCATCCAAAAAAATCCTCATTTTCCTTTTAAGTATATTCAAAGCAAAATTATAAGAATTTCTTCAGCACAGGAAGTCACATACTGTGTGTAGTCACACACTTTTATATACTTGCAGTCAGACTGAAACTGCAGATCTGCGCTTACAGTATCCGGTTTCTAAAATTAGGTTTTGAGGTCCTTATCTATGCACAAGTCACCTCCTTAAATATATATTGAGATTCCTCTGAAGTTACCAGAAGTTGTGAATTTTCATTACTGCTCAGAATTAGGATGATTCTATGAAATCTAGGGAAATTATTTTAGGACCCTGAGTATGAAACTTTTGGTCAGCATTTTACAAGCTTTTCTAATGTACAAGTGTATAGCAGTCTTCAAGTCTCAAGACTTCAAGTCCCATGATTTAATAAATACTGTTAATCATACAACATAAAGTATTCAGAAAGAATTCATGCAGTTTATCCTTGAAGTTCCATAAAACAAATTACTTAAATTAGATAAATGGCAAACTATATAAAGTGTTCACCCCAAAATTAAATAAGCTACACAGTGAATCATTCCAGCACAACTGACTATGCTTTCGAAGTGTTGCAACTCAACAACCACACCAAAGGCTCTGCCTCATCAGGTCTCACCAGACCACTCCTGCCTCACAAACCTTTATGAGTTTCCCCATGGGGCAAATGAATAGTATTGTTGAGCGGCTGCCAAGATGACATCTAAACATCTATAAGAGTTCATGATTCTCTTGATGTGTGGGACTTCAGGACCATGCTGAGACTCTTGACTACATATGTAGACAATCTTGAGGTCTATTTGCACCAAACTCATTGTGTATGCACCACAAAGTTGTTCTACATGCAAATGTCCATGCACCTGAGATATCTGGGTGTCCAGAGCAACCAGACACCTAGCAGCAGTCCAATAACAGACCTCCAACTCTAACATTGCAGCCATTACTCCAATAATCTAATATTTTAACTCCATATTTGGAAGGTCTGAAGGGTGGCTGGTTTCTGTATGGAAGGAATTCTACAGAAATTTGATCTTCTGAGCTAATATATGAATTCTACTTTTAAAAACACCTGAAGTAGTGTTAATGGATTACACACATCCTAAATAATACCTATGCTGATCCATCTGCAGGGTCAGTGAAAGAATCTCACAAATACAGCTTTACACTGTTCTTACTAGTAATACCTAGCCAGTGACACCTAAGATTCCTCACACTAGTATCTTTTGCCATAAAAATAATTAAACTACCAAAGAGCTGAAATTTGAATTGAAATATAGCACTGTGTCAGTTGCATAATAAACTTTGATTTAGTCATTAAAGACATTACTGCTTCACTTCCATGTAGACACAAAGGACAGGCACTGTCCTCATCTAGTTCTGTGGAGTGCTGCACTGTGGTTGCATTTTATATATTTTTATTTTCCAGTTGGATCATAAGTAAGTCAAATTACGCTTTTAGTCTGAAAAATGTAAATTATTCTGGTGAAGCACAAGGGAGACCTGAGCAAATGCTCCCTTGGGGAAAAGGCATGCTTAATTTACATTTGCCAACCCCGGGTCTGGTCCTTTCCCTCTGAAGTCTTTTTATCTCTTACTCTTCTTACCAACCCCAGAGGCCTTTCTTCACTTGTGTGGTGTTACCAGCACTGTTGGTGCATTGCTATTACACCGGGGCACCTTGGGGCATGAATGGAGTCCCTCACTGAGGTTCATCTCACTCCTGAGAACTATCCAACTATAGCTTAGACTACAGCATTTCAGTTGGGGTGGATGCTGGCCCACCAGATGGACCCAGTACTGTTCCTTAGGCCACTGTGTAAAGGGTCAGGCTCTTCAAAATTGTCTGGTGGCCTGGGAGGACACAGCCCAGACCAAACACTTGAGTTGTTTTCAAGATAAGTAGTGGTTTAACATCTGCCAAGCATGGTGATTGTCCTCATGCTCTTGCTTTCCTCCTCTGAATCCTTACTATCACACAAGCCTCCACACAGAATTGTAAAATACACTCATGTCTACTAGAAGACAAACATCATGCATGCATGATTTCGTTCTCCCCGTGCATTTTCCTGTTTGCCAGATGAGGTAGCACCCAGACACAACACATGGTGACTTTTGCATATAGGCACTGGCCTGCCCTTGACAGGTCCTCAACAAGGCTGAGGTCACAGCAGCAACGGGCCCTTTGGCAACAGCCCAGACAAACAGTCCCACTCAGACTGGCCTGTGGTGCTTATCCAGTGTGACATACTACATAGATTCAGGGGATGTTTGATATTGTGAGGTCTGTGAAAGGGAATCACTACTCCAATTTTCTGTGGTCAGGAGTTACAATTACTGTGGTATTAGTATGAGTGAAGTGTTGGGAAGGGTCCTAAGCATGACACAAATGGACAGCTTATTTCCTAGTTTCCAAATTCTCCCAGATGCCACTGGAGAGACACAAAGCACATCCATGTGCATATGGATGGATACACTCAACACTGAATTTCCCTCCCTGCCATGATATATGACAAGGTGAATACACTGCGGAAACAAATTCAGGAGGGGATAGGCATTAGCAAGGTTTGAAATCTGCTTTCCAATTTAAGGTAAACTCAAAAGAGTACTTAATCTTCTTTTCTCAGTTTTTTGTTCTCCATACTATAAATCCTTCTTAAAAACTCGAACCATGGTGTGTTATTTATGCTCAAAGGGAAAAAGAAAATCCACTTGATTTGTACTTTCAAGGTACTACTTTTAGACTCCAGTTTATCTCGATCATTAGTTTATAAATCCAAGTTTAAGGCACATTTAGATATTGCATTCCAATGAATTGTTTGGAAAGGTTTTCTGGAATGCAGACTTAAAAACAGCTAGAAAAGAAAATGGTATCTTTACATTTCTCCAGGCCTACATATGGGACTCATTTCACTCCCTGACACCTGACATCGCAACTACATCAGAAGGTGATTTCTACCCATAATTCCATTCATTTTAGTTTTATGTGGCCATCCATTTTTTTAGCAAAAATTCCAAAAAGAAAAATAGAGGTCAATGGAGCTATTTTTCTTATAAATTATATAGAGAACTAAACAGCAAAACCACAAAAATGTCTTCTCAGATCTTGTAACTTCCTTTTCTTAATTATACCAGAAGAATTCCAGATTCATTAGCCTGCACTTGGACGGATCATGATCAGGCCCTAGTCAAAACACAGAAAACTAGCACTTTCCAATGATGCTTATACTTTGCAGCAAACAAAACAAAATGTGGTCCAGAAACTTCAGAGGATGGTCTAAATCAGCTATTGCTGTCCACCATGGAAACTGACTTCAGTATAGCTATGTTATGACTTATATCATGTATGTCCAGATGCAAGCATCCAGCATCAACTTTCCATTCTGAACAATATAGCTGTAAGTTTGTATACAGGTGTCAGACTGTCCAGAACCTCCTATATTAAAAAAAAAACCCAAAAAACAAAAAAAAAAAAACCCAAAACCCCAAAAGTCTCTGCTTTCATTTTGGGATGAGCTTTCTAGTGTGCTCCAATGGAGAATTTTGTATGCTGAAATTTCACCCAATGACACCACTAATTCCAGGAGCACACAAACAAAAAGAACTCAAATCATTGTTGTAGAAGCAAAACCTGCTCCTTAATGTTTAATGGACTGGGAGGAACATGTAATATGTTTTGGAAGTCAGAATCACTTCAAAATACATGATGCTAGAACACAGATTCTGACAGATCTTGAACTTGAAACTTCTACTTGAAAGTACACATCATCTTGAAGCCACACAACTCTCACAACTCTCACACTAACATCTGCATATGAAAAAACTACTGTACAGCAGTTGTGCCTAGTTTGGGCTGATTCAAGAGCTGTGAGTAAACAAGACAAATTGCTTGTTAGTCCCCTTTAAACAGGTACCTTACTTACATTCTGCTTCAGCTGCAAAGAACGCCTCTAAGAAAAGCAAAATCCCAAATTAAGGTATGATTTCCTGTAGTTAGATTCAGGGATTATTTTCCACCCATGATAAAAATCCTTCAACGGAGATTCCTGCCACTGTATGAGGGTGGGTAAGAGACTGAAGAACTAGGTCCCTCATTTACCAGATTTAATTGAAAGTGAGAGAAAAGGAAAAAAGTTAACAGCATTTTTAAATCCCAGGAACTTGACAGTGACATATATTCCTAACTCACATACCCCTGAGAAGAGGTCATGCTACCCAGAGTAAATAAGAGCTTGTAAATTGCAATGAGGATACCCAGCAGCCCACTGTAATATACATGTGATAATGTGATTTACAGGACCAGGAAATAATTTTCAGATATACTGTGATACATTAATAATCCAGGTTAAGTGTATGCTGCAACTTTTCCCATGAAGGTACAGTAACTGGAAGGTCTGTGATATCTTTAAATGCAATAAAAGGAAATATACAGAGGGGAAGGGAGGAGTCTCCTGCCAAGATGTTGTGATAAATTATTAAAACTTCTTTTTAATGTTGATGCTACTCTTTAACCTCAGATCACAATACTGACAGCAGAGGAAAACTGAAAGTGCTATTAAAGCCGTGATAAACACACCATGCTGTGGCAACATTTGCAAGGAGGGGGGGAAAAGAAAAAAAAATCCTGGGGTGCCTCCAATCAGTAACATCAAGAAACATCCAGGGAGAAAATATCAAAGATATCTACAATCCACAGTCCTCCAGTCCAAATATTGATGAGATACCATTCTTGCTCGCTGAGCTATTTGATTATGAGACCTCGATAACCTGTGTTTTCCATAAACAAATGTCATGCAAGGAAGCAAAACAAAGTGAACTTTATGAAAAGCTACATTCAGTGAACTGTTCAGAACACACATAGGGTAAATTCTCTCAGCAGTTTTTAACAGACGAGGAAAATTGATTGCTGCCTTCAAAAATCATAAGTGTTTCCTCAGCACAGCATTTTTTTTCAATAAAGTTAATACAATTTATCTTTATTAACACATCAACACTGACGTAGCCAGTCAGCCAATTAGTGCTGCTGGCAGTGCATTTCACAATATTCATGTACTATAAAATAATGTCTGTCTAGTCATTTTTACCACATACACTAACAATTATGCACTCTAAATCTGCTATTTGCTTTCTTTCTCTCTTCTTCATTCTTTTTCTTTACCAACACTATAACCCCCCATGAAGGGCGTTATGCCTCTCCCAATAAAGCCACAAGCATCTGTCCTAAAGTCTCCTTAATGAAAAGAACAACCTGAACTCTCACAGTCCAAAAACCCCTCTGATTTGTAAATATTATACATTTATTTTTATAAAGTCCTTAAATGTTATTCTGTTAGTAATACCATGCAAAGTAAAACTCCTGTGAGGAATACATGCCTTACAGGGTCAGTAAAGCAAACTAACAAGGAAACAAATCAAACTCTATGCTGTCTTTTCAGCATCCTATTGCAAGCACACATAGCAGCCTGAAATCTGAGTCACTCAAAGCAGCATAGGTACTCTCCTTAGATCACCTTTAACGCAGCGTTTTGGAATCTTAGAGAGTCATCAATTACAAAACTTTTTCTTTCCACTTACCCCCCTTCCAATGTTTCCCTTTGGTCCTGCTAAGCTTGCTGAGGGTTGGTCCAGAGAAGAGCAACATCAAAATGAAAAGCAGCATAGTGATTTTCCCCTTTTTCATCGATGATAACATTTCCACAAGTTATTTTCCAAAAAGAAAAAAAATTGTCTTATATTTTCATCCCCACCTTCTGTTTGCTTAAAGAGGAATAATTAATCATTGAAAAATCAGAGCAAGCAGTAGCTTTACTCTCCTTAGATGCTGAATTAATATCTCAATGATGTAGCCCTGAGGAAAGCCACATTTCTCACTGATCCGGTTTCTCCCACACAACATGCAGCCGGCACCGCTGCTACTACAGTAGCTATAAAATAATTTCTGCTCCTCACTTTGGTTCTGTGGGAATATAGTCCTCAGCTTGCAGCGTGAGCTTGATTGAAAATGATAAAAACAGTAATGCTTGTGTCCAGCAGAAAAGAGAAAAGATGTCAGGATTGTGAAAAAAGATAAGAAGCAGTTGTACTGACAGCTTTAAGCCTGACTGTCTGATCCTAATAGCCGTGCAACCAACCAAATTGCTCTTTTAAGAGTAATAAGGCTTCAGTGAAAGCTGGTGTCACTGCCACTTGGGCAGGTAGTGCAGGGCTTGAAAATCACCAAGGAACCTGCTAGAGATAACGACTGCCACGGTCCCAGCTCTGAACGCAGAGGGCTGAGCAGAATACAGTATGCACAGGGAGCGTTTAATCTCTATTGTGTGGAGGAGATTTCCTGCTTTACAGTGTGCAACTGCTCAGGACTTTTGACTGCATTATATTAGGGCTCTAGTTTATACATTAAACTAAAATGCAAGCTTTGACACACTAATTACTTACAACATTTCTGAAAAAAATCCTACATGCTTTTGCATTTTTTTTTTTTTTTTTTAAGGAGCAAACAGGAAGAACAAATCCTTAGCAGCAGCAATAATCTTTTCACTGCACAGAGCAGTTACACATTTTATATTTTCACACAGTCTATACTTAGGATCTCCTACATCTGGGGGGGTGGGGTAGAGGGTGGAGAGAGAAGGAAAGAGGAAAGGGATATTCAGAAGTGCAGATATTTTCAAAATAATAGAGTGCAGTCACAATTTTTCATTTAGTAGTTGTCACTGCTACAGAAATCATACAGCTACCTAACTATAGTTACTTATGTCTGGATGTCCATAGCTAAGAATGCTGAAGCTGGATCAGTAAACACAAGACTTTCTGGACAAAATTTTCGATTTTCACAAAGGGTGCTCAAAGAAAGATTAATGACGTTCAAACTGCTCAAGCAGTCTTGAGCTTCCCAGTGCTTACTTAAGAATGCCCAGTAGCTTAATTTCATCTTCAGTTTGGCATTTAGTTGTTTCCATATAAGCATTCAGTACTCAAATCAATGAGCCACAAACCTTGTGCTGTAGATTTAGATAGACTAAAAAAAAAAAAACAAACTAAAAATCAATGTCCTTAGAATGACAAAGCAGTGATGGTCACAAATTCCCTGAAGTTATCATGTTTTCAGCCAGGGACATGATGCCCTTTTCAGTGCAACATTAAGAAGATGATATTAATAAATCTGAAGCTTTGCTTATTCGTCTGAATACAGAAAGATATTTTGACTACTAGAGACAATCACAAACATCTAGTATATGCACAGTGATTTTTTAAACAAACAGCGTGTAACATCACAATTAAGGAAATACTGGGAACTCCACCACCCCCACATCATGTATGAAAGATATTTTATTTTCTTTTTAAGATCTAAAATATATTTACGGGCAGGTTAGAGGATATAGCATTTGCATTTAGACAGAAAACAAATGCATGCTGATGTACAGCAGTTTTTCATACCTCTGTGCATTAATTTTTAAAAGTTATAAGACATCTTACCAGATGCTGGGTCTGATATTTCAAGGCTGATGTTTATGGCTCCTAGTTGCCAAAAATTAGGTCAGTATCTATCATCTACAGTCATGAAGCTGTGGCTTCCTATGTTAAATTTCTCCATCAAGGTGTTCTTAATCACCAGTCTCACTGCTAATAATTAAAACACCATTTCTTCTATTTCTAGCCCAACTGTTACTGAAATGAGGCAGACACTTGTGTTCTTTTTCATTGCCTCTGTAACACTCCTCTGAAACTAGGACCACAGTGCTATGTTGAAGCATCAAAAAAACAAGTTCACAAACAAGTTTCAAACTTCTAATGTCCAGATATAAAATGACCTTAAGGTAAAAACACCACCAATACGACAACTCTCAATTACCACTGTGCATATTCACTAACTTGAATTTCCAATCAGAAAGCAAACACATCTAATGCCCAAAACATGTGACAATATCAGTTATGCTTCAGAAATGCTGATGAGAAAATTCTCTTAGCCAGTTCTGCAGCCTTATGTCACTTCTTCCTGCTGAATAATTTCTTCAGTGAGTGTCTCGCTTTCAGATTTTAAAATCCCCTGAAAGCTAGCCATACTGTTTTACCCCTAGCCATGTGAAATTCAGCTGCTGTAGAGAAGCCTGTTTTCGATGGCGGCAGGCATCCTTAAAAATACCTCCTTGGTTCCAGTGCTGCAGAAGGATTCAGCTTCTTCAGTCTGGACACCTTCTATTTTCAGCATTAATACAAGCAGTGGCTATTGGAAGGTATTATGAGTTTTTGTCAGCTTTCTGCCAGCTCTGACATGTGCCTCCAGCAGCCTCAGCAGGATCAGGTATCACTGGAGCAGCAGCTCAAACAATATGACAAGAGAAGGGAAGGAGCATCCTACACAACAGCAAAACGGAAACCATCACAGCTGATGGTCATGGGTGTGTTTGGTTCAGTTTAATACTGAAAGAGCCCAGACTTCCACTGTGCTGATGGCTTTTTTGGTTATTTTGCAAAAGGTAAGTTATTGAATCTTCTTTGTATATATTAAAATTGAGTGGGCAGACCATTAGGGAAACACAGAAAAATTGTTGTCACTTCTTACGAAATTTAGTGGGTTTTTTAATGTCCTTGTGTCTAGGTTCATAAGAATTTCAGTTTTCCAGAGTTGAGATGCCTCCAGAGAAAACATGTAGTTTCAAGAAAGATCATACAAATGTTACAGGTTGAAACATCAGAAAGATAAATAAAAGAAACCCAACACCTATTTTTAGTTCAAGTATCATAATTTTTAAGTCAATATCATGTTTTAGGGACATAAAAGAACTGATTTGTAATTCGATTTCATGCTTTGACCGTGCAATACTGGAAACAGAGAGAAAAGTAAGTAGTCTCTTCTACCTTTATGTCTGTTACTATTAGAAGAAAATCACCTATGAGAACTATAAGAGGCAAACTGATCTCATTACAGTTAACTGCCCTTGACATCCAACCAGTCCTTGTCAGGATCTCTTAAACCCTTCAAGATCCTTCACGACAGCTCACACCATTCATGATTATGAAGCTACTTAATGCTTTCAAAGCACAGAAGAACTCATATATTGAAACAGGCCAAATGCCCATCTTGTCTACCATTACTTCTTCAGTAGTGCTTATGGGAAAAGCAGAAGAATGATAAGAAAGCATTAGTGGAGCCTACCATTTGCCCAGCCTGCCAGCCTCTGCTTGTGAAAGCTTTTCTCCGTCTCCATAGTCCCTGATAATGAGTTCCATACCTTCAATTACTTGAAGTCTGAAAAACAGACTTCCTCTTTTTCTTTGAAATTTATAATCGATAATTCTATTGAGATAATTTTGGGTACCCATCACGGAAAAAAATATTCCTGTTTACGTTTCCTCATATCAACCATATCATGGTTTTCAACATACTTTCCCTTCATATAACTATTCCAGCAAGAAAAGTCCTACCCTACTCTTCCCTCAGACCAAAGATGTCCCATACTCACAACTGTCCTTGTCACTTTCATCTTAATTATATCCAGTTCTAGTTCAGCATTTATGAGATGAACTCAAAAGAAAATCCTGCAGTATTCAAGATGAATTATCAGTTGCATATTCTCTCCCTCATTCTGCTTATGAAACCAAAGGGCAGCAGCTAACGTAAAGCTGGAGTTATGTTTATAAATGCCTACATTAATGGATACAAAGGTTCTTTATAATTAACAGAATTTTGAGATTTTTACTCAGTGAAAGCATGCATTAGCAGCCTAAATAACAAACCACCAGTGAAATACTCAGAAAAAAATACGTCCAAGTTAGTTTAATCTGCAATTGCAGTATCCGGGCTATTTGGTAATCCTTCCTTTCCTTATTTTCCTTCTTTTTACTAATCACTATCTGACACAAAGGACTTCTGGTAAAAGTACTTGGTTAAAACCCTCAAGCGTGAATAAAGAGCAACAATAACTTTATGGAAGCTTAAATATCAGAGCCCCTGAGCAATATGCTCTTTTAAGGGTGATATCTTGGAGCGGGGTTTGCTAATTGCAAACTGTAGGAGGGATAGACAGAAGCCTTGACTACTTACTTGCTAACATGTTCTCTGGCCCTTTTTATTTTCCATTCAGATTCCATTTTACTATGGTGAAGGTACAGACTTTCATAAGATCCTTCAGTAACTGCAAGAAGTAACATTTGGATCAAATCTAGCATTCAGTAGCACAGTTATTTTTCATGCTTGCATTTCCTGGCACTTAATAATTGTAGCACCGTCTTAACAATGATCAGGAAGTTCAGGAGAATTTGCAGCTTTCACTCTTACCATTTCAAAACACTGGACAATCAAAACAAAAAAATCAAGACGTTGCAGAAAAAAAATTAGAAATGACATATTTAGAGAGTAACAATTAAGATTAGAAGGAGTAGGAACGGAAGCTGAAATGCCCACCACCTCCCCCAAAAATTCACAAGTATTTCATTTTGTCCTACCTCTCCTTTTCTCTTAAAGATGCCACACAGCCAGCATTTGGCAGCATGAAAATGCCCATGACTAAATGAAATTTGCAAAAGGAATATAATCAAAACTAAACACTATAAGATGGAGATAATACACCCTGCATAGTAGGCATGAAGAATATTTTTCCACTGTCTACCTCACCATACACAGAGGCCCAAGTTGCTGTAAGCCATCATTAATTCAGTTCTTTTTAGGCATGAAAATTGTTTTGATTTTAAATACTTTCAGATTAGGGTATTCTAAATATCTGTGCAAACCTCCTGGGGATTTCTGTTAGCCACAGACACCAATGGGAACAACATTTCTGGATACATATAATAGAATACATTGCCAAATAAATACATGGTCTTCTTAAATCAAAAATCTATTTGAAATTCCTTCCAGTGTATGTGATTTCCAAGGATTAAGAAACCAGTTCTTGCCCAGTGTGCAATCTGTACTTCCATTGCGGGTATTCTGAAAAGGCGTTTATATTTCATTTTCACAAATGTAATCAAATACGATGAAGTTCTGACAATCATTTCATACCAGTCCCCAAATACTATGTTCATTTTGGCTTCCACTGGCAATGTGGACCAAAAAAAAAGGTCTCTCTTTTCATCATAACTAATTAATAGCTCTGTTTTTTGTACAAGACAACATGAAAGCTTGATGTAGAAGAGACACATCAATAAAACACAGAAAATAATTCCAAGACGCAGCTCTCTATACCATAGTTTTCTTTTCTTGTTTAAGCTTAGAAGTCTAAGAACTTTCTGATACTCTGCAGATATGTACTACAGAAAGTAGTAACAGAAAGTTATTCGATATTATTTTGTACTTATCAATCAGGGTTAATCAGAGGATTATATTGAAGTGTAAGAATGATAATTAATCACTTTGAATTACCAGTCTTGAAATGCACGCAGCATGGGCAATAAACAGGAGGAATTAAAAGCTATTGTAGGGCATGGAGACTATGACATAGTTGCCATCACGGAAATGTGGTGGGACGACTCGTAAAACTGAAGTGCAGCTGTGGTGGGGTATAAACTCTTCAGGCAGGACAGGAAGGGTAGGAGACATGGCGGGGTAGCCCTCAATGTTAGAGAGTGCTTTGATACCATCAAGCTCAATTATGGTGATAACAGGGTTGAGTGTCAGTGGGTAAAAAACAGAGGATCCCACAAGAAGGCAGATGTGTTGGTAGTCTGTTATAGACCACCTAGCCAAATAGAAGCTGACAAGCTATTCTACAAACAGCTGGGAGAAGTCTCAAGACCGCTAGCTCTTGTCCCTGTGGGAGACTTTAACCTACAAGATATCTGCTGGAAGTACAATATAGCAGAAAGGAAGCAGTCTAGGAGGTTCCTGGAGTGCATGGAAGACAACTTCATCACACAATTGGTGAATGAGCCCACAAGCGAAGGCGCCCTCCTGGATCTGCTGTTTGTCAACAGAGAAGGCCTTTTGGGGGATGTGACGGTTGGAGGACGCCTGGGGCAAAGTGATCATGAGGTGGTAGAATTTTCAGTTCTAGGTGAGGTGAGGATAAGGGTTAGGAGAATAGACACATTAAACTTCCAGAGGGCAGACTTTGAACTGTTCTAACGGCTAGTTGATAAAGTCCCAGGAAGAGAGTCCTTAAGGGCAAGAGAGCCCACAAGGGCTGGGTACTCTTCAAGAAGGAAATCCTGGCAGCTCAGGAGCAAGCTTTCCCCATGTGCTGGAAAACGAGCCGGTGTGGGGATAAAACAGCATGGTTGAGCAGGGAGATATGGGAGGACATCAAAAAGAAGAGGCATGTCTATGAACTTTGGAAAAAGGGACAGACGTCTTGGGTGGACTACAGGGGGAAAATGAGATCATGGAGAGGAAAAATCAGGAGGGCTAAAGCCCAACTAGAGCTCAGATTGGCCAATTTGATGAAAGATAACACAAAATCTTTCTACAAATACATCAAAAGTAAAAGGAGGAACAGAGACAATATCCAGTCTTTACTGGATGCAAAGGAGATAACTGTGACACAAGATGAGGACGAGGCTAAGGTACTTACCATCTTTTTTGCCTCAGACTTTAATAGTAAGGAAAGTTGTTCCCTGTGGGTACAAACCCAGGAGTTCGAGGAGCAGAACAAAGCTCCCATAATAAAGGTGGTTAGAGATTTGCTCGGACAATTAAACACACACAAGTCAATGGGGCTGGATGGGATCCACCGAACAGTACTGAAGGAGCTGGCTGATGTGCTTGCCAAAACCCTTTCCACCATCTTCCAATAGTCCTGGCTGACTGGGGAAGCTCCACTTGACTGGAGCCTGGCTGATGTTGTACCCCTCTAAAAGAAGGGTCATAGGGAGGACCCAGGAAACTACAGGTCTGTCAGCCTGATCTCAGTGCTGGGGAAAGTCATGGAATAGGCGGTCTTGAGTGCTATCATAAAGCAAATGTAAGAGGACTGGGTGATCAGACCCAGTCAACACGGGTTCATGAAAGGCACGTCTTGCCAAACTAACCTGTTCACCTTCTATGATAAAGTGACTTGCTTACTGGATGAGGAAAAGGCTGTGGACATAGTGTTCTTGGACTTCAGTAAAGCCTTTGACACAGATTCTCACATCATTCTGCTTAGGAAACTGTCAGCCTCTGGCCTGGACAGGCGCACACTCTCATGGGTGCTGGTTGGATGGCCGGGCCCAGAGAGGTGGTGGTAAAGGGAGTTAACTCCAGCTGGAGGCCAGTTACAAGTGGGGTCCCCCAGGGCTCAGTGCTGGGTCCAGCCCTGTTCAATGTCTTTATCAATGACCTGGATGAAGGCATTGAGTGCACCCTTAGCAAGTTTGCAGACGACAATAAGCTGGGTGGAAGTGTTGATCTGCTGGAGGGTAGGGAGGCTCTGCAAAGGGATCTGAACGGGCAGGACCACTGGGCTGAGACCAATGGCATGAGGTTTAACAAGACCAAATGCCAGGTCCTGCATTTGGGGCACAACAACCCTATGCAGTGCTACAGACTAGGAGAAGTCTGTCTAGAAAACTGTCTGGAGGAGAACTTGGGGGTGTTGGTTGTCAGCCGACCGAACATGAGCCAGCAGTGTGCCCAGGTGGCCAAGAAGGCCAATGGCATCTTGGCTTGTATCAGAAACGGCGTGACCAGCAGGTCCAGGGAGGTTATTCTCCCTCTGTACTCGGCACTGGTGAGACCGCTCCTTGAATCCTGTGTTCAGTTCCGGGCCCCTCACCACAAGAAGGATGTTGAGGCTCTGGAACGAGTCCAGAGAAGACCAATGAAGCTGGTGAAGGGGCTAGAGAGCAAGTCTTATGAAGAGTGGCTGAGGGAACTGAGGTTGTTTACCCTTGAGAAGAGGAGGCTGAGGGGAGACCTTATTGCTCTCTACAATTACCTGAAGCAAGGTTGTGGAGAGCAGGGAGCTGGCCTCTTCTCCCAAGTGACAGGGTGCAGGACAAGGGGCAATGGCCTCAAGCTCCACCAGGGGAAGTTCAGATTAGATGTAAGAAAGAATTTTTTCACAGAAAGGGTCATTGGGCACTTGAACGAGCTGCCCAGGGAGGTGGTTGAGTCATCATCCCTGGAGGTATTTAAAAGATGGGCAGACAAGGTGCTCAGGGACATGGTCTAGACGCAGATAGGAATGGTTGGACTCAATGATACAAGAGGCCTTTTCCCAATGTGGTGATTCTATGATTATATAATTTTTTAACCATACATTTTTTCAGTCAAAAATTATACATTTGCTTGTTAGAAGTTGTAGACAAACTGCTTAAATATTTTGTAAACAATGTGAGAAAGACAATATTTAATTTCTTTGGTATTTTAAATAAAATTTAAAAATTACTTTGCATATTCTTATACACCACATTATGTAGAAAGATTCTAAATTCTTTCATCACTGGTAATACACTATACTGTTACTTTGAAATGTAATTTCTAAACAGTTTCTGATATACATACAGTGAAACAGCAATGCATTAAAATAAATCTAATTATATGTAACAATATGTAATAAATATTTTGTACTTATCAATAACAAACTGCTAAATATACATATGTTGTTTCCCAAGAAGTAGCTTTGGTAAGTAAAATACGTCAAATCATAAATCCCAAGAGGAGGTAAAAACACTAATAAGACGTATCACTGTGTTTCCTACTACACAGTGAAAAGTACTTCTCTGTGTTTTTGACAAGACAGAAATGGGGGGGAAAAGAAGAAAAAAAAATCTGGCCTTGTTTATCTCTTTTTGTAGTGTGGAAAAATCCTAATACATTTGCTTTCTTACTGTACACTATTTTCTCTATTTTTTTATCCGGAAATAGACTGTTTATTCAAAACACAATTATCTGGAAAAAAATTACAAACACTACCTATACAAATTAAGGGGATAAAAGAAAATATAATTGAGGGCAAAGCAACTTGCAGGTAGAGAAGATCCTAGGATATATTTTTACAAAGTCTAAGTCGAGCAATAGTTATAATTTGAAAATACTTGAACAAAACAAGCTTTTTCTTTTTTCCTGTAGGCCTATTTGTAACAGCTAGGACGAGGAGATAGTAAAGCTAAAAAGTATCAGCTCATTCATATGGGAATCATAACCTGCCTACCATGACTTAAAGGCTTTGATTTGTGAGTAAACAAATTTTGGTTATCGCTCACGGGAAAAAATAAGTCAAGCTCACATTTCATTTTAAAGGAGATCTTTAAATCTGAGAACCTCAAAGTATTTTATGTGTCCCAGGTTTTTTTTGCCTCCTTTGGGATTATTTTAGACTTATTCACTTTAAATTTTACTATGCACAATTTCGAAGTTGCAAAGTACTGAGCTGTTCTTCTCCTCTTGCTTTCAAATAATTTTTGAAGCGCTTTGGCTCTGCAATGCCCAGTAGATCCCTTAGGAAGAATAGACTAACATCAGTCAATCAAGTATCTCCTGATGTAATCTACAAAAATTAAACATGCAAAAGACTAGCTAATCACAGACTATTTGGCATCTCAATATAATCCTGGGAGAAGACAAGTTTTATTGGAAAATGGAATTAGATAAGATCTGAAATTTCAGATCAGAAAGGAGGACCAATGTGCAGCAGAGATCATTCAGGAAATACTGCTGCTGCTAAGAGATACATCTGCTTTCTCTGAACAAATATTGATCCATTAGGTTTTATGTTTGGGACGCCTCCAGTGCTAAAGGTGTCGCATTTCAGGTGACTTGCAATAATGAAACCCAGACTAACTGTAGTTACTAAAGATATTAGTTTGCTTTTCCTTTTATGTGGTATGAAGTTTCCCTGAGGAAACATTCAAGACAGAAGATGTAGCAGTGACTTTACTCTTCTCCCTTTGACTTCTGTAGTGTTCAAGTGAAGAACTCCATTTGTCAGCTCGGATTGCAGATACAAATCAGAAGCACCAACAATTACCAGACAAGGTAATGCATCAGCATGAAAGCCATGCCAAAAATGCCACACTGCTTGTACACCTGCATCTTTAAATACTAGAGCAATTTTTCTACATAGCCCCAGATTTGCAATCCATTTACAAAAGAAGGAGGAAAGTTTTTGCACTTCCATTCTTTGTTAAATTTTCTAAACATAAAGCCAAAACAAAGGCTTCCTCTAATTCTAAAAATCTATGAGTGTCTTTCAGCTATCACAGTATAATCAGCATTCGTCTGAAATACCGAGACAAACACTACATAGAACCCTGCTAAGCAAATATCTGCTATTGCATTTAAAATGTGTTTAGGTTTAATTGCAATTTATGTTTTTAAGCTATATTTGGTTACAGCTGTGCAAAATCAATTGCTGATTAACAATATGTTCAAGTTCTGCATTCATTCTTTCTTTTTCCATTTTTATTACAGATACAGATATTGAGAAATGTCTCTGTTCCATAAAATAAGGATGGAAAGTCTTTATTGCAGTGTTCTAGTGTTGTAAAATATTTACGCTTCAGTATTCATAGGCTGCCTCTGCCCAGCTGTGTTCCAGCAGGAGACAAACCCAAACTGCCTGACAGTCCTATGTATGTTGGGTCCAGTCTTGCATTTGTCAACAGATAACTCATCAGGCAGGGAGCTTATAGACGGGGCAGCAGAACTGGATCAAATGTTTATAGATGAAAGGTAGACACAGCTACATCAAGACACCTCATCTGCACTGGCAATCCTGAATCCCTTCATCATTCAATGATTTTTCTTTTTTTAATTTTTTTTTTTATTTCTATTAGCATTGCAAAGCCCACTCTAGCAAAACAAAACAGACTGCATTTGAATGTAGCTCACACATCAGGCACTCTCCAATAATTACATTCCAATTCCAGGGCCAACCATACTGGACTATAAACAAGGCCAGAGGGTACACACAATGATGTTGTATAGGTATAAATGAGGGCATCATTTGACCTACAGAAATCTTTATTAATGATGCTAATTCACAAAGCGAAAAAACTTAGCAAGGCTATAATCCTAGCCTCAGTCTATTTTGTCTGATGTTAGGAAGTGTAACTTATTCATGAATTGAGAAAGATTTATATGTAAGTCCTTCTGAGATAAGCTTATCCCCAACCCTTCCACATCATTGTCAGAGCATCCCACTTTGGGCCCAAGCCATACTTCAAGCACAGTTGTTTAGCAAAAGCATAATCTCTTCTTATGATGGCTTTTGTCATTATAGTTAACTGCCTTCCACTCTCATTCAGCACATAAGAATGATTTCGATTTTAAACAATTAGCATTACTAAACAACTACATAAACATTTGACTGAAAGTGGCTTTCAGATGAGTGGTACAAAACCAGTGCCTGTTAAACAAAAAAATCAAACAAGGAGGCAAAATACTGTTCCTGCTGTTAGAGGGTCAAATACATGAAGCAAAATTAAAGTTGGGTTATTCCTCTCTACCTGGATGTCCTGTGCTGCAGGCTCTGTAGAGGCAGCATTATAAGCATGGCTGAATAAAACAATTTGTAATAAGGTTTTCGCCTACAGCATTGCAAGGTTGCATTATAACAACACAGTAGGAAGACGTGATCTTTCATTGGTTTCACTTCAGTGATCGGGGGCCAGATGACAGTGGATAACCAGCAAGGGCTATAATTTATCATGGCACTATAATGCATAGCAGTCTCATAAGGCAAGCCATCACAGCAGCAGATCACCACCCAAGGAAGCTGAACGAGTTGGTCTCCAAGGCACAGGAGTCCAAACAAGTGTGCATGCATGCATTTGGACACTGTGTCCAATGATCTATGCTGAACACACCTTGCTCAGAGGTTGAATGAAGCAACCCGGAATTTGCATACATGTAAATATTTTGTTAAGGCACTTAAATTGCATGAATTTATAATGAACTTCTGCCTGGTATGCTGATTTTAATAGGGTCATCACCTATATGTGTAACAGCTAATAGTTCTGCTCTTTCCTGCAGCACGGAAATTTCTTTCCTATGCAGAGACAGTTGCTCTGGCTTCAAACAACACAGTATAGATATACCTAACAGGAAGAGAATACCTTAAGGTGAGGGATGCAGTGCCTAACACATACAGCACAAATGACTAGAAGTGTCATCCTTGCACCAGAGAAGTGAGCTTTCGCTACAGACCTATTCTGGAGTACCAGAGGTCTGTTAAAGTCACGATACTGTGGTTATGACCCAAAGCCTGTGCTTTCTGTAGTACATGCCAGTCACAACAGGCACCAGCCAAAACCCACATACATGCATGGATGCTGACATGAGCAGACACATTAAAGTGAATTGGAGTGATTTTATGGTCTGAGCTGAATCCCAACATCCATACAAGCTCTCCTTTGTGCAAAAGAATGCAAAGGATGTTCTAATTTGGCACCGGACCCTACAGTACCAAGTCAGCGCTCCTCTCCCTTTTATGCTGCATTATGAACAGCAGTACAGACTCAGACATGCCAAGCTAAAACTCTTCTAATGGTTTTGGTCAGTCAAAATCATCAGGTCATACTTGCATGAGCATTTAATGGAAAGAGAATTACAGTTGATCTAATCTCAGATTTCAGCAGAGGCAGGCCCTGCTCTTCCTCTGAAAGGCTAGGTGAATTGCATATATTTAGTCTGTTTCTTTAATCTCCCTCTCCCACTCTGCCAGGAACCCCAAATCATTGTCCTGGGTGACAGCCTTGAAACCACATGAAATCTATGAAAGCAAGTGGCATATGCTACTGACATCCATGGAATTTAGATCAATCTCACAACCTTCAGCTTAAAACTCAGTGTCATTTTCACTACTAATTGAACACTTCAAAGACCATCCATCTGAGCTTATATTGAAAAAAGAGGTTTTTCTTGTCCAAGTAGAGTTAGCCTCATCAGATATGGCCCCCATAAAGCTTCCCTAGACCCTTGAAATCAATCGTGATACTTCTGCTCCCAGCTTTCCCAACATCTGCCTTTAGCAATTTAAGCCTCATTCCCTCTGTGAAACAGGCAATAAATCACATCCACAGTACTGAGTGAAAAATAAATCATAAACTTTGAAAAATAACCAGAAGTTTGTAAAAGACTTTTAAGAGGTATTATCTCTGATTTGTAAAGTAAGGAAAAATCAACTGTTGGGAGGGGGCTGGTGTCTGTGTGTCATCAAATGTCTCCTTAAATAGGTTCTTGTGCTTAAATGCACATATAGAAGTATCCTTACCTATCTTCAACTTTTAAATAGAGCTCGCAACTTTTATTTTTCTGACTTTTATGTTTCTTCTCTACCAATAAAAATTAAAAGGATTTCTTTCTCCTTAAAATACCCAAACTATGGAAATAGTTTTGGAGTGGTTTTAGCTGCCCGTGAGTTCTTCAACTTTTAAAGTTCTAAGTAAACTCCAATATGCATAATCTATCCTTCAAATGGAATATACCTGTAGAGCAGTAATGTCTTTTAAACTCAAGTATCAACAGCTAGTCCTCCTCAAAACCCCAAAGCTGTTACTCCTCCAAGTTCTTGTTCCTTTAGAACACAAGATCATCAGAAACCCATACCTAAATACGCAGAGAGAATGATTTTCCATCATGCTGACATTTCCTTAATAACATTCATAAATAAAAAGCATAGTCAGACTCAGCATTTCATACCATTGCTGTATTGCTACTGTAAATTTTTAAAGTTTGAGAAGAGACATCATACCCTTAAGCTTCATGAAGTGCACAGGCTGTTGCTATAGATTTCTTCTAATTATGTTATCTTCTCACATATCCTCCTACATCTTTTAAGATATTTGAACATAAAAAAAATTCTGAAATTAACCATCTTTCTCCAAAACATAAAACCCCATAATTTTCATTAAAGTATTCTGTATTTTACCAAAATTGTTCTTTCTGGAAGACAGTTTTATATCAGGAACTAAACAGTAGAACACATTCTCCAAAGCAAACTTCTGTTTTCTAAGTTCATGCTTGTGTTTCACTGAAAAAATCAAGCCCAAACCCCCCCAAAAATTTTTTTAGGGAAAAAATAAGCTGCCTTTACCTAAAAAATGAGAGTGGAAAAAATAAAATGGAGACTAAACCAGGCTGATATCACAAAATCTATTACATCTGTAGTATGGGTTATTTTATTTATATAATATGCATTTGTTGTGGATCTACATTTTGGTTTGTACCTTTAGAAATCCTGGAAGGAGAATATAATCTCTAATTTTACAATAAAGAGTTTTGAGTTTAAAAAGGAATTTGCAAGTGTTATTTTGGCTTAGCCACCCTTTTAGACTACATCTGTAAGGTTAAAGATAGAAGTGACAATTTTTCTAAGATTATTAAAAAAATTAAAAAGCCAGTAGAGTACTATGCTTATAAATTCCATTTGCATTTTATCTGTCACTGAATTTGCCCTAATTGTCCACTATTGTGATAATGTCTAAGTTGAATACTGTATGTCTGTACGTCTGTTAGCACCCAGCAATTAACTCAGCAATAATTATATACTATTTCTGACCTCTTTGTGCAGCTGGCAGAAGGTGGTGTGTGGTTTGTTTTTTTTTTAACCCACCTTCTGCAACTTTAAGTAATTTTAAAAACTAGAAACACAGAGTAAAAAACTATAGGAAACAATTATTAGCTTTGCCAATAATTCCTTATATACTTATACTTATGGATGTGGAGAATTCCCATACGCATTGTGATTTCATGCAATGAGTTTGAATTACAGTAGCATTCCTCAATAACCTGTTCCTTTTACAGATCATTGAATGATTGAATGACTTCATAACTGATCCTCAGGTATCCATGAATGACTGAGGGTTTTTTATTTTTTTTTTCTAAAGCAACTGTTTATTAAATTCATTTCTATAAGTAGGCAAAATACTTAAATGTTTTTAATCTTGCACTTGGAGTCCTTAACTAGAATACCTTTCTTCACAATAACAATGTCAAATGACAGAGGCACAATACTATCTGCCTCAAATAGTTGGCACAGGACTAAGAAAATACAGGAAACCCAGCTCTCAGCTCTGCACTGGTTCAGTTGCTTATTTATTCCTTTGTTACTTTATCAGTTTCTCAAATGAGAGATGTTCCATGTTTAGAGATGGATAAATGAAGAGATCTAATTTTCCCCACAGGTACATGCACATTAGACTTGTTGAAGTTAAATGCCAAAAAAAAAAAAGATAAAACAGTGATTCTAGCAAAATTCAAAAAATCTCTATATTTGCATCTCTCTATATGCAAGCCATGTGTAGTTCATTAACATTATATGTCAGTAAGGTTGCAGGTCAATTTAGAAATCCGATTACAAATCAAGGGAAAGCTACTTTCAAATGACATCTGGCTTGACCTTCAAACTCTAATAATCTAGAGCAAATCAGATCGTTAAATTATAAACTGAAATTAAGCTTATGATTAATAGAGTTCAGAAAATGAATTTCAAGGGATAACTGGGCTTTATCTGGTTCATGGACTATTCATGAGCAGATCACAGCTCTATGGGATTCCTTTATTTTTAACATCATTTTAGGCATCATCAGTGACAGGTCCTCACAGAATCCAAAGTCTAGGTGGGGTGAAAGAGCTCCTACTGCCATGGTACCTGTTTGCTGAGCAGAGGAGAAGGGAAGGATGTCTCAGGTGCATATGTGTGAGTCAATTCAAGTAACTTTGAAGAGAAGAAACAAACATGTTCCCTTGCACCAGAAGTCAGACTCACAGCTTGGCACAGTCTTGGACATGTCCATGGGTGGGATCTGTGAAGTATCTGTTTGAACTATGAGACCTACATATTACAGATGAGATTTTCATCTCTGTTCTGGTGCTCCTCACAATGCATAAAAACCCCTTAAAACTTCTCTTTCTGTGAGGAGAAGGGTTTTGCTGATTAAGTATGAGGCCACAAGTAGGCAGTTTTAGGTAAGCCCCTGGGCTTCTCCTTGTTAAAGTAAGCACAAGTGGAATTAGCAAAAACCTTGATCAATATCTGTGTCAACCAGAATTTATAGTTACAACGTGGCATTCTGCTGACTTGTTTTACAAGAGATTATTACTATACATCAAAGTATGGACAGCACTGTAAGATGACATGACCGACTTTTTAAAATTATGATTCCACTGTCCATGGAAAAAATACCCCAACAAACTCACGTGTCGTATTGTAGAGCAGACTATGTACCAACCTCACATAATTACAGACAAACTCTTATGCTGCACTTAGAATACTTCCAGATGCAAAGTCTGGGTAATCTATAAGTAAATAAAATAACACTACCATGTGGCAGCTTCAGAAAACAGAGAATGATGTAGACTGAATAAACTGTAAAATGTAAGCAGATGTTTCCTGTACGCTTGCATTAAGATAATGGTAGAAATACTTTAATAAGTACAAAAACCTTGTCAGATTTTGGCTCTTAACTCGTATCACTGTCATAGCAGATGTCGTTTCACTCCATATGTTAATCTATCAACATACTTATATAGCTTTTATCACCAAAGTACCTGCACAATTTCTAATCCCTTAAGGCTTCATTCTCATAACACGTGAAAGAAGAATAGGCAGTTTACCAACAAGCAGCAGAAGCATAAATGGAAATCAGAGACTTGGACAGTTTGTAGCTGAACCCATGATTTAGAGGAGGATTTTAAAAATAAATCCCCCTCATTAGCTGCAATGCGTTTTACTCAGAGCCATACACAGTCTTCATTTAAGGACACAGATTAACAAGTATATGATAAGTGCAAATCAGACTGTCAGGTCTATAATGAACAATCTAAGATTTAGTTTATATTCACTGTTGGAGGTGGCCTGTTTCAGTATACACACTTTAGTTCAGCCCAGAAACTGAGATATAATGATGTTGCCACCTTACACTATGCAACAAAGTGCCCTCATTTTAGGAATACTTAGAGAAGCTTAAGGTGTTCTAACAATAAATAAACCTTTAAAATGGTTAATCCAAGTGTTTGGTATCATCGAACGACAGCTCATATTATCAACAGTTTTTAAATATGCAAATTGCTGCAGCAATCCTACAGGCTTATAAAGGCCCATATGCTGATTATTCTAGTGAATAGATTTTAAAGCAAGAAGAGACTTTTAGAATAATCCCTTGTAGCAGTTGTGGTTATTTGTGAGAAGGTGGTTCTTGTTTCTAATTCCAACCACATGAGAAAGGATATAACTGGTGCTTGGCTCAACTGTGTCCAAGAAAATAATATAAAACCACTGCTTATTAGTGGTAGTTTATAAACTTTTCCATTTTAGGATTTATGTGTGTGTGTGTGTGTGTGTGTGTGTGTAAAAAATAAAAAAAAAATTAAAACAATATAGAAGGAGTTAGGTTTGTCAGAAGAAATCTCCCATGATTATGGGTAAACCAGGAGTACAGAGCAGGTAAAGCCTTATTTTCTGCGTCTGTATCCTCCCATAAGAACATTCAGAAGGCAGCTATTGTAGTTAGCTATGCAGCACCGAGGCATCTCTCCAGAAACCCTCAAGACCTCCCAGAAAGGGCAGCCGGAGGCAGCAAGAGGGGGGCGAGCACTGCATCCCCCTGCACTGCAGCCAAGCCACCGCAGGGAGGAGGCACCTCTTCTTCCCGGGGAAGGAGAAGCTGTGCTTGCCCCGCTCCACTCTAATGGTCACCTTTGAATTTAATACCTTATGGTTCGTTTCAACCCAGAAAGGCCCTGCTTTTAGAAACTTCAGCAAATCCTGCTCTATCTAAGCAGCAGGTTAAGATTTAGCTGGGGAAGATTGCGGTAGCGCATGGCAGCACACTGTTCCTTTCATACTGGACCAAACCTCCCACTCCTCAAACAATGAATTAAATTTTCTTGTGGAAAACAATGTAGTCTAAACTGTTTCTTTGATCTCCATTTGTAAAACAGTGCTATTTTACTTACTATTATGTTATATAATAACCATTCTAACAAAGAGTATGAGACAATATCTAAGCAAAGAAATATTCCAATGTAAGTTAAAAAGCAAATGTTTAAAATGTCCTAGGCATTCCTGACTAATGCCTAGTATTACTCTTAAATGCTTTATAGCATTTATTAGTTTCATAATTTTTCTACTTTAACAGCTGCCGTCATATAAAGACCTGAATTCTTCTTGGTCTATATCCACCTCTTTCATCAAAGAGCACTGTAAAAATCTTCTTTAGATTAAAAAGTGTTCAATTGGGCTGGCAAAGTCAGGGTTTTGAAAAATAGCACTTAGAAAAGGAAAATTGTGATGTGAGGGTTTATTAAGGCCAGATCTCTCTTTTTATTTTTGGCTTTGGATTTAACAGCCCATGTACAGCCAGTGGTGATATGCACACAGGACAGTACATATCAAACTAACCTTGTCAGCATACACTGGTGAGTTGCAGAGTAAGATTGTAGAAAGCCATATTGCATGCATTACTCATGTATTTCATCAACGAGCTTAACTGTGGCACTAGCTGATCATGTATGCAATTTTATTGTCTAAAATTGAATATGATAGTAATTTAGTCAGAAGGAAATTAAGAGGATGACAGAGTAATACCATTGCTTGAGTCAGATGTGGCTTTGTTTACTGTACACATGTGTGGGCTTCCTCGCCCAAATAAATCAATGTTTTCCATCACCTTCTCTAAAATAGCAGGGTGGAAGACAACATGACTGTTGATGGGTCTCTAGAAAAAAACACAAGGAAATCACAACATAGTGCATAGACTCCTTCACCTCCCTGGAGATTTTTAAATAACAGTCCCGGGCTAAAATATCATAAGCTGTAGATTGGAGCAGATATATATAGTAGATCAGATAAATTGTTGTTATGCATCAACCATCCTAAACAATCAATATGGGGGTTTATTCATACTTAGAGTAAAGGAAAAGACATTTCTGTAGAATCATAGAATGGTTTGAGTTAGAAGGGACCATAAAGATCATCTAGTTCCAATCCCTCGCACTAGATCAGGCTGTCCAAGGCCCCATCCTACCCAGCCTTGAACACTTCCAGGGACGGGACATCAACAACTTTCCTGGGCAATCTGTTCAAGTGCTTCACCACTCTCATTGTGAAGAATTTATTCCTTATGTCTGGTCTAGATCTGCCCTTCTCCAGTTTATAGCAATTCACCCTAGTCCTATCACTACAAGCCTTTGTAAAAAGTCCCTCCTCAGCTTTCTTGTAGGCCCCTTCAGGTACTGGAACGTTGCTATAAGATCTCCTCAGAGTCTCCTCTTTCTCTAGGCTGAACAACCCCAACTCTCTCAGCCTGTCCTCATATGGGAGGGGCTCCAGCCTTCTGACCATCTTTGTAGCCCTCCTCTGGACCCATTCCAACATCACCATACCCTTCTTATGTTGAGGATTCCAGAACTCGACACAGGACTCCAGGTGGGGTCTCAGAAGAGCGGAGTAGAGAGACAGAACCACCTCCCTTGCCCTGCTGGCCGCACTTCTTTTGATGCATCCCAGGATATGGTTATGGTATGATATGGCTGGTATGATTGGCCTTCTGAGCTTCTGTATTTTAATTATAAATTATTATAATTATACATTTATCATATATAAAACCATGCTTACTTGTTGAGTTACTAGAGAATTTTCTCACTTATCAAGGATTAAATTTATTTTTTAATTAATAATAGCAAAATCCTCCCCTCAAAGTAATCTTACATAACTTCACCTAGACTTATAATCTTTATTTTCTTTCCCTTTATTTCCTTTTCTGAGGCAAGAAGAGGAATTTAGTTCTTTAGAGTAAAAACAGTTCAAATACTCTAAAATGCAAGTATTCTGATGACTGATAAACATAACGCACTTACATACAGCGATATGCACTAGTAATTCGACTTCACCATATGTCTGAAAATGAATACATATTTAAGCGAATATTTCTTAAAAGCCTTCAAGAACACCAGGCCTTAACTGTCTAATTTAATGATGATCTGCTGTGTTAAAAGGCAAGAAAAGAAACTGTTTTTTACGAGCTTTGATAGTTCAAGGGAATACTGCAATGCTAGGAAGCTAACAGCTGTCCCGCTCCATCCCTTCCCTTCCAGCTGAGCAGTACTGAGGGCAATGAGCCGTATCAGGCTTGGATGTGCTCCCGGTTGACCCTACCAGGGCTGTGCTCATGGGCAGCAGCAGCAGAGAACAACCAAATGTGACAGCACAGGGGCCACCAGAGAAGATGCTGAAGGCGAGATCTGGCTGCTGATCTAAACGCTCGTTCATGACAAGAATCTCAGGCAAAAATACGAGCAGGGAATTTAAGCAAGCCAAAGCAAAGTAAAGGCTTTCATTGGGTTAAACCCGGAAATTCTTAATTTCTCTGGAGTCAGCCCTAGCTGCTACCAAGCTGCCTGTCTCAGGAGGTACCCAGTCATAGTCAAATCTGATAAGAACAGTAACAATAAATGTATCTAATAATGAAGATAATGAAGACCTGATGACACGACATTTACTTAGCACTGATATCCATTATTAAACTGAAAATTTGTAATAAAGAAAAATTAAAAATATCTCACAAGTGTCCAGATATCTCTCTTCCACTGTTAGCAAAGTCTTGCTAGTGTACAACACCATTTATTTGAAACATTGATGAAATTGTTTCTTAAAACTATGTTTGGTTTTCTATTCCTGTGCAAGGGATTACTTTAGTGCGTGCTTTTCCCTATCAAGAATCTGGAGCCCTTACTTTGTTTGCAAAATGTTTTAAATAACAGCAGGATTCATTCTTATTATTATTTATACTTACAACAGTAATCATAAATTAGCAACTTAGACTGGAGCTATATTGTGCAAAGCAGCAGCAAAACCAGAACGAGCAAGACTCCACCCCAAAACCCCATCAGTTTTCAACGTTTGCGTGAGAGATCTAAATTAGGACCCTGGTAGCCCACATTTCTTTTTGCAATCAACAGTGAGAGGAGGAACCTGCTGGGGCACTACTTAGATCTCCAGCAGGCTGAACTGCTCTGTGTAAGTCTCTGTGATCATGAGGCAGCAGCTCCCAAGGTGTTTTTTAGCAGGACAGCATGCTTTTTGCTTTCTCTGCACTTGTATAATTTTCTTCTGGTCCCAAACTCCTGCTGCCCTTTCAGCCCTGTTTTCTAACTCCTTTCTTGGTACTGACTCTTGATGCCAGACCCACACTTGTCTGTCTTGCCCACCCATAAAATCTACCTCTTCTTTTCTTACCTATGAGGTATTAAATTACAACTGTTTTTTTTTACATTCAAACTAACAGATTCCAAAGAAAGAAATTTAACTGTGTCCCATGACTTGTTATTTATGAACTTTTCCATTTTCTTGCCTACATTTTTTTTTAATAGATTGCCTTTAATTCCCCAACAGTGTGATTATTTTAGGAAAACTGCACCCTCCAGAATGGCATTAAAGGTTATGATGAGGTACAACTTTGTTCCAAAGAAATAATGTTTGGATTTTGTGAAAAAGAAGAGCAGTTCAACATTAAAACACTTATAGCTCATGTAGTGAAGTTGTTCCCATTTATTAAATGGTCACTGTCAGCCAGAAAATCACACGAAGTTCAAGAATAGTCTTAATTAGCATTGTCAATCAAAATGGTACTATAATAGGCACATTAACACAATAACATGTTGATGTATGAAGAAGTGAAGTCCTCGCTGCCTAAGGTAATTCTTTAGTCTGAAAAGAATAATTGCCAGCTACTTCAAAGTGCTATAGTGAATTAAGTTTGTTTATAGCGTAATTAGAGAGTAAAAATGAAGATGTGCATGTGCCAGGTTTCAAATTGGCTATTTTCTATGTGCAGTGCTCAGAATTTTCAAATGCTTTCTGCAGCGCATTGTACCTTATTGTTTTCAGGCACTATATCAAGTTGCATCACATCACATTCTATTATATTAAGTGATGTAACAATTTTACTGTGTTCACCCTGAAGTATTACAGTGCTAGAAATATAAAGGAAAGAAAAATATACTCAGCAGACGAATTAATGAAATAAAACTTAAAAAAATATCTTTAGCTAACCAGCTTTAAATTTGTAGGTTGTATAATTAATTCAGTTTCTTGGTGCTTATTCTTTGATGTCATTCTCCCATTTTTAACTCGATATAAGAATGATGCAGAAGGGCCAAAGAGAAGAAGGGACACACCACAAAGAAAAGCCAATGAGAACTGGAAGACTAAGTGCAAGACATTTTTTGAAGATTCAAGACTTCCTTTCTAATTAGTTTTGAAGAGTCTTTAAAAAAAAATAGAATTTCTTTGACAAAATAGACCCTTGGGTTATTAGAGGGAGAATTCTTGTTGAAATCTGTCTCCTAGTCTTAAGAGTTTCTTCCAAAAGTTTGTTTGTCTTTCCCTTTTATAGCAGCTTTGAAGCAACTTTCTAGGCGGAAAAGACTGATATCTATCACCTTCACAATGTCCAAAGAGAATTAATTATTTAAAGCCAGTACTTTGCATTAAGCAGAAATGCAAGATTTCCACTAGCTTTAACTGTGAGGAAACATTAAAGAACCTGCATATCTTCACGAGTGAGAACATTTCAAAAACAACTAAAAAAAGTCTGACAGATGGCAAAATCTCTTAAAGCACTTATTTAAAAGTAAATGTTAGGTCAATATAATTAAGAGATTCAGAAGCAAATGCATCCTTAGCAATGTTTTTAAAATATCACCATTATCGGAAGAACGTGCTGTATAGATCGTATATAAATAAGGAGTGTGAATCATTGCTTTTAATGCAATGGACAATATCATCTAAATCATGATGATATAACTACTGCATAACATCTAATAACATAGAACTCAAGCCTGGTTTTGTATCCAAGAGCAATTTTATAATCCTTTTATTCTGGGGACATTGCACATAACAGAGACAAAAGTCTACCTGGATTCCCCACCCCTGACCATAAATATGATTTAGAATCTACTTTTACAAAAAGGATTTTTTTTAAAGCGTCTTTTATATATATATAAAATAAAAAAAGAATGCAATGTCTTTTTTTATAGGGGCTGAGAGATTTAGGATTGAAAGTGGAGGAAGTTAGCATGAAAATGAGCACCTGATTACTGACACACTGCGACAGTCAGCAGTAGGCAGAAAGGAAGCTGTAGTGAAGGTTCAGCAGTTCTCCAGAGCGCACACACAGCCACATTAATTTTGAAATCTTTTGAAATGCTATTCCATGTTCCCATGTAATCTACCAGAAGTTGTGAAAACATCTTTCAATCATTTATAATAGCTTTAGAATTATATAGTAACTTTCATCTAAATGGATCCGAAAATGGGCTTGTAGCTTTATTCACTAATTCTAGAATTTAGTGCTTAAAATGAAGAACTCCATTAGATAACTTATAAATAGACTGATTATCATAATATGACCCAACTACTTTAAGTTGCCTAGACAGCAAAACATACAGCTTTAAAACTGCAAATCATCTAATTCTTTCCTTTATAAAAATCTGAGTTCAGATACTTGCAGAAACTTTATAAAGAGTGACATATAGTCAATTTCCAAATGAGGCCTCGTTATAGCCAATTCAAAATTCTCTGTTAAAAGAAACTTTTTTTACAATTCATCAGAACTGTACACTGTAAGAAGACATGCCATATCTGGCAGCAGCAGAAAAACAGAAGGGACTTGAATCCTTGCTTTCACAGCCTGCCACAGCACCTCCCTACCACTTTCAGGATGCGGAAACTCCATCAGTGCTTTCATTTTTTAACTTAATTAATGAGCCGCACCTCCAATCTCTCCTCATATGACATCTCCAGGGAGAGTTAAGGTTTGGTTTATCATTGCATGAAAGAAGAGGCTTGTCCCAAAGTCTACAGCTAGAGAGGAGCAGGGAGGAAGAAGAAGGGTTCTCGCGTTCCTCATCTTCAGTGCTGACAGCTCAGTTGCTTCCCCAGCAGCAAAACAACCATCACTAGACAGCTCAGACCCCTTGCCAACAGACTTTCCAGCAACTAAGCTTTGCTGTATTTTAATGTATAATATTGAAGGTAATATTTCAAAAATGTCAGACTATCAAGAGGATTACAAATTTAAGAATTAGTATTTTGTGTCCCTTGCATACCTTAGAAATTCATTACCCTTCACTTTTACCATATCTTTATGAAAGCCACTCTCTTTCCTCCAATACTTATGTTTGCCATCTCAATGGGAAACAAAACTAAAATAGGCAGTGTTGTTTTCATTGTGTTAACACGCATGTGGTTATGTTTTTATTGTGTTAGCACACATGAGGTTTCCAAAGCTAATAAACTAAATCTCTAAATAAAATCTCCTCAACAACTCTTTTTCATTCTTTGAAAGCACCATTAGGATGGGTTAATAAAATACAAAATAACTAGATACATCTGAGTAGGTCTTAAGACCAGCATAGTTTGCATGCTTTTTCTTTTCTTTTCACAACATGTACATTGTTTCGAAATACAAAATGTAAAATTAAGTCAGTAACAGCAGCCCTTTAGCAGAATACTCATACAGTGGAACTTAGGAGAGGTATGCAGCTGAGCACAGAAACTATTATATTAACTGCTAGCAGAGACTATGCAAGCTTAAATATGTCTATCACTATAAATGCAGAATGTGTAAATTAATGTGTACGTGAGCCAAATTAAAATACAGTCTTCATTTTCTCCAAGATAAAATGTTTGGCTTAGTAAAAAATGTTTTAAATAGTAAAGAAAATAGTAAATAAAATTGGCTATAGAAGTGAAAAATGTACACTGACCAAAGCAAGGACTGTTAAAGATTAAAAAAAAATATTCAAGGTATGTGAAGTGTTGAAAAGCAATAAGGTCTGAATGACTTAGTGATGGCTGTCATAAAAATCTGGCAGGGTATTCTATTTACAATATGTAATAAAACTGTCACACACAAAATTTATAAAAGCATTTGCCCTAGAAAACTAAATCTTTTTTGCCAAGGGCAAGTTAATAACCTCTACAGTTCATTTGAATATATGGGCAAAGAGATGTTTTGACTAACAGAGCATCACAAGGTTAGCACTAGGCAATCTAATAGATGTTGTGAGAATGGGATGATCCAAAGACAACAACAACCTGTTAGAATACTGCTGAAAAATATTGTGAACTTTATACCCGTCATGATCTATCACTAATGAATGTATACTCTGCATGTATGTGTAGATGTGTGGGTTTTACAGATTGGAGATTACACATACAGCAATTCTGTATTTCAGTGTTAGCTGACTGAAATAATTCCTCCTCAAACACTCAGAGAAGATGCTGACTTGAGAAGTAGCAAATTGAATGCAGAGCTATTGCTCTTAAGATTATGTGGGGCTTAGCGGTTTGAGAGATTTAAGTCACCAACAGATCAGTCGACACCCAGGATTTTTCCCTCATAAAAATCCACACTTCTAAATTAACATATTTTTTTAAAGTGAAGCCTTAAAAATTACATCTCAATTTAACCTGCAACAGTGTCCCACATTATAAATTATGAATCATCCAGGAAAATGGCTGATGCTTAGCCAGAGTACAAAGCTGCATGCAAGTTCACGGGGCATGAACAAGTATCTCTCATCTTTGTTAGGGGTAAAAAACATATTCAGTATGGTAATAACCACCAGTTTAGAAAAATACGTTTCTTTCTACCCAGTGAGTAAGAAGATTGCTCTGCCCTAACCTCTGTTGCCACAGACTACTATTTATACTTGAGCTAGCTAATTTAAAGCTACCTTCGGCTATCTCTAAAATATGCTGCCGTCACTGCCATGAGTTCAACATAGACTCTGTAACAATCTCTGTTAGTTCCCCTAATATCTGGCAGTGGAGTTTTGCTGAGAAAAACCCCAACCAGGATAGATTCCATTAGACCTACATGAATTAAACTCTGCTGCCAGGTATTTCTGTGCAAGGCACTTGGTGCTTCTGCCCAAGGGAAAGGGTCCAACTAAATGAGAAGAGTTTCATATTAGGCTTTAGTCATCATCCCAACAGATGTGTTGAGGCAGCAGCTAGAAAGGACTTGTGCCTCTGGCTGGTGGCCTAACCTACAACACACAAGGAATTTTTGTGTCCTGCTCGTGGAGTGTTATACCGGTGTACATGGCTGTGCAGGTTTTGCTTACTGTGATATTTACTGAAGCAATGTTATTTTGCCTAAAAATTTAAAGCCTTTACATCAGAAACCAATTAAAAAGTTCAGCTATCATACAGCTTTTATAAATGTCATTAACATGTCATTAAAAAAATCACAAAATGAGAATGAGAGCTCTCCATTCCTGCAGTTGAAATGACCTGAATTACACTTTACTTGTACTCTTATGTCAGTGACTGATATCCAGGTGCCTCATAAGCATTTGCAGTTGAAATTATATTAATAATCTCCCTCTTTCACTCCCATCCACAGGAGAAACAATTATGATTGATTTTATTTTATTCTTTTATTTTCTTAATAGTATGCTATTGTGTGAAGCACTCTCAGGAAGGACTATGTCAAATTTACTTAAAATTTACTCTGGAAAAGTGGCAATACATGTGGTCATTCAACTCTCCTGCATATCCAGCTTCAGCCTCTCACCTAGGTGAATCTTAGCTATTTTTTCCGGGGATTGTAATTGTCCAAGATGGTTAATGGTAACAGAAGAGGCAATGCCTCAGAGTGATAAGGCAGTCCTAAAGAAGCTATCATTTGGCACAAAAAGATTAAGCAGTACACTCATTTGTGAACTGATGCTGAGTGATGATTCTGTTATTATCAGGTTGTAACATATGTTCAGGTCAGCAGCGTACATATTGCATCCTCAATTTCAAAATTCATTTTTTGGAAAAAGATCAGCATTCAATTTCTGAAAGCCAAAACTTCAGCTGTTTGAGTTAGCGAAACTGGACCAGGTTAGAGGAGATTAGAAGTCACGTCTGTTACAGTGTGTCTGCTGCCACTTCTCAGCTGTCTGGTAATACACCCTGTTACACAGGTTTAGGAGGGAGCACAGCTGATGCTAGAGGCTCTCTGTGGTCCCTGCCCTTGTTATGTCCTTGCAACTCCACACATCCCCACACACACACATTTTTCCTAAGCAAATCATGTAATTCTGCTACCACTTGATATTAGCCAAGGCAGAGTGCCCATTCACCCAGGAGAGCCCCCGCTCTGCCCCCAACAGGTAATAGCATCGACCACACATCATTGCTTTACATGTGCTTCATATTACAGCTACTGTTGTAGCAGCATTAGCAATGAGATGCACGTAACCACCTTTTGGCAGCTTGCTCCTAATCAATCATCCCTGAGGAGCCTGCTTTCAACCTGCTACTTTTGGCCTACTGCCTTGTTATCTCATGGCTTCTTTCTTCCACCAAGCATGCTAGATTTGGCCTCAGAAAATTACCCTTATTTTTCTCTACTCAGGGACTGTGGACCTCTCTACTGGCTGGCTGCTGCCGACCACATGCTCTCCTCACTGGTTCAATGCTCTTTCCCTCATACAGATTACAGATCTGGTCCCAGAGAAGAAGAGAGCTGCCTGCCTGCCTGCCAGCTAAGATACAAAGAATAGCCTGGGAGCTACTATAAAAACAGCAGTAGTGCACTGGACAAGAACAATACACTGAATTAATCCATGTAAGTGACTCAATGTGCTCCAGGATGGAAAAAGATTATTAATATAACTTATTTTAGCTTTATTGCAAAATAACCAAGCTGTTCAACAAAGGTATATCCTTTCTGATCCAAATAGCAAGGCTGAACTAAGTGTAATTTTTTGATGAATGTAAATGAAAACAGTTAAAGATTTTTCATCATATCACAAAAACACTCCAAACTGACCCAGAAACGCACCTACAATGTGACAGATATTGGGGTAGCATTAGAGTTAGTAGACTAGTTGTCATAATACCCAGCCTTTTCGTAAAGCAATAAAAATGCCTTACAGCTTTTCCCTATGGAAATGCAATGTTCTGGGGACACCTTGCCAAGGAAGAAGAGAAACTCCTGCTGCATCAGTTTCACCCTATTCTTGTATTAAAAGTTCAAACTGCACTAAATTAAGGAAAAAAAAAACCAAAACCAACAACTGACCAAAAACCACATGCGCACAAAATCCCAAACAAAAAAGCCATGAAACCTTTAAATGCCTTAGGCCAAATCTAAGATTGGAGTAAAGTGGAATCATTAACCAAAAGTTAACAGAACCAACAGCTGGCTTAGATGCACCACCAGTTATTGCATTAAGGGCTACAAATTATTAGACTCAGTTGCAGCAGGTTTTAGTAGAGAGTTGTTCAATTTTGCCATTACTATTGAAAGATCATAGTAGCCATCAGACAAAAAGAACATCCATCTAACACTCTCCTTGATAAGCAGCATAGTTCAAAGTGAAGAAAGGACTATATTTACAACAAACACTCAAACACCAGCCTCTTTGACTAAAAGATTTTAGTTAAACAATAGTGGTAAGAGAGGGAAGGAAAGCCATGACTCCCATACAAGACGTTGTTCAAGTGGCAGAAAGCTAACTGTGATTCCTGCTTCCAGTTGGGTTGTAGGTCCAAACAAACCCAGCCAAGAAACATTCTCTGTATTGAGCAAGAGAGTATTTGAGTCCTGGCTCCACATGCTGTCCTCCACTTGATAACTAGAGTGGGAGATGGGGGTGCAGGAAAAATGTATGAACCCCATGAAAAGATTTGTTAAATTCTTCATTTCAGGGGAAACAAGAGCAGGAAGTAAAGCCATTTATCTCAGGGAAAACAGATAAACAAGAAGAACAGAGGTGAGCACTCTTTTTGTAGGCTTTTAAATCAGTACAACGTGTATTTCTTGTTATGATTTGTGTTCAAGACAAGGAAAACTGGAACCAGCTTTACTTGCTTTTGCAATTTGTTACAGATGTGTCTGAAAGTATGGACAGGAGCACCTTTTGTTCTAAGTATTGATACACAAATGCACAGGCTGTATGTTCAAATGGCAAAGAGAACCTAAATGATATAAACTATGACCTTGTATCCTAAATTGCCAGATTATGAACCAATAAAAGAGAAATAGTATCTTTCTATTGCTCTGGATGTCACTAAGTGAGCCTGACAAACTAGACAGACTAAAGATGCTTAGAGAAGGTGGTTTAAGACTCCTGTGGTGACAAGTAAATGTGTGTGCATGAGTGTTCATGGAGATGACCTCATATGCAGTTGTCATGTAAAATAATGAACTCCCTAACATTTGGGGTAATGGGAGGAGAAGAGGAATTTGGGATAATGTAACTAATCCCAGACCTACAAGAACATCAGCACTCAGTTAGAAAAAGTCCTTACTAGCTGATGCACATACACTTATTTATGGACTAATTCACATGCAGATAGCCATATTGTAGGCGTCCACAGTGAGTGAGATGAATACTACTGCCTGGGCCTCTGCAATCCTGTGAAAAAAGGTTACTCTCTGTACAGAGCAAGTACTTCATGAGAAAATCTGCTTCTGGATTGCAAGCTTCATTACTGACTTACCTAACTAACACTTACACCACCTTTTCTGCTGATACAGAACAAAAAAAGATAAGGCCCGTCATTAAACTGGACTAGACTGTGCTTCTGGAAATTCTGGACACTACAAATCAATAGTAGGCATTTTCTCAGAAGCTGCACATGAAAAATGCAAGGGAAAAGGTAAGCATAAGTTGCTCAGTTGTCTTTTTCAATGCAGTAGACAGCCAGTTTACAGCTGAGGCAGAAATCAAACTCCAGTAGTAGGAGATTCTGCTTGCAATTTAATGTCACTTAAAAACTTTTGTACCCATCTCTTCTAATGATCATCTAACTCTACATTAATGACATTGCCTCAAAGTTTTGTATTTATTGGTAGGAAGCCCTGCATCAAAAAAGCATTTCCAAACAATATATTAAAATGAATCTGTTAGTTATTAGTAATATTACAAAACTTTACTGATTTTCCCTTTTCAGGGTCATTTCCAGGCAATATGTGAAATCATAACAAGCTTTTATTTGATTTCTAGCACACAGGCAAGAAAGAAGCTTTAAAAAATGTCTTAAAACCCAAACCTGGAACATGTTTCTTACTCCATATTTTAGTTCTACTTCTGGTACTTCAGTTTCTGAATCAGAATTGCCTTTTGCTGTTTTCTTAGCATAAATGCCAAAAAGAAGGGAGGAAAAAAAGAACTGGCTATTTTAGCAGGATGTCTCTGTTATTTGAGGTGAGGAGACAATAAAAGGTATTTCTCTTACCTACTCTCTTTTTTTGTTTGTTTGTTTCTGCTCTGCACTTCAGAAGTGAAATACAGGCAAATACTTTGTTTCATGCAAAATGCAAAACCTTCCCTCAAGCAGGGCCAGGTACATGGATGAGTGACTCCTTTTCTTATTTATGCTTCTCTGATTCAGATACTTCTCAAAGTCCTGTTTCCATTCCCTTAAAGTCACACAGAAAAATTCTCACTGTTTTTGGTTGGCTCTGAATGGTGCAACAAGATTACTCTTTCTACTTGAATATGTGACCAAGGAAATGAAATTTCAAAGCATGACCTTAAACCTACATTTTTTTACAGACTGAAGAAGCAGCTGGGTCCAAACCAACTGGCAAGTTGTTTGGGATCTTTTTAAAATAATTTTTATAACTTGATATGTGTTCCTGAAATTAAGTTTAACCTATTCCTACAAAGGTACAATGTAATAAAAGTCTTATAAATCATTTAATGCTAGACATATATATTGGTTCCTGCTACACAAAAAAAAGAGAAATACCCGGGTGTGAAACAAAGAGTCTTATGGCACAATATGTGCTTGTTCATTAGTTTTGGAAAACTACATCAACCATTATATTGTGATTTGTCTCATTTCCTACAATTACAAGGAATGACACAATTGGATTTTGCCACGTGTCTTGTCCCGTGTTTCAAAAGTATTTAAGATCATTACAAATTAAATAACACAATAACATGGTCAATATTTCATTTGCTGCTTCACAGCTGTTAGAAGGCACGCCTCTGATCTCAGACATGACACACAGAGCCAAATCTTGCTAGGGCCCTTTGGAAAGAGTCTGTCTTCCAATTAAGGTGGCTACATATTTCTCCAAAGTACAAGGATTATTAGTAAAATATATTTTGATGCTCTACCCTATCCTGTCACTTGGATCCAATTAATTCTTTCACAAAAACAAAAAGTAACTATTTTGAAGGACTTTTTCTCTGAACTGATTCTCTTAGATGCAAATATGGATTATTCCCTGCACCACTTACATTCCCAAAAATACTGAATAGGATTTAAGTCAGAATTCTAACAGAGCAGTCCTATTAAAACATATTTGAAGGGTCAATATACTTCAGTTGAATCACAATACTTTCTTTTCTCAAAATCAAAATAAAAGCAATTTTTAATAGGTTCATACCAATGTTCCGTCTTTAAATATCATTTACCTGTGGAAGAACTCTATGTACTACAAAAACAGCTACTATAATATGGGCCTATCTTTGCTCCTATGAACTGAACTATCACAAGGAAGTCCTAGGCTGGAACTAACAGCCATGACCTAGCACCTCCAGACTTGCATGGACTCCTGCCCCTCATCACTGAATTGGCAAATAGTGCCCCAAATCAACATGCCAGAACTCACCAAAACGTAAAATTTTCCAAATTATGTTAATAATTCTGGAGTGCAGCTATGGTGGACTATAAACAGGCAGGACAGGAAGAGTAGGAGAGGTGGCAGGGTAGCCCTCTATGTTAGAGAGTGCTTTGATACCCTCAAGCTTGATTATGGTGATGACAGGATCGAGTGCCTGTGTGTAAAAAACAGAGGAGCCCACAAGAAGGCAGATATTGTGATGGGAGTCTGTTATAGACCATCCAGCCAAGAGCTGGCTTCTTCTCCCAAGTGACAGAGGACAGGACAAGAGGGAGTGGCCTCAAGCTCCACCAGGGGAGGTTCAAGCTTGGCATCAGGAAAAAATATTTCACTAAAAGGGTCATTGCCCAGGGATGTGGTTGAGTCACCTTCCCTGGAGGTATTTAAAAGACCTGTGGATGAGGTGCTCAGGGACGTGGTTTTGTGGTTGATAGGAATGGTTGGACTCAATGATCCTGTGGGTCTTTTCCAACCTAGTGATTCTGTGAATATTCCATAAATGGCAATGACACAAAAATATTGATAAGCCTAAAGAAAAGAAAGATAATGCAAAAGTTCCTTAGTATCCCATTTGAATAAACAGATGATTAAATCACAACTTCTGAATGCACCTTCTGGATACATTTTCTTTATCCATTTTCAGATAAAAAATTGATTCTACAACATCTTTCCCAGTATTCATAGGCATAGCCACCCATCAACAGAATCTTCCTTTTAGTTACTGCTATAATAATGTGACATGGTGCACTAAATCAGTATTTTTGTGCTCTCTAACTCACAGACTTCTCTGATATGGTATGACAGTTCCAGCAACTCCTAAATAGCTTTCTAATCTTTTTGCACTTTGAATCACACAGCAAAATTTAATTACATGCAATTCTTCTTTCAAAGTTGTCCTAATCTACTATAGCCAATATTATAATATTGTAAAAGTGAAAACCATTAAATTTTACAAGATAGGTATTCAGGCAATCATTTTTTTCCTCTGAGATATTTAATAATAAGTTTTAAATCATACAGCTATCTGACACTGAATGAACAGAAAGCAGCCACATCATGCATTAAGAGAATCATGCTGTTAACAAAAATGCAGGATAGGTGATCATGGAAACATTCAACCTTATGAAACTCCGCTGTCACAGGGAACACATTACCAGTTAATTTAAATCCTTGTCTGTTTGGAGAGCTGCATTTTATGCTAGAATCTACTCTGTTAAGTTCCTCTGATAAGCAACCCACAATATATTTACCTGCAAACTACACAGAAAGCAATGGCTACAGAAATCTCTGTTTTGATTTCAAACATAACCTCCTCTTCTTAAAAGTGGTATTTCAAACTTTATATTTCCAGGGAAAAAAAGGGATTTTAATTCTATGCAGTAAATATGAGCTGAATTACAATAGTTTTCTAAGATAAAATATCCATCATAAAATATATTCTTAACTTAAATCTCCCAAAGTTGTTAACCGAATTTTCTCTCCTGATGCATACTCTCAAACTGCAATGACCAATCTGTGGCAGTCCAGTCAAACAGCCAGCAATCAGCAGAGGAGTGAAGCTCTCCTTCCTCATGCCCCCTTCTAATAGTCAAAAAACTACAGCAACAAGGACAAGGAACAAGAGCATGGATGCCATCTGCATACATCGGTGACTGGCCAAGGCATGGTAATCTCTACATAATAAGGAAAAGTTTACCCTGCGTGTCATAAAACTGTAATGCTTGTATATATGTTTCTTCCTAGCGCAGGAAAATTAGGCAGAGCATGCAAATAATCACACTGAGGGGTCTCAAATAAATCTATTTTTTTATAGCACACTCTAAGAATTTTGATGCAATAAGAACATAGATTAAAATCTGCTCTCTGATTATTAAGATAAATATGCAGAGCATAGGAGAAATACTTGCCTCTCTCTCTGATAACAGGGTAGAGGATATTGGGTAGATGATTCATCTGCAAAAGTCACCCTGTGCTGCATTTTTAGAAGTCTGGATAAAGGAATTTTATACTGAGTCACATTAAAAGAAACAGAGCAATTTTATGGCAAAACAGGATCTGAGGCAGAGGAAAAAAACCAAAGTTACCTATTTGTACAGTTCAAAAAACTGACATACTAAGTGCTAATACTCTGACATTTTCTTTTTCATAGGAAAATAATCTTGTCATACTGAATTGCTGAACATTAAAGTAAAACATGATTTTCACTAACTTTTTCTTTTTAAGAAGTTGTCCACTAACATTTCATATGGGAAACAAGTCATAAGATTGCCATATCAGAGATGACGATTCAAACTAAAATGCTTTAAATGTCCCTAGTTAGCCACCAGACACTTTCTACAATATTTTATATTATCAAGAACATTTTTAAGCATATAATTCCATAATATCAGTGATAAATTAGGGTATAGCATCTATCTCAATGCCAGATTTTTTACACTTCCTGTATCCTTCAATAATGCATTAATTTCTTGCTTAATGACTAAAAGTTTAATTAATTTTACTGAAAACAGGCACAACTAACTAGCCCTTTAATTAAGAAAATTCATTAAAATCCACCATTATCTTTGAAATTGTTTGAAGTTTAAAATGTTATTATGTTATTTTTGAAATGTTACCTTAATAAAATTTAAGAAAAATCACACAATATTACATTTAGAATGTCAGAGAAGTAATTTCAGGATTTGATTTATGTGATGAACACAATATTTTAGACCTCCTCTTATATTTCCCAAGAGAAATCTGGACTCAATGCATCCAGAATTAATACCACTAATTAAAAGCAGGCACTATTTACCAGTCACATGTCTAAGTGTATCCAGTTTATTCATTTTCCAATTTTTTTTTGCCTTTGCAAAAGGTGGAGAGGTGGGAGAGTGGATTTAAAACTTCCTCACATACGTGTACCAAGTGAAAATTAAGCAAGTTCCCTTGGATGAATTTGACTTCACTTTTAATAAACACAGTAAAAAATTTCATGAACACAAGGGTACATTTCACATCCTTCAATTTTCATGAGTAACTCAGATTTCAGTGCTCCATATTTGCATCTTCCCTATCCCAGATATCTCCATTTCCATTTAATATGAGAAAGGGACTGAAAAAAAATCAAATTATTTCCATTATGTAGGCATATTAAAAAAAACCAAACAACTTTATACCATGAGTTCACCATTTGCCAATTTACTGACACGTCAGAGTAAGTTATAGCATTGGTTCTGCTGAAGTTGTAGTCTAAATATAAGCAGTTTAAGTCATAACAGAAGCTTAAGGCCTTAAACTGTAAGCCTTTTCCAGGCCTACAAACACGATAATTTTTTGCACCATGAAAAATCCTGATATCTTCCAGTTACACTTGAGCTGCATAACTACTGTTCTGTTAATGTGAAACAGAAATGCCTTTGGCCTGAAGCTTGAAAACTGTGGAGGAATCATTAAAACTGGAGAAGTAGTAGACTAGATTAGTAAAACTAGTAGTCTGCTCTTTAACACATTGAGAACTCTAACATTTCAAGACCATCAGTGAAGAAACATTATTTTCAGTCACTCTTGAAACCTAGTGTTCTGTCCAACTTTCAAGTGTTTGTAGAGATGTCTCAGAAGAAATACGTTCAGTAGCATGTCAAAAATGCTACTAGTTAAAAGCACCATGATGGAGTAGTTTATTATTGAGAAATAGACCTGAAAAAACACTAAGTGCCTATCACTTAGAGAACATAAGATGCTTCATCTTGCAAAATATAATGTGAATAGACACACAGGCACACATTTCTGTATGTATAGACACACATTTCTGTATGAAAATACTGTTCAATAACATTCCCTGAATTGTACATATGAGGCTGCTGGTGCTGCTATTGAAAATATAAAAAAAATTACCTGGAAGATGGGCAAAGTGAGATTACAAAAGTTAGATTTAGATTATCTAAGGCTATTTAACTATATTTAGTGTCAATACAGTCAAAGGGCTACCTTCAAATCACAACAGAAAGTTCCCAAGTTTCCAGATGACTGAGCATTAATTCAGTAGATTACAACCATTGCAGATGAATGTCTAACTTTAGTTAAGACGTTTGGGAAAAATACTCAGCAGTAGAGAAGCCTAAGTTTGTTCACTTACTTAATCAGTCTTTGGTGAAAGAAAGCATTTTTGATATTGAGGTTTGTTAGGAAGCACAAAGGACAAAAGAGGAGCTGCTCTTGTACCAGCGTATGTAAGTCAGGATGTAGTCGTATGCTGGATGCAGAGCATTTTTCTTTTCTCTCCATCTTAGGAGCACGTATGTACAGGAAATACGTGGAATAGGCAACATGGATGATGAAAGCCAGTCCTTAAGGACTGAAAACTACAGCGTGAAGAACTGGAAAAACACCTTTGGAATCTTTAGCCTGGATAATAGATAATGAGATAGAGAATTGATAACAGTCAATTTAAGTCATGAGTCGCAAGGAGGACAGCAACATTTCACCAAGTCCTAGAAAAAGTACCATGTGCCAGATGAATCAGTGACCTGGCCTAGCATTCTCTGTATTCTTACAGTAATCTTAAAATGGGTTAATTTATTATTGAGATTTATTGTTACATCAATATTCAGTGATTTGAAACCATGAAATGTCTAAGCATGCAAGGATGCATTGAAACACTCAAAAACTTAAGGTCAACCAATTCTTTAACCCATTGAGGCTGCAAGAAGAAGATTTTTTTCTACGAGAATCCTTATAATCTAGTGCAATCTGAAGTGCTAACTTGGAGATCAACAGAAGTACCAATTACTCTTTTTTTTTTACATATTTCAATAAAATGTAAACTTTTAGAATGTATAAAGCAAAAACCAACCATATGGATGTGCAAAATTAACACTATAAACTCAGGAATTGAGTCAGTCTTTTTTTTCTCCTTGTTAAAGTGTAATGCAATGCTGTAAATTTAAATCCATTTGAAGTTCTGCTTCTTTACAAAAAGATCTGTATCTTCATGACTTCCATAGGTTGACACGCTATTTTGTTGGATTAATGACAAAAAAACCATGCATGTATAATCAGGTTAACGTGGTAGTACATTTCAGCTTCCGCAGGTCATTTATAATTTATGCAATTTGTTCCCTCTTTTTTAATGGCAACATTTTTCATTCAAAGTTGTGCTTCCCTCAGCTGCAAAATGGAGAGTCAGTCATTTAATGTATGCAAATGGAAAACAGAGAAGGTCAGACAAATTGCAGTCTTGATTTTGCAAGAAAAGTGTCAGTCTATACCATTCCTGAAGAAAATACTCAGAAATATACTTCAAAATATTGCTTAGAATTGCTGCAGAAAGGGGACTATGGAAATATTTATCATATTATGTTGAAACAGCTTTAAAAAGTGTCATTTTCTTAAAAGTATATGATCATCCAACGTCCACCCTGCTTATTTAGCACTAATTTTGGTACGAAGGGAGAGAAGCAAAATACAAAAGCCACATTCAAGGTAAACAATTACAACACGAACCCCAAAATAAATGAAAGTCCCAAATCTCAAAACTATGTGTATATCACTGTAATGAAATGTATTTTGAGGAAAAAAAAATTTGTTTTAAAGATCCTCTACCTAAAGATTAATATAATTAAAATAAGCCAAATTTCTTTATGGCCAACCAAATCTTTTCTTGCTTTAATTTTTAAGGCTAGTTCAATATTATTGAAATCAAACTAAATATTAAATTACTTGGTTTGATTTTTATATTTGCATGTATATAAACTATTTAAGGTGATTTTATGCTCAATCTGTATGTCATTAAAGAGGATCAATAAGAGATTTTTTAAAAAAAATATTTTTAGTGGTTTTATCAGAACAGTCAACTGGTAAAGAAAATGAGTTGGCAATCTACTTGTTAGATTAATATGTGAGCAATGCAAAGGAAGGGATTTCTATTTCCCCATAGAATTTTGTAAAAGCCTTAGTTTAAAATTTTACATAGCTTCCAGGCACTTCTATGTTTCCAAAAAGACAATAATTTCCAGCTGCAGATTTATCCATGATTATAAGTAAAAGAGAGACTATTTATTTTTTTTTTCTAAGTGGAGCATAGTTTTTCATTGTTGGAAAGCCAATTGTACAATTCTTTCTGTTGGACTTGTTATTCAGTTGAATACATAGAAAGTAATACAGTGCAAATCTCTTTCATCATTTATAGCCAAGTTCCTCAGTCACCTGGCAGAAAGGATTGTTACTAGTATAGTTTTGTTATCTGTTTGCTGTGGATCAGCTTTCAGAAATCCAGTGGTTTGATGATGTTAGTGACCTTCTGGAAGAAAGGCATATCAGTGGAGAAATTCCTTACTATTTTGGTACATACCATTCAAATCTGGGAAAATAAAGAAACAAAGGCGAAAAAAAACCAAACTCATGAAACAAATATCTTCATTAGACAAAAGAAGTTTCTGCACTATTTTTAGAACAGAGTGTATTCTTAAATTTATATGTCTAAGAAAGCAGTATCTAAATGTGTCCTGTAAAACATATTAAGCAGTAAAGGGAGCTAAAAATACAATAGAATTTATATGTTTATTAACATAGTATTATTAAGCACTAGTTAGCAAAACTACTTCCATCAGAATCTTTGATACCACCTTTTAAATTTCATTGGTTGTTTTTAATATTCATGACTTGTTATACTTTTGAATGACAGCACTTGACTAGAGGTGAATCCAATAGTAAAGAAACTTTTTTTAAAGGTCAAAGTTAAATTTATGGTCTTAACAGGATGCTGCTAAGCTGTAAGTCAATAACAATTTCACAGTGAGGTGAGCTTTCATTGGTGAGCTTTCACCAATTCGTCATCATACATTTAAAACTATTTGATTTCCTGAAAAAGTGCAATCCAAGTCAACTTGCTAAGAAATTTAGATGAATAGAAACAGAAAAAAAATCAACAATGTTCAAGAATTTCTAGGATTAACTACCCACAAGAGGCACAAGGGGTCTGGAGGGTTATTCAAAAAAGGGCACCAACGGTCTGTAACACTGCAGTTTGGAACTCACTAAAAATGTAGGAGGAGCGGATCAAACTCTGTTTCTATCTACTTCAGAATAACAGTTTAGGACAAAATTCCCTGTTTCTCAGGTGAATGTAGTGGTACTAACCACCATCATGTGGCATTCAGTGATACAGCACTATGATGCAATGACAAGTTCCTAAGTACTCCTCCTGTTGCATTTTATGAAAAGTCTTTATGTTAGACTTCATATTCCATGATCTTAATGACTTACGTCTTTTCCTCTCTCTGTCTGTGTGTAAGTCATAAGCAACTGGAGCTAAAAAGTGTCCCTCAGCAAGTACTTCTTTCAATATTTTAAAGTTGCTTCCAAGGAACATTGTCATGTACAGAATTTTGTTTTCTGTTAAAAAAAATTCATGGCATTTTGTTACTTTTCAGAATAGGGCAAGACTATCCCATCTGAATTGAAAGTCTGGCTTTCTGTGATCTCTTATTCATGAATGAGGTGAGATATTGTCTTTCTGTATTACCTTACCACTACATATTTGGAGAATCTACTACAAAATAGTTTTTTTCCCTTTGAAATAGGAATAGTTGCGGAACATAAGATGGGACCCTGAGGGAACAGAATAGACGTGTTAAAATGCCTAGATCTGAAGGGATCCTGGCTTTCTAGTTCTCAAAATTCAAATAATCAGCAGTCATTAACATTGCTGTCAGGGAGCAAGCAGATAACGTATTCTGTGTAAAAGCTCAACTTTGACAGAGTATAGTGTATTACATTCTAGACTAGAAGATAGAAACTGTGTAGTTTACCAGTGGAGTGAATGTCAGAATTCATTTGTTTTGTCACAGGCAGAACTGTTGAGCTATCAGAAGGGGTAATTCTGAAGTCAAGCTTCTAATGGACCCTGTACTACAGGGACAGCTGGACTGGTTCCAGAGAAATCTGGAACTCTATAAAACTGAGCTCTCGGTTCCTTCCTTTTCAGAGCAGAAAAATAGATTGAAGGGAACTGAAACAAGAACAAACAGGGAGCTGGGAGATCTTCTTCCTACAGAAGCGGAATATCTGTGATTTCTTGAAATGGCAAAATATCTTTAATTCAACAAGTAACTGATAGTATGTGAAGAAACGATGAAGATTGATCTGATATGATTGATGTTTGGATCTGCTGACAGAAATCAATGGTTGATTAAATATTCATAATATTATTTGTAGGTTGCATTGAGCATTTAAACAGTAAGATCAATTCATTAAGTGTATTAATGAGGCTACGCAATTGTTAATAGCACAAATAATGTTCATTTGAGAAGATATTAAAGAAGCAAAATATTTAAGTTAACTCTTTATAGTAGCAATTAAGGGAATGGGAGTTTTTTAACTGATTTATTATACTTTAGTTCCTGTGATTTAGTTTTACATGCAAGTAAGTTATTTTGAACTATAACCATGACTACACCTTTAAATTACAAAATAACATCCAATTGTCCATGTACAGTATTTTCTGAATATTTGGTAAACTTTTTTTGGTGAAGCATGCTTTCTTACTATATTTCATCAGGTCTCTTGACTACATTTCCACTAACAAAGCATGCACTGTTATTTTGTTCAGTTCTGAGAGGCTTAGAATGATTTTTGCTTTCCTACTCTTCAGAGGATGCATGTGGGCATTAAACAGTTTGAGTTTCTTGTATGTAAAACTGTATTCCCAGTGGATATTGGAAACTTAGGTCACCTCACCACCAACAGTCCCAGGGGCCATTGGGACAGCTGTAAAACACTGTAAAACACCGTTTCTGGCAGAGAGAAAGAGTCTGGCAGAAGGGCTGCAAGAAAGGCTGCAGGCTGCAAGGGATACTGCTACACAAGAGTTATCCTAGTGACAGTATTTTTCACTATTTCTTACAGAAGAAACACAAAGCGACCATGTTGGAAAGATGAAGACATTTCACTCTCTTGGTGCATCCTGAGAGATTTTTTCTAAGTCAGCCAATATTTTTAACAATTATTCTAGTCATCTTCAAAGTAAAATTTGCCAGCTTCCCCTGGTATTGTATTATTGCTACAGTAATAAACACAGACATGTACCATAGGAATTATTCTTAAGACTAATTCAAATAACTGAGTATTCCATATGTATGATGCAAAGGAGTAGTTGGAGAAGAACCTTTTGCAAAGGCTTGTAGTGATAGGACTAAGAGCAACGGCTATGAATTGGAGAGGGGAAGATTCAGACTAGACATAAGGAGGAATTTCTTCACGATAAGAGTGATGAGGTACTGGCACAGGTGGCCCGGGGAAGTTGTAGATGCTGCATCCCTGGAAGTATTCAAGGCCAGGATGGATAGGGCCTTGGGTAGCCTGGTCTAATGCGAGGTGTCCCTGCCCCAGGGGGAATGGAAGTAGATGATCTTTAAAGTCCCTTCCAACCCAAACTATTCTATGATTCTATGGTTAAGAAATTCAGTGATGAGACTTCACATTCATGTGCAAAGACTAGCTTTGCTAGTTTCCATTTTTATCATTGGAGACCTTTCAAAGCAGTATTCCGTGTAATTTTATCATGCTTTTGTAAATTTGTCCTTAATTAAATTCCACAAGTAACAATATCAACTATCATTTATATTGATATTTATAAAACTATATGCTTAAGTGATAAACTCTTCCATCATGAGGAATTACTTGCTATATCATCACAATTTCTATTCAACTTCAATTTTCTGTCTTTGTGCGTAAAAATACGGGCAAACCCTTGATTATTTTTTTGGTACAAATTTATGATATTCCTGACATTCATACTCTGTGGTAGTTAAAGTGGAAATTTGAATGTAGACTGTTTAACTGTAGAGTTAAGCATGCTATAGTAGAATAAACAGTTATTTCTCTCTAATGAGTTGTGGGAACGAAGCTAAATGTGGCAATGGGGCTGAACGTGGGGAGAAATGGGACTGGGTGCTCCCTGCCCCCCATGGGCTGAGTACAAGGCTTTAAAAGCAAAGTCAGTGGAGATACAGCAAGTTCTTCATCAGAAAGGAGTGCCTCAAGGTCATTTTGCTAGCTGAAGTGGAGGATGGGATGCCTGTAAACGGGCACAGTCAACTCCTGCTATCAGCAAGAAGCCCGATTCCCGCACAAGGAGCCTGGTACAAATGCCCAATTATTTTCCAAGAAGATGAATTGCAGCTGCTGCTCTGACAATCCAGCCCTTCAGTTGATCTGTACTTATTATATCATCATTGTAATATCATTATAATACTAAAACACAACTCCACTCCTAAGGCTATCCACCTCCTCCCTGTCTCTGAGGCAAATCACTCCCACAACCCCTCCTACTGGGCATGCACAGTAAAGTTTCGACAAGCAAAGTGAGAATTTTTTCTTCACCAATCAGCAGGGCTTGATGTAATGATTTCAGTCACTCAAGGTCCCCCTAAAATTCCACCCTAAATATGCAATTTAGTATAAAAATGTAAACAAAGGGGAAAAATTTGAGGGGACAATATCATTGAACATTTGGATCAGCTGATGGGCTAGATCCCATATCTCCCCTCCCCCCTGGACTAAAGATCAGAACTTTTTGTTGCGTGCACTAAATAAAAATCTTAACAGCAAGCTGATTACTAGTATCACTCTACACCCCCTTAACTATACATTTCTTATCTGTATGTTGCTCCTTTCTGTGCTTGGGTACTTGACTTTCAATGTTTTTTCTCAAATAGTATCCACAGTCACAATCAAACTCTTATTAGGTCATGAGCTGTTAGAAACAATTGTTCTTAATAAAATGGACTTGTTTGTACATATACAAGTCTCAGAAATCTTACTAAATGTTAAGAAGAATTCAAAGGGAGTTTCTGATTCAAACTCAGCAAGCTAGACAAAACTGATTGTCTTTGCGACATTGTTGATAAGAATCTATGTGAAACAGCATGTATAGCAAGCTGCATTGGTTATCCTTGCATTACTGCTCAGTGCACTGCACTGCAATATTGTCAATGAAAGGGTTAAACAGATTAGTAAACTCCCCTTTCTGAAGTGTCTTGTAATTTTCAAATTTACAATCCATGACATAAGTGTAGTGTCAAAGTTTCATGAAGCCAGGGCAATGAATTAGAGTTCCTTCTACATCAGTTCTTTGTTTTTTCTTTACTTGTCATTTTTATGAGGAAAGAAAAAGGAGGAAGGTGATGCTCAGCAATTCATTGTCATAATTAAATTAATAATACATTTTAGCTTTATAGGTAACTATAATTCTTGACTTTAATATAATATAGCTGACCATCCTTTTATTTTTAATAAAGTCAAGATAAATGGAAATTGTGAAGGATTTGCTTCTTTTAAGAGCACAATCACCGCTTTGGCAATATAGATGCTTTAGATGATAAGGGCTAAAAAAGCATAAAACCCCCAAAAAATAACTGAAAGAAGTATACTTTGTTTTTTTTTAATAAGGAACTCCAGTAAAGGTTAATCAGTAAGCATTGTTACGTGAAACTAATTTTTTTTCCCTTTTAGCAAACTTTAGCAAAAACATAGAAGGGATTTATTTTTTTTTCGAAGAGACTTATAAATTGGTTGCAACTTTGATTGCATATTCACTGCTTGTAGACTTCTTATTGTTCAGCACTAATCTTCATGAAATAGGTGTTACTTTTTCTCAATGAAAAGGGTACCCGCATTATCCAATAATTAGTTAAATGACATTCTAGTGTTACACAGCTGGCCAAAACAGACACTCATAGGAGTGTTCTCACAGGTACATTAAATGTCTCAATGTCACAAGTTTCAATGAAAGCTTGTCTTATATTCACTATCATATCTTAAGAATGAAAAATGGCAAATTCGTCATTATAATTTCTTGCATTTGTTGCCAGTTTGCTGAAGAACTATAATTGACAAGCATCAGTTATTGTGTTGCCATGTTTTTGTCACTTATTTTATTAAATATTGTATTTTAGGTAGGAAATATCCTTATTTGTTTTGGTTTACCAGAAGATGTACCTAGTAACTATAGAGGCTAGTAATTTTATTCACTCAGTAAATTTATGAGAAGTGTGACTGACTTTTTGTTTTGTTTAGTCAGGTGTCTAATTTGGTTTTGTTGTTGTATTAACTGATTCTGACTAAATCAAGGAACCATCTGTGTAAACAACATAAATAGTTGTGGGGGTTGGAGTGTTTTTTAAACACATCATAAGCTAAATTTCTGTAAATAATTATTACTTATACTACAAGCTCCTAATTATTTATTAGTGGTATGGGTTTACTATTCTTCTTAGTTTGTAGCTAGTTCTTTTCTTTCTCCTCTCACCTCTCCAACAAAATGTCACAATTTCAAATCAATACCTTTCAGAGTTAGTCTGCAATGACATCTCAGCAAGCAACACTTTAGCATGCCACGTAAGCTTTAATGACAGGCTTCCTGGGCTACAGCACTGGTTTAATATGTGATGATGTTAATTCAGATCTGTAGCATCACTAAATAATGCCTTGGGGCCTAGTCAAAAATCTACAACTTGTGAAGTTCTTCCCAGAAATCAGGTTTGCTCTCAAAGAGCCTCTTTTTAGATATATAAACATGATACGGAGAAAATGTAATCATTCTGTTAACTTGTATTTCTAACAGAGTGAATGTCTGTTTTGATAGTTGTCAGAGATTTTTAACAGATCGTGGAATTTGACATAACTTACCTTTTCCAACTTCATTGCAGGTATGTCCAAGATCTGGTCATTTAGAAAAAGCCTCAAATATTGCTTTAAGAGTTATGACTGAATAACAATTCCCTTTCTTCCATGTCATGAATTACCAAACATAATTTTATTTTGATTGATAGATCTATAAACATACAGTGTTCGACTGCCTGATTTTATGAATCATACTTTCATTTTGCATTATTTTCCACTAAAGAATAAATTAACAAACAATCAGGAATCCTGCACCACATCTGGATAGACCATTAGACAAAATTTAACATGCATAATTTTTTGTTTACAAAAATATATAAATGTATTAATTTCACCCAGAATTCAAGCAATTACTTAAAAAGAACACAATTGTCAAAAACTGATGAATCCTACACTTACATTTATTGTTTCATTATATATTACATTATTGATCATATTATTTACTTCATAATGCCAAGTCTCTTAATATCTGTATACTTACAACATTTAAGCTTAGAATAAATTCATTGGCTATCAGGGGACTAGTCACAATGTCTGAAATATTCCCATCTTTCTAAAGGCTTTTATTATCCCACCCTGTCTTCTCCTTGCAACTTGTGACTTCCTATATGTATACAATCTATAGATCTGCCTGGAGGATCCAAGATTTGTTAATCCATTAGTCATAAAAATTGGAGAGTAGCTCTTCCTTCTATCTTTTAAGAATGCTTATCTTCCGTATTTGTAAGTGCTGTCTTCAAACTACTTGTCCAGAAATGTTGTTCTCTTGTCAAGTACTGCATTTCATAATCACTTTCGGATTGAAATGCAGAGCTGATAAAATTTACCTACACATTTATATTTGGGACACCTTTGAATTTGTCTAGCTTTCCTAAGTGTACTGTGAAAACTTATAAATATACACTTATTTTAAACCACCAATCTTTAAATACTGTATAATAAACTATAAACAAAAATTACTAATTAAAATTATATTTTAAAACCTGTCTTAAAATTGACAACGCATTTATCCTCACAAATCTTCCAATATACACTGAAGATGCTACATCTCTGAGTGCAAGACTATAATTTTTCCCTTTATCCTTATTCTTTGACTCATTATATGAACCTTGAATATAATTTCCATTTCCTTCCCTGGAACATAATCTAGAAAGGTACTAAAACTTGAAATGACACAAAATAAACCAATACATATTCCTGACTATTTTATTATGCTGTTACCAAAGAATGTTGTATCTAGCTACTTAAATATCAGGAAGTGGGATTGCAAATTATTTAGTTTCCTAAAAAGGGAGAAAAAGCCCTGAACTGCCTTGTTATACTAAGTGGAAGCAGAACATATGGAGTAAAAATTATACTCTTTTCTTCCTAAACTCGATTTTAAGAATGAATTATAAGTCCAGTAGGGGAAAAAATCTCATATTAATTGACCTATATTACATTTTTATAGTTGGAGCCCCAACCCACTACTTCCCCTAGCATGAAGGCAATTTATTCAAGGCATTTCATTATCTTTACCATCTAAAACTAAATCCCTGCTTTATTTTATGGGAAAAAAAAAGGCAAAACATTATCAAGGACTCAGAAGACCACCTCACCATAGAAACAATACATTTGATAATATACATGGCATTATTCCAACCAAGTTTAGTCCTGATGCTACAAATCTTAAAAAGCCTGTGAATTTCATTCATTTCAGTGAAACCACTCATATGAATTAACAGGAACATTTTCTTGTTTACACTGGTTTGATTCCACATTCCTACATGCAATTTTCTGAGGAAAAAGGGAAAGATAAGCGGTGCCCTCACTCCACAGTGCTTGAACCAATTTTGGATTGATGGCGCAAGGGATTTACACCAATACATGATGCATATGAAAATGTCTGATATAAAAGCATCTTAGCGTGTATCATAAGTGGAACAGAGTGAACATTAAACATCAAAAAAATAAAAATCATCAATATATTTCGAGACAGGCATACTGTGAAGCTGTCAAACAAATTATGTTAATTACAGACCATCTCTAATTTTTACAGGAGAGATTTCTCGTACATATTTCTTAGACATACACTTCGCTCAGTAACATCAAAGGGTAATCACATGGCTAAACTGTAAAAAATACTTCAGACGAAAGAAAAATTGGGATATGATGTGACATCCAACTATATTTTTATTAGCGTGAGTGAAACGCAGTGGTTGTTTAGGGCACTGAACTGGCCTTAGGGTGCTCTCTATTTCTTCTCTGACTTTATCTTTCTTCCTCACTTTCCCATCACCAAACTGCAGAGCTATGGCCTTGAGTCATCTAAAATGCACTTTGGTTTGCATGCAGACTGACAACTTTATGCCAAGGACTGGATTTAGCCCCATATCTTCAATTTTCAGCTAGAGCCAGCTTCAGGACTATCCCTAATAAATCCACTGAATACCTAAGAAGCAAATCAAGACCTATTTCTGGCTCATTATTTATGCAATTATCAGTAAGTGCTGAAGCAAAACACAGGCGATATGTATATATATTTAAAATGAATGCAAACAAATACTCAGATTCCTAAGACAAGGGAAAACAAACACAGAGAAACAAGACCAACAGCCACAGAGGTTGTGCGGTACATGCCTGCTGTGCCAAAGGGGATGGGGATGCAGCTGCCTGCCAGTGCAGTCTATTCAGCCAGCCCTATGTCTTATTTGGACTGTTTGTTCTCCCTCTCACCTCAGATCCACTGAGGACAAGAGGTGTGTGCACCATGTGGCAGACATCACAAATACTCATCTAGTTTAGGCATTTCTGTGTCCAGTGCTACATGTAATGACAACTGTTGTATGCATGATGCTTGCTGGACAGCATAAGAGCTAAATATAATGTTATATATTATATATTTCAATTCAAGAACCAATCAACTCTGAAGCATCTATTAACAGCATACTAACATCCACCCTGTTGTGCTCATTAGTGCAACAATAAAAAATGCTTTATCAAAGTAAGCAATCTGCATAAATACATTTGGCTCCACCACTAAAAATTACAGAATAAATATACACATCTTCTTTTGCATTCTTCAGCACCCTGGCCAATTAAAAGCATGTCTGAAATTTATATGGAACTACAAGAACACAGCAGATGCCAGACAGCAGGAGGGAAGAGGGCCTTTCCAGCACAGTAGACCATAGCCCCAAGCACTGAAGGTCAGTAGGGAAGCACTACGTCAGTAGAGACGCCCTGATTTATACCAACTGGAGATTTGACTCAGCACATACGGAATTAGCCAGCCTGCTCCCTGTCACCAGTCAACTAAAACAATAATTCTTGGCTCATATCAATGAATGCTTTTCTTAGCATGACTCCACAAGTCCTTTTAAACAGATTTTACTTTGATTCTGCTATAGAAAATTTCTTTTGACCTCTGAAAAAAGTGCATTGGCCTCTCAGACTGAATCTTCTTTTCCTTAATGGGAAACATTAACTTTATCACTCAACAACTGAAAGGCATGGGCTCCTGTGTACATAATCCTGTTGTTCAGTTGACTAGAGGGGTAATAGATTTTTTGTTTCCTTCCCCTAGTATCTAACTACTATGGTAGCTCACAAGAAAACAACTCATTTGGAAAATAAGTAGAGCATAACAATTCCAAACTCTTCTGTTTTCTTTTAGCTTTATCTTTTCACTACTTTGCAATATCTACAATATTAAATTGATATTTACCTTACTATTTAATGCAAAAGAAAACAAGCAAGCCTATCTCCAGAACTATATCCACTGTAATAAAATCCATGTGCAAACTGTGGAGTCTATACAATTGCATACAGAATTTTCTAAGGACCTCCTTGGCAGTCTTTTCCAGTTCTTCAGCTCTAATACAGTATTCTATGGTCTCATTAATAGATAAAAGGAGCTTTTTGAGTGGGGAGGGGATTTTTCATTTTTACATAACATAAACATGCCATATAATTTGTCTTTTCTACATGCAATTTTGGAAGCCTCCCCTCATAACTAAGCCAAGTCCACAAAGCAAGTATGTCAGTGTGTCTATAGTACATCTATGTTTTGGCATAGAGGGGGAAGGAGAGAGCTTCAGTTTCCTCCAGCGTGCCCTGGTTCCAAGACCACAGGCCCACTCCTTGTCTTTACTGGGATTTAGACCTATCCATCAGCACATACAGAGCACTAGCCGAAATGTGGTTTATCTCTTTTTCCACCTGAAGGAAACATGTCTCAAGTGCACTCAGGGGGTGCTCAGCTGAGGGCTGCAAGGCTCCAAGGTCAAATACCAAGCAAACCTGCATCCTTCAATAAACCGAATTGCTAATGCAGACACACACTTCAAGCACCAGTGAATGGATTAAAGTCTAATATTTTATGATGCTAAAAAGACTAGAAGAGGAGTGGTAATAGTAGATCAATCCTAGAAATGTTCAATAGTTTATTGGACAATAATAATATAATAGTTAATATTTCTTTACTCTTAACTAGGAACATTTAAATACAAGGTACAAAAAAAGAGATTTTAGGGCCTTGGAATGGCTAGTGAGGGAATCTGGGGCCCCTTTCCTGAGACAGTGGGCAACACCTCCACCCTTCGTTCCCATCTGTCCCTTCTGAACAGCCTGTAGCTGTCAACAGCCACACTCTAGGCATGGCACAGAAGTGAGGCTGACAGGTTGGTAGTTCACAGAGTCATCTTTTCTATCCTTTTAAAAAATGGGCACAACGTTACCCTTCTTCCAGTCATCAGGGACTTCTCCTGATTGCCATGACTTTTCAAATATCATGGAAAGTGGCTTGGCAACCACATCTGCCAATTCCTGGCACTCTGGGATGCATCTCATCCGGTCCCATAGACTTATAAATGTTCAGGTTCCTCAGGTGGTCACAAACTTGATCCTCTGCTACTGTGGGAGGGGTTTTACCCCTGTGGTCATCATCTTGCTGTCCCATGAGCCAGGAGGGGTGAAGTGAGCAGTTATCAGTGAAAACTGAGGCAAAAACGTTGTTAAGTACCTCAGCCATGTCCTCATCTGTTGATACGAGGTCACTATTCCCAACCTGGAATCTACCTGGAAGTAGATGATCATTAAGGTCCGTTCCAACCCTCACTATTCTATGATATAATGGTAAAAGTAAGGTACTAGTACCTTAGCTCAACAGCTGTTATTCTTCACACAGTAGGTTGATAAACGTGAGCATATTCAAGCTACCATCAGCCAGAGCTGCAACTCCAGTCATAGCCAAGACATCTCAAAAACCTCAATAGCATACCGTCTTTACAGACTAGAAACTTAGATCAGAAATCAGTACCTCCCTGAATAGCTCTGCCTCATGTATTTATGGATAACTGGTGTGCCTTGTCAATAATTCTGCTTCACTCTTTGCTCTTGAGGGAAAATACCCTACAGATGGTCATGAAAAGTAGAAAACAGTGTCACTCTGTAATCCAAAAGGGCTTCCAAAAGGAAAGGCAAAGTTCTGTTCAATTACTCCGTCCTATCAAACATTCAGAGCACATCAACATGAAAAGAAAGAGCAGGGCAAGTTTTTCATACCTACTGAACCCTTTTTCCCTGGCTGATTGCCACAAGGTGGCAGAACCCATAAAGAAGAGTGAATCAGGGTGTTATTATACCATTTATTTTGGTACTTGCATATAGATGCATGTATCTGCTAATTAGCAAATGAGCAAACAAGCAAAGATTTAGCCTCATAGAAGTCTATGTTGTTCATTTAATCAATATATGTCAATTTAAATTATTTATCTGTTCACTTAATACTAGCACATATACTGAAATATATAATATAAAAAATAATAGGGTCTTCACAATAAGATCTCACTAAAGCCATGGCTCCTCGAATCTTCGATGAGAAGCGCAGGGGCAAAACTGTACACGTGTGAGAACAGCCCATCCCCCTGCATTATTTACTGACATTTTTTTTATATTACTGCAAAACTGGCTGAACAAGGAGATTATACAGAAGCTATGCTGGAAAACAGTGCAGGTGGTCAGTGTCAGAGGTAATGCTATGCTACTTTATAATCAAATTATATTAGAAATCATCTACCTTATTTTAGCAAATATTTTTTTTGGAATGAGAGAATTTTTATAATCACTGAACGGAGCAACAAAGTACAAAATATGAATGAGATTTCATTTCAACCAGAGGAAGTCTAGTTTTGTGTGTTTGCATTCTAATGAGCTGGAAATCTGCTGAACCACCCAAAAAATCTGGAAAACTCACTCAATGGTAGATGTTTCTCTACATCCTCTTCTTTCACTTGCTGCAATGCATTCAGGTCACATTTTCATGGTGTGAATTCTCACCAAGAGATAGAGAACAGGGCTTCAAAAGAAACTGTGCTCCTTTAAATCTTTCTGCTGTCATCTTTCCTTGCATTCTATAACAGCAAAGGTCCATAGGTAAGCATGTGTACGTCTGTTTCCAGTGAATTACTTGACCCTCCTCCTCACAAATTATTCTCTACTCACACATTCTTTCAAAGCACTAATTCCCTTCGTAACAAAGCAAACTTCAAGTTATACCTGTTCAGCATTTAGACTTTAAAAAGTGCAATGTGAACACCTGTTTAAGTTGACAGCCATCTGTTTTCTTGAGAAATCGAAACCTTAATAACATGCAATTAACAGATGGAAAGCAAGGCCTAGACACTAAGCAGGTTACTGCATGCTTCGAGTTAACATAAAAAGTGGTATTTTTAATGAATCATTCACATGCTCAGTTGTTCTGTTCCCATCTATCTGGACTGATAACCCATCAGGGTTCATTCGCTCCTTATGGGACTTGCAACTCAAAGGCAACTTAAGATCGTTCAGGATTTGGTTCATACTAAATGCATACTTAACTATGGAGAATGCTGCCTGAAGTAGGCAACTCTAGCTAATTCCCTGTAGCTAAATTTCAAAACTGATGAGACAAAGATTAGCAGGAGCTTAAAACTGATTAGGGGCGGGGGGGGCAAAATTAAAATTGCTAAATAGCTTAATATATCAGTATGTTGCAACTGTATCTCTGAAAGGACTATCTTCAAATCTGACAGCATCACAGAAAAACTACAGAGATAAAAACTGAGCTCTTACAAAAGCCTTCAGTGTGATCTCTATGTTTATCACTGCTTCCATGGCACAAAGCCCTGAACACCAGCAAAAGTGTTGTAATTATCAGGACTGGAAATGTGTGCTGGGCACATAAGGAGCCCAATACTGACATGACAGGAGTAGCCTATACGCAATATAGATCACTGGCAAGAGGCATATGGCAAGTCCCACCACACGCACGCAGGATTCTCTGCCTCAATGCAACAGCTGAGAGACTGGGACCACGTCCTTGCATTCATACAGCTGAAGTCCAAACAACTGGTTCAATTTTTCCTGCTCCCACAGAGTGAATTACAGTGCCTTCAGAAAAGTTGCTTTTAGAAAGGAGTTTGAGGAAAGTGTTGATTTGCTTTTTCTGCATGCCTAGGCAAACACTAAATAAATTGGAGCAGCTGATAGAATAGGTAGAATACACAGCAAACTAGAATACTAACCTAAAATTGTGCTCACGGTGGCCACTAGAGCAGTGAAATGGATTCTACAGACAAAATTTGAATTTTTAGTTACATTTTAATGTCTTTCCTATCAGGTGAATAGAAATACAACAAGGGAATTAATTAGCTTAAACGATAATAAGAACAATAAGAATAATAAGAACCAAATCTTGGCCAGCTTGCAGTAAGAAAGAATGTGATTGTAACAGAAGTTTAGCTTGTTTACTAGTTGAAACAAAGACAGTCTCACAGCAGGAACAAAGGACAGACTTGAGCTCACCAAGAGGACACAATGATGCAGGTAAAATAAAGAGCATCAGAGGATTCTGAAGACACAAAGGAATTGTGATGTACATTCAACTGTGGGTGGTAAGATATGATAATGAGTTCTTTGTATGTTTAACCAATATTTCCCCGGAATATGTAACCAATGTTTCTCGGAATCTATATGAATATGTACGTTTAACTAGTATAAAAATACTGTAACCAGCCTTAATGGTAACACACATTAAGTTAAATGATTCCCTGTGTGTCCAACATCATATTATGTATTAAAGGAATACCTGCTTAATAATCAAATTGGCATTGATTATTGAATTTGGCTGTTTCATGGTATCACTTATTCTCCAGGATTAAATTGTGATTTGTGTACTTGATTGCCTACTGTTGTCAACTAGGTTCCTTCATCTAGCTAAGTCTCTCTGTATAACAAATGAAAATAGCAGTTATCAACCCAGAAAACTGAAACATAAAAAGAATAAGAATGTAATGCATCTAAACACCATCCTAAAATATACGTTAATCCAATTTATTTTTTTTAATTCAAAAAAACTCCAGCAATATGACCTTCCTTACACTATCCTGTTTTCTCTTACAAAAAAATTTCAGGTAATTACTACACTCTAAAATAATTTGCAGCTCTTTAGTGGCAAATATATTCCTAAATTATCCAGTTCATTTTTGTTAATTTACATGCCTGCTGAAGTTCAGTGTCCTAATCTGTTGGGTTTGTGGTCCACACTTAACCATTAGCACCATTTAACAGTTATTAAGTGGTATAATCGCCTGTTGTTATCTTGATGTAGATTCAATTCTAGTGTTAATTGCTTTCAATGTGCTGCTCATAAAACCAACCCATGCTATATTCTGTATGCTTTACTTGGAAGAAAGCTAAAGTAAAAAGGACTATATTGAACCTGAGTAAAAAAATCCAATGTAAGGAAAAAAAGCTATATACTTAGGAGAGTTATGAATTGAATACTGATGTGGCCCCATTTTGAAAGTTCAGAAGAATTACAAGGCAGATTTGGGGTGACTGTTCAAAACAGGAGCTCAGTTTCAAGCCAGCAATAAAATTGCTCATTTGCTTTTCAATGATCTGTTAAGGGATGTGCACACCCTCATTCTTACAGTATTTCAGGAAGTGAACAATTTGAACTAAAAATACATCTACTCTTGCATTTACTTATTTTTTAAAATCACTATTTTTTAAAACCTGGAAATACCAGCAAGTTGTTGCACTTATTGTTCAATAGAATGGTGGTGCAGTCACCATATGGGATCCAGCCAGATGCTGAAGCTCAACACCAATCCTCTACCATGAATTGGAGTAGCAACACTAGTGCTTCAGCAGCAAAACTACTAAAAGGAAGAACAGAGCTATGACTCAAATAGAAAATATTTCTTTTATTCATACTACATAGCTGGACATTTGCTCCCATTCTAAGTTTTAAGTAGTACATGTGAATAAACAATCCTCCATTAAAGCTCTGTTTTTGGGGTTTTTTCCCTAATTTTTTTTTTTTTTTTTTTTTTTAAGAAACAAACTTCTCATGCTTCACAGTCTTTAGGAGAACTTACTGCTGCCACCACACTCCACACTTCTACCATCAATCAGTTTTGATACAGTAGGCTGGAAAAAAAGCAATATGTGTCAATAAGATTGAAAGAAGAACTAACGGTCTCTTAAGACAGAGACCTACCAACCCATTTACTCTTGCCCTTGGCCCTCTCTTCTGCACATTGGGCTGTTCCTTTTATAAGCCAATATTGGCTCTGAAAGTTAACGTGCTTCTGTAAAACAGCACTCTTAAATGACTGAACTGCAAGCAGAGCTTTAAAGTGAACAGAAATGCCCTCTTAAAATTTCACAGAGAGATTAATAACTTTAGGTATGTGTATGTAGCTATGATTACACTTAAAATAATGGAATATTTAGAAGTTCAAGCGTGCAGTGCTCACGTTTGTGCAATTCATGTCAATTTTCTGGTCTTCATATAGAAATCAGATGTAATCACAGCAGAATTAACTCTTAAAGACACATCCCTTGATGAAATAGAGCCCGGGAAATTTTCCTTTTTAAAACAGAAAAACACCCATAGGAATATTGATTATATGCATAAAAAATCCTATAGAAATGTACCTATATACTTAATTTCCAAAATTACTTCATTTTAAAAAAAGGAAATCTACCCCTACCTCCTAGTATAACTTTGCCAACTTAAGAACAAGCACAGAATCAAGAGGGAAAAACAGAAAGAAAAACATATTTCCATATATAGAATACTTGAGTAATTTCTCAATTATTACGAAAAGGGAAAGATTCCTACTTTCACCGGCCATGCACCCCTAGATATGCCTTTATTTTCTCTATAAATAGAGATTAAAAGATGAGGTCCTGAACTCACTCTACAATTAAATGCTGAAGAGCTTTAATTTAAGACAAAGATTCCTGCAAAAACAAGAACTAACCTGCAAGACATTTCTCACATTTATTTGATAAGCAATAAAAACTACTCCTATTGCTTATTGATTAATTATTCCCAGCTCTATTTCTCCATCACTTTAAATAAACAAATAAGTTACTGGACTAGGACAAGAAAGATCAGACCACATAAAGAAGACAATATGATAAGAAGTTTCATTTATTTGAAGTTTATTCTACTTCAGGAAGAATAAAAATACATTTGAGAAGCCTCACTAAAAGCAAAAGCGACCATCTGAAGAAATAATGAGAGGGCGTTCTCTGTCAGAAGCAGAGCACACTACTGTCAGACTTCTAAGACAGCACTCTCCTCTGCACTGATGCAATTCAAGGAACAGATGTGAAATCAGAAAGTATGCAACTGCTGTAAAGAAAATATTTTTCATATACATTGAGTGCCATTAATATTCCTAAATTCTAACCCTGTCAACTGCATCCTTCTATGATTAAAATAATGCAGAAAAATATCATTTCATTATACACTTCTTTATAAATCAAGAGCACAACCCTGGTAAGTATCAACTATAATGTAAGTCCGGTACTTTAATTGTAGTAAAATGTTCTAAAAAGCTGCAGTAGGGAAGAGTAAGAAAGAGATTTATCCAGAATTTCTTATGGGGTCCCTTTTTTCAGTGCAAACCTAAGTTTTCAATTAAACTAAAAGTACATTGAAAACATCTGAACATCTGTATTTCAGATGATAAACTTAAAAATTATAAAATATACAATCTCTTAAAGAGCAAATTAATTTCAGAAATGTTTTGAACATAATAATACTACTTTTTTTGGACCTTTTATTTTGAGAAAAATAATCCAATGTCTATTAATAAACATATTTAGATATGTATCATGCCACTCTTATATTCAGTTTCTTAAAAGAAATCCAGAACTACTTTTGCATATGTAAGGAAGCCTACAAATAATTCTTCAGCAGAAGCTGTTCAAGTCTTTTGCAGTACATACATGTGTACAAGATTTAAGAAATAGATGGAATGCTGGGCCACTGCCATCTACAATTTTCAGACATATACTTAAGCTATTAAAATGATGATAACCTGTATATATCTTCTGAATAACTACATTTACCAGACCAATAAAAATTAACTACCTCCATAAATAAATGTTTTGCCCTATATTAAACACATATCACTCAAAGTATCAACATATTGATTTCAAATAATTTACAGATCTATATAATTGCAAACCGAGAATCCAAGCTGCCAATAATAGCTTAGTAATGCAGTTTAAAATTCTTGTATAATCAAACTATCTATTGTTTTAGCTTCAATCCTAACCACCAAAGTAACTGCGAAAAAAAAAATAAAATCTTTTTCATTGCTGCATATTTCAGGAAGAAAAGAGACTTCAGTATTTCTCCTACTGGTATGTCAATATTTATTTAAAAGAAGTACACAGTTGTCAAGAGAGTCTTTGAAGAGGTGTCCAGAACTCAGAAATTGGAAACATTACTGCTCAGTGAATTTTCTGTTAATCATCTCCTGAATTCCTGCAGAAATTCCAGTTTCATTAGAAAAGCCCAGCAATGAAGTGGGGTACTGCGATTGAAATAATGGTCTCTTACTCACAGAAATACTGAAGGGAAGCAGAAGCAGTGTTTGAAAGAGAAAATAATTTCTAATTATCCTGTGACAGTCTATTTCGCTAATGATTTGCTGTCTTTTATCAAAAAGCAAACAAAAAAACCCCACCTAACAGTATGATACTATCATTTTCTGGAGTTTTCTGTATTGTTAAGAATGGAGGAAAACATGGGGAGTACATTTTCTTTTCTTATCATATGCACCTCCTAGTAACATTAATGTATTTAGCAAAGCAGGTGATCTTGAGTGCTATCATGAAGCACATGCAAGAGAACCGGGTGATCAGGCCCAGTCAACATGGGTTCACAAAAGGCAGGTCTTGCCAGACTAACCTGATTGCCTTCTATGACAAAGTGACTCGGCTGCTGGATGAGGGAAAGGCTGTGGATGTGGTCTGCCTGGACTTCAGTAAAGCCTTTGACACAGTTTCTCACAGCATTCTGCTTGAGAAACTGTCAGCCTCTGGCCTGGACAGGCGCACACTCTCCTGGGTGGAAAACTGGTTGGATGGCCGGGCCCAGAGAGTGGTGGGAAATGGTGTGAAATCCAGCTGGAGGCCAGTGACAAGTGGGGTTCCCCAGGGCTCAGTGCTGGGTCCAGCCCTGTTCAATGTCTTCATCAATGATCTGGATGAAGGCATCGAGTGCACCCTTAGCAAGTTTGCGGACGACACTAAGCTGGGTGGAAGTGTTGATCTGCTGGAGAGTAAGGAGGCTCTGCAAAGGGATCTGAACAGACTGGACCGCTGGGCAGAGTCCAATGGGATGAGGTTTAACAAGGCCAAATGCCGGGTCCTGCACTTGGGGCACAACAACCCTATGCAGTGGTACAGACTAGGAGAAGTCTGTCTAGAAAGCTGCCTGGAGGAGAGGGACCTGGGGGTGTTGGTTGACAGCCGACTGAATATGAGCCAGCAGTGTGCCCAGGTGGCCAAGAAGGCCAATGGCATCTTGGCTTGTATCAGAAACGGCGTGACCAGCAGGTTCAGGGAGGTTATCCTCCCTCTGTACTCGGCACTGGTGAGACCGCTCCTCCAATCCTGTGTTCAGTTCTGGGCCCCTCACCACAAGAAGGATGTTGAGGCTCTGGAGCGAGTCCAGAGAAGAGCAACAAAGCTAGTGAAGGGGCTGGAGAACAGGCCTTATGAGGAGCGGCTGAGAGAGCTGGGGGTGTTTAGCCTGGAGAAGAGGAGGCTGAGGGGAGACCTCATTGCTCTCTACAACTACCTGAAAGGAGGTTGTAGAGAGGAGGGTGCTGGCCTCTTCTCCCAAGTGACAGGGGACAGGACAAGAGGGAAAGGCCTCAAGCTCCGCCAGGGGAGATTTAGGCTAGACGTTAGGAAAAAATTCTTTACAGAAAGGGTCATTGGGCACTGGAACAGGCTGCCCAGGGAGGTGGTTGATTCACCTTCCTTGGAGGTGTTTAAGGGATGTGTGGATGAGGCGCTGAGGGATATGGTTTAGTGTTTGATGGGAACGGTTGGACTCAATGATCCGGTGGGTCTCTTCCAACCTGGTTATTCTGTGATTCTGTGAAAGCAGCAACTAGGTTGTTGACACACTCAGGGTTTGCAGGGGTTTACAGAATAATACATAGCTTTAAACAACCGAGTTAACTGATGAGGTGAAATTCTCATTCCCACTTACAGTTAGACTCACCCAATACTCTGAGTGCAAAAACATGGTTCTTTGAGATCTCACCTGCAGAACTGTCCACTAAACCTGGTAAGAGACTATCACTTCTGGCTACACATTGCCACTTTCCTGGATGGAATGATGTGCAAAGTGTCTGTATCCTTTGTAAAACCTGGCTGCTGGGTGTCCAGAAATCTAGTCACTGTAGGCTAACAAACTCTTCATTTTAAGGTGCACTATTTTCCATGTGCTACTATATATGATTTTGCCTTTGTCACAGCCCTAGCTACCTTTCTTGGAATGAACAGCTTACATCAAACAAGTTATTTTCCTAGTTATTTTTCTAGTTTCTCACTGTCATTTCTGGTTTCTAACACAGCCTCATTTATGGGGTGAGGGGGAGAGAGGCATAGATGAATAAGGAAAAAATAATAGTAACAACCCCTTTCATTTAAAGTCTATAGATTTCTCAGCAAAGCAGTATTCCCAACAACCTCAATGTATTGCAAAATACGCAGCCATGTTAACTCTGTTCACTCTATATGTGCAATCAATAAATTATGTACTAATCAACAACACAGTTTTAATGTTTTCATACCAAAATATTCCTCAGGTACATAAGACTGTATTTTTAAAAAATATTGCAGAAACAAAAATAATAATTGTACAGATCAGTCATCTAGCAGACAACAAATAGTGAATGATCAATAGCTAACATACTCTAAGAATGCAATACTGACAATTCTGTCCAGACTTTAAATCAGTACATTCAAAGAACAGATTTGTTTCACTCTTCACAGAACAACAAAGGCTCTAAGCTCAAAATCCTTGGTCATAATAATCTGTTCTGCTAGAAATGTCATTCCTTTTCAGGTGCCTGCATAAGCAGGAGTGTCAGTCTTCTTTTTTTTCTGGGGTGGGGGGGGTGTTCATGCTGTACTCTGACAATGCCAATACAAAAGGAAAGCAATAGGAAATTATCACACAAGCATGAACATATACATAACATTAAAAAAAGGAAAAAAGCTAAGGATTTCTATTTCCTTTTTTCTTCCAACTTACCTGCCATGTCAATAATTTCTATTCTCCTTTCTCCAAACACCGAGAAAACCTATTGCTTTTCTACTTAAATGAAGTTTCATTTCTGGTGTAAGGAGAATAATTGACCAGCATATTAAACAATCCTTGTACTGCACAGATGTGCTTCACATTTTGTAACACCTAGTTTACAAGAATGTTGACTGAAAATTATGTGACTTGAGCACTCTTCCCAGTTGCACCATGAGAACTTAATTTATTTTAATTTTGTGCTGCTGCCCTGTATTTAGGTTTATAAGATTAAAATTTTTTATTCCTTTTCAACAGTGGATTTTAGATTAGACTACATAGATGCACTATGATGTATGAACTCTTGGATCCCAGCCCCACAAACACTACACACATCTTTTTTAAAGGGTTTTCCATCAAGCTGAGAGCGAAAGACAGACACAGACAAAATGAAGCAGAACTACTGTCAGACACTGACAGTGCAGAGAAACATAGACAGATAGATAACAGATAGTAGGGTACTAAGTACCCTACAATTTATTGAAGCAAATAGAGGAGAGTTGAGTGGCAAATTACCTACACTGTTCACAAACCAGCAGGCTACCCTGTTTGCCAGCCGTCCAAATTGTTTCTGGGTAATTTGGCACATTTCTGCTTTGTTGTGCTATTTCTTATGGAGTGACTTTGAGTTTTGTTCATTCCCTGTTGTGCAAGATCTTTCCAAATACTAGCAAAACTTCTAAGAAGTAGTAAAAACTGAATACATGGAAATCATTTGCTGATCAAGTAATTATTTAAAGTAATATGAACTCAGACAGACATATAACTGTTCTTAAAGGAATTAAAAAGTTGTTAAATACCAAATGAAAACAAACAAAAACCCCAACAAACAAAATTTCTCTCTACCAAAGCTGAGAAGAGATTCCTATCTCAAAGAACAGAGCATAGGAAATTTGTCAGGAAAGTGATATGAGAAACAAACACTTTCTTTGCATACTAAATAAGATTAATGTGAGGCAAAACATCAAAGATACAAGGCAAATAAAATACAGTTTCTTTTTGAGGTGTTATCTTCTTTCTTCTTGAAAGCATAAAAGGTTACTTCTTTAAAAATATGGCAAGGATGCCACTGTTCACAAAGTTAAAAAATTCAGGAAAAGGAATTTGATAGCTATAGTAATTTTAGGCTTGCCAATAAATGTCAGCACCATCCTGATATGTGGTTTTGCCCTGAGAATGAAAGGAGACTGTAATATATGAAGCAAACGCTACTAGAATTCTGTGATTGATTAATTTCTATGCCTTATATTACGTGTGTACATACATGCATCTACATGTATGCACACATTACATATGTAGACATGTTCAGCATATATATATACACATATAGATATATATTCTATTTAGTTGAGTCTTTCCGTAGAAGAGAAAGCATCAGCCTTACCAGCAGCTCAGACAGAAAAGTGGCAGTGAGTGTAGCATACTGTGAGAGATCAAGGTGTCTAACAGAGCTGGGAAAACACAACAGCAATAGGAAACCTCGGTTACCTCTGATCTAGGCCACACAATTATCACATTCAGTTGTGATGTGGAGACTGACTTCCTAGCTGCTGTCAAGGAGAGCCAAAAGTTCAGTCTAGGACACCACGAGAGGAGAAGCACCTCTGGACACCTGTCTGAAGCAGCATACAGGACCTGGCTCAAAACACACCTGAAGAACCACTCGGCACCTGTGGCAATAATGTACCTGGAGCTTGCATCTTACACAAGCAGCAAGTCAGAAAACAAACTCTAGTGGTGCTTAACTTAAAAAAAAAAAGTACACAAAAATAACAGTTCTCTTCAAAAGATAAAAAGCTGTCTAGAAGATGAAAATATTCACAACAGACATCAAACCAGAGCCTATTTATACACACTGTACTGTAGGCTCAATGGAAATGCAATTCACTTGTCCAAAACTGTTTACAAAGACTGTAGAAGATGCTCTCTCTACAGAGCCAAGTAAGAAAGCTGTAGAGAGACTGAAGGCTATTTTGGAGAAGATGAAGTTATGCCTAAATCAGGTAATAGGAAGGATTATAAATCTTGACAGCTTAAATGTAAACATTAGGCTGGCCCAAAGGGATTAAAAAGCAACTTGAAGAAGGTATGAAAATTAGTAAACAACCATTTTTCTCAGTAACACAACCTTGTTAGAGAGGCCAATCGGATGATGAAATTTAAAAGAAGACAAAACAGATAAAAAGCTGAAGGATTTTCTCATATCTGGTTCTATAACACAGACTGTTCACATGTCAAAATTATTTTTTTAAAAAAACAAAGAATGTGTTGGAGGAACTCTTTGAAATATGAACATCCGTAGAACAGACTGACAGGCTGTACAGTGACTAATCACCATTATTTACCTACATTCTAAGAGAAGTCAGAGACTAAATATCCTAATTATTAATTCTATCAGTAAACTACCCCTTAAATTACCTTGATGGCAAATATGTAGCAATTTTAAATGGCTTCAGGGAAGATCCAGGAATAAGAAATGCCCTAAATAAACTAATGTAGATTGATATGGTAATTAAGGAAGAGCCTAAGTATTCTCTGTAAAGGGAAGTCATGCTTTCCAAATCTATTTCTCTGAAGGAGTCAATGAGAAAATGGACAAAGGAAAGTAAATTATATATATTCTACTTCCATTTCCATACATGCAATAAGGTCTCTTGCTGATAATCACCTAAGAACTAAGTAGTTACACAATCACAAAACAAGCTATATCTGGTCAGTGTAGAGGTCCACTTCTTATATGACCCTATGTCCATTAGGATCTGATTCTGTGCCAAAGGCTGACACTCCAGTACCTGAAGGGGGCATCCAAGAAAGCTGGGGAGGGACTACGACAAGGGGGAATGGCTATAAGTTGGAGAGGGGAAGATTTAGACTAGACATAAGGAGGAATTTCTTCACCATGAGAGCGGAGAAACACTGGTACAGGTTGCCCGGGGAAGTTGTGGCTGTCCCATCTCTGGAGGGGAGAGTTGAACTAGAAGATCTTGAAGGACCCTTACAACCAAACTCATTCTATTATACTATGATTCTTTCATTATTAGTTTTAATGTTTATTTGACAATTTTTCTTATCATTATAGTGACTTGACATTCATAATATAAAATAGAATTTATAAAGATTTTTATCTATTACATTTATTTTTAAGAAAATATATACCTTTCCTTACCGCTTCTCCAGCTTGACTGACATCCCCAGTTATACACCAAAGTTACAGAATTCAGACTCAGGTGAATGCACTGGTGTACACCAGTGGGAAAGGAAAAAAAAATCTCCACAGTGAATGGTAAAAGCATGCAGAGAATTAGAAACCAATCAACTGAATAAAAGCAACCAGCTGAATGACAAGAACCAAAAGGCTATCACAGGTAATACATGCCAAAGACATAAAAAGCCTAGCACTTATTAAATTAATCTACCTAGATAAAAATATGGCATTGGACCTCAGAAATATAGAATTTACTTGCCTATATGAAAGCAGCCAGATAAATTAGATAATGATTTTGCCATACATCTAAAGACTTCAGGAGGAGACTTGCTGGCTAAAATCCCTATGAACAGACATTTAAAGAATCAGCTACTATTTTATTTGTGAATAGGGTTTAGATACTTCTAGCATAAACCTTTCCAATTACCCACACAAAGTATGCACAAACCATTCATTTGATTAAGAGTCACACGAGGAAATGAGGTGTTCAAGCAGTGTCACCTGTGGCAGAACCTAGCTAAAGCAGCCAACTCCTCACCAAAAATTAAATTGGCAGTTAAACATACTTCTGTTTGCAGTAGAAAATTTTGATCATAATTGAACTAGGTGTTCTTCAAAATTGCTGGGTTTGAACAGGAAGATAAATCGTTTGTCTCAAAAGCTAAAACACACATGTATGGACTTCTGCTCTCCATTTAGCATTCTTAAAACTCTTTCTTTCAGCACTGTCAAAACATACATTTCAACAGTCTCAAATTAAATCTTCCTGTTTCTTGAGCAGTTCACTGCTGCAGTTTTTCATTTCTTGAAGGACATTTTTTTCCACACCAAATCCCCTCAGCTTTAAAATTTTTATACTATTAGTTCAATGTTTTTAGCATAGCATCACACAAACACATCATTTTCTCCTACATTAGTGAATGTGCAGATGGTGGAGTTATGGTTCCACTCCTTTTATGTTACTTCTTGTGGTTCTTCATGGAAATATAGCTAGACAATTTTATATTTATACATTCACATATATAAAATATATGTATGTGCATCTAATGGAAAAGTTCAGCGACCATAGTGGAGACCGAATGGTGATATTGTATGCTTTAATTTTGCTGTATAAAAGACTACACCCAAGCTATTACTTTAGATCTCTGTAATTTAAAACAGAACATCAGCCCGTACACAGAGAAGGAAAAAATTACTGGGAGAAAACTTGTTGAATTATCTGTTCAACAAATCCACTTTAAGACATTAGTAACTGCCTAACACATACCTGAAAGATGCCACCATAACTTTTTCCTAAAATTCTTCTACATTGGAGACACTTCAACCTCCTCAACAAACTTTTCACTGACCTTGTGGCAAAATCCCCTATTTCCTGATGTTTAATATGGATATTTTTCGCTTCAGAGTAAGCCTCTTGCTCAGTATAAAAAGGAACAATTATTTCCTTCCGCTTTTGTAACCACCTGTGTGGAAATGTTTCAAGCATTACTACCTCCACATCAGTCATCCCTCTAGATCAAATAAGCCCTTTTGCCATAGGATTTCCTCTGGTCAGTTTCTAAACCGGTATCTTAGTAGACTTCTCCATGGTCTACACAGGCGTAGTTTCTAAAACAGGCACAAGATTGTTTCAGCTTAGTAGTACTGAACAGAAGAGAATAATTATTTCTTGTGAGCTGTGAGTAATATTCTTCTCTATACAGTGATCTGACATTTTTGCCTGTGTGGCATTGCTTTTCACACAGCCCACACATGGCAAAAAGTCCTGGGTAACAACAGCAATTAAGATAGGACAGTGAGTGAAATTACTAAGGATAAACCAAATCACTCAAAACTTGTTTGTCATAAAGCAATAATTCTAAGGAGGAAGCTGACCACCAACCACGTTAAGCAGTAATGATGGACTGCAAGGAGACTCTTGAAACAAAGCAGTCAGACTGAAAAAAAACAAAGGAAGCATAAATACAGCACAAGGTGTGCATCTGCATTATCTGAGTTTTACTTTATTCTTTTAAAGATATTTTTAATATTTTTTATCCATATTATTTTAAATCCCAGTCTTCTCTTTTATAGTGTATGTGCCACTCTTTACCTATTCCATTTGTTCACTTAATAACCATACATCCTATTCTACTACCCAAGCTGTTTGCAAAGCTACTCAATAATACCAGATCCAAGAAAGCTGAATCCCACTTGTAAATCCTTCAATTTAAAATTGAAAGTGTTGATAACTACTCTCTGGAAATGGTTTTATATAAATCTTTTTTTCTGGAAACAGACTTTGTTGAGGCAATGTTTCTCCAGAATCTTCTACCATTTCACATATTCCAGTGACTGTCACAAACACGGAATTAAATTGACAACAAGATAGATTGCTATTATTTTCATATTCCCACTGGGTCTAAGATTCCTAGTTAGAGATTAAGATCCTAATATTTCAGGTATTTCACAGGCATAGAACAAAGAAGAAAAAATTAAAATAAAAGATAAGATAACACATGGATCGCCCATGGGAAAAAAATAAAGTGTAATTATTCCTGTAATAGGCAGTGGTCTCACTGTATGAATAGTCTAACAGGGTTGTGAAGTCTGTTGAAATAAAGGACAACACTGGATTACTAGTCACAAAATCTAGATACTGGAATTATTTTCATACTCGCTATGCAAAGACAACATGTCTAAACTACTCTGAAGAACTGTATTTAAATATCTGTCATAGCTGACTTTTTTTTTTAAATTTATGTTTTCTGTTAATTACTTTAAGGCAGTCTTCAGGTAACATGGATTTCAATAAATTCTTTCAGAAATTACTTCAAATCAGACAGATATATTTAGAAAAGGTTAAAGAAGGATATTTAATCTTTTATTAGGATTCTTACTCATTCTGGCTTGCTTTCAACTTTTGTGACACTGTGGCTTTGCAACAGAAAAAAACCCTCACTCTAAGTATAAAAGTTTTGACCCCACTTTCTCTTGAAGATAAGATTATGAAAACCAGTTGATATCATTTATACCACAGATTCTGACAACACTACAAAACTCAGAATATTTTGACATTTTCCAAAGAAAACAGACTAAACTTATGCAATTACCTGTTTCTGTGTTAAGTAAATATTCACGTTGTATTATTCTGTGTCTTTCAGAAAAGAGGGAATAGAAAGCCCTTCTCAGCTTTCATCTCCTAAACTCACCAAGTAAGCTCTGGAAGAAGGAAAATTTTACCTAGTTAAGCTACTGAGTTTCTTACCAATTTTTACCCATGGTTGGTGGCAAGGCCTTCATTTTCACTAATATGTTTGCAGGAGGATCTGTTCAAGAGTTATGTGTCACGTAAGTTTATGTATGTAACATCATACAATCCTCCATTCTTGACTTGTCTATGTTGCATTAATGTGTTTGCTTATAATCAAGCAAAATGGCAAAACTCTCACCTGGGGCAAAGGGTAAGGGGCACCTCTCTCATCTGAGGCAAACTCAGATAATTCAACTCTCAGGCAGAAGTAAAATGATATTTATATGAAAACTTGGGCTGGAAGTTGACAAGAAGTCCTTAAAAGCCACATTTACTGATGACAGAAACCTCAGACAGAGCAGATCTATAGACTAGATAAGCATTTCTCCCTTTAAACCCCAAAAGATAGAAGCTGTTCGAATGAGGAGCTCTCAGATGCCCCCAAATTGTTCACTGCATGAGCTGATGGCTCACAGGAGCATAGGGCAGGCTGCTCTTCAGGCCTCTGCCTTTCTTATCCTCTTGCTGCCGTTCACTGCTCCATTGACTGTGCAGTTTGATGGTCCCTGGAGCTGCTGATCCTGAAATCACAGTCTAAATTAAAAGTGCTCTTCTCCTTTCCCACACCATCTCCATAAAAAACCCACTCCAGTTATCTTCTCATACTGATAAATTCAGGATCTAATATCTGCAGAAAAATGAAAGGAAAGCACAAGAATCCATGGTGAATAGTTGGCAGCATTTTCTCAGTGCAAGCGACATTATATATCTATGCCCAGAAGAGCATTTATAACAACTCATACTGTTGTGTTTCTTCATATTCATCTTCAAAACAGGGACAGATGTCTTAAGCATTCACCTTGGAGAAATTGAGTTCACTGTCATTTTAGTCTGCTAGAGTTGCAAATGACTGCAAGATCATTAGAAAACTGCAGCCATTGTCTTCCTCATGGACAAGCATATTCACGAAGACTTCTTTGTTTAAATTTGTACTGATAAAGAACCTTTCCACAAAAGGCAGCACTGGTTTGGAGGCCAGTAGCACAAGCTCTCAATTGGTGACAAAAGTACTTCTTGATGGATGATGAATAGAGAAAATTGTCCACCTCTTTTTTTGCAAGGAGGAGACAATAGCATGGTAAGGTCCAGAAATTCAAAAAGACATTTAAAACAACTAAAATGTAGATTTGGACAGACTAGGAACCCACTCAAAATACTTAGGAAGTTTGGACAAGAATTTTTATTGTTTGGATGGATTTTTATTGTCCATAAAGTCATACATATTTTTATGTCATCATCTAAAAGATTTCTCTGTACTGTGAAAACCTAACTATATCCCCAGAGGACAAAAATGGTCAATAGCAGTCAATGTAAAGAAAGCAAAACCCTATACACATTACAATTCCAATCTGTCATTTCACCTGAAGACTCTTACTTCACGCTTACAAACTGATTGGAAACTCTCTGTGGTGATCCAAGTTATGCAACTTTCTAGCTCTCACTAGGGCGATTACTCTGTATGGTTGAAAAAATTAAGGGAGGGAGGAAGCAAGAAGGTGGGAGAACTGAAAAGGAAATAATTACAATTATTCTGTGTTCACAATGCATCTCTAGTATGTAACTACAGCATTCCTTAGCTATTTTATTCTTTGCATTCTTACTACACCTAAGTTTTACCAGTGAACTTTTCATTTTATAATCCCCTTCTTTCAAAGTGCCTCTAGTTACCATGCCATTAGTTGAATTCTGAGGCATTGCAAACATCCTGCTAAACTCTAAGTGTAATTAGGCTCTTTCATTTATTCATCAGGACTTTTCTTGGAGAGTCTTTGCTGTCTGCTTTTTCCAAATCATCTGAAAGCATTGCTACGTATATCAGGCCTGAACTTTCATCACTTCAAATCATCATACGTAGCTTCAGTAAAACGAGATTTCTGATGTATCCACAAGACTGAATGTAGGTCTTTTGTGTAACCTCACTGAAGGACTTTCAACTATTTTCCGCCTTAAACTATTATTTGTTTTTTCTGTCTATATTCAAGAATTTGTGTACAACCATGCACATTTTTCAGTGAATTATCTTTGGGGAAGGCTCATATACTTAGCTTTTGTCTAGACATTGGCTGAAAACACACTGACAATAATTTTAGATTGGACAATACAGTATTAATCTCTCACCGCAGCTTTTTCTACCCGCAAGAGCTAATTTAGCCCCTATTTATACAGATCTGCTTCAGATGCCCTCCCTTTTCTTGCTTTGCACCAGAGGCTGCCTTTGCATCAAGAACAGCTGAATTCTCAGCGAGTGTAAAATCAATACAAACTACAAATGATACAATGCGACAGACTTCTAGCTATGCCTAATCAATAGAAATACCAAAAGACAGTTTGGGGTTATCAGGTGTACCCAAGGCTGCTGTTACTTCTTAAGATAATTAAGCATCACTCCCTCAAAACCATTTGCCTCTTTTTTTTGGCATCTCTTAGCATTGATGTGTTTGACAGAAACATAGTCCTACCCTTACAAGCCAGCACACACACAAAGGCTGTGTGTATGCTCTGTGATTGGATTTGTGACTGCACAGCTAAAGTGAGTTGCTAATCAAAAATCAAAACAAAACCCCCACTCATAGTGGCAGGGAAAAGAATGCTCATGGGTAAACAGTTCGAAAGCAGCTTGAAAGAACAGCAATAGTACATTGCTATGCTGTACCATACTTTTAGACCTAAAACGGTGGTATGTGAAGGTATAACAAAACTGTTAATTGGCATTCAGTAAGAAAAAACCCAGCTCTATATGTATCCATCAGACCCCATGAACACCTTGAATTCTGGTCCCTCAGATTACTTGAAAAACACAAGTGGAACCAGATTTCAAAGATGTTCTGGTTTGGTAACAAGCTCAGGAACAAAGGCCAAGAAGTCATTTAATACTCCAGGTTCAGTTTTCCTTTTCAGTAAATTATGCTGATGATTTGATTTACTAAAAGCAATATTCTTAAAAGTGTATACTCAGTTTAACTATTAAGTGGCATACGTATGGAAGGTATAGAATTTGTTACTGTCATTCTTGAAGAGACTTCGATTACAGTTTCTGTCGTTCTGGTGCGTACATGAAACAGCTGTTCAAATAAGAAACACCACCAAATCATCCAAAACATCCTTATTAAGGGTGATTTTTAATAGACACTAGTATTAAGTTCTCTCTTCTCCTGCTAGGGTAGTACACTCTTTAGATAAATGACATTTTAAACTCCTTGCTTCATATAACTTTAAACTCCACAAAATCACTCACGCACTACCACATTTCACAGTCCTGTTACAGTGTCTTATGGTTTTCACTTCAGAGAGGTCCTGAATGCTGTTACCCACCTTTATAGGTTTCTACTGCGTGGATCTAGCATCCCTTTGCTCTAAAATAGTAGATCTCCACTTCCGAGAATATTTTATAAGGTTCTATTAGATTCACCTTGAAAAAAAATAATCCTAAAGGACTTTGACTAACACAAATTGCAAAATATTCTCAGAAAAGATTGTCAGATAGGAAATTTAGGCTCTGAAAGTACTAACAAGGTAGTGAAGGTAAAAGAGTCAAGTCCAGCTTTACTAGAAACATCAATATGCCCTTTATCTTTTGTTTAAATACAGCTCTATATCACAGCATATTAAAATAACTATTAAAGAGATCACATTTTCCAAGTGCCTTTTTAGACAGGAGGAGTAAATAATGGCAATATTTTCTAAGTGTAAAAACCCTGTTTCTATACAGACCTCCCTTTTTGTGCACTGCTGTAAGTTGCAACTGAGGTTGCTGTTAGTTAATTACTTTACACACACAGAGATTTTTAATAATTTAATTAATAATTTAATATTTGTTCATCATATAGATCAATTTAAAATAGGAAGAAGGTGTGATGAAATCCACATCAGTCAACCATTCTCTGTCACATTTCATATGTATTTTAACACTTTATTTGATCTTCTCTTTGAATCACAAATCTGAAGTTATTTCAGAACCTCATCTTCTCAAAAAAATAATACACTGGCTCATAAAAAAACAAATTAAGAAATCTGTCATTTTGCTCAACATACATTTCAACCCTTCATAGAAGTTTCATCCACTTTGTTTATTTGGGAAAAAATCAAGGGGAGATTAATCATCTACAGTAAGTTTTGCTACTAAGTAACAGCTAGATGGATTTTTACCAGCTATACATTTAGCTGAATAAGTTCAAAAATCTCTTGCAGAGAAAAATATATACTGTAAAAAAAAATACAGTGCGCCTGATACAACTCATTAACTTTGTTTGAGCTATTACATGCTTCAATTATAATAAAAGACGAAGTGATTAGGACAGTCAGTTGATTCACCCACTAGGGGGTCCAAAGAGCTCTTAATTTTACAAGGTTCCCAGAAAATGAGAAGAAGAAAAGCTCCCAGAGTTCACTGCATGTATGTGTGTTACAGCATCGTTTTTTAGAAAAGACTGAACAAACCAAAATAGATCTGAAGGCTTTTAAAATAAAAATGGTAAGCAAAGTTTTAGTGGACGCTAATTAGAATAATTACCATTTTAAAGAGGGAGAACTCAAAGAACCAGGGCAGATCCTTGTTTCTAAACATATCTTTTCTCAGTTTTAGCAAACCCTAGGCCTCTCTGCTCCATACAAATCTCTTGCCATCTCCTCTATGGCCTGAGAGTCTGCTTCTAACTCCTTTCTGCACTTTATTTACCATGTCACATTCGGCTCCTTCTCCCCTGGCCTCTTACATTCCATGGTCCCTCTTTCCCTGGAATCAGCTCAATTACTGTCCAAGGAAAAGAGCAGTCTTCTCCCTCCTAGGGAATCATTCGTTTCTAATGATGCAGCCACATCATTTCTTAAACCAGTAACAGAAACTTAAACAGATAAAACAGATGTCATCCATCATTCAGTCTTGAAACCTTTCAGTCTACAAATCATTTTTTCCAGGGAACTCTTGATGCCAGAATTAGTACTGTTCTCCTGCTGAGGAGGGATTCTCTGCCTGAGCCTATGAAGGGCTGCCGACACAGTTCACAGTCTTCTCCAGTCATCTTTTCAATGGGATGTTAGGACAAACTGAAGACTGCAAAGAAGTGCTGCAGCATCAAGTCATTCCCTCTCACCATGAAGTAAAGCCATACAGTGGGAAGGGACTGCTGTTTTCAGCCCTCTTCTGCTGCTGCAGAGAGTGAGGTATAAATAACACACTCTGCTGCTGCAGACCATATAGTATTTTCTTTTCTCCTGCAACTCTTGCCCTGGCCCTTTATCCTAGGACAGTGTTCTTACACAATACTGTCTGTTTATATATGTTTTCAATGATTATTTTATTGAATGTCTGCGTGCATTGTCATGAAGCTAACAGAACTAGCACTTAGTCATGCTGCCCATTTTCCCCTCTGCTTTACCTCAGCAGTGCAGATTTCCACCTTTCAAGAATGCTGTTGAACTTCCTGCTAGCACTGTGAGGGGTCTTTTATTATTATTATTATTTTGTAAAGCCTGACTGCCTGTAGGCTGCCTAAGAGCTAGACTGTTGGGTCAGTTGCCTGGGTTACCCTTTCTTCCAGAACACAGCCAATCAAGAAGTACATTATAAAAGAAATGCATTTTACCTTGTGCTGCACGCAAGTACCATTTTTGCTGCTGAACAACCTTTGCTTCTCAAATTGGGGCAAATAGCCTTTTCTGAATTGCAAAGAGAAAAAAACCCTTACAGGCACACCCTTCTGTTCTATCTGCTCTTTCATGAGCAGGAACATCAAGCATCCACGGGGTGGACACAGACCTCCTGACACTGATGATGACCTGCATTCATGGCCATATGATACCCTGTGACAGCAATGCTCCCTAACAAATTAGCAAACTACATGTTGAGGTGCTATGTGTGTGCATGCAGTTGTGTCCACACACTTAACACTACAGGCCTAGGTCAATATTGTCGTGTCCTGCTAGAATAGGTTTTAAGAGTCAGTCACCCATTAGGAACCCTACAACCGCCAAGTGGTTCATTATTCATTTTCTATCCAGTTTCAATCAATAGCCAGAAATGTCCTGTATGTGTTAATCCATTTAGATGGTAGTCTGAATGCTCTTGTCAATATGTAGGTTGATGCATAAGGTTCAATAGAAAGAGACATTTCAGCTTGACCTCTACACACCAACTCCACACAGGGGGAAGGAGATGAAAAAATATGGCTTTTGGCAGAGCTTTTATTTTATTTAACCTGTAAACAGACAAAACTACTTGATGAAACATATACATTAAACTAATGGACACATTCTACTCTGCAGCTTTTGTTATTTTCGTGCTTACTGTTAGAAAGGTACTTAGATTGCAAGACTAAAGTTTGTCAGCTGTCACATATGTAAGAAAGGGTTGGGGTTTTTTTTCTGCAGCTCATGTCTTGTCTATGCTTCTGATGCTACAGTCTTTAATTATACAATTACAGAGTTATTTTTGTCACCGCTAAATCATATTCCAATGGGAATAAAATGGTCTTGGAATAAATTGAAATTGGGTAGCAATAAAAACATACCAACAGCCTTCTTTCCTATTAAGAATGATGGCTGTTCCTGTTGAGAATGATGATTACAAGCAGATAGAAATTGTAAAATTGGATAGAAGGCAAAAAAGATGACTGGTTAAAACAGGTGACGGATAGTTTTGAGAACCGTCTTAATTAGAGACTCCAGTGTAAAAGTAGTAAAGTCACTGAAATAAACTGGAAAAATGGCCACTATTTCTTTATTTGCTTTGTGTCCAAAAACTTGATATCCAGACGCTGAATTTTCTCACCCAAAAGTTATGCTAATGGCAACTGATTTCTGATTGTTTGACATATTGAGTGTTTCATGCTGAGATACAGTCACATTTTCAGTGATTCAAAATGGGTGCTCATGTAACTATATGCATCTGCTTTTGTCCTTATTGCCTCAACATAACTAACACCAAAACATGAATAATCACACCTCTTTGACTTATTAAGTTGCTGTAATAAAAAAATATTTTTTTTAAGTGATCATATATTAGAAACACACAGTTTCTAATACAGTATCAAGAAATACAGTATCAAGAAAGAATCCTGAACTGAAGAAATTTGGAATTTAACCTTCAGAGAAGGATTTGAACAGCAGCCTAGAAATAAAAATAAAGATATGGAACTAAAAAGAAAAAACAAGAATGCTGAATAGCTGCTTCTTAAAGCTATTTTATACTTTAAATGTGGTAAAAGAGAAAAAATACATGCATATTTTAAAATGTATAGGAATGCAAACACCTAAGGAAGTCCTATTTTGCCTTTTGAGTACTCACATTTGCATTCTAAGTACGATATTAATATTCTTTTCCTTGATTTTGTGATTTAATAAGAGCATTCCCAGTGGAAAGTGTATCTGACCACATGAATTTCTTTTGCTTTGGGTACTAATTACCTGCCACCACTTTACATGGACAGTACTAAGACAGGATTTTCTTCTGCTGTATGTTCATTGAAACGTGTAATTGCCTATATGCTGGGTGTCCACGTGCAGCAGGAGTACCATTTTCCTTTATCTCACTAGTCTTGTTTGTGCTCCTTGCTCTGTGCCATTTTGATGTGATAGTAGAGGGTGGTAGTTGAGCTGCCCTTGAAACACCAAGATGTTTCTTGTAAATTCATCCAAGAGTCAAAGTTTTAATAGATTAATTAAACTTGTCAAACTCTTTAAAAGCATTTTTCCCCAAAGTAATTTATCACCTATGAAGTAATGAACTAAAGTGCAATAGCTAATTACCTGCAGAACATAAGAAGTACAGAACATTTCACTGTAGGGTTATCCTGTTGCATTAGCCTATGAATCTGAAAAATAATCTATCATAATGTAGGAGATGCATTAAGGAAATATCTTAAGCTAAGGCATATTCTTCTGAAAATAATCATACTACAAGTCTTAGAAGAAACCCAAATGACTTCTAACAGTATTGCCATTTTTATTTAATTTTATCAAAATATTTTTTCTTTTGAGCAGCACTCTGTGGACAGATCTACAACTTCAAGTGTTCTGTATGCAGTAGATACACAGAATGGCAAGTTATGTGCCCACATCTTCTGCACTTCATGTCAGCTTTAACTCCTTTCAAGGAACCATAAACCATTTGATTCTGAACACATTGTTACTTTTTATTCTTTAGCCTATTCCTTGAAAGAAAACTTGAAACTTGACCACTGGATATCAGAGCCAGACTAATATGCTGAGTGTATTTAAGCTGTGAAAACCTGCCACACAGAAAATAACGGAAAAGCCATCAAATTGAAAGACTGCTTAAAAGAAGGAAAAAAACAAAACAAAACAAAACAAGCAAAAACCCCCATAACATAACCATCTTATGAATAACCTTATCAACTGAATAACCCCATTTAAACCAACCTTGCTATTTCAGTTACTGGTGCAGTCCGCACAATTAAGAAGTTTGCAAGGAGTACACAGCTAAGGTTTCCTGCCATTAGAATATTTAGGATTTCCACATGGTTCAAGGCCTCAATAGGTTTTAAAGGCAAAACAAAACAGAAAGTGCAGCTCATTAAAGATTTAGTTAAAGAGTAAAAAGATAAAGAATCATCTGTCAAGATTGCCTGCTTCTCTCCCATTAAATATAATGTTAAATGATGCATATGTCACATAGGGCTGGCATTATAAAATAAGAACATCTGTGAATTTTCATAGTTTTGCTTTGATATGAAACTAGCAATCAAATGAAAATGAATCTATAAGAAATTTTATTTTTTAACTTCATTTTTAGTAGCTATGTCAAAAGTGCATTTTTCCCCCCTCAAACAGCTATTTTAGTGACATTCAGCCTATTCACGTAGCTGATACATGTTTTACATGGTCCAATTAAAAAAATTGCTCCTTAAGTAGCTGCTTCATTTTTCATATCTCCCTACATTTCTAATTTCACTAGTACCAAGCTTTTGCCAAGACAAATACTGAAATTTGATATAAGCTTCTGCTCTGCATTGTAGAATGTACTTGTAAGAGACATTTTTTATTAAAATGTATATTTTACCCAGTATCCTGTACACAAGAAAGAAATGTTTGAAAAAACGCACTTTTTTTTCTTAGCTTTCTTCCATCTCATATTTACTGACATTTCCTTGAGTGCTATTATTAGTATCAGTTGTATTTTTCTATCCTATAAGTTTGCTCACACTTTGCTATATGGTGGCAAGTTTTCCACATTGTTTAAGCCCTAAACTATTTTGTCTGGAAAAAATCAGCTTAAAAATTGTTTCCTTATGGGGATTGATTATGATGGTTTTCTATACCAGGAATAAAAACTGCTGTGTAGGTCATGCTGCTGAGTAAGCTTTACATGTAACAGTTCATAGAAGCTCTAATACCAAGTAACTGTGTGCATTAGTTAAAGGTGTAATTTCATGTAACGTTGTTTACAGCATATGTTGAGTTTTACTACAGGACCTACCTAGCAATATTTACAACTTTTGCTACAAAGCAGCTTAACACGAATAGCAAAGTAGATGAAAAATTTTCATGTCTAGTCCTTTACCAAGAAAAAAGCAACAGTAGCTAAAGCAAGCAGAGAACACCTGCAGTTCTAAAGAAGAAGATAACTCCTGCACATAACTCCACCAACTATAAGAACTGATTTTTTTTAAAACAAACACACAAAAAAAACCCACTCAACTTATCCAGAAGTCCTAGGAGACACAGGAATTTCATGCAGCTAGTCAGAAAAATAGGCCAAAAAATATACTATAACCCAAATGGGAAGTAATTTCTTAAAAGTGAAAACAAAGGAAAGCAAGAGAAATACAACTGAAATGGTTAAAACCAAAGATATATGATCTTAAAGACAATACCAAAGGAAAAAAGGAGGTTTATATTGCAGAGGTCTCAACTGTTAATCTCAATAATTTACATGGTTGCAAATGGGTAAGGTTGTATTGTATCCATACATGCAATTTAATGAAGTCAGTTTGTTGCTAGGATTAAATTGGGGAGCTTGAGTTACAAACGGTTCCAAGTTAGCCATTAGCATCCCATTTCCCTCCTTAGTGAATAGAGAGCTCTTCCCTGCAAGAGCTACAAAAAGTTTTTGTATTGCATTCATTAGAAATATGTGAATAGCATAGAATATCATCTTACTATACAGGTTTGTGTTCTGAGTAGGTATCAGCCTAGCCTTTTATCAGGAACAGATATAAACTGCCAATCCAGAAATAATTTCATATATATTCTCCCATATCCTTTACTACTGTCCCTCATCTATTTTACCTCTTTCACGCTTGACCCAAAAAAAAACCCTACAACCCCAAACCATGGTTTTTATCTCAGTACTCCCTCTGGAGCCTAAACTGCCACAAAAACTTTCAGATACAATATGGAAACCTGTTCTCTTCATTTTCCAATTAAAGACATATGAACATGTGAATTTAGTGGAGATTTAGCAAACAGGCCAGGTATTTCCATCATTAAGATAAATTGGAATTACAGGTGCCAAGAACAGATAGGCACTTGCTTTATAATTGGGATCGGGCAATAGCCCGTACAAAAAGCTGAAATAAACTTAGGCTGAAGTGGTGGAGCATGTCAGCCATACCATTCCACAAAGTACGAAAGACTTGCCCAGTACACTGTGATTGTATGCAAGACCTTGAAACTATTTGCTTTTATGCAACCTAAGGTTGTTGCTGACATATTAGAAATGTTATTGAAAATAAAAAGAAAAAGAAAACTCACTCACAAAAAGTAGGAAAAGCTTCTTCACAGGTCACAAAGTTAATCACAAACTGCTCTTACAGACAAAATGCAATAAAGGATACATTAAAGAATTCAGATCAGTTTACAACTTCTTTTGGACTGCCTAGGAAATTAAAAAAATTCTTTTACAGACAATAGCTTATTCTCATTTAAGACTTTTTTGTCGTCTTCTTCTTCTTTCTGTTGTTGAAGCAAAACAGGATCTTGATATATAGTTTATGCAAGAACAAAACTTAAATGGGGAACATATATTTACCTTCACTGTATTTGATTTCATTAAACAGATTCCCCAGGCTTTTTGCTTTTTCAATTTCTTCTCACAAAGAATGAACAAAAGGTAAATTAACCTTTTGTAGCTATGCCTGAAAAGTACTTGGTCATTTTTTCATTTATAAAATGCAGTCCAAAATCTGTCCTGGTTTTACAAGGCATAAGCCTAATGGGAGAGAGAAGGAGGTCATGAAATAGCTGTGCTTTTCCATGCAAGTCTGTAGAGACTTGATCTGTCCTCAGCATTCAGATCTCCAAGTGCACAGAGATTTACCCTTATCAGCATTTCTTGCAGACAATCAAATTCAAATCACCTTTTGTAATTACACTATTAAACACCGTAACCTATTTTCTTTCCTTCTCCCCTCCCACCACCACACAGGCCGGTTTGCCATCATGAGCACTCTCTTTACAGGGATTTTTCCTTATTCGCAGCTATCACATGCTTCATACTTGTCTATCCTCATGGACATGACCTGCTCCAAGCAGTTTCACTTGGAAATGCATTAGGAAAAAATTGGTTGCACTGGATGCTGTGTAGACGGGCAAAACATAGCAGTATGTATAGTAGCTTATGCCCTGCACTTCTTGGTTCACAAACCAAGGGCAAAATCAGACATGAATTTGTCCAACATAAGTGTCCCTCAGTACTGGGCTTTGACTCATGGGGAACAATCACACCAGCAAATGTGATAGGGATACAGCTACTTAAATAATTTACCAGACTTCATTTTGCTGTTTGGGAAAGATCAGTGTGTGCCCAGCTATGGCAGTTCTGCCATTAGTCACCATCACTTATATTTACTTTATATACACACTAGGCACACCTTCACAGGGAGTTTGCAGAACATTACCCTTCTATTTTCAGTAAAACCTCAAAGTTAATCTACTTCTACAACATCTGACACATCTCTTCCTCCTAAACAGCTAATGAATCACATTAATGCAATGAAAATTGCAGAGATGATGTGTGCTCACAGAGCTACTCGACATGAACAAGGACAACCAATAGTAGCCAGAGAATATGCAGCTGCTGGAATGTGCATAGTTTTATAATTCCATATTTTATTAACATTCTCCAAAAGAACACGCAGACACATTCACTAATATACATGTGTATATTTTACAGTAACAGCTTAACTTTAAGAGTAAATCACTCAAAGCCAATGTGTGAAACCCTTCACCAAAACACTCCTTTATTCAGAATTATGCAAGGTTAATGTTATTTCAGGTCTCTACACCTGTATTTAATCGTAGAAACCAGGTTAGAAAATACAAAATTTAATTCGCAGCTCAGCAATAACTATCAAAACAAAGCTGTAATTTTAAAGCAGCAGGTGGAAATCACACCCATCTACTGAAATCATGGCAAATACACAGAGTTTCAGTGTTGAAGCTTTCCTTAGTCTCTAGTCTTGAAAAAGAGATGCATCTCATGTATATGCCAAAGAAATTTTACCTCTTTCTCAAGGAAAGCATTTTACATTTGCTGCATTATCACAGTGAAATACTGAGAAACTGTGTAGATAAGCAATATTATGAAAGCACCTTGTTGCTAATGCATTGAAAGCTACCAGTCATGCAGACATAGGTCAGACCACAACCATGACCTTTTATACTTTGCACCGGGTACCAATAATCAGACAGAGTGAGTGAGTGTGAAAAATTAGTACAATTGTAAGTGTGGATAACCTTTGTGATTCTGCTCTGGCACATCACATAATGCTTCTACACCTGTAAAAGAGGCCAGACAGGGGAGCAATGGGTGCACCAGCTGCAGGGCTGGAATGCGTGACACAGTGATCCTCCACACTATAAGAAGGGCTGAAAAAAAATCAGCCAATAATCAACAGATGTTTTATTGGTCCTGTGGAAAGGGTTTACATAGTTCATTTTAAGCTACTACAATGTTTTAAACAGAACTCCTCAAAGTTATACTGCTTTTCAGTACCTATTAAAAGGAGCTAGCTGTCATTCCTCAATAACTGCAGAGCTGGGCCTTGGCCGTCACCTACTCTTGAAAACAATAAAAGGGATGTAGATTCTTCCTGTAATTGGGATGGATATTTCAAACACTTTATTATGACATTACCTCAGAATTGCATGCATATATTATAGGTATTGTTGTAATACATGATATAATTCATAATACAACTGTATGCATTATATAGTTTATGTTATACATGCATTTGGTATGATCCACCTTTTATATACTATAATTAAGTAATATATATTTCTACTTCATGAAATTTTGTTCATTTTTAAAAAATACGGTAATGAATAAATGCAAATATTTAAAAGTAAACAATTGAAAGTATGTACCAAGACACATTGGTCAACAACAAAAAGGCAGAGGAAATAGCTCCAAAGTGCAAAGGAATGTCTTCTAAGAGCAGCAGCTGAGTGGAGAAAGGACTGTTTTCTATTAGGTCTAACAGCAGGATTTGTTATCGTTTAAATACACGCTCTAATACACTTAGTGTTTTGTGCTACGTTTAACAAGATTAAGTGATCATACAATGTTTCATCTCAAATCTTTATTGGAAATCAGATGACAAGCCTCATTTCTTGCCAAAACATTGTCCCATGGTTCATGAGTGATGCTAATTCCAACTGAATGAATAAATGTGTTTAGCCAGGCATAACAAGAAAAGTGCTATTTATCAATTAAAGGATTCCCTTAGGAACACCTTTATTTTTTTCTGGACTTCTATCATTTTCCTAAACAGTTGCAACTTTGCATCAAAAACCTAGATTGTGAAGTTCTAAGGCACTATTGAGGCTTTTGATGTGGATAAAATTGGAAATATTGTTTATCCTTCCAGTCAGTTTAAAAATCAAAGCACTTCCTAGAAAGTACCAAGTTTCATAAATACTAATTATAAAGAATCTTTCCTTTTTTAAAAATTTCCTAATGGATGCTAGCAGGTGAGGAGACAACCAGCAACATAAATGAACTGAACACAGAGAGCTTCAGAGTGTACAACTGAATGATGGATGTACTACACTTGAAAATAATACAAGCCTCCCAATACATGGACATGTGCCAGCTCCTAAATTATACCAACAAGCAGCATAGGTGGAAATGGAACTCCATTTTTCAGATTCTCATGCTTGGTGAAAAGAAATTCGACAACTAAGACACCAGGAAGTAATGAATTACTTTTAGTGAATCTTTAGCTAATACATCTTACAAACCAGTTTCTACCGAAAAGACGAAGTGTTATTGACCTGCCTTGGCTGCACCTGTAATTAAAATGACGATGAGGGATCTTCAAATTCTACTCTAGATACAAGAATTTTTCCAGCCTAGACTCTTGCTGTGTATAAATAATAAATAATGTATATTTATTTTTATGCCAATTGTACCATTAAGTCACACAGGCAAGTAGGGGAGCTGGCAGCACTGGCATCTTTAGATAAAGTAACATCCACAACTAACATTAGCCAGGGAATTTTTGCTACCATGCTTTAGTGAAGGCACATATTTCAGATAAACGATAGAAGTCTTTCATGTTCCCAGTGCAAGTGATATTAGGAGCTGAGCTAAGTAATAATTTTGGTCTGTGAGGGAGGAGTAGGGTAAATAATGTTCTATGCTCTCTGAATATAAAGTTCAGGTTAGTATAATTCAGCTTCAGTTTGTGTCATTACGGGCTTGGACACTGCCTAACACTTATATCTAAATATAAACTCTCTTTTCTCAAGCATAAGCCTAAACCAATGTGTTGAAAAATACCCTATGTCAGGTGCTACTATCAATGCTTTGAAAGTCTGTTCACGGTCCTGCCTTTAATGAAGGCAAAGTGCATTTAAACTTGGGCACCACACATTCAAGAAGAATTTCCCAATCCCTAATATATTGTTCAATAAAAGTGCATTTTCAGGATAGTTACCTGAAAAAAAGGATTCCAGCCACTGCTAGCACATTCACTTACTATGCAAAGGGAAATTACAAGCATTCAGAATAATAAATAGCCTGACGATTTTAGCATCCTTTTTAAGAGAAAGAAGGATGCAGGATCCAAGCAGCAGAGAAGGTGATGGAATTTGCTTTCTCCCATTCTCAAAGAGCATCCTCACTTCCAGACTATTACAAAAAAGGGGAATGACACAGCAGGCTTGTGAATTTAGTTCACTCTTCCTTCTTCTATATGAGGCTGAAACTGCTACTGTGCCAAGATGGATTCATGTAATCAAAACCCCAAACATGTTATAGTTATTACAGTTTGAACCACAGTTTTTCCTATTCAATCTTGTTTAATGACAATACAAATTAAAAAAAAATAACCAAAAAAAAAACCACCTGCAAAAGGCAGCTTGGGAGGGTTGTTTTATGGGTTTTTGTTCTTGTAGTGTTTTGTTTGGTTTTGTGTTAGGGGTTTTGTTTGTTTTTTTCCCCCTCAATATGAATTGTATGTCAGATCTCTGCATCCATCCTCACATACCTACTAGCCAGAGTAAAACAAAGTTCCAACAGTGATGAAGGAAACTTGTAGAAGCAGCTATGTCAGAAATATCTGTGGCTCTTATTCTGGCTTCATTTTGGATTTGTTTTTATCTTTTTCTGAAAAGGAGGAACAGTATTAGGATAGTTCCTGTTATTTTCAGCTTTTTCTGCAGTCTGAACAGACCTCCAGGTAACAATTATTTGCCAGGCTATAAAACTCCAGGTTCTTTAACACGTTTCCTGCTAATCTTTTGGAGAACTCTTCAGAGTCAGTTTATTTTTCAAGGTATTTTTCTGTAGCCTTTACTATTATATTTTTTAATTAAATGAATTATATTAATCAGAGCTATAAAATGTTCTTTGAGGAGTTTTGTGACCTCTTCAATCATCAAATTATGTTCTTCATTTAACAGCAAGGTTTCTCCCAGCAGCCTTCCATTTTTATACTATTCTTGCTGTTAAAGTGTGTGTTAAATAATGTTTTCAGCCTATGTCCCCAAAATTTCTTTCAACAAACTAATGTCTAGGTTGAATCAGTTGTGCCATGCTTTTCTAGAAAAGCTTTTTCCTTTTTTAGCTTGAGGGCATGGGATGGAAAAATGCTGAGGGTTAAATGTATGACCTTCCCTGCATCAAACCATTGATAACTCCAATCCATAAGACTAGAAGTACTCCTCTCTTGTATAAGAAGCAATTCGTCCGAACACTTTCCAGCAGACCATTTCCCTGTGGTCTTTTTCAGGTGAGTAAATCAAAACTGTTCTTGTGCCCCTAAAAGTCACCGCGAGCAGACCTCAAGCTGCATATTAGCATTCCCCTCTGTTACCTGCTGCTGTTCTCTGGATCATGTCCCCACACTGGTCTCCTCCTCAGCCCTACCACATTTCTGTCCTATGCGTTTACCTGCCTCTGCCAATGCTTGACTGGGATGTCTGCAATATTATTTTTGTTTTGCCTACATCTGCATATTGATTTTTTTCTTGCTTTTAAATTTGAGAAAGTCACTTGTAAGGCACTTCCTTATATATTTGATATGGAAAACAGAAGTAATAAGAGGTTTTGCTGTTGTTGTTTGAAGTTTTGTTGCTTTTCTGTGTGTGTGTTACAAAACAGAATATGGTATTTCACCTGAGGTCACATCAAGTCCAGAAGAATACAACAGTTGCCTGCCATACATGTGATCCACCCATCTAAACAACCACCAGGGAAGCAGTGTTTCAGTTGTTACTAATGCGTAGTTTTTGGAACCATAACAACCTAAGACCCATTTCTGTGGCACAGTTGCCTAAAGAGCTATTCCCCATTTGATTATGATAAAATTATGTTAAATAACAGACAGCAAAACAGAGTATGGTATCTTCACCTGGCTCTATTTAAAATATTGGGTCTACAGATAATTAAGAATAAAATTTAGAAGTTAAAATATTTATCCTAAAAAACAAAAGTATTTGTGAATTGTGAAGATAAAGCGGTGGATATATGTAATTTGAAATGATTATTCGCTTTATAACACTAAATTTGGAAGTAAATTTTAAGATATATGAAAAGCACTAAACTGAAAAAGTCAAAAGTCAAGTTAAAACATCTAGAAATATCAGGAATAATCTTATCTACTTGGACCATTTCCAAACACTAAATGGGTTGAAAACAACACAGTTTATGTGCCCACAAGTTTAAATTTGAGTTTTCCTTCCCCTTAGTGAAATCACTAAAATTCCTCAAAGTTCAAAAAAAAAATTTTCTGTCTTTCATGACTGGCTTTTCAACAGGAAGGAATCTGCACCAATCCACCGTGGGGATGAGTCAGGTGGCAATCAGACTCTGATTTTTCCTTCACTGAGGCTGAAACAACATTCTGATTGAGTAGTATGCACCACTCTGCCTCAGTCTGTCAAGTTTGAAAGGATTACCTTCAAATATATTGTTATATTTAAAAAGACTGAAAGTAAAAGATATTTTTGACCATTGAAATGATTTCAACTGAAGTTAATTTCAACTTTGATTTGAGTAAGGCCCATAATAATCTATATACTCTGAAATTATATTACGATATTTTTTTGTAAAGACCTGATAAATATTATTGATTTTCCAATCTAAAAATTACTCTTAAAATTTCCCTGGAATATCACCAGTTTGGATGCCTGTGTCTCTCGGCACCCTCAGGCACCAAGCATGTAAATGTGAAGTAGCAATTGTTCTCCCTGAAACAAGACAATCTAAAAGCCATCAAAATCAGAATTCATCTTCTGCACAATTTACATTTTTCCTCTTGCAATACAAAAACTATAGCAAAAATAAGCAAAATACTCTTCAACTGAAGTTAGAATTGATTTTCTATGACTGAGAAATACAATGTAGGTAATATTCCATAGAACAGCAAAAAGGCTATTCCTTCCTATTAGAAGTATGAAATTATGAGCACAAATGCCCCCCGAGACTGTATTTGCTATTTGACTGCATTTGTGGAACCTCTTCTTTGTGCAAAAGGGATCTGCTCTTTCACAGAAGAGTGATGAAATTTGGCAATGAGAGTGCTGAATGACGACACCCTGCAAATTCAGCTGTGCTACCAAAAGATATTATAGCCTTCAGATATCTTTTTTGGCTTTTTTTAATCCTGCTCTCGCAGCATTAACTGGTGGAAGAGAGCACATTACATGACTTGCCTGCATGGGTGCAAAACCCAGAGTTAGCTCCAAATCCCTTTCATGAGAAACTTAGAAATCTGCACTGCAATAGCAGTGGTGCAGGCACACGTGACTCTGCTAAGAGTTTATGGGGTTATAATCAGATTTGGGGTGCTGAGCTGTACCTGTTAGTATAGCTGGTATAGCTGTCTCCATCATATCGGCCAGCCTCTGCTGAAAATTTGCAAGGGCAAAGAAAGATAAGGTTTAAGATGCCTTCCACCTGCAGACCTTTTCATAAAACAGCAATTAAGTAATTTGGGGTTTTTTGTGAACATTCTTCAGTTAAATATTTATTTTCATAACAGGTCACGTTGACAAAAAAACAAGATTCCTCCCCTGTTATATTATGCTATGCCATACCACAACATAGTAAACTTTCTGTACTTGATTAAAAAAAAACACGAACATTTCTGTAAATATAATTGGACTTTTTTGGTGAGTTTCTAATACAAACTTCTTTCAGTGCCAATGGTGAAAAATGAGAACTACTTAAAGTGGGTTTTCCCACTCTTCCTGAAAAAGCAAGTTTGCAAATCAGTTTTACATCAGACATAGTATCTACTTGATTAGATCCTTCAAGCAGCTGAGAGATTGTATCTGCTAAAGATTCGCCTGAAGTTCATTTTGAAATTGAAAATATGTTTACTACAGAATTGAAATAATGTCATGGGGCTGAGAGCAAAGATTTATCTATTATCTCCAATGGATGAAATCATAAGTAGCACTTTATTTGTTTCACATCAGTCAGATAGTTTATATCACTTACTATCTGAGAGAGAGGCAGAAGAATCTTACTCTTTCACGCAGAGAATATGCTTTCAATAAAGCACAGTCTATAAGTACACATATGTCTGTATATCAACTAAATACATACTGTTCTGGCCTAGCAAGTTTGAGACTGACTGTGAAATGCTCTGCAAGATCAACGACAGGGTCACTCAAATCCCCATTCATAAGTAGTTAAGGTCAGGGGAGAGATTTTCTCATTTACATACATTAGAGATGGGATTGAGAAATAGAATCATAGAATCATTTAGATTGGAAAAGATCTTTAAGATCACAGTCCAATCCTTAGTCTAACACTGTTAACTCCACCACTAAATCATGTCCCTATGCTCCACACCTAAATATCTTTTAAATGCTTCCAGAGATGGTGACCCAACCGCTTCCCTGTGAAGCCTTTTCCAATGCTTGACAACCCTTAGAGTAAAAAAAGTTTTCCTAATATCAAATCTAAACCTCACCTGGTGCAACTTATGGCCATTTCCTCACACTTGATACTTGGGAGAAGAGACCAACACACACTTCACCAGAGCCTCCTTTCAGGTAGTTGTAGAGAGCAATAAGATTTTCCCTTCAGTCTCCTTTTCTCCAGACTACACAATCCCAGGTCCCTCAGGTCCTCTTAAGACTTGTGCTCCATACTCTTCATAAGCTTCATTGCCCTTCTCTGGACATGCTCTGGCAACCTGATGTTCTTCTTGCAGTGAGGGGCCCAAAACTGAACACAGTATTTGAGGTGCGGCCTCACCAGTGCTGAGTACAGGAGGACAATCACTTCCCCACTCCACTGGCCACATTACTGCTGATAAAAGCCAGGATGCTGCTAGTCTTCTTGGCCACCTGGACATACTGCTGGCTTATGTTCAGACAGCTGTTGATCAACACCTCCAGATCCCATTTCTACCAGGCAGCTTACTAGCCACTCTTCTTCGAGATTTTAGCATTCCATGGGGTTGTTGGGACCCAAGAACAGGACCCGACATTCAGCCTTGTTTGTTGTACCTCACATAATTGGTCTGAGCCCATTGATCCAGCATGTCCAGATCCCTCTGTTGAGCTGTCCTTCCCTCAAGCAGATTAACATTCCTGCACAACTTAGTGTCATCTGCAAATTTACTTAGAGTGCACTCAATCTCCTCATCCAGATCATTGATAAAGATATTAAATAGAACTAGCCCCTACACTGAACCCTGGGCAACACCACTTGTGACTAACTGCTAATTGGATTTAACTCCATTCACCACAACTCCTTTGGTCCAACCACGCAGCTGATTTTTTACCCAGCAAAGAGTATATACGTCCAAGGAATAATCAGCCAATTTCTCCAGAAGAATGTTGGGGGACACTGTCAAAGGCTTTACTAAAGTCTAGGTAGACAATATCCAGCCTTTACCTCATCCACTAAGTGTGTCATCTGGTCATAGAAGGTGATTAGGTTAATCAACCAAATGTACCACAAATAATTACAAATATTCTAACAGTGTGAAGACTCAGACTTACTAATAGACAGGGAAAAGAACGCACTACTGCCTGTTTCCAGGCTGTGATTCCTTGGTAGTCACAAGCAGGCTCCCAGTTACTAGTGCAGTCCAGCCTTTTCATCCCTCCCTAGAACTCGTCATTTTATGTGATGAGCTCTTTCATTTTGCTAAGCCACACAGCCAATACTAAACCATTAGGTTTAGGTTAGCTTTCAGCCTGTTTGCTGAACTAATGTGATTTATTCTAGGTCAAAAAACAGGACAAGAGTGAAAGGAGCACAGGCTGCATTAAAGGTCAGCATTTATTCCTGCTTTTGCCATTTGTGGGGTGATAGGTCACATCCTGAGCTAGTACAAACAGCTGCAGGTCAAATGGGATGGGAGAAGCCTGTCACATAGCAAATGTGACATACATCGTGCACCCCAACATTGCTGCTCCTCAGCTATGCTTTTGCTTGAAGTTTCTTGTTGTTTTGGTTTGCTTTCTTCTAAACAAAAAAGGAAGAAGTTTAAGGTGTAAAAACTTCAGTTTCTTGGGCAATACTAGCTTTACCAAATTTAGCCTGACAAAGGAGCACTTCTAGGATTAATGGAATTAGAGATTAATACCCTGTGGGAACTGGCAAATATTAAATACCTTATGTGTAGTGCTGTAGCAGAGCAGCTAACCTTAAAACAGGATATATCCTCCTAATCTGATGCTAGAGACACAGTTCAATAAATATTCAGACACTGCATAGGTAGTGTAAGTAAACAGTCAAAGAGGTTACTATCAGTGTGTCTTTCCTCATCTTTCACCCCCTTCTAAACTCCTATCATTGTAAATGTCCTTTGCTTTCAGTACTGGCTGAAATTTTGCTAGGCATAGAGATACAAACAGCTACCAAAAAATTATTAAAAAATGTAGAGGTCATCTCCCCACAGACTCTGGGGACATTGTCCTCAACACAAAAATCTCCCTACAGAGAGAAGCTACAAATGAATTAACACATCACTTTTATTATGCATCCAAACACAGCAAGCTTCGTCTACTGCCAGCACTAAAAGGATTACTACTCTCCATGAAAAACTATTTTGAAACCTATAAAAAATTTGAGCTGCTTCTGACTTATTTCATGACTTCAGCCAAAGGTCTGCAGAAACTCACGGCTACTTCACAGCATCCCAAAGGACAACACTTCACTTAAGGATCAAAAGTAAATGTATTTGGGTTACGTCCATGCTAATAGAAGAGGCTTGGGTCTGCTCTCCAACCCTGAGGGCCAACTGGCCCTGTACAGCACTGCTCACACCCACCAAATTAAGTAAACTTAATTTTAGCAAATATTAAAAACCACTTACTTCCTGTTTATCCTCTTTATTTTTTTTTCAATAAAATCTAAGCATTTTTTCCCCATTTTAGCTGTCTTCAAGGCCTGTTATTAAAAGCTATGGATATCCCAGCTAAACACAATTAATAGTACCCAGTTAAGTTCCCTTCATATAATTTTACTTAATTCATTCTAAATAGCTTGGGGAAGGCTGGCACAAAACCAAGGGAAAACAATGGGACTGAATGTCATGCTGTTATATGCAGCATGATCCAGACTTTTATATTACACAGGAGTGAAGAACATCAGTGTGTCACCAAAACACTTTAAGCTCCTACAGCACTCAGCAATAATTTCAGGAATGAAGATCTACTGAGTTACAGCTATTACCAACATTTAAGAGCATACCAATGGTTGCTTTCAAGTACAAACCATGAAGCAACACATTTGACCCTCACAATGATTGTTGGCTTTGATTTCCTACCAGTCATGGCCATAATCCCATTTGTGTGACAGACCTGATCTATGAAAATTTTAGAGCCTACTTCACTCAAAACAGAGATCAATACAAAGCTAGCATTTGTGAAGCACTACACATAATAGTAGAGGAGAAGATAAGAATTCTTTGTAATTGAAAGGAAGTTACAAAATAAGCATTATACCACATACAGTACAAAAGAACCAGTGCACGTGGAAAAATATTAGGAATTTTTAATATTGTTTACTGTTCCAATGTTTTAAGTCTCTCATTCATTGTTTTGGGGAAACTCCCTGTCCTGACACAACAAGTTTGACGTTTCTTTTTTATCAACATGCTCTACTAGAATTAATAGGCTGTTCAGAAAAATAATTTAAAATAGTAGGAGAAAAACTAGGATAGGTTTTAAGACTGTCAATTTTACTACCTGGTGTCCTGTAAAAACGTATTATCTTTTTGCTGGATATGTCCAAGGACAGCTCACTGATAAAAAAAACTCAAAACTCCAACCTCCCCCTATCATTGCTCAGTCCAAAATTTTTTCCCTCGTCAGGCTTATCCTTAGCACCATCAATAATAATTTTCTGCACAGCAGAAATATCACTAGCTTTGTAATCACTGCCAGGCTCCTCTGGCAGAAAAATCACTCTGACTCACTCTAAAAGCTTTAGAGAGGCTGTGACAAGCATAGTAGTGACATGTTGACAAAACATTTTGAAATGTAAAGAGCTGGTTATGGACATACACCAAATGAAAAAAACATTTACTTCTATGTTTTAAAAATACATATTTATTTTTAAAGAAATACTATTCCTAGTTAAATTGGTGAAAAAAATCTTTCCATCTTTAGGAGGAGAGAGAATATAAGCAAAATGAAGGAATAGGTTTGTAAAGTATCACAGAAAAATGCGTCTAGAGCTAGCTAAACATTTTTTTGTAATGAGTAATACCAACTTTGTGGTGAGGAGAGAGAGAAATGCAAAAAGTCATTTTAAAGAAAACCATTTGTTTGAGCATTACAGATTGAGTTGCATAGGGGATGGTTTGCTAACACTACAACTAAAAATATCCCCTTGACTAGAATTTCAGCTGCTACCTTTCAGCATCCTGGGACTGTTTGGATACAGAAGACAACATAGGTTCAGAGCAAGGGACTGAAGAGCATCATAGGCTACAAAAATATTTCATAAAGAAGAGGCAAAATAAAGATTTCTGTCACAGAGTTCAGACAAGTGCCATCAGGAAATCTCTGAGGTTAGGAAGAAACGTACACCAGTGTATGTAATCCTTTATATCCCTTCATATTCTGGCTAAAACTGAAAAAGCAGTCCTATTTCTTCCAAAATGAAGAAAAGAAAACATGAAAGCTATGCTCAGGCAGAAGATTTATTTCTGTCCTATATGTTGAACCTTTGCAAAGAACAACCAACCATGAGCCCATACAATCATAGCCCTTCAGTAATAATGCTTGATTAATAATTGTTAGTAACTTAAGGCAGTACGGATCTTTGTAGAACAGACAAGTCTATAACAAGGTTTTGGAGAACATTCACTGGGATAGTTATAGGCTTAGACAGTGCACAAACTGCATAAAATTCTAGAGCAAGAGTCAGGGATGAAGGGTCCAGCCGAGGTTTAATTCACCAGCATAGCCAAACACAAGAAAAGATAGTCTCTTTGTATTTAATTATATTGAAAATAGAAGGAAATCTGCTACCTTCATAACATTTCTTGCAAAACATTCAGAAAAAAACCCAAATAGCTAAACATACCCAAATTATACAAGAATTGTCCTGATTAAAGATGATCTGCACTTTTTTGGAAAAAAAAAAATAGAATTTGAGAATACTTTCTTTCTAATAGCACAAGTATTTCCAAGCTAGAGAAGTTTTTTGTAGCCCTTTTCTTCCTCTCATTCTCACTTTTTAAAATTTTTGGTATCCCAGTGAAAACAGTATGGTTCATCCAGAAACTCACATCACAATGGAAAAACAGTTTTATTACCTATTTTGTGCCATATGTTTACATAATCACAGTGTTAAAACCTTGCAGCTACAGTTTGCACAAGATTAACTGTATGACAGACTTTTCTATGACTTATATTTTAGTAATACCAGTTATTAATTATTTGTACTTCCTCAATGCCTAGAGGTCATTTCAGTAGGAAATTATATATAATAAAAAGACAGATAATGAGGGATATTGTTTTAAAAGTGTGTTGTATTATTCTTAAATCAGTCTAATCTAAGACCAGAGGCAACAAGCTATAAGATAAACACCCAGCAGTAGTTAAGGGTAAAGTTAAATTTCTATATTTTCATGTTTTGCCATATTTCGTTTGGATTCTCATTTCTCTCACTTTAATATATGAGACTTTAGAAGGATTCTAGACCATTAAAGTTACTTCCTTAAACTGCTAACTTTCTCTCGTCTCCAGCTCCATTGTCACATTTTTCTCAGATTAACTAAAGATGTCCCTCTTCCACATGCATATCTTTGTTATTTTGCTTCTTTAAATCCATGTTTATTTTTTCTAAGAAATGCAATCATAAACAGGAAAAAAATCAATTCTCTCAATATGCACAACTTAAAACTTGAATTAGATTCTCAAGAAACTAAGGATATTCATATACATAGTAGTACATTGTGCCATGTCAACAAAAGAAGAGCTTAGCTCCAACAGACTTCTAAAACACACCTGTTACTTCTGTTTTCCCATGAATTAATGGAATTAGACTTCATGGATTCCATAGCAGATTCAAAAATTCACTCATTGCTGGACATGGCACAAGAGAAGTCATGGATGTAACAGCTTAAGATGTGTGAAATTCACAAAAGTTACAGACAACAACAGGAGGAGTTGGTGACCTTCACACACAGTTGAGGGGTTCTTACATGAGAAACAATCAACCACACAGACAACTGAAGAACAGAGCACTGGAGAGCATTAGGAGGTTTTCCTGCATGGTCAACAGTATTTGGGTGATACCAGTGATACCATAAGGCCAAGATTGCCTAGGTAATCGTGTCAGAAATATCAAATTGAGGTATGAACTTAGTTAAACTTGCACCAATAGGAGGAAAGTAAACATGGAGAAGTTATCTGGGAGAAGACTGGAACAAAGACAGGGAAGTTCAATGGTGATAAAAAGGACAGCGAAGAAATAGGATGAAACATAGTAAGGTGTGCAAATGTCACAGTAATCAGGGTTGTCTGGGGATACACTTGGCAGCTTTGTATTCCATCACTGCATACTAAATGAAGACAATAAACCAAACCTGTTTGGACAATATGAAGAGGGCTGAACACATTTCTGCAGTTTGGAGGGCCATGAGCATGGCAAGAGAGGATGGCTTTCCCCTGCATACATATGGCAGCATCTGGGGGCGGGGGGAAGGCCTGATCAAGCATCCTTGTCACCTTTTCCAGTGACAGGTACAGTCCTGAAAGCATCAACATATTCCCAGTCACTTCTCAATACATTGCAGGATCCTATCCACACTTTATGTTAAATATCTGTTAAGTCACAGAATGGTTTTGGTTGGAGATCTTTATGATCATCAAGTCTAAGCACTGATCCAGCACTGCTAAGCCCCCTCAAGTATGACATCTACTCATACTTCAAACACCTCTAGGGATGGTGATTCAACCACTTTTCCAGGTGGCCTATTCCAATACTTGACAACTAATCAATTCTTACTCATATACAACCTAAATCTCCCCTGGCCCATCTTGAAGCCATTTCCTATTATCCTGTCACTAGCTACCAGGGAGAAGAGACGAATACCCACATTGTTACAACCTCCTTTTAGGTAGTTTTAGGAAGCAAAAAGGTCTCTCCTCAGTCTCCTTTTCTCCGGACTAAACAACCTCAAATGATACATTTTAGGAAGGGCAGTGAGGTTACTGCAGTTAGTTTACAAATTGTAAGCTGTCATTAAATACATATACATATAATCAGGTTTTCCAAAGTAGGTTGATTTGACATTCAGTTGGCTTTTCTTGCTTTGTTTTTCCAGTTGGATCTCACTACAGTATTGTCATTCAATGCAAAATAGATTAATTTACTGATTTGGTTTCATCGTAATTTATTGGCTTTTACAGTATTAGGAATACAGCATAAATTGTATGTCAGTTAATCAAATGTATGCTCTATTAAAACAAGATTTAAACTAAGATTTCCAATTTTTTTGGGTGTGTATTCTTTTTAAGACTACTTACTTATTCCTGATTAAGCATCCTTAAATATGAACATGTTCCTGACTCATTTCGTCAAAGATACAAGGAATTACTTTGTTTTCTGTTGCATACACTCTCAGGATGACCCTTTCATTCTGAAGTTAACCTATCTGAATTAGACATCCATTAAATTAAATGAATCATCGAAGTAAAATCTGACAATTCTGTACAAAAAGCTATTCACCAGGAGATTTGTAATGTAACTATTAAGTGAACAATGAGAACTTATAGTAGCAATATTAAGGTCTGTAAAAGCAGCGCCAATTAGTGCAGTAATTTTTCTAGTGTCATACTGTTGCAGCTTCTAATACTACCATTCATTTAACATATTAGGCAGGACACAGGTTTAACCTTAAGGCTTTATGGCAAACATCATGACCTTTGAAACATTCCAGAGTATAATTTTTCCAGTTTGCATTTCTGAAGATTAGCTAATCCTTCTACAAGTTTTATGTTCAAATGTAGCATCTTTCTTAAGTATATGGATAGACATCTCCCACAGCTGAATTACCCTTCAGTATCCAGCTATAATACGGGCGATTGCCACATAATTCTGTGGTAATTCTAGCAGTACTCATTTCACCTCCTCCCTACTATCTCTCCCTAGAATGGTTTCAGTTAGTGCAAAGATGTCTTACAGCACCACTTCTTAGTTTGTTTGAAATTTGGAAGCTACAAGCAGATGGAAAAGAGAACTCACATTTGTATTGTTGCCCTTGACTTCTTTGCATTTCAGATAACAGAAATATCTTATCTGCTTATTATTGTTTTTTTCCCAGCATCACCTGAATACTGTTCCTCAGTCCTCCACATGTTAGTCTGGAGTCCTCAGTCCTCTATAGCCTCTTGGTAGTTAATACTAGTTTCTTTATGGTTTGGTCACTGGCAACATTTCCAAGCTCGACAAGGCGATATTTTCTCATCACACAGTCATACATGGTACCTGGCACTCTAAACATCTGTATTCTCAGCTTTAGAACTGCTTTCACATCTCTTTGTCCTCCAAGAGGTTCAAACCAATAGATATCAAATATTAAAATATGGTTCCGGCTAACAAAAGATAAGGTCATATTATTGAGTGTAAAATTTCATTCCTATTGAAAACTCGGACCTGTGACACTGCAAAGTTCTTAAAAAAGTTATTTAAGAGGAACTGAAACACATGAGAACACCATCTTGACTCATGACCATGTTCTGCTTGTATCTTTGCATGGAAATGAAGCTCATGACACAAATCACTAAGGAATTGCTCACTTTAGGCTGTAACAGAAAGATAGCCTCAAACTTCCTGGATGAAAGTCAGCACAATTATCAGTAGCCCTGTCGGAATGCACTTTAAGGATGATACACTGCATGACTGAGCATACAGTGAGGAAGGACAATAAACTATTTCTTAAGATTTAATCAGGCCACCTTTTTCTTCCTGATGTTAGTTCATTTATCTCTGAATCTCTTCAAACCTGTCACAACAGGATTTGCCTTCTTAACTGCTGTTTTCTTTAAAAAGCAAAGAGATGTGTATAAGCCATGATTCCCCCCATCCATTTATGAGGAATATTCATAAATTGTGCTAGATTAGGCACCAAGGGGTCCTGTAATCACTAAACATATGTAAAATAAATTAATCCAACCAAACTTTATTCTCTACATGGCAGTAAAATGCTTCCATAAGATCAAGTCAAACCAGACAAAAATAAAATGTGTCAGCCCACTAAATAAAAAAATGACAAATTTTGTTTCATTAAATAATGTTATGAGCATTTCATTAATATTTTTCAGGGTTTTTTTAATTCAGAGATAAAACATCTAATTCCTTGTAAGAGTAAAAGGAAAGACAAAGTGTATCTTGCTTCTTTCATACAGAACTCATGAAAACATTAAAAAAAATCCTACAAGACTCTTATTCTCTATTAGGTTCTCAGAAGACTTCAACTTAAGCTAAGGACATGATTTTGTAAAAATATTAATAAAATCAGAAATAAAAGAAAGCTTCCTTCTTCCATTCATATCACAGTAAAACCATGTACCTATGTTATTTACTATTGCTATAATTTTTTCCCATTAAAATATAATTTGATTTTTTTTTAATTCTTGGTTTGTTTAGTGAACAAAAAAAAAGAAACACAGAAATTACTTTTTATTTCAATAAATTGGTTAAATACTTGCTGACTTTCTGCATAATTTAATATAGAATATTTTTAGCTTCAAATGAATTAATCACACAGGCAAATTACAGACATCATTAGTCAATTATGCACACCACCACAGGGCGTGCAAATGCAAGACTCAAATCATACAAAATGTCTTCAAGTGTTACTGGAAAGAGCATTAAAAAACATAGGTTAAATTCATGCTTGTCACACATATCTGAAATTCCTTTAAGTTTACAGGATTTTCCTCCAGTGGCATGAAATCAGAACTTACCCACTTACCTTGAAGCTTTTTAATATTTTTTTTTCCTTACAGATCTGATCTGTTTGTAGCATGTAAACATAATTAGTTCCTCAACTACAGATTGTTTGGGGGATTTGGACAACAGAAGCCTTAGCTGTACATTTGATTAAATAATTATTCCTTCCCCATCTGAAGATTTCAATGCAATAACAGTTCTTTGGAGAAAAGTGGGTTTTGTCTCAGAAAACAGATTCCTTAAGATACTGAGTAGAGCTAAGAACGCATTTCTGGATGTATATAATTAAAGTCTTTATCTAAAGGAAATAATTAAAAACTTTGTTCCGACCACATTATATTTGAGACTTAGGTACTTAAGTAAAGACACTTCCCACTTCTGCAGCATACTTACACTAGCTAGAAATGCTGCATTCCACCATCAGTCAGTTGGAGTCAGTATTCAGTTTAGCAACACCGTAAAGCAAGGAGGGGATTTGGGGGTGCACTGATATGATCCAAAGAACTGTGGTGCAGATACCACTTGTCATCTTTGGAGCAGGCTGGTACAGCTATGCAGGGCAGTAGCAGCATGGTGTAGCAATACTGTATCAGGGCCCAAACCCAAGGCCATTTGGCTCAAGCACAGCCTTGCGCTGTCACAGATAAACTGCTCCTGGAGCTAATTTTGTTACAGCCAGCTTATTTATTTCTGCACCCTGTTCCATATGACCATGAGGCTACTCTGTCCTAAGTCATTCTCTAGACTCCACTTTTTACTCCAGCACCACTACCACCTCAATGTTCCCCTTAAAATCTTAAATAAAGCTCTACGTTGTTATCCTCAACAAATGGAACCACAGGCAAAAGGCTGTTTTCCAGACAGGATGCCTTTGTGCAGCAGCGCATGCTGGGCCAGCCTGATTCCCATTCCTTGCATCTCCCCTCTACTTTAGGAAGTATAACCGAGAATCATCATCCCCCACACTCTTTTGACTTCAGAGCATTATACTTCAGTTTTGTTCTTAATTCAGCCTTCCCATACTGTTTTCAAAGGCTATCTATCCACCTCTACTTCTCATTTAAGGGGTGGTTTCAGAGCCATGCTTTGTGAGCTTCAATTAACAAACAAACGCTAGTTTTCAATAAGGACTTATGTTGTGTCTGACGAGTTATTTAGCTACAAACCTTTTTTCTTCCCTGTCCATCCCAAGAAGTGGTTTGCCAGCATTCCACCTTCAAAGAGTAGACTTACAAGGTGTCAAAATAAACAATTAAAGCTATACCTGCAAGGTACAGCAATAACAGCAAGAAAGGACCATGCTGCATATAACTTGTAAGTGACCAATAGCTAGCCGCTACACCCTGCAGTCACTCTACTTTAAACAATTTTTTCCACAAATTTCAGCTGAACAACAGAGTTTGCAGTATGAATAATGTCACAGCTGGATCATACAATCTTACTGAAAGATGACAGTCCTTGCTACTAGGAGATCGAGATCAAAATCTAAATGGATTATTTCTTTAGAAACCAGTAGAAAAAGCCCTGTTGACATTGGCTTATTGGTCCACGTAAAACATTCCTGATGACTCTGTTAAACAAATCTAGCTTTTTCAGAGTCAGTTAAGGAATATTTTCACATACATTGTTATTTTTTGCCTGAAGAGACACATAAATATCCTCACTTAATCTGTAGCAAGACAATCCTGACTCTGAAGGGCTGCTCAAAATGGGACTGAATACGCACCATTCTGCATACCACTTCTATCATCAAGTTATTCTGAGAAAGGAAAATTTCTTCATATGCCTGGTATCACAAAAAAGGAAGAAATGGAGAACTTGAACAAAATCTCCACAGCACTCCTAGAATATTGCAGCTGGAAAAAAAAGCTTTGTTTTCCATCTACATTTATATAGTTATCTTTTAATCTTTTATATTACTTCTACTACTTAAAATTGGATGAGTTTTAAAACAAGGATGAGACTTGCAGTCTGTTGCAACAATGTTGTTTTGTTGAAGCCAAGGCACAGAAGGAGCTAATCAGACATAAGTTCAGTTCAGCATTTAATCAAAATCACATAACCTACTAGATATTTATCATTTTGCTCTTTCCTTTTTCTCCTCCTTTCTTAAAATAAGTTTACACTTTTCCTCCTATTATTTATACCAGTTAATTTTCCAATCATATTGCTAAACTTAAGATAAAATAGTGATCTTAGGAGCTGTCTGACCAGTTCAGCTTTTGTGTGACATACAATCATAAAAATTGATTACATTTTGTGCCTTTACACTAGCATCTAGAAAAGCAACTAAGCACTAAAAGGGAGCTTGCATTTCCTTTGGTCACTCCTGCCTGCGCATGGAGTCTCTTAGGCATTTCAAAGTGACCAGACAGATTCTAATGTATATAAAACTGTCACCAAAACATAGCACAGTGTCTCTGCTGAATTTGAAAGCATTACTACAAAGGCAAAATTTCAAAGTTTTTCCTCTCATTTCATGCATGAGTCAATAAACCACTTAACATTAAAAATTAGTCAGCCTACATTGCAAACTAAGACATTAGATACCACTGCAACAATAAGTGTTAAAAATCAACTTGTTAAAGTTCGCAGCAATGAGAAATTAAAAATTGATAGCAGTGCTAGTTTAGAGACCTTGCACACTTCCACCATCTTAGAGCATAGCTTAATACAGGCTATGTGAAAGTTAAGTTACCATAAGAACTGTAAAAATTATTTTATGAGGTGTTTTCACATTCTGTACTCAAAATGAGGTAGGCATACTAAAAAGACATGAAGAAAGCAGGGGAGATGTCTTATTTTTCACAACGTTGTACTACTATATGCTTTGAGGAAAACAAACCAAATACATCTGTTTTAGACAAGTTTTCTGAGCTTTAACATGTTTTATGCAGACTTGAAAACACAAAGCTAAGAAAGAACTTTCTATGACATTAATTTATAGTGGTGGAATTCACGGTGAAGCTGGAAGTCAGTTTATCGCAAACAATGAACATGGAGACATTAACAAGGACGCTCAAACAGCTTACGCTCAAAACTGTATCTTGATGATTAAATAGATCTTACCCTCCCAAATTTGTTAAGCAAAAGTGTTGGTAGAAGAATGTAGAAGAAATAAGTCTGTTGACTGAGGAAGATGGAAAAAGAACAGAAATTACTATAGATGATAAACTCAGCTGGGAAAGGTCCCACCAAGCACCAGAGGCCCTTAATTTTCCCAGCTGCAGAGGATAATAACAAACCTGATCTCAAAATGTACAAGTAGATACATTTACAGTTAATGCGCCTTAATATTTCTACTAAAGTTTGCGGTATTAAAAAAAATAAGCAATGCCAGTCTTTCATATGAAATTTGACTGATTCTGATCACAAAAACCAATATAACCAACATACAGGGTCCTATACTGAAAGCTGAAGCCCTTGAGAATTTTAAATTCAGCTTTAGCAATCAACACCTTGAAAGCCTCGCGTAAACCACAGATTTTTTGAGTTTAATTTAGATATTGACCAGGAGATGGCAGCAGTACCCACTGAATTTATTTACATGACTATGAAATTACAACATATTAAATTCAAAACAAATACAGAACATATGCAAATTATAAATATGAAGTCATAAATCCTGCAGATGCTCTTAAAATATAATTCTTCATCAGGGACTATATTATATTCATATTTCTATTTTACTTGCATCATGATCATTTGCTTCTAGGTCACCTTCAGAAATGAATTAAAAATTGATGTATTTTCATATGCCATGGCATATTCCTTGCAAGCCAGAAACCAATGATTTATTCCCTTATTTATAGATTCAGTAATAATACACTGCACAGAGCGATCTGTGGGTAGTGGTGGATAAAACTTTAAAAGTATGATTTACAGCTACAAGGAAATGCCCACATATGAAGGATACAGACAGGATACAAGTCCTGGGTATAAGGGTGTTATTCATCCAAAGAAACTGGAACAGGGATGGTGGGGGTGAGGTGGGGAGTGGGGGAAATAAGGAGGAGAAATCTGAGAAGATAAAGAAGGAAGAGACCAAAAAAAGAACAAAGAGGACACCTTTAGGCTCTCCAAAAGACAAAACATCATGTAAGTCCCCAAAAGCTACTTGCAGCATGTAAACATGTGTAAACAAGAAATAAAAGCAAGAAATAAGATCACAATGGATTTTAAGGCAAAGTTCATTAGTAAACGCTGCTGTAGGGGACAATAGCATCAGAATTGTGAGGATGCTTAAGGCTTCCCCACATGTTAACGATGCTACAATTACATCTGCTTTCACAGGCTTCTTCTTTATACCAGTGCAATCTTCACAGCTACTGTATATTCAGTAATGCAAGAGTCCTCTTACAGTGACAACACTTACTGTTAGTAAATATGAATCTGTTCCATTTGATATATTACAAGTGAAATAGATATTATCCTCATTTAACAGCCAAAGAAACTGCACCTCAAAGTTAATCAGTGTTTCAGATCAGAATGAGTCCCTAACTAGCCTCCACATCTTTTCTACCAAAGCACATTGATGTGTAGTGTAAAATTAGTTAAATCACTGTTTTAACAAAAATATTTTTTGAATGTCCACTTAGAGCAACTAAACAGGTCCCTGGACTTGAAGGTACCCACCAATACAACATGCATGGCCTTGTTTTGGCCACAGAGTGAAGAATAAAGACAACACTTTTTTCCAGAATAAAATTAAATAAATGTTAAATCTACCCTCTTCACAATATACAAAGCATGCCTTGCAGGGTTAGTCATCACACCTGTGAACAATACAAAGCAAACTCATCAGTCTGCTAAAGTTAAACTATGGTATCACCTGGAGCAAAGACCAAAACAACTGCCGGCAGAGGTGCTTGCAGAGTACTGAAGAGCTGAGCTCAGCACTCCAGTTCTCCAATAACCAAATGAACAGAAGATATAGCTGACAATGGGCCCTGGCATAAGCCAGACTCTTTCCTGCCTGCCTCCTTCTTTTTTTCTTACACCCAGCAATCTGCTACCACAGACAGTTGCTGAATTTACCCACCTATAAGGTAGAATATTGTTTATTGCAACAGACCAAGGCCAATAGCACAGACACATAAATACAGAGTCACAGTGGTGCTGGAAATTTTGGCTTCTCAGGTCAGTGCAGGTACTGATGAATATATTACCAGAAAAGGTTCCATGAGCATAGGGTTCTTTATACTTTTCCCCCATCTACCTCACCATCCTGTGCATGCAGAACAGGAGCATGTATATAGAGACATACACCCCCAGAAGTGGAAGCATGTGTAGAGTTCACCTGCACTCTATAACTTCGTTCATCTACATGTAATTACCCCACAAATATTGCCCAGTAGATTCATATGTAATTTTATTTCACACCTACATAGAAAGATTAGCAGCACAATCCAATTGTACCAGAGTACAACTGTAGCTTCTTCACAGCAGGAATATAAACCAAACACAGGCAGTATTTAACACACCTGTTCACTTGTGCCAAAAAAGCATGTATAGAAGAGCAGTAACAGTATCCTAACTGACCTAAAGCCTTTCCCCATGACTGTTTCCATGAAACCTAGACAGATAACAGTTACCATTAGAGGGAAGCTAGTATTGAGCTTTCTGCGGAACAAAGAAAAAGCTGTCTAGAAAGGAGAATGTTTCTTTCAACAATGGTGCAGATCTTCAAAACCCTAAGGAAGCACCCAGCCCACAGAACAAGGACAGTCTCCAATCAGTTTCCCATGGATAACATTGTTTTCATGTATCTTCCTGTCTGCACTCTGCTCATCCTCTGTATGATTGCTCAAAACGCGTTTTTGGTATCAGCCTCTAACCAACCTAGATTTCCTTCCACAATTTTCACATCTAGTCTTCTCTCTGAGTAGCTTGTGTGTAAGGTTTCAACTCCTTCCTTTCTGGCTTAAGAATCTTTTTGGCTCCTTAATTCAGGAAACTATTCACAACATGAACGTAATAGAGAACATGGAAAGCAACCTTTAACAACTAAGGGATCTCATATTCTTTGAAATGTGGTTTGCAAAAGTTAGATATGTCTGACAGTCACTGAAAGGTTTAGCCATATGTGCAGATGGCGCCCAGTGAATAATTATGTCTTCAGGATGACAAATCAGCAGTCATCTGCATTTGATAGGAGTGCTAGACCTCCAGATACTGCAGAATAAAAAAACATTTCCACATCTTTGCTGTCAAGATTTCTTAAATCTATTTATTTATTTATTTTTAAACCTGTCACGTCTCATGAGGCTGAAAGCTTGTCACATCACTTCTTTACTAGTTAAAGGAAGCAAACAAATGAAGAGCACTTTCTAACACAGGCTAGAAAATCATCAATATTCTGATGGTTTTATGACCTTTTTTTCTCTGGCCTCAAAAGGAGCCCTTTCATTATCCTGGCAGATAGAGAGGCCAGAAGACACTGCTGGCTGACATACAGTCCAGGTCACAGGAAGGTCATGCAGGTGGAAGTATTCTGAAGAAGGCACAAAATTTACGAACACCACTTCTTCACATAAAAACATCTGCTGGTCTATTGGTAAAACAATGTACGCCTCTGTGACTGTCAGATCCATCTCAGTCTGCCTGATCCCCTCCTTTCAACACAAATTCATGCAACTAAGAAATCCTATGGCACTTCTACAAGGTAAAAATATCACACACATTGTTTCAAGACTAATTAGCTGTGTTGTATCTGGAACAACCCACAAAACCTTCTCAGATCTCCAGATAATGAAAGGAGAAACAACCTCACAAACAGCTGCAGTTGTGCAACAGGTATCAATCCAGCTGCAAGGGAAGTTTAAGGTCCGAATCACATTCAGTGAACCAAAAAAAGTACTTCTTGATACCTGATTTTTCATGTGAGCTAGTGGTGGGCTTGTTTTCACAGAATGCCAAAGTTAAAGTTATTTTTATCCTTTTTTCTCAGCTCCCTGCCCCCACTTAACTTTGCATAATACTGTAATTTAGATTTATCTCATACACCAATTCTGTGAAGAAACAAGAATTCTGAGAATTTTTGCACTGTCAGTTTCTTACCAGAAATAGAATAACTAAAAGTAAAACTGATCTTCCATAGTCATAAAATAAAATACTTAGGGTTGAAAGGGGCTCTTTAAGGTCATTTAGTGCAAAGCTCCTGCTGTGAGCAGGAACACCTTCAACAAGATCAGGTTGCTCAGAGCCAAATCCAGCCTGACCTTGAAAGTTCCTAGGGATGGGGCATCCACCACCTCTGGGCAACCTGTTCCAGTATTTCACCACCCTCTTCCTAAAAATCATCTTTATTACATCTAGTCTGATTTCTTTTCTCTTTTAGTTTAAAACGATCACCCCTTGCCCTATTGCAACAGGCCATGCTAAAGACTTTGTTCCATCTTTCTTATAAGCCCTTTTTAAGTACTGAAAGGCTAAAACAAGGTCTCCTCAGAGCCTCCTCTTCCCCAGGCTAAGCAGACTCAACTCTCTCACGTCAGCCTTTCCTTGTAGGAGAGGTGTTCTATCCCTCCATCATTTTTTTGTGGCCCTCCTTTGGACCTGCTCTAATAGGTCTGTGTCTTTCCTGTGCTGAGCACTCCAGAACTACATGCAGTACTCCAGATGGTGGTCTCATCAGAGCAGAGGGGCACAATCACTGCCCTCTACCTGCCAGCCACATTTCTTTTGATGCAGCACAGGATATAGTTGACCACCTGGGCCAGCTCATATCCATCTTGTCATCCATGAGTACCCCAACAAGTCCTTCTTGGCAAGGCTGCTCTCAACTCTTTCATCCTCCAGCCAGTACTGATAATGGCCACTGCTCCAACCCAGGTGCACCAGCCCTTGTTGAATCTCATGAGATTCACATGGACCCACTTCTCAAGCTTGCCCAAGTCCCTCTAGCTGGCATCCCATCCCTTAAGTATGTCAACCACACCACTCAGTTCATTGTCATCTGCAAGCTTGCTGAAGTTACACTTGTTCCTACTGTCTACATCATTGATGAAAGTATTAAACAGTTCTGGTTCCAGTAGGGACACCTGAAAGACACCACCACTTGTCACCAGTCTCCAATGGGACATTGACTAACTAACCACTACCATCTGGATGCGACCATCCTCATCCACTGAACAGTCCACATCTCTCCAATTTAGAGAGAAGGATATGGTGGGGCACCATGTCAAAGGCCTTATAGAAGTCCAGCCAGACAATAGCTGTAGCTCTTCTCTTGTGCACTGATATAGTCACTCCATCATAGAAGAAAACTAGGCTGGTCAGGCAGGACTTGCCCTTGGTGAAGCTGAGTCAGTAGTTCAAGGTCCTCCTTTTAAACCTCTTTAAAAATGGATGCAATTTTCCTCAATTTCCAGTCACTAGGGGTTTTATCTGACTGCCATGACTTCTCAAATACCACAGAGAGTGACCTAGCAACTACATCAGGCAATTCCCTCAGGACTCTGGAATGCACCTCATCAGATTCTACAGACTTAACATATATTCAGGTTCCTCAGGTGGTCACGAACATGATCTTCTGTTAAAACAGGAAGGACTTCGTTCCCCTAGTCCCTACCCTGCAGTCCATTCACTTGAGAGGTGCAGGAAGCGAGACTGACAGTGGAGACCAAGACAAAAAAGTTGAGTATCTCAGCATTCTCCTCATCCATTGTTTCCATTGCTAGTCATTGTCATTGTAGGGGGAACGCTTTCTTTGACCTTCCTTTTCTGGTTGAGATACGTGAAGAAGCCCTCATTATTATTTGCATCCCTTGCTAGTTTCAGTTCCAGCTGTGTCTTGGCCTTTCTGATGCCATCTCTATACAACCTGGCAGCATTGCTATACCACTCCCAGGATACATGCTTCCACTGCCTGTGCATTTCCTTCTCATTTTGTAGCTTGATCAGCAGGTCTTAACTAAGCTGTGCCATTATTTTGCCTTCCTTTCCCAATTTCTTATACCTGGAGACTGAGAATTCTTGCACTCTATGGAAGGTATCCTTATAGATCTGCCAGCTCTGTTCTGCTCCCTTGCCCCTGGGGGCAGTTTCGCAGGGGGATCCTATCGACTAACTTCTTGAAAAGCTAAAAGTTTGCTTTCTTAAGAGTCATGACTTTACTCTTTGCCTGATGCACATCCCTCAGGACTGTGAACTCCAATAGTGCATGATCACTGCAGCCCAGGCTGCCTCCAGTCTTGGCATTACCAATTAGCTTGTGTTAGAGACCATTAGAATCCATATCACACCCCCTCCAGTAGGGCTGCCTATTACCTGGCTTGGGCAGCACATTCAGTACAGTCCAGGAATCTCCTGGTTTGCCTACAGCTCATCGTGCTACAGCAGACATTGGGGTGGTCCCCCAGTGGGATGAGGGCCTGTGAGTGCAATGCCTCCTATAGCTGGACTAAGAAGGCTTTGTCAATAGGTGGCCTGTAGTAAACACCAACCACAATGTTCCCTTTGTTGCCTCGGTTTCCAATTCTTACCCATAAGATTTCAGCCTGATCATGGCTACTCTTCAGAGATAGTTCTTTACACTCTATCCATTTCTTAACATAAAGCACAAATGCCTCCACCATCCCTTCCTCATCTGACCCTTCTGAACAGCCAGTAGCTATCAATAGCCACAGTCCAGTTATGGGATTTGTCCTACCGACTTTCAGTAATAGCAACTAGGTCATAGATTTCTAGCAACATGGTGGGATCCAGCTCCTCCTGTTTGTGGCCATACTGTATGCATTGGTGTAAAGACACTTCAGCCAGGCTGTTGTCCATGTAGCATTCTTAGAGGAATATCACTTAATTCCTTGGAGGTATTTCACTGGTGCTTTTCCTCTTAATCTCTGTTACTTCTGGAGGCCCTGGCTCATTGCCGCAAGACTTCAAGCATACAGCAGTGTAGCCAGCACATCTCCGAGCAATGGGCTGTGGGCCCTCACTAGCTCTCCACACCTTTTGCCTTGGCATGTTATCCCTCAGTTTGGCACGGTCAAACCTGACCTTATCCTTCTCCTCCATTAAGTCTAGTTTTACCTTCTGTCAGGGAGTTCTGCAAGCTCCTGAGAAAAGACTCTCTTCCCGCTTTGACAGAGTTGAATCCCACCTGACACCAGAAAGCCCTATGTGTTGTAGGCCATGCCATTATTAAAAAAACCAAAACAAAACAAACCCCAAAACACTCAAAAACATGGTGGTGACACCAGTCCCAGAGCCATGTATTAATAGGCATCTGTTTCTTCTGACACCACTGCCTGCAACAGGAAGGAGAGAAGAAAAATAATAACCTCTACTCCAGCTTCCCTTACTAAGAAAATCAAGGCCCTGAAATATCTTTCTATCACCTTCGGACTACACTTTGCAGCTTCATCACCATCCACATGGAAAAGCAGTAATAGGCAGCAGTCAGAAGGTCATACCAAGCTATGAAGTTTCCTGGTGATGTCCTTAACCCAGGCACTGGGGAGGCAGCAGACTTCCCTAAGAGGATGGGCCAACCAGCATATTGGATCCTCTGTTCTTCTCAGAAGGAAGTTATAGATAACTAAAGCATATATATTTTCCAATATTCTTATCAGGGTAATATAATTGTATGATTGCTGACACCTGCTGTTATTTGACTTCTTAGAAGTCAATATTTTCCACTTATAACTTTACTGAAATAAAACCCTATCTTCTACTTAAAAAAAAGTGGGACTATTCTGACAGACCTAGCAAAATGTGTTAGCATCATTGCTGTCAAAAAGCATCTAAATACAATCAGTTCACTCTTGTTCTTGAAGGCCAGTTGTCATATTAATGCAGTTCAATTAATGATGAGGTTGAAGTTCTGGAATACATCCCTGGCAATCTACAGAAAAATAATGTTTTTTATAAATAAAACACCTTTCTCATTTCTAAACTTAATTTTTCTGCTTACATGCCCCTCCTACTATGTATTTGATAGCAGAACATCAGGAGATCAGCCTCCCATTCACATTAAGTTATCTGTAGGAAGGTCTTCCAACCAACATAGGAACAATAGTTTTACAACTGCCTGCCTTTGCTTTTAAGTCTATAAAAGAAACTTCAAACATCTTAAATTTAACTTACTCCACTAATGAAAATTGTCTCCAGTTCCTCAAAGACCTAATATTTTCTGTCTTTGAAGAGATGTATCCTCTATTTGTTCTCCTAAGGAATTCAAATACCATATAGTAACATATTCTGAATCCTGACCACTTGATAAGAACAACAATCTCCTATAAATGTTAGTAACTAGGACTGAAGCCCAGGAAATACTGAAATTTTTTAGTTTGTTTGCATTTTTCAAACATAGTACCAAACTCATGATGGGTTGAAGTTATCTGAACATCAGGGGCCCATCAAAGCCATTCTATCACTCCCCCTTCTCAGCTGAACGAGGTAGAGAAAACACAATGAATGGCTCATGGGTCAAGACAGGGACAGGGAGATCACTCAGCAACTACTACCATGGGCAGACAGACTCGACTTGTAGAAATTAGTTTAATTCATTACCAATCAAATCAGGATATGGTAATAAGAAAGAAGACCTAAATATTAAACAACCTCTCTCCCATACCTTCCTTATTCCCAGGCTCAGCTTCACTCCCTTATTCTCTACCTCCTCCTCCACAGCAGCACAGGAGGGCTGGGATTGGGGTTTGCAGTCAGTTCACACATTGTTTCTGCTGCTCTTTCCTCCTCATGAGGAAGACTCCTCACATTCTTCTCCTGTTCCACCATATGGGCCTTCCCACAGAAGATAGTCCTCTAGTACCTTCTCTGACACAAGTCCTTCCCAAGGGCTGCAGTACTTCATGACTGCTCCAGCATGGGTCCCCCATGGGGTCAAAAGTCCTGCCAGAAAACCCCCTCCAGCTTGAGCTCCTCTCACAGGTTCCTGCATGGGTTTCCTACAGGGTCACAAGCCTTGTTCAGACACATCCACCTTCTCTAGCATGAAGTAGTCCACAGACAGCAGGTGGATATCTGTTCCACCATTAACCTCCACGGGCGACAGAGGGACAACCTACCTCACCATGGTCTTCACCATGGGCTGCAAGAAAATCTCTAGGATGGCACTTGGAACATCTCCTCTTCCCTTACTTCACTGACCTTGGTGTCTGCCCAGTTGTTTCTCTCATATTCTCACTCCTTTCTCCAACTGCAACTGAATAGTTTTCTCTGTTCCTACTTAAATACAGACATGATATCACCCACTGATAGGCTTGGCCTTAGCCAGCAGCAGGTTTGTCTAGCAGATGGCTGGCATTAGCTCTATTGGGCAGCTCTAACAGCTTCTCACAGTAGCCACTCTGCTTGTAAAACCTTTCAACACAAACTCAATACTACTCTTTTTGAAACCGTTTTGATCTCTCATGTCCTGTGCTTGGAAGTTGTTTCAACACACCCCACACATCAGAACATTCTAGCAGAAGTGTTGTTTTCAGTGGGGTGGAGGGTGTGTTGGTGCCTTTGTGAAGCTTTGGAGCAGTATTCCAACTGACAGGGCATGTGTGGGTCCTTAGCAGCCTTTTCTCTTATCACTCTGGTATAAGAAGCCAAAGATCATAGAATCACAGAGTGGTTTGGGTTGAAAGGGACCTTAAAGATCACCTAATTCCAACCCTGCTGCCATGGGTAGGGACACCTCCCACTAGACCAGGTTGCTCAAGGCCCCATCCTGCCTGGCTGCAAACATCCAAAGGGAGGAAGTGTTCCACAACTTCCCCAAGCAACCTGTTCCAGTAGCTTATGAGCCTCATCGTGAAAAATTTCTTCCTAATGTCTAATCTAAATCTTCCCGTATCCAATTTAAAGCCATTCCCCCTCATCACTACAAGCCCTAGTAAAATGTCCCATCTCATCACCCTCCGGCTTTCTTGTACAACCCCTTCAAGTACTGGAAAGCTGCTATAAAATCTCCCCAGAACCTTCTCTTCTCTACGCAGAACAATCCCAAGTCTCTCAGCCTCCATTCCTCCGATCATCTTTGTAGCCCTCCTTTGGACCCATGCCAACAGTTCCATATCCTTCTAATGCTGGAGATTCCAGAACTGGACACAGTACTACAGAGCATCTAAGAGCAGAGTAGACAGGGAGAATTACCTCCCTCGACCTGCTGGCCACGTTGCTTTTGTTGTGGTGTAGGATACAGTTAGCCACCTTGGCTGCAAGCACACCTTGTTGGCTCACATTGAGTTTCTTATCAACCAGCAATCCCAAGTCCTTCTCCACAGGGCTGCTCTCAATCATATCATCCCCCATCCTGTACTGGAACCACAGATTGCCCTGACCCAAGTGTAAGACCTGGCACTTGGCCTTGTTGAACCTCATGAGGTTCACACAGGCCCACTTCTTCAGTTTGTCCAGACCCCTCTGGATGACATCCCATCCTTCTAGTGTAACAACTGCACCACTCTGGTGTCACATCTGCCAACTTGCTGAGAGTGCACTCAATCTCACTGTTTATATCATTGATGAAGATATTAAACAGCACTGGTCCCAGTATGGACCCCTGAGGGGCATCACTTGTTATGGATCTCCATCTGAAAATTGAGCTGTTGACCACTAATCTCTGAAAGCAACCATCTAACTGATTCCTTGTGCACTGAACAGTCCACCCATCAAATCCATATCTCTCCAATTTAAAGAAGAATGTTGTGGGGAACCACACAAAAGGCTTTACAGAAGTCAAGATAGATTATACCCATTATTTTTCCCTGTCCACTGCAGTTACCCCATCATGGAAAGCCACTAGGTTGGTCAGGCAGGACTTGCCCTTGGTGAAGCCATGCTAGCTGTATCAAATCACCTTCATGTCCTCCACCTGCTTTAGCATAGCTTCTAGGAGGATCTGTTCCATGATATTGCCAGGTACAGAGGAGAGGCTGAAAGGTCAGTAGTTCCCAGATTCATCTTTTCCACACTTTTTAAAAGTGAGTAGAGCAACTGAAATGGAAGAAATTAATTCTGCCAGAAACTCAAGAAATCAATAGCTGGTTGGTATTTTTTCTTAAGTAAAATGGCAAATATCTGATTTATTCAAATGCGACAGGTAAGAAATAAGGGAAAATCTCTGTGTACAAAGAAACACAGAAATATTTCTTTGCTGGGAGGCAACTGCAGTAATAACCAAGTGACTCAGCCTCCTGCTAAAAATGCTATTTCTACCTCTGCTTTTCAAAAGGATCCTTTTGCAGAAAATCTACACATCATTCAGCTTTGCTGAATGCTGAAATGAAAAATAGATGCCCACTGTCATACAGCTATATTGATTATGAGTGAAAATGTGATCATTTTGCATTAACTTGCCCCACAGCACTGGAGTTCCATCAAAGCATCAGAAGGAAATTAATGCTTTCATATAGTGCCTAAGAAAAATATGAGATGTTGTTCACTTTGCCCTCTAGACAAAGAGGTATATGCCAGCAGCTGAGAGGTAATAGCTTTCAGAAGAGAACATGAACTCTAGACTTTTATTAAAATCATTATTTAATGTGCAAAAAATAATGAAGCCACAGCCTTGGCATTTAAAACAGCAATTTGTAGTCATTACATCTTAGATCACAAGGCTTATTTTGTAGGAAGCCAGTCTTTCTCAAATTAAAAATTCATCATCAACTCCCACAGATTATGTAGTTCTTTAAATGATGCCATTTCATACAGATTTATTCCAGCTAAACAAAGAGCCAGTAAAGTGGCACACATAAAATATGTCATTGCTTTCTCTCAGGAAAGACCTTTCTACTCCTTAGACTGTTCAAAATCTCATACAAGGGTTGACTAATGCATTGATATTTTAGTAATTTCACCTTCCAGTGACATTTTGGATCTTAATTTGCCATGGTTCTCACCCATGTTGTAGAATGAACTGTAAAAAAATAACCTTCAACAGAAGGTTTCTTTCTCCTCTTTTCATACTTAGAATGGCAGCAAAAAGATATCAACAGGCCTAAGCAAATACCTCTAAGTGACTAGCATTTAATACATTATGAATATTAGATTTATTTTGATGGAAAAATAGGCAGTGAAAACCTGTCCCTCTCCATCAAGAATCCTGTTAAGAACTGGCATGGCAAAGTGGTGCAGTCCTACATAACAGACATTTATTATCCTACTTCATATCGAAAACTGTTATGCTAGATTCTCTTTAAACACAAAGTGATTTTTACTAGAGTGAAGCCACACAACATCATAGCATATGTAGATTTTAGTGTTTTATCTGGTAAATCTTTTGGAAGATCACTATGGCCTGACAAGAAGTTGCAAGATAGCACGTTCTTTCTCTAACTAGAGAAAGATTTTTCTCAGTAATTTGGAGAAACGTAAGAGAGATTTCTATGTGTATCAGCAAGAGAACAAAAAAAAAATGCGCTGCACGTTTGTCTCTTTCCTGCTTCAAGACTTCTTTTTAATTACCATTTGACTGTAGCAGTGTCAAGAAGTTAGGTTTCCTTTTGAAAAGAACGTTGAAAGAGCAATAGTTCCTCCCCCAGATTATTTTAACATATGGGCTTGAAATAGCACGTAACACCACCTGTAATTTAATTTTTTGTATGTTGAACAGGCATGCTGATTTCACTCCCACTTGCTCTTTTCAGCAGAAACAGTACATCTAAATTAACGTGCTTCAGAGTACGTCCTCTACTGTCTTCCAGATGTCTATACACAAAACACCTCTTCCACGGAGCACTCCTCTTACAATGGTGATGCAGCTTTTTTAATACTCTTCTGCGATCTCTACACCTACCAGGTAAGATTTTAGTTAGGGGCTAGCAAGGGCCTAACAATGTTTTATCAAGCTATTAAAATGTTGCACTTAGTTAGATGGAAAGCATAGTAACAAGTGGCTTGCTCTCTAGCAATATCTGCCTACAATAGCCTCCAAGACTTATCTCCAGATGCTTTTGGTACATAAGCTTCCTAATAACCCTACAAAAAACGTTCACTCAGGTTTTGAAGAATGCTACAATATTTCTTGAAACTTCATCAGCAGTCCAGGTGTAATATGCAATGCAAACAGACCTCACACTAAGCTACTGCTCACCAGAGATTTATGCAAAATTGCAGAATTCAAATTGGAAAATAATTTTAAAGTACAGAAGATTGTGGGACACTTGAACAGGTTGTTCTCAGTTATTCTGACACTAGTGGAAGCTTTATTTTCAAATTCCCAAATTTACCTGCACAGTTGAGACACTATAATGAACCTAGATGTACAATCTGTAGAATGAAAAAGTAAGCCACCTCAACTGGAAGAGCTTGCTGTCTTACTGGAGGAAGAGGCAAGCTTGCACCGTTATCAGAATAGGTTTGCATGCCAGTTAGCACTCCAACACAATGTTGTTAAGGAAGTATTAGAAATCAAAGCACCCTTTCTCAGTATCTTTCTCTGTTACTGTGTTGAATAAGCATCTGTTTAAAGCTTTTAATATCATCTTTGTTGTACACACCTGCTTCTCTTACCTCCAGTTATATGACACCAAAATGAGGAAGGCAGGCAGTTGTACAAGAAGTTTGCTCATTTTTTAAAAGAAACATTTTATATGTAATCCAAACAGCACATAGATGAAGTTATAGTTTCATATTGCATATAGCTTCTTGGATATTAGTGCTATTGACGTTATTCAATGCTTAAATTCAAGCAAAATGTTAAAAGTTAGGGTCTCTTCAGTGTATAACGATCTTTTGTGGAAATCCTAAGTATAAGAATGAAAAGCATTAAAGGATTTGAGTGGTCTCAAAGGAAAAATAAAATTTTTTTTAAATCAGAAAAGTAGTTATTCACTAAGAGTAAATACATTGAAATGGCAGGCAGGTTTTTTTTTTTGTTTTGCCTTTTCTTTCCCCAGTATATTCTTTCTTCTGCATTGTGCTCACCTTTTCTCCAAAAGCCCAAACATTTGAAATGGTTGTGTATTCAAGAATGGTGTATTTGCTGAAAGAAAGACAAATACTTCTTTAGCTTGAAACTCAATTTGTGGTTGAATGATTAATGTCATCTAGGTCTTGCAATTACATAAGTTTGGATGTCACCCAGGGGGTTCAAGTTGTCATGCCAGGAGAAGTGCACATAATTTCTTCTCAATTCAGTGCACAACAGGGCATGTTTCCCTAGATGGAGTACAGGCTCCCTCTATAGCTACAGTCCGGAAACCAACATTGCCTGGTCTGACCACAACAGCATTAATATAAATTCTAGTTTCTTTAAGGTAAAATAAAATAAACAAAAGCAGCCATACCTGCAAAATATCTCTCTTGCACCGCTTGCCTTCCAGTTACTATTGCTACTTACTGATGCCCAATCACAATTACATTTTCAAGGGTAGTAAAGTTGCTAAAAATAATTTTTAAAAATACAACAAAAATTGATTAATCAAAATACAGAATTTACATTCAGTAACTTTGATCAAGTCTTGCTTCATATTAATATTTCAGATGAACTATTCTTTCATCCTATTCTCATTAATATTCAGTTAGTCTAAATTAACACGGAGTACATACCTTTTGTTCTCTTCCCTCTGGTTTATTTTTTGTTTTCACAAAGTAGATAGCACGCTATTTACAACTCCCATAACAATTCTGTCTTCTCTATGCAGATATGTGTCACACGCTAGTGACTAAGTCTGTTCCCAGGCCAGGATTCCCAAAACCAACATCTAGCCACTTTAAACCAGATGTTTGCTCTGCTGCCAGGCTATCTGACTGCCAAGAGTGGCCGTGTTTCTAAGCAGCCCAGTCTGAAATTTAACAAACTGCAGAATAACCCGTCTTAGCCTAGCTGTGCTGGAGGGATGAGTATTCCATCACCATTTAAGCTCCTGACATCTGTACTTGAAGTTTGTCTATCTAGCATGCCAGGATTCATGTGTGCTTATGCCAGCTGTGCTCACAGTGAGTGATGTACATAGGGACAGAAGACAGAGAAACAGTAAAGGAAGAGGTTTTTTTTTCTCAGCCATATCTCATCTGGCCTTTAGAACTTGAGTGCTTCTAGTGCACTTTACTGCAAAGTCACACACGTCAGGTTAAGCCCCATCCAACAGGCTTAAGCTCAGTTACAGGGCTTTGCTCCAAGATGGACTGAAAGCAATTTTCAGTTAGGGACTAGCTGTTTAAAAAATAGCTCCCGATTTCTGCGAGCAATAGCACGCACCCTGATAAGAGCCCTGGTGAGAATGCTTTTAATTCCTACTAGGGCAGAACCAAAGAGATTTGGTCTTTAAAACAATTTCCTTAGCTTTCCCCTGGAGGGGCTTAGAAGTATTCACATAAAGTAATGGATCTCAGTAAGAAGAAAAAAATAAAACCAAAAAACTGGAGATGCACCAAAGAGGAGAAATTCAGATTTCCTCAGTACCTCTCTACCTCCCAGCTGGCAGCAGGAGCCATGACTTGGAAGACCAACACAGATTCTCTACTAATATAATCTCAGCCCCATCCCAAGAGCCTCTCGCTAAGGGCATCTGCAGTGTGTTGGGTGCTGAGGCTGTTAAATTCCAAGTCATGACCCACCAAGCTGGTAAAGTGCTTCTGGTGCCACATCCAGAAGTAACGCACCCCTCTACAACATCTAAGAGCCTTGTAAGTACTCCTTACCACTGTGTGAAAACTTTACCAGTAAGGCTTTTAAGTGCTACTTTCCTCTGTCACATGCCATCTCAGCCAGTAAAATCTCTGTCACATACTGTCTCATAGTAGGTATCTGAACAGACTCCTTCCCACTTGATAGGTCTTTACAGCTGAAGCATCTTCAGCATCCTATCTATAAGGGACAAGACAACAACTTAGGGCTTTGCTTAATTTTGTGGTCATGCCTGAGGAGCACGTCCATGAGCAAGACATTTTGCATGCCTCGATTAACCCTCACAAGCAATACATCTGTATTCCAGGAATACCCCTGACACAAGCATGTCACATTTAGGAATCAGAGTACATAGTAAAAAAAGTTTAAAATGTTCAGCATTATCGTTAAAGGGAAGACTGAACACAAAAAAACGATAAAATGCTGTACAACTGCTATTTCACCTGCTCAATCACAATGAGGCAAAAGTAACAACATTTAAAACTTTAATACTAATATAGCTATCTTGTATTTACTGGGTACCTAATTCCCTGCAGCCTGGTTAAGTAATGGTGCAAAATTAACAAAAGCTCTAAATTCATCTATGTTTCAATCCCCCTCTGGCCCCAGAAAAATCAAGCTCCTTGAAGAGAATTCATCAATTCCTTAATAAGGGTAGGATTTCATCTACTGCAGTATCATAATTTCTGGAAGAAATTGGAAGTGTATCCCACGCATATGAGTCGTAATTACCTTAAAATTATTTTTAAGCTATATACAACAGTAATAATAATAAATAAAAAAATACTGTAAAAAAACCTGATTCAGCAATTTATCTAATACAATCAGTTTCATTTTACTACTACCATCCATAGGACATCAACAAATAATCAGCAAAGAAACTAAGGGTATCTGACCACAAGACCTTATCCACTTTTATAGCCAAATGTCTGAAAAAAAAAGTCAAAAAAGGATTTATAATTGTCATTCAACCATTCTAAAAACAAGACTGGTCAGCACGCAGCAGTTTCAGTCTCAAGCTTGTCTGTATTATTTCTGCAATAGAGGCAAGTATTTAGCCTTTACACACAAAGCATAGTATTTTTACAGATGACTCAAAACAGGGGGGAGAGGCTGATGCACCACAGGATTGTGCTACCATTCAGTAGGACCTCAACAGGCTAGAGAAACGCGCCAACAGGAACCGTACGTATTTCAGCAATGGGAAATGCCAAGTCCTGCAACCAGAGAGGAATAAAATGCCATGCACCTGTATAGGCTGAGGACTGACATCTGGAAGGCAGATATGCGGAAAAGGCCCTGAGGGTCCTAATGGGCACCAAGCTGTGTACCAACTCAATAAATGTACTCTTGGAGCAATGAAGGACAAGCAGCCTCCTGTGCAGCATTAGGCAAAGGGCAGCCACCAGGTTGCAGGGGGGATGACTCTTCTTTTCAACACTGATGAGAGATACCTGGGAGTGCTGGGTCCAGTGTTGGGCTCCCTACTATGAGACAGGGAAATACAGGACCGAGACCAGGGAAAGGCTGCAAAAATTATTAAGGGATTGGAGCATGAGAGCTGGGACAGGCTGAAAGCAGGGACTGTTCAGTATGGAGAAAAGAAGTCTTAGGGGATCTGATAAAGGGAGTAAAGGAGAGGCAGCCAGGTTCTGCTCAGTTGTGCCCAATGGCAGGAAAACAAGAGGCAGTAGGCATAACCTGAAATACAGGAAATTCTACGTAAACATAATGAAAACACTTTTGTGTAGTGAAGGCGGTCAGACACTGGAATAGGTTGCCCAGAGAAGCTGTGGAGTACCCAACAAATGCTAGAGATATTCAAAAACCAACTGGACACAGCCCTGAGCAAACAGCTCTGAGCAGGGGGTTGGACTAGATGACTTCCAGAGGTACCTTCCTGCCTTAAAAATCAAATTCATACTGAATGGTTACATATCTTAGTTTTTTCTCTTCCCACCATCCTGACAACATTCAACTAAAGCAAAGCAAACAAATGTACATACACATACATCAACACACAGAAAAGCCCCAAATACCTAACTAAAATGAAAGTAAACCCCAATGAGATTCAAGAAACCTTATCTGAAACATGGGTTAACTTTTTTATTCAAGGAATTTAGCTACAGTACCAAGATGGTCAGCCCAGCAGTCATTTACACAAAATAGTCTTCAGTGGTTCATTCTTTCGAAAAGCGATAGAAGCACAGAGTATTTCACTACCTCTGAATAGATATAGCATGTTTTTTTTTTTTCTCCTGTTTTCTACAATCATAGTATTGGATCCAACTCAAAAAGAAAACACATTTACAGAAGATCTACCTCTTCCCATTTAAAGAAAGAACAAACACTATTAGCAGCTAAGCGTAAGAAACTATAAAACCCACCAAGCCATCTACAAAGTAAGGAGAAAACTATTTTTGCTCCACCATTGTGGGAAACCCCAGCTAGTTCAGGGAGTCAGAGTGTGCGATCTTAAACACTGGCCTTGAATAGATGCCCATGTATCCTTGGAGAAGCTGGAAGGTGCCAAGAAGAGTAGAGTAAACAAGATTAGGAAGCGGCCAGGCCACAGGTGGAATCATCCAATTATGAAGTTACAACTGAGAAGGAATCATCCAATTATGAACTGTTGGTCTCTAGCTAAACCAATCGTGCACGAACGCGCAGCTTGAGAAGGAGTATAAAAAGTCTTGTAAATTCAATAAAGATGTCCTTTTGCCCACAACTTCTATGTGTCGTGGCTTACCCCACCGCATCACTATCCTTGGAACTTTATCTATTAAGGCCACCTCTGTAACAAACCCAATGCCTAAAATTAGCCAACAGAGGTGTTTTTCTTTCTCCAAAGAGTATAAGCGGGCTGTTGACTCAAAACCAGGGAAAGTTGTTCGTAGTTTGAACCTCTGTTTTTAAGATTTTCCAGTTTGTTTGTTGGGCTTTTTTTTTATTATTATTCTTGGCATGTTTTTGATCGTTTTGGGTTTGGTTTGTTTGGTTTTTGATTTTGTTTGTGTTTGGGGGAGGGGCAGCAGCATGAGATTGATCAATATTAATAAACTCATCCAAAATAGTATTTTTTCATAATGACAAGGAATGAACAAGCCTTAGGACATCTTTTCTTAAGCAACCTGCTATAACAAATCTGACCTGTTTACAATAACATAACATTTAAAAGCATGATTTAAAAAAAAAAAAAAGACAAAGTTAAGTACCTCCCATCAAAAAAAACAGGTTAATAATCTGATTTCTCAGAGGTAAAAGGAAATGTAGTCTTAACCCCATTAGTCTGTGCTTGTACTCTACCTGCTAGTAGTCAGTCTTGATTGGTAAGGTTCTACGTGCAACCCATGAACATTACTCAGCTTGCTACATATTAACAAAAAAAAACCGTACTAGTCAAAGTATAACATTGCTAAAAAATATTGTTTGCTCCTAAAAGCAAACACTCATATTACAAAACTTACATTTGCTGTACTTTAGAAACCATCCCATGACAGCAAAAACAGCATTATTCACACACTCTTGCACAGAGTTATTATCATAAGTTATTTAGATAACTTCATCTGCAAGATGCATGTTCTCAGCATACAACATCAATACAAGAAAACCCTAAAAACACATATAGCATTGTAGTAAACAAGTGGAAGCTGGATTTGACAGAAGAAATACTGGCTGTTCTTATATCTGGAAATGCGTTCCATAATCTTCGTTGATGATTATAACCCACGTGTAAAAGCCTGTATAAAAGACCAAGCAACAGCTGTAATTTACTGAAGAAGGTAGGACAGCTCAGCAGTAGAAGCCATCCAAGTTGTAAAATGACAGTGTATTAGTAGTTCCCATCCATTTAATTACAGTTTAAACTTTCTGGTCTGACACAGTAATAAATTGAAATATGCTGCATTACTGGCTATTTTTTTTCTTTAAGACAGATGTTGTACATGGTATATTGTAGACCTTTTCCATCTCTTCCTTTTCTGCTGGTTATTGCCTGGCTTACAGGATGTTTCATTTTAATGAAAAATACATTAGTGCATTAAGATAAGGTCATCAGTTCTTAAGTTAAATGCAATTTCTGTAATAAAATTAATTGTATAGCCCACATAAAATTTTTTATGTGGGTTAAACAATTTTAATTACTAACTAAATTTTATTCAACTGAACGTTTAAATGGAGTATTCCCCTATAAAAAGAATGCATACACTGTGAAATGCCTTCACAGTTCTTTACAGCATGCCTTCTATATGTTATACAGTAAGCTGTCATCAGTGTTAAAGTCTACATAAGTCTTTTAAGGCTGAGGGGAAGGAGGCAGAGGAAAGAAAACTGCGAGGCTATGCAGTCCACGAAAGCTGGATTTAAAGGCAGACCGAACTGCTCAGCGCCATGTCCAGGTGGTTTTGGGGTATTTTTAAGGATGGAAACTCCACACTGTCTGGTATACAACATTACAAAGTAGATGATGTTTCAGCAGTAATTTGTAAATCCTGTTCTGATTCCTATAAATAGTAAATATTATTTGATATAAATACCAAATCATCACTGTAGCAGATGCTGAAGCTCAGACAGATCACCTCTCAGACAACTATAGCAAACTTTGGCTATTAAAAAACCCCTCGTGTTTTCTTAGTAGTATTCGTATACCTAGAAGAATGAAGTGAACAGCTCACACATGTAAGACAACATTAGTATGACTATCCCAATAGTTACAAAGTTTCGCTGAAATAAAAAACAAAACACAAATAAATTCTCCATTCCATTAAAAAGCAGAGATATAATCCTGGGTCCTCTATGCCTTGTTGGCTGTTAAGGTTACTTGAAAAAATTCAGTTTCATAAATGGCACAGTGTCTTTTTAAGATCCTTACAACATCAGTTTGTATAGGCTAAAGGATATTTTTCTGAGAGAAAACAGGGTTCTTTCTCAGGAAAATTGTTTCAGCCAGGACTAAAATTATTTTTATTTTTTTTATGTTCTCCTCATTGTAAGTGAACTAGGTTACGTCAACAAAATTATTTTCCTACAGCGATTAAAGAATTGTTTTCATTAAAGGAAGCTTTGGAAATACTTGCCTTTTACAGCCTCAGACTTAATATATTGTTAGATTAACTAAGTAAGTGTATAATATTCTATGGCAGAAAAAGTTGATATAAACATCTTCTATAGCGTTCATTGTGCTTTCTAAGTGTACTTTAGCTGTTAAAAAAAAAGCACCTATTTTTCTTTTGCAGCATCCAAGAGGTGTGATTTTGCTGCAGCTGAATAACATCTTTGCATTACTGCCAGCAATGTGATTCCTTGTTTCGAAGTCAAGACAGAGTCGAATTACATTAAAAGTTGCTAGCTTTGGCACTGCTTAGGTAAGGGAAATCATTGCTACTTTACAGGGAGGGTGACATAATAGCACGAGGGAAAGCATGGTAACTTTAAGCAGCTGAAAACTAGTTAGAGAAGAAGCCTGTCCAATTTGAAGATATTTGGGTATCTGACCATCAAATCCTAGCCAGCCAGTGGTGCAGATAAAAGAGACAAGGAAGGAGAAGAGATATGTTCATACATGCATTGTGTTTGGGTATTTGGGTATGCATGCAGGGAAGCAATGAAATAATTAGCAATTTAGCTCAGCATCCATGAGACACTGGTAGCAGAATACAGTGAAGAAAGTAAAAGTCCTCTAAGATGTACCCATATGGATAGAAATTATCTGAAAATCCACTTCTAGAAAATATACCTGGCGGAAATATCTCTAAAAAGCAGAAAATGAGCAGAAGTGTTTATTAGGTTCTTACTCTTTCTGCATTTTATAATCAGCTAACCTCATGTTTTCTTTTCCTCTGATTTTAAGGCATTTTTAGCCATTCATACTCTTCTTAGAGCCAGAAAATTGTTACTTCACTCTCATGTAACAGTTGCAAATTTTCCTCAGAGAATCTCTCAAATTCTTGATTATCTTTGAAATATCTAATGCAAATTTCTGATCTATTGTATAAGGAATAGGTATTTTTCAGATTTCTAGGGTTATTTTCTGGAGCTTTTCTTTCTTTGGCTGGCTCCTCTCAATCATTTAAATTAAATCAAAGTCAAATACACAAGTTTGTGATAACAGTTCTGAAATTCTAACTAAATTACTAGTTAATAATCTACTCAAATAAAACTTTGTAGCAGCAGCCAGCACAATTATTAGCTATTTGAAAAATACTAGTCCCAGATGATTTCATTAAATTGCTTAAACTCGACAGTTATTTCAAAAATTGCTTATAAATATCTTATTTAATAAGAAAAGTCTAACAAGATTGTTCCTTATTCAAAGGATTTTAAAAACTGCACCCACATCATTTTGCCTACAATATACCCTCAATTCCCTTATCAAATTGCTCTCATTTGGCTACTTCCTTTTGGTCCCTTGCCCAGAGTAATTTAACCATCATATAAAATTTCACAGGTGCAAGATCTACAGTGAAAAATGTGTTTCAGGCATTTTTAAACATCTGCAAGCATTCTCCCCATAAATTTCTTTATTAAACAGTGTGAATATCCATACATTTTTCGCTAAGGTTATTCAATTACACTCAGATATGAAAACTTTTAGTTTTGACCAAGTATACCAATGTCTCTCTTGCTCACTGTAAAAATATATTCATTCCTGTTCACGTGGGGAAAAAAAAATCACTGTTAGACCCACAAGAATTGTATAGTATCTTCTCCTTTTTCAAATGCCTTTATTTTTGCTAGTGATTGAAACAGCTAATATCACGAAACCATTATTAAAAACACATAGAATTTTCCCAAACAGCAATATTTGATACTATTTCTGAAGTGTGCAAGTAAAGCTGCAGGTTCACAAGCAACCTCTATATTAGCAGATTAATTACACTCACTCTCCTGTTAATGACTTTTATATATAAGCATGCAGATACCTATAAGCAGAAAGGGGGAGGCTTTGGCTCAACTGAAAATTCCAGAACTACCATTGCCCTTTTTTCCAAGTAAAAATGTTTCAAGACTTTTAGAGTCAGCTTCGCACTGAAGGACAAAACAATGAATATGGATCTAATTGTATTTAAAGTGCAACTTTCCTTGGTTTCACATACATTCCTGTGGAAATGATAACCTGTGGAGATCCGCAAGATTTCCAAGAATCTTCGCTCAATGTTTACTCTTCAAAAAGCACCCCTGCCTCAAGGCTTTACTTTAAGCAGAGGCCACCTCCAGTTTCTGAAGGAAACTGCCCTGCATTTCACACAGCAACAGTTTGTTTGGTTTTTTATACACCAAAAATAACAGCACCTGAAGACAACACCACTGTAACAAGAATCAGAAATGACACAGATTAAAATGTAACTGCTATGTACACCAGCACCACCTGGTGATAGCTACCGTGAAGCACATAATGATTTGGTGGATCAGATGATTAGTGAACATTTATGCTGAGCTAGCAGTCAGATTTTCTCTTGAAGCTCTGCATGTCATACTGGGTCAACACCTAGGGGTCAAGACCAGGATAGTCCATTCCCAAGCACAGCCACTGTCTCTTCTCCTGAGAAAGTAAGGATTTATTCCTGGGCAGATTTTCACCAGCGTATTTCTCCCTACCTTTCAGTTATGTGCACCCAGCATAACAAGTTGCAATAGAGTAACACCTGAGCCAGCACCCTATTCTCCAAATCAGCATGAGTTGGACTTGGGTATTTAGTAAACTCCCTGCACAAAACACCACACAAAACAGGATTTTCAAGTATCACCATAATAGCATCAGCATTCACAGAGATTGCTGAAAAAATCTCAACATAAGCTCTCTTGCAAGGTTCAGCTGCTTTTAGCACTTTCCAAGTAAGTTTTCACATCTATATAACAGGTAGTACAGAAAACAGTGAAGTACTTTAGGCTGTGTAACCCTGAAATCCTGTAATTTCCCAGTACTGGCAACCCTGGCATTAAGTATTGCCACTGATAATAACAGGCCACAGGCTTTGTACAATGCTCCCAAGGGTTCCCAGCTGAGGCTTGCCAGGCTTGCTTTGTCTAAATTTGCCTACTCTTGCACCAAGCTTTGTTTCCACTCAATTTTGACGTAAACAGCAATTCTTCTAGAGTTCAGCTGGCTACAGCTAATTTGTTTTACTTTTGCTGGGCAGAACTGGTTTTCCAGGGTAATGAAAAATATAAAGCCTAAGTATCTAATGTGCATAAAAATGCATTATAAATAATAAATTTGGATGCAAAAAATGTTGCAGACCAAACAAGGAAAAGCAAAGTGCCCAACAAATTAAAAAGTATAAAAATGACCAAGCGGTTCCTCAAGTAAGGATCTCACCCACCACCAGACTGAATCCCCTGATGTAACTTCACGTTCTACCTCTAAGGAAATTTGCTTCAGATATCAGATCAACTATCACTAAAATAAAAAAAAAAAAAAAAAGGGAAACCAGAAATCCCATGAGAAGATCTGCTTTCATCACCACTGAGCATGACGAGAGTAGCCACTACACATCCAGGAGAGATATTTTCAAGTGTACGGCCCAGAGCAACAAGGCAGACTTGGAACCACAGAAGCACGTGGCACAGAGTATCTGTACACTGCATGTTCAGAAGACACAAATGCTCAAGCAGAATAACTCTAGATGAGAAATTCCAGCCAGTGCTATCCTGGAGCTGATCTCATTGAGCTGACAGACCTTTTGTAAATTGATGTATTAGTTCTTAAAGAAGGTAATAGTTTTCTCTTGAGATAAGACAAATTGTTCTCTTCTTCATCTTCCCATATATTTATGAGCATATTCATTCAGGACAGGACTACAAATCTAAGTTTACCAGGAACTGTTTTAATTTCCTAGCCTCAAAAGAGCAGCAAAGCTGGTAAACCCAATCACTCTGTCTTTGATCTTCCTTACTTGTAGACAAGCTGTAAGAGATTAAGCTCTTTTCCCATTACTTAATCACTTAAAGTGATACTCTAGGATTCCCAACGGTAAATGCATTAGCTACTGATCAGTCTGGGCACAATTTTTTTTTTAAGAGATTGAAAGATTTATAAAATACTGCTAGCTTATGCAGTTTGGATTAGATTTTTCAGAAATCCTTTGATAATTTACAGGCATAACTCTTGCTTAAACCAATATGTAGAGAGAACTCAAATGGCTACTTTTTAATATCACATAAATTGCTCATTTTTATGATTAATTTTTCTTCCCATGTTTCATGTTACATATATACTTAACTTATTTTTAAGGCTACAAGAAAATTTCACAACCTGGAAAAGGAAGACTGTTAAATTAAAGTCCTTGGCTATCGGTGTGCTGTACAGCAATAATTTAAAATACAGCTTTGCAAGCGTAGCATCATTTCCCTACATAACATCCACCATATCTCAGCTCCAATTGTATTAAGCCCCAGGGTTTCTCAGTCTGCAGAAAAATTGAATCCTTAAGGAAACTGCTGGAACAGTGCCCAGCTTACACACACATACATATATACTTATTTTAAACTTAACTGCATTTATATCTTCCAGAACTATTAAATTCTTCCCAGGGAAGCCACAGGAAGGTGAAAGAAGCCTTCCCAATGAAGGGTTTTTTTCAATCCTTGATGCAGTGACAACTGTATAATATAATGATGGCAAGTATATGGGATTACTGCCAGACACTCATCCAAGACACTGCGATGTCTTCATCTAGTCAAATATGTTCTCCAAATAAAATTATATTATGCAGAGCAAAATGAATGTTATGTTATGGATTTTGGCATGAAACTATAATGATTTTTAACTCAGTTGCCATGATTCAGGATATTAATTGGTGTATAAATTGTACAGATGCACATTCTGCATTAAGCGACCTTTTTCTTTGAAGGTCTTACAGAATCATTTGTCTCTAAAATGACCACTCTATGAAAAACAACAAACCTTACATAGGAAAGTCTGTACTCCTTAATGTAAAGTATATCTGTAAAACTTACTATTCTTAAAAATCAAACTACTCAAGTATTTCCATTGTTTTTTCAATTAGACCTTAGTTTAATGTAAGATAACTTATTTCCTTACTAGAATTCTTGATAACACCATTAAAAGATTCTCGTTGAAAGGCATGAGCAGATCATTAGTAAAAGGCGCACATACAAATTCCAGGTTTAGTGCTTGCAGCAGTGTGGCATGGAAGCTGGCACAGCTAGTCCCCTTGCCAGCCACCTAGGGAGATCAGACCTATTTAGGATCTACTGCCTTCATCCTTTGTAAATTTAAGACTCGTATTGAAATACTGGAAGTCCTTTGTGCACTCTTACATTAGCTGAATTTGAAATTTAGTCATACCTGAAAAAGCAGTGCAGGAAAAAAAGAGACATTTTGGGCAATATCAATATTATTATTCACTCAAATGTTATTTCCAATGGAATTGATATATTTCCTCAAAATACAAAACCATACATAAAACAAGTTTGTCTCATGCAACACCAAATGTCTGGCTAAAGGTAAGCCTTGAGGTGGAGGAGGTGTGGGGCGTGCAACGGGAGAGAGGAAAAGAATGCTCTTCATGGTAAATCTTAGAACTAAGAGTTCCTATACCTCTAATTAGTGCTACCACTTCTCATTTATCCTCATTAAGAAAATGGGTGGAAAATCACAATTGCCTACTGCATTAGAAGGAAGTCACCAAGTTATTGACCATTTCCTCTTCAAAATGGAGCAAAAGGAAATCAAAACTATGCCAAGTTAATGTAAATGAAACACATTATTAATAACTTCAAGCAGCCTTAGCTTTAAGACAAGATGTGTAACAGTTTATGAAAGAAAAAGCAGCAGCAACAAGAAGAAAAAGGCACCAAACTTGCTAACCTTACCTGAACAGATAAAAGAAACCAGGAATGTCCTAAAGAAGAAAATCTAGCCATTGTTTGGTGATGTATCCATAGTTTGGAGGAGGTGGATGCAGTCTCACAATAATAGATATGTAGCATGAACATCCAGAGTCCAAGCAAAATTAGTTCTGCTGCTATTTCTAAAAGGAGTGTGTAGTCATTTCACCAGATATTTCTGCAAAAGTACTGCAAATACTGTCTCTGTCCCATTTCACTAGTTTTCCAGAAAAGTTACTTCCAACTAAGCTAAAGTCTTGCTTTCTCTGCTGATTCTCTGACACATCCATTCGAAGTAGCCCTCCAAATTTGAGTCACACCAACTCTCCCTGCTTGTTTCCCAAACACTAGTGAAGGAAAGAGAATGGTGGCAAGGGAAGCTCACCTCAAGAGCTGCATCTGGGAAAGCAGCAGCTGAAACAGGGTAAGAGAACTCATACACCTGATACTAATACTCATTCAGAATCAGGCTTAAAGTATAACACATTACTAGGCTCTATTAATCATTTAATTTTCCTTTTTGTCCTTAGAAATGCCTGAACTTTTTTTTTTTAATCTAGACATTTAGAAGTCAGAACAAGTAGGATATGCATCATAGGAAAGAAATATCTTGACTGACGACTCGTGTTTCCCCAAGTTACTACAATATAAAACAGTATTAAAAAAAATAAATTAAAAGCAGTAAAAAAAACTACAACAAGTTCTACAGTAAGAGAATATTTAACACCCTGATACCACTGAAAGAGTACAGCTAGTAAGGCTATTTTTAAAATAACAGTAGGTAAGTAAATGGAGATATTATTCAATTTTTGAGGCTAGATAAGTTCATGAAGACTGACACACGACACGATAATGCTGGAAAAAGTAGTTACTTCCGTCTGAAATCATTTGGGGTTTTGTTGGGTGTGAGGGCTGTTTTGTGAGCAAATTAAATACTGTGAAAACTTCAGAGTAGCCATCACACAGTGGTAGGAGCTTGAAGGGACCTCTGGAAATCATCCAGTCCAACCTCTACAACAACAAATTCACCTACGGCAGGTTGCACAGAAACATGTCCAGTCAGGTTTAGAATAATTCCAAAGAACTCCCACACAACCTCACCAGATAGCCTGTTCCAGTGCTTTGTCATCCTCACAGTAAAGTTTTTCCTCATGTCGAAGGGTAAATTCCTGTGCGTTCAAGTTTGTACTGTTGCCTCCTTGGCCTGTTGCTAGCACCAATGAGAAGAGTGTGGTCCCATCCTCTTGAGCTTTGTCCCTTAGATATTTACAAGCATCAATAAGGTCCAATTCTCAGCCTTCTCTTTTCCAGGCTAAACAGATGCAGGTCTCTCACTCTCTCGTCATAATAGAGACGCTTCAGTCCCTTGATAATGTTCATGGCCCTCCACTGAACTCTCCCCAGCAGTTCCTTGCCTTTCTTGAGCTGAGGAGCCCAGAACCAGGCAGAACACTCTAGATGTATCCTCACCTGGGCAGAGGAGGGGGCAGGATAACCTCCCTTGACCTGCTAGCCACACTCTTGTTGTTGCTCCCCATGATACCACTTGCCTCCTTGGCCACAAGGGCACATTTCTGGATCATCTTCATCAACATCATGAACTCCCAGGTCCTTCTCCATAAAGCTGCTTTCCTACAAGTCAACCATTAACCTGTATTAGTGCAGGTGGTCTCCCCCTACACTTGCCTTAGCTGGGTAGAGAGGATCCTAATGAAATTCAACAATCTAGACCATCCAAGTCTCACTGAATCACAGCACAGCCTTCTGGTGTATCAGCCACTCCTCCCAGTTTTGTATCATTAGCAAACTTGTGTTCAGTCAGAGGATGTTTGTAGCAATAACTAAGTGGATTAACTGGTTTCTTCTGGCAGTATTTGCCTCAGCTAAGGTAGTCACTGGATAAGTAATATCAATGTGTACCAAAGTGTTCTCCTCTACATTTCCTTGAGGTGTTTTCTTTCTCTTTTCTGAGAGTAAGCTGTTCACTCTGATGACTAGTAAGTTAATTTTTTTTAAAAGTGCATGAATTAAAAGAAAAATAATAATAATTTTTGAAAAAGAGGTTTGTCCTCTTTTTTTCCATGTAATAATATCAAGTTAGGATGCTTTTCTGTCTCAGAAGCAAGACATGATGGAAAATGCTTCCCTGCTCCACAGCAGGAAGAAACTGTTCTGAGCCTGCAACACAGAGATCAACTCAACAGTACCATACCATGATGTGAGATTCCAAACTTCAAAGTTATTCCTTTGGACTCTGATTAGGGATTAAAATTTCTCACTGATTAGATAATCTCTCCACTGACATCCCTTAGGCTATTTTGATGTAAAGCTCTCTTATTTGACCTAGCACTGCCAATCTGCTTCCTATCAAAATTCCATGGAAACTGCTAAATATCTACCTAAGACAACAGAGTAATGGCTGAGTAGGAAGAAAAAACAAACGAACAGACAAACCAAACAAGCATAATTGTTTCACTTTTACCTTATGAAAGGGAAAATAAGAAACTTTCTTCCACAAAGGACTAAACTAAATTGAAATGACTCATATTAGCATGCTACATAAATAGTTATATTTTTTCTGGAAATTCCCTGTTGCTTTGATTCCACTTAGTGTTTTTCATTAGCTTTTAGAAAGGGACAGTTAGACCTCTCATCTCCATTCTGCCTAGGCTCTGTTTCCAGCTTTACAGGTTTAGCTATATTTCCCATAGTCAGTTCAAACTACAAAAAGCAGCACTTAATGGAAAGTCACATGCCTGTACATACGGATACAACAGAGTGCATGCTACAACATGCAAGAACAGAAGTGTAAAGGAAAAAAACAGCACCCTTATGCCACAGGTAGAGATACTTTAAAGTAGAACTGAACCAACAACAACATGCTTCCCCATCAGTTCCATACATAAAAGATAGCATTTCATTTTGACGATGCAAGAAGTTTTACTTACTTGAAAATGTTAAAAAATATTCATATTAATAGGAAAATGTAATTTTCTTTCACAACCCAATACCATATTTCAAATTTTAAATCCAGGCTGCCACAGAAATCCCAATTACTTTGTCCTTTTAAATTTCTTCTTTGAAGAGGGACTCCAGTTTTAGTCCATGTCTAAGTTCGGTCTTTTTTTTTCTTTTTGTATTAGAAATCAAGCACAAAGCTTATGCTTGGATAACATTGTATACACTCACAAAATCAATCTTAACATAATTCTTCTGATCCTTAAAAATCTAATTCTGTGTCTGTAAGAAACCTTAATTTGATAAGGCTGCTGATGGGCTGACTCAAATAGTTATTACTGTTTAATAATCTCTTTGTACTTCCTCATCCATTTTCATCCTTCCCTATTCTCACCATGTACTTAGACAGCAGACAACATAGGTCAAGGGTCTGCATCAGTGGTGTTGGGAGCATTTCTGTATGTAGTTCTGTAATCCTCATCATATCGGCATCCTGCTTCTGATTTTATATTATTTGGATTACAGGACAAGTAAAAACTGCAACTTTAGAAACAACTACAGTGACAATCTACAATGAATCATAACGTAGGGGGAAGGGGTGATCTGTATATATCCAGAGCTTATTTTAAGTAAAAAAAAAATTAATAACCTGGAGGATTAAATAAGAACCTGTAGCTTTTATAATTCATTTCAGCCTTTTTTTTTTCTATTATAATTTCACCTTCCTTAGTACATATGGCATTAACTCTTTTATTACTTAAAAGCTATTGATGTATAGTCACAGATACACAGGAATATGCATTTCATCACAGCCCAGTTCTCCTCAAGGTATCTCCTCATACATACACTGAAACAGCAATTCCAATTCTTTCAAAAGGTAGCTGAAACCAAAAGAAGCATTTGTTATAAATTATTCTGCTCTCTGTTCATGTAGTCTCCCTTCCTGCTCCTTCAATCCTAGTGGTAGTGTCACTACTATTCAACCAAATTAAAAGACAAGTCAGCATTGACATGAATCATGTCAGCTCAAGGCCTCAAGTGATCATTTATCCTCCATTCCTGCACTCAGTGTATATACATATTCCAGGAGAAGAAAATGCTCATTTCCAGAGTACCCTGTTTTAAAAAGTTAAGGCATCAACTCCAGGCAATTGCTTAAGGCACTTCTGATCAAGACCCAAACTAATCCATTTACTATCAAAGACTTAAAGTTAATCAACTCCTCTTATTTTCAGAGGAACCCTCATTATTCTTGGATCTAGAAATTTAGACGATGCAATTTTAACATTTTTTGAAACGTAATTGATTTATTGTTCTGCCATATTATTTATTGGATTATACAATATATTTAATACAATTCATCATAGTATTCTATAAATATTACAACAAATTATTAAAGCAATAAAATCTCATGGCAGAAGTTTAATGAGATCATGTCACATTTGTGTTAAAGCCAAGTGATTAATTGGGACATCTGCAGTGGCTGTCACTACCTTAAAAGAAATGTCTGCACATCCACTTAGCACAAAGCAAAAGTCTAAATCTCAACTTGGAGCTAACAGGCAGAGAAAAAACATTACAGAAAACATTAAACATATATATTTAACTGCACACTAGTCTTTTCTCCGCTAAGGCATAGCAATACTGCCTGGATGCCACGTAGCATGAAATTCAAATATATGAAAATTCAGCAGTATAGGGTAGACCTTATTTACAGGTTTATTGTGTGCATTTCCTTCTTGGTTTAACAGGCTTCAAATTACTGATGACCATTTCTTAAGGAAGTGCTTTTGTAGGACTATTCTGTAATTTCCTTCTGCCAGATAGAGCTAGTACAGCCTATGGGAAAGTTAATTACCATTGTCTTATTGCCATACCAGTAAAAAAGGGGAAAAAAATACTTGATAGGATAAAACAGTGGCAAGCATGTAGAAAAGGATGCCATATCATGTACTTACAAATCTGGAAAGGAATTTATATTAATATGTATTATACTCGATAAGAGTTGTAGAAACCGCTTATGGGGTTAGCTGCTCTTTTTGTAGACATATACACCTGCAAACACAATTACTTGCTGCAGACATGGTTAACCATAAGCTGATATTAAATCTGACAGGTAGCTGGTAATATCTTCCACTTTCGCAGTTTTATATAAGCAGATAGGGTAGACTGAGTCTCACAGATTTACTCAAATATTTTCATAAATGGAAGAGGAAATGATTTAGGAGGTTTTACCATTATACATAGCCCAAGTACTAGATCTATTATTATTAAACATCCTCCTAATTGTGTCCTGAAGGAGTTCAAAGTTCCAGTGATTCATTCAGAATATTTTCCTAGTTATTAAAAATCAGGTCATCCAATAAAGGAGCAGAAAGCAACCCATATGAATTAGAAACCCAATACTCTCCAGCCAAACTCCTTTTTCAAAAGATTATAATCCATTCATAAATTAATCATCAAGGCTTACATTCATCCCCCATCACACTTCTTCATTTTGTTAAACTGCAACAATAGAAAGCTATTATACCTTCTATGAACTAATTCCTAGAAATAAATGTAGAACAATCCTTTATAAGCACATCACAATACTCAAACAGGTGTTAATTGTACATACGTAAATAGATAAGCTATTTGAATTCTCAAGGACTTCTTTCTTTTAAAAACCAAACATTCAGGAAAAAAAACATAAACCAGTTGTGAAATGGCATTAAATGGGACAAAATATGGTTAAAGAATATTTTAAAAAATGGATGATATTAGAAAGAGAAGGTAAAACAAAGCATATGCATTTTAATATGCAACTGAGAATTCTAAAAACAATTTATTTCTGCATGTAATGATTTCACTAGCTCTAAAACTTCAGATGATTTTTAATATTAGCAGCAGGCTGGCACTTTGTACTGTTCACTTATCATGGCAACATCACAGCCACTGCCAGACAGCCTTGTCCTTAACGTTTTCAAAAGATAAGTAAATCTTCACCTTAGGTTATTGGAATAAAACATGATCTTCCATCAGATAAAATTGTTTGGACATAGTAAAGGCTGAAAATGTTTCATTCTCAAGCAAGTTGCCCTTCCTGCATCACAAAGCAAAGCTAGTACTTGTAACCATTCTATTGAACATAGAATCATAGAATCACCAGGTTGGAAAAGACCCATCAGATCATCGAGTCCAAATCTTCCTATCAAACACTAAACCATGTCACGCAGCGCCTCATCCACCTGTCCCTTAAACACCTCCAGGGAAGGTGACTCAACCACCTCCCTGGGCAGTCTGCTCCAGTGCCCAATGACCCTTTCATGAAATATTTTTTCCTAATGTCCAGCCTAAATCTCCCCTGGCAGAGCTTGAGGCCATTCCCTCTTGTCCTGTCCACTGTCACTTGGGAGAAGAGGCCAGCATTCTCCTCTCCACAACTTCCTTTCAGGTAGTTGTAGAGAGCAATGAGGTCTCCCCTCAGCCTCCTCTTCTCCAGGCTAAACAAACCCAGCTCTCTCAGCCGCACCTCATAAGGCCTGTTCTCCAGCCCCTTCACCAGCTTTGTTGCTCTTCTCTGGACTCGTTCCAGAGCCTCAACATCCTTCTTGTGGTGAGGGGCCCAGAACTGAACACAGGATTCGAGGAGTGGTCTCACCAGTGCCAAGTACAGAGGGAGAATAACCTCCCTGGACCTGCTGGTCACGCTGTTTCCGATACAAGCCAAGATGCCATTGGCCTTCTTGGCCACCTGGGCACACTGCTGGCTCATGTTCAGTCGGCTGTCAACCAACACCCCCAGGTCCCTCTCCTCCAGGCAGCTTTCCAGCCAGACTTCTCCTAGTCTGTAGCTCTGCATAGGGTTGTTGTGCCCCAAGTGCAGTACCTGGCATTTGGCCTTGTTAAACCTCATCCCATTGGACTCAGCCCAGCGGTCCAGCCTGTTCAGATCCCTTTGCAGAGCCTCCCTTCCCTCCAGCAGATCAACACTTCCACCCAGCTTAGTATCATATGCAAACTTGCTAAGGGAGCACTCAATCCCTTCACCCAGGTCATTGATAAGGACATTGAACAGTGCTGGACCCAGCACTGAGCCCTGGGGAACCCCCACTTGTCACTGGCCTCCAGCTGGAGTTAACACCATTTACCACCACTCTCTGGACCCAGCCATCCAACCCGTTTTCCACCCAGGAGAGTGTGCGCCTGTCCAGGCCAGAGGCTGACAGTTTCTCAAGCAGAATGCTGTGAGGAACTGTGTCAAAGGCTTTACTGAAGTCCAGGAAGACCACATCCACAGCCTTTCGCTCGTCCAGTAGTTGAGTCACTTTGTCATAGAAGGCGATCAGGTTAGTTTGGCAAGACCTGCCTGTCATGAACCCGTGTTGAACTGGGCCTGATCACCCAGTTGTCTTGCATGTGCTTCATGATAGCACCCAAGATCACCTGCTCCATGACTTTTCCCAGCACTGAGGTCAGACTGACAGGCCTGTAGTTTCCTGGATCCTCCCTGCGACCCTTCTTGTAGATGGGCACAACATCAGCCAGCCTCCAGTTCAGTGGAACTTCCCCAGTCAGCCAGGACTGTTGGAAAATGATGGAAAGGGGTATGGCAAGCACATCTGCAAGCTCCTTTAATACCGTTGGGTGGTTTCCATCCAGCCCCATAGACTCATGGGTGTCTAGTCAGGCTAGCAAGTCTCTAACCATCTCCTCTAGGATCATGGGAGCCTCATTCTGCTCCTCTAACTCCTGGGTTTGTATACAGACAGAACAACTTTCTTTACAATTAAAGACTGAGGCATAGACTTGATACAAAAAAAAAAGGTTTCCTCAGACACAAACTTACAACCAGTTGTGCTTGCCCTCTCCTGGAACAACCCAAAACCTACACACTCACTTTATCTTTACATCTCTAATGTGGGCTCATGCTTTGGGGATTCATTTCTTAATGTTGCCACCCTGTGGTCATTCAAGGCAAAGACAAAACTGTTCACTAAAAAATATTAGGGGAAATATCTTAGGAATTCAAAGAGCAAACTTTCATGGTTTAAGAATCTGGAAAACAAAGCTTTAAAATAAAGCTATATGGGAAAACACACAATTTCAGAACAACCATTTAATTTTCTACACTTCTGTAGGAATTTTAGGCATTGACTTCAATCAAGAGAGTCCTCTGTTTCTTAATCATCTTATAAGTGGAGCAACGCTTGAAGCTACAGCCCATGAAGTTATTCATAGAAACACTAGCCCCATTATCAAGTTCATTGCCTTACCTGTGCCAGTTTTGCCATCAACTGTCCTTATGCATGTAAACTAATAACTTTGGGGTTTATTTAACTTCTTGTCTCCAAGAAAAACACCTACCCTGACTGATAATTTATTCCACTCTTTCAAACGGTAAAAATCCTTACTGCATATAGTTTTGGCCATAAATTCCCTATGTTCATGCTTTTTGCCCTTTCTGTACACAAGGGGAATTGACATGTTCAGTCTTGTTTTCAATAATTCCAAAATCAATCAAAAAGAAATAACTGTCTATTTCAAACTGAGTCTCATTATGCAACGTTTTGTAAAAGCTTAATGAGCAAGGAGTAGTCATTTAAGATCTGTAGCCAGTTACTAGGCACAACCCCCTTATTTAAATAGCATTGATATTTATGCTAGTTCTCATAAAGTTACTTACTGTTATTACAGATTAGCTTGATTTTGCAAGTTTTACTGTCGAGATACAAGTTTCCAGCTGTTGAGATACTTGATTACAACAGGAAGGTGAGGGAAAACAATAGCAACCACAGAATCTGACACCTTAATTTCACTCTGATATCTGTGTAGGTACTAGGAATAAATAAAACAAGCAACATACTATCTACTCTCTAGATCTCCATAAAAGGTCTAATGCAGAAAGCTGATATCAATGACTTTATTTTGCTCTTTTACAGTTTTGGAACATGCTTAAAGAGCAAGACATTTAGAACACTAGTACCCTGATAGCCAGTACATTCATCCCTAAGCATGGGAGGATTTTTTTCTTGAGAAAAGCAGAAGCAACCCTGAAATACCTTTCAGACAAGGATTAGGGAGTTCACCTGCAGGGCTGGAGGAGACTTATACAAGAAAACCACTGGGCCTGTAGTGCTCATCTCTGCGTAAGTGCTCTAAAAACTTTATTCCCTTGCCAAGGGAAAATGGAATAAAGTTATTTTCATCCATGCTTTCATTTCCTTTTTTTTTTTCTCTCTCTCCCTGAAATTTTTCATTAACAATATACCACCACTTTAGGACTAAATTTTTTCAGAGTATGAAAATGTTAAGTGATGTTCACATACTGTACACAGATACATTTATTTCAGCCTCGCTTGACCTCATTTTTTTTTAAGTTTTCTGTCTGCTTTCTAAACTGAAGAGTAAATTATTCATACAGCCTGAATGAAGCTCTCCATAAATATTCTCTGCTATTTCTATCATTGCAAGTTCTACAGAGTTAAGTGAATGACATTTTTCCGTATTTCATTTGTAAATCTCTTTATGAAGATGCAGATCATTAAATGAAATAATGAAATGTCAGATACTTCCCTTTCATCATTAACACAAAAATATCTAATTTCATCTGCATAAGTAGACTAGTTGAGCACCCTACATTTTGCAACATCAAGAGTTCACATAATTTTAGAAATTTGCATAGAAAGAAGAGTGCAGCAAATTTTTTACAAGTTAAAAGGACTCTTAACGCTGTGTAAGCAATAGCGGATTTCTTTTTAGTTGAAATCAGGTTAATGATTGGTTCTCCTCTCATGCATTTTTATCAAGTTTAAGTTTTTAAATATCTTCCCAATACCCCAATCATCATTAAGGTGCACTGACCCTCAGCTTTACCAAGCTGTAACTTCAATTACATTAGTCCATGAAAAAGATAATTGGAATATACTTCCATAGCAGTAGAATATAGAAGTAATATAAATGAGGACATCAGAAAAAAAAAAAATATGATGTGATGGTAGACTGGTAGAAAGAACTAACTATGAATTAATCTACCTAAAACCTACACAACCCCTCCGCCCCTCATTGTTATATCACATCTTTAAAATTTCAATTGCACATTTCTGTAATGTCATCAGTAAACAGCATTCTGATATTCAAACACAGTTGTGGCCTCTGTTTATTTAATGCATTGTATTCATATAAGGCATTCATTATTCCTATTTCACCAGCCTTTTCTATTGATACATAATAAGCGCCCTCATTTAAAACACTAATGAGAAGCGCGTATCATGTAAGGCCAACTAAGCCAGTTGCTCAATCTAAACGAACAGCCAGCCAAGCCTCTACTCCGTATAACTGGATGAACTGGATACGTGGGGAAAAAAAGACGATGCAGGAGTAAAATCTCCAGGGATTCAAGCCTCTGAATCCAGATGATGCAAATTCAGCTGTGTTGCCTTTAGATTAGGAAGCATAACACACAGCCTAGAGAGAAATGCTTAGTAGCCATAGGTTTTTGAAAAAAAATTAAACATTCTTGACATCCTACCGTTATAGATTTCTAGGAAGTATTTTTATCTATGTTACAGAAAATGCCATGTAATTTACAGAACTCAGTGTGCTATAATATTCATTTCACAAAATTTGACACCAGGTACCTGCAGTCATTTAATGCCTCCTCCCTCTGTGTTCCACATTCACCCCCTTTTTTTTAAATGTCATAATTTCCACTCTGAACAGTACATTTCTCTTAGGGCAACATGTAATCCACATAGTAATGCTGCATTCTAGAAATGACTTTTCATTGATTTATAATTTTAATTGTATACATACTGTACACAGGAACATTGTGGATGTTCCATATAGCCGGGTTCTGGATCATTACATGTACAATGTGTTCATCTGTCTGACTTTGGAGTAAACAGACAGATTAAAGCAAAATGGAAGAAACATTTAAAGGAAGAGCAACTGGCATATTGAGCAGGTGATTAGACAAAAGACAGAAGTTTAGTGTTCCCAGAAAAAAAATATTTTAAAAGACCACTATCAAATTGAATTGTTACTTCAACAAGGAAAGGAGAAATGTAAAGGACACTTGGTGAATATTAGCAAAAAAGCTAGCCCTATTGGGAGACAGCAGTGATCTACAGTTCTGCATAATAGGCTCCCCGCTCTATAAATCTGCTGTACACTGCAGCACTTTACTGAGAACGTGATATATTTCTAAAAAGTTCCATCTAAATGTCACCCTGAAAGCTTGCCATGCTGAGGACCATTCTAAATGTCAGAACAGTCTCAAGCAACCTATGACTGAATTTAGGAGTAGACTGTGCCACATTTTCCTAAAATTAATTTCTAAGACTATGTTATGCGTTTGAAATTTGGATTTTCATCTGTGCCAGTATGCAATCTTCTTGCCTTCAAAAGCATAGACTTTTTTTACTTTACCTCAGTTTCCAAGGCTCAATGTGCTTGTAAAGAGCAATGAGAAGCATTAAGTGGAATGCACTCTTCCTTCATGCTTCAAAAGAACTAATCCAAATCATGGCTATATTTGGATTTTTGTCTTTTCAGAGATACCAATTCCTTTACAGAATACAGAGAAAAGTACACTTCACAAAGCTCCCACTGTCCACAGAACATGGAAATATAAAAAAAGTGCTAGACTCCCACATAAAGCAGAAACAGATAAAATCTTTAAACACCTTGGTGGGAGGGGGAGAATAGACTGAAATTCATTAGATACCTAAACCTAAGCAAGATAAAAACGCTATTCATGCATTAAAATGAAGGCACAAGTATATCAAAGGGAGGGGGAAATTTACTGAAAATATGTACGGAGGACTTTCACAGCATGCATGAGACTACAGAACACCGCTTAGCTTTAAATGGATATATGAAATGATTCACATTACGCTCATATTTTGTCTCCATAATCACTAGCATTCATTTACTCTTGAACTTCAACTCATCCCATGTTAGTTATCAGAAAAATCAAAGCAGGGCAAAGCCTCAACAGAGGAATGGATTCTTTGGTATACGTAGCACAAATTCTATCCAAAGGTCTTCATAAATCTTTCTTTGTGAACTCCGTGGGTTTTAGTAATACGTAAGATTAAGCTGCAACTTTACCCTTCAGAAACTTGATTGTGTCTTACAAAATAGTTTTTCACAAAACTTGCAGTTTTGCATTGAGTATTCTACCACTATCCATCCTGATTAATTTAACCATACAATTCAAAAGAAAAGTTTCATTAATGAAACTGAAATTTTTTTAAAAAAATACATTCTGTGCCATATTCTACAAAACTTTATTTAGACTGCAGAAATGTTTTACTAAAGACCATGTGACAAATCTAATCGAAGAACAAGTCATGAGACTCTTATCTGAAGCAGTACAGTTGAGGACTAGACAATGGGAAGCTGCAGCAGCACCTGTCTTGTGACCACCAAACTATATAAGTAGTGCGGTGGTAAATGGTGTGAAATCCAGCTGGAGACCAGTGACAAGTGGGGGTTCCCCAGGGCTCAGTGCTGGGTCCAGCCCTGTTCAATGTCTTTATCAATGACCTGGATGAAGGCATCGAGTGCACCCTTAGCAAGTTTGCGTATGACACTAAGCTGGGTGGAAGTGTTGATCTGCTGGAGGGAAGGGAGGCTCTGCAAAGGGATCTGGACAGGCTGGACCGCTGGGCTGAGTCCAATGGGATGAGGTTTAACAAGGCCAAATGCCAGGTACTGCACTTGGGGCACAACAACCCTGTGCAGTGCTACAGACTAGGAGAAGTCTGTCTAGAAAGCTGCCTGGAGGAGAGGGACCTGGGTGTGTTGGTTGACAGCTGACTGAACATGAGCCAGCAGTGTGCCCAGGTGGCCAAGAAGGCCAATGGCATCTTGGCTTGTATCAGAAACGGTGTGACCAGCAGGTCCAGGGAGGTTATTCTCCCTCTGTACTTGGCACTGGTGAGACTGCTCCTCGAATCCTGTGTTCAGTTCTGGGCCCCTCACCATAAGAAGGATGTTGAGGCTCTGGAGTGAGTCCAGAGAAGAGCAACAAAGCTGGTGAAGGGGCTGAAGAACAGGCCTTATGAGGAGCAGCTGAGAGAGCTGGGGTTGTTTAGCCTGGAGAAGAGGAGGCTGAGGGGAGACCTCATTGCTCTCTACAACTACCTGAAAGGAGGTTGTAGAGAGGAGGGTGCTGGCCTCTTCTCCCAAGTGACAGTGGACAGGACAAGAGGGAATGGCCTCAAGCTCTGCCAGGGGAGATTTAGGCTGGACATTAGGAAAAAATTTTTCACAGAAAGGGTCATTAGGCAATGGAACGGTCTGCCCAGGGAGGTGGTTGACTAACTTTCCCTGGAGGTGTTTAAGGTGCGGGTGGATGAGATACTGAGGGGCATGGTTTAGAGATTGGTGGGAATGGTTGGACTCGATGATCCAGTGGGTCTCTTCCAACCTGGTTATTCTATGATTCTATGCTTCTATACCATACTTCGAACAATTATTTCCAAGGAATGAACAGCACTTAAGAAAACAAACACAGCAAAAGATATAATACAGTATTCTAGTCTGTGCTTAGTTGTTATAGAAGAGCCACTAAATAAAACATGAAAGTAGGACTTAAGGGAATCCTAAGCCATATGCTGAAACAAAATTAATTTCATCTTAAAGACTACATAGGTCGTTGTCATAAAAGTTTGGATGAGAAAATTGAATTGAGGGGGCACTATTCATCTCAGAATGCTAATAGTAGTCCATATCACTTATTAATGTAATAAAAGGTAGCCCACAAACTAGAGAGGGTATGTGGAAGAGGTTAATGGTGCAGTCATCTAAATGTACACTTAGTACTCTGCCAAATTCACTGCATTAGATTTTATTTAGTGTTACACTACTGCATCCTGCATTATCAAGTGTAAAATAAATTGCACTTTTATAGCACACTGTTTTATGACTTCTATTTATTAGAAATGATTTACTGTATTCAAACACAATATATAGAAATACTCAAAAAAAAAAGCATGTGGCATTAATCTCTCACCTTTGTTATGCAGTACTTAAAACATACTTTGAAAATGTCAAAAATTTGTTTTGCTTGTTCTATTGCTTACATGCACTTGGTTGAGATACGTTAGATAACTACGAATTTTGCTTCGCAATTTCATTCTGTTACTATAGAAATCTTACTTATGATTTTTAAAGAAGCTTTTAAGGATTCATTTCCTCACTGAAAAGTCAAGTAGCTATGCTTTACATGGTCCCTGTCACATGCTCGGTGTAGCTGATGGATTAAACAATGCCACCATCAGAATTCACCTTCAGCTAAAGGTAGGAATATGTTAAGCTTGAGAAAAGCTGAAAGTAGCATTCATGTTCATATTCTGGGCCTTCTACTTACTGCTTTGGTTACCGGCAGTCACTGGCATCACAGTCCAGCAATGCTTTTCTGTAGGAAATGGACTCATGCTGAAACACTGAGACCAAACAAGTTACAATGGAATAAGCTAGCATTGTCTCAGAAATTATTTCCAAGTAAACATACTAAGATCAAACTCAAGGATGCATGTTTATATTCTAGAATATTAACTAACTTCTTTCATAATCTTAGGAAACTAAGGTAGGCTATTCTGGAATTTCCCACTGTAACATTTTATGCTGTACACCTCCTTAACATAAATACATCGGCAGAAATCCCACCAATTCTCATAAAACTGAAGTACAGACTTCAACAGATTTTCATTTGGATTAGTTCATCTTCAGCTGTTGTTTGACACTCCTTCAAGCTCCCTGGGTGCTGTGTGACAATAAACGCACTGAATTACTCTGACCCGTCAGTTTAACTATGGAAGATGCTACCGAAATGCCCTTGTTCGTCATCCATCGCAGTCGTTTACCTGGGGACCTAAAGTCTGAGAATTACAGGTCACATTACTATACACAGGCAGTAAGATCCACATAACATGCAGCCAAAGCTACCAATGTATGTGCTGAAAAATAACCTCCCTCCCCTGTCTCCAGGAGAAAAAATTCTGATGTAGTGACAGGTGACTGATTGGCTGGATCAGGTTCCATGTATTTTAGATGTTTTTTCTGTTGGATCATATGCAGTTTTCAATTATTTACAGATAAAATCCTCAAGATTTTTGAAAAGTAACATCTAAAAAAATTATAAAAATTCATACAAAATACATTTTTTGTATATGATATTTGAGGTATAACTCAAAATTTGAGCTGTATAACTGATAAAAGGTCACCCAAAATGTTGCCTTTTCTTTAAAAAAAGCTTCATGAAAGCAGAACAAATTCACATGCCACACAACTGCACACTTCAGTTCAAAACAAGGACTTCAACCTCACTGCCCCAACACATGCCACAGGGGTCAAGCTATGAGCCGTTATAAGGTACCCCTCTCATGTTTTCTGTGAAAAATCAAATTCATTCTGATGAGGAAAGAGTCAAATACTCATTTATAACAAAAGAATTCTCCTTACTAAACCCTTATCTTTTCTATCAAGTTTTTAATACACAGTTGCTGTTCGGTGGTATGTTTTGATTTGTTGTTGGTTGGTTTGGGGTTTATTTTTTCTTTGTTTGAGTTAAGGTTGTTGTTTGGGGTTTATTTGTTTGGTTTTTAATTTGAGGTATTGTCCAAACCAGGGCCCTTTGTTCTGGAGGGAACTATTTGAACGTTCATGCTAGTACAGGCTTAGGAGGAGCTAAGAGGGTCCTGTTTGTTGGATTTCTACCCCACGGGAGCAGTGGAGTCTTGAGGAGAGGTAAAGGACTCAGCTCAGGTCTATACTTCATTATCTGTTGTCAAATCCAAGGAACTCTAGTACTTACAATCAGGAAGACAATTTGAACCAGCAAAGGAAGAAGAAAAATCATGCCGTTTTCTACCAATGAAGCAGAAAATCCTCTTTAAGCAAAGGCCAACATTTGAAGAGTGGTGACTGCATTTTCCTGGAGGGTTAAGTACTGCTTTGTGATGCACCTGATGAAGTAGTGACTCTAGCTCACTGAATGAAAAAAACCAAAACATTCCAAGATACTCCTAACTGCATGGTGGGGGATAGATAACTAGAGTGAGGGGGAGAGTTTGCCCAGTGCCAGCGGTGAGAAGATCAGAGACATGAAGCTGAGCCTGGAAGATGGAGCCTGCTGCTCTTAACCCCACTGAAGACGGCCACTGCTTCTGCCACAGCTCTGCTCTGGGTCCCAGCAGACAGAGATAGCCTCGCTCACCCTGCTTCAGCCCTGCATTTGGGGCACCCTACACCTCAACACAGCAGCGGGGCCGGAGATGCCCAGTTTTGCCACCCTGCAAGCAAGGCCAGTGCCACCCTGCCAGACACCACCGTAGCACAGCATGGCAGCACAGTCCAGGCAAGGCAGCTACCCACTGCACTGTGAAGCTGTTTCTGAACCGATTTGAAGTGACCTGCTAATATCTTCCTCACCATCTCCCATACTACAGGGTTTCTCAGGCAAGAGGAATGTCTTTTCTACCTGGCTTAAAAAAAAGTCATTTTATCTTTAACTCTTTTAAAAATAAGGGCAATCTTCTTTTTATTCTCCACCTTTCTTTTTTCATCAACTTTTATACTCGCTCAACTTTTTTATATTCCTCTCAGCCTTCTCTCAGATCTCTACCTATCACATTTTTTTTCCCCTCTTGTCTGCAACTACATTTCGTACTTACTTGTTCACCCACCTCGGTCTCTTCTTCCACTCCCCTTCTGCTTATACTCTATTTATTGCTGTACGACACATTATCTGTGGATGGCCATTAATACACCTCAATGCTTTCCACTTCCTTTCTGTGTTCCTCTTTTGTGTTGCTTTATCCTCTTTGATTTCACCCAGCACTGAACACACCCAGCCAACACATCTTCCTCTCTCAAAATTCAGCTCTGCCTAATTCTTTATGTTCCTAGAAGGAGATCAAAACAGATCACGGCCACCATTTGGGTGCCAGAATCTCACTGACCTGTAAAGTGCTGGTGTGACTTTTCCATTGCATTTATTAAGTGTCTAGCCACACTGTGTTAACTATATGGTCAGGCAGCCACAGGAGCTGACTTCTCCCCATTGTCACTTGCGATGCAAAGGAGATACCACACTGGCAAGTAAAAGAGCACAAGAAAGCAGAGAAAATAAAAACATCAGTGAATACAGAAAACAAAACAGAAAGGCAAGATGAAATACAGAGAGATAACAGGCTTAGTGACATTATACTACAAGGAGAACGCATTTCCAGCTTAAAGCAAAAGCAAACAACCCCCCTCCCCCCATACGATAAAAACTCACACCACTTCAAGTCCCCATGAAAAAAGCAAAGTGTAAAAACCTTTTTGTAGAAATGAGTAGTTCTAAAACATTTAGGAATATGTTTTTTAAAATTTGGTCACAATAAGACCAAGTATACACCTACCAAAGCTACTGCAGTACGTCATGCTAATGACAACTGTGGGTCTTCAGACATTATTCTACATTATGTGCTTTTCCCTCTTATGTTACACTGCTGGCTCTCCCCAAGCGACCTGCCTCTGACCCAGAAGGTGCTCTGTCCTCTCTGGCCACCAGCCTGGGCACCACAACTGTCATTCACCAATCCAAGCAGCACCAAGCTGCTATGCTTGACCCAACCATGACATGCAACGCCCCAGCAGCCAAAAGTTCAAAAGGGGAGTTCTGACTCCCCTTTAAAACGTTGTGCAAAATCATATACATACATGATAGCCTTTTACAGTAACTCATACATTGTCTATTTGGTTACAGAGCTAGATCATACAATCAGATACAAATCAAGCTTCCAATATGCGTAGCAGCTCATATACTATTCTCATTATTACTGAGGCAGTGGGGAGCCATGAAAAACCGAGTATCTCATTAAATCTATTAGATTATAAGTACTCTGTTTTTGCTTTGCTCTGCTTCTAATTATTCCAGCCTGCCAATATTGCCAGTGTCAGCACAGTTTCACATACCAGATCATCATAATTAGCAGCATAAACTTCTGATCTCTGATGCAGGAATTTTCACCAATTAACAAGTTAACAGTTAATTAGGCTTAAACCAAAAAAAATCTCATTGTCATCTGATGGTTATACAGCCTGAAATTCTCAATTACACCATGGTATCCTCATTGCAAGGAGCAAGGTAGGTAAGGAGCTATGAAGCAGGTCAGATTGAAACCTTCAGCATCTGGGAGGTGATGTGAAGTAAGAGTCAGGTGCCAACATTATGACTGGTAACAATAAAACAAAATTAATTTTTGCTTTCCTTAAGGGAAAGCTCCACTCATGGTTAGCCCTTTGGTTCTATTCAGCATTTTGTTATATTAATTAAGCCAACAGCTTTCTAAAGAAAAAGCCATCTAAGCCAACAGCCATGTAAGAAAAGTTTTCACAACTAGAAGCAGAAGTAGGTAGAGTTCTGTAGCGAGAGGCATCACAAAATGACAAATATTTATAGTGGCATATTTAAGGTGGTGAGCATTTTTGCAGCAGAAGTCAGAGTAAAGCTAAATGAATGTAAGTAACAAACATTATGAAAATGCCAGTTATCAGATAATTAACATATTTTTGGTTTTACTTATGACCTTAATAGTCAACTTTCTCAAATATGGAAAAAAAAAGGTGAACTTTGGTTTGTGAAATCTATTCTGTTTTAAAAAATAATTCAAAGATAACTTCTAGGGTGAACGGAGAAAAAAAAGCCACCACCACTTCACACTCAGGTCACAGTAAAAGAGAAAAAGCAGCAAGCATAGTTAATTTACCTTGTGAAACACAGCTGTTCTCTGTTGGATTTCAGTAATCTAAAAAGTATGACTGAAAAACTCCAAAGCAATTGGTTTGCTCTAACAAACAGCTTCATTGCTTCTTGCAGCAATTTAGACACATCATCTTCTTTTCCCCAGAAAAAAAAAAAATGTTGAACTTCATGAGGTTCAACAGGGCCAAGTGCAAGGTCCCACCTCTGGGTCAGGGCAATCCCTGATTTCAATACAGGATGGGGGAACAATATGATTGAGAGCAGCCCTGCAGAGAAGGGCTTGAGGTTGCTGGTTGATAAGAAGCTTGACATGAGCCAGCAGTGTGCACTTGCAGGCCAGAAGGCCAACGGTATCCTGGGCTGCATCAAAAGAAACATGGCCAACAGGTCAAGGGAGGTTATTCTCCCACTCCACTCTCGTGAGACCCCACCTGGAGTACTGTGTCCAGTTTTGGAATTCCCAGCATTAGAAGGATATTGAACTGTTGGAACAGGTCCAGAGGAGGGCTACAAAGATGATCAGAAGGCTTGAGTCCCTCCCATTCAAGGGCAGGCTGGGAGAGCTGGGGTTGTTCAGCCTGGAAGAGGCTCTGGGGAGACCTTATAGCGGCCTTCCAGTACCTAAAGAGAGACTTTTTACAAGGACATGCAGTGATAGGACAAGGGGGAATGGCTTTAAAATGGAAAGGGGAAGATTAGACATTAGGAAGAAATTCTTCACTATGAGCGTGGTGAAACACTGGAACCGGTTACTAGGAGACATTGTGGATCCCCCCCCGCCCCGGAAATGTTCAAGGTTAGGTTGGATAGAGTGTTGAGCAGCCTGGGCTAGTAGGAGATGTCCCTGCCCACGACAGGGAGCTTGGAACTGGATGACCTTTAAGGTCCCTTCCAACCCAAACTATTCTAGAATTCTACGTAGAGTTTGGGTCCCAGTAACAGTTGCCTGCTGTCTGCTACCTAGGGAATAATACTGTAATGAGTTGCTATTATCACACTTTCACCTTCAAAAGGGGCAAAAAAAAAAAGGGTGTTTTAACACCACTATACACAAGTTGATTTTTAGTATTTAGGCAAAATGCCTCGCTAGTACAGCTGAAAAGTAGCTTTTGGCTGTAATTCTTGCTACCACACTCATCACCATGTAAAGAACATCTTCATACGGATCTGAAATACATGAAGCTGTTAAAGTTTCCAAATATAGGAGCTAATTCTTTTAATTCAAACTGCTGATCAACTCGGATGTTCATCTCTGGAGGTCCCACATGTAGCACACAATGTTACAACAGCAATCATCAATGTTCATCCACACAAAGTAAAAGGCAAGAGAATAAACCCCATCTTAGTTCTAAATTAACTTTGAAAAAAAAAAAGGAACAACTACTCCCTTAATTACAAATTTACTTTCTCTTTAATTAACCAGAATAACAGAAGCGTGACTTCTTAAAAGCCTCTTGCCTAACATTTCCCATAGTGGAAGCCTTTTGCTATCTGGCAAACAGCAGTAAGTCTTGAAAAGCTTCTGGCTGTATAATCTGCTGGCTAATACTACTGTATAGCGTACATAGTATCTTTCTTGAAAGCTTCTAATTACTTCAGAAAGTGCAATTTAAGTTCTGTTTGGTTTACAACTCTGATTATTTCAAATAAAGTAACTGTAGATCACAAAAGAGAAAATATCCCCCATTGATCATTCAAAATTCACAGAAGTTCTACTTAAAATTTTCTTTATGTATTTTATACATTCTTTTAAGATTAAACGTTACTGGTAACATCATTATTTTATAAAAGCTTTTTTTCCTTATGAACATGCATTTCAGTCATGTAACAGTAAGCTTTTGCAACATCATATTAAGTAAGATGTAATGGTTCCATCCAGTGGTCGTCTCCAGCGTTGCAGAGCTGAGATCAGAAAGTAAAACAAAGAAATCTTTGTGCTGAACTAATTGTAAAAACGACCTAACATCATGGGAAAGCGCAGGATTGACTTCCTGAATTCACATGGTAAGTGCTTAGTCATGTATTGGCATGATCAGATCACAATTACAAAATATTTTTCTACTTGCCAACGCATACAAGTGAGAACACATATACCTGTGACTATCATTTTGAAATCACAACATAAAATGAAAATTTTACTTAATTTCTTAACTAATTAGATGAACACTTCCATCATGTGATATTACAAATAACCCTGAATTTCAAAACCTGCCTTCTCTTTCCTATTTTTCAGGAACACGCAGAATACAGAACATCCAATACAGACCTCAACATGCTAAAAAATACAAAGACACAAAGAGACTCTCTGCTAGGAGCTTTCAGCATTGTTTATGTCCCCTAAATGTTTCAACTGAAAGCGTCAACTCCAGATGTATAGGTCACAGACGACTAACAGCAACTTCTGCAGCACAGATACGACTGGGGGGAAAAATACCCATTTTTTATCATCACTCTGACCCACTGTTCCTTCATCATTTAGAAAAACAGCAACAAGCGCATCAATGGAGTCTACTAGGCATCTTTAATTTAAGAGTAAATATTGCACACACACATACAGATAACAGTCACAGAAAGAGCAAATTAATTTTGCCAAATTGTCTACAAATTAGAAATGCACAACAGAAGCAGATGATGAGGCACACCAGCCCTGCCACCTTATGCAGGCTCAGGTAACATGCTGCACATTCTTATGTCATGTCAGCAACTTTCACCACTGCATTCATAAATATTATATGCTGTTAACTCTTTCTAGTGTTCTGGATAACCTTCCTCTGACAGTGACAGTTTCTGCTTGCCCTGCTTCAGGTCATTAAGATCAGTCAGATTCACAAGATGCACAGATCATGACCTTGTCAAATCCAGCCATTCAAAAGACAGCTCCAGTTAGAGATACAGCAGAAAGTGAACTGCTATTTTCATGTTCCTTATGTACTAGTACTGGCAGTGCCTTTGTCATTAAATAGGCATAATGCTACCCCCACCCACGACTGCTCTTCCCTATTCCAGCAACCCATATGGTGCCACTCATCTTTTCTGCCTCTCCTCCTCTTTGCTTGTGCCATTTCAAGTTGTAATCTGTAAAATGCAAGCACAGAATGAATTACAAAAAGCTTTCTTCACACTCATTTCTCCCCACAAACCCTGCAACTAACCTTAGAAGTCATTTCCCTATTCAAAGACTAGCAAGCAAAATTTCCTACAGAGTGTAATGTTCTCACACTGATGCTGTTAAAACAGTAGCTCAACTTTCTGAGCAGTGACAGTTTCTCCATGACTTAAAAGCCTGCAGGTACTTCTTTCAGAAGATAATCATCAAATGAACAGCACAGCCTGCCACTAACTGCAAACTACATCCCAGAGGCTAGCCACCATTTTATATTTTGCACTAGGAGGTACATCAGTTCAACGTAGGGGAAAATTCAAGGCTGCTTAATGAAGTTCAGTGCAACTTTATGACTTGAGAAAGATTTGTCAAATTCAGGAACATATCGGCACAGGATTGCACAGCAGGGAGATGGAGAGAGCAGGTTGAACAGCTGAAGATATGAAATTGTGCCACAAAAGCAATTAAGAAATTACAAGTTATTGTCTTCTCCATTGTGAGCAGCTTAACTGGGATTTGAACATTCTTGAATTTCAAAATTGAAGATGGATCACCTCAGGACCTAGATTATGCTGCCAGTGGCACATCCCTGTAGAAGGATTTGCTACAACACAAATTTGGTTTCCCAGTTCACCCCAGGGCCCCTACAGCTCAGGGACACTAGGTCTGGTCTCTGCAAATGGCAGAATCACACACTCCGAATTTCTTATTCCACCACAACACATCCCCAGGCTAGCATCTGATAGTCTTACCATCTCACAGCTGCACAAAACAGAGAAATATCTCTAACAAGTGAAGTATCAAACACAGGTGTGAAGGCTAGATCTACAAAGGGTACATTAATTAAAACGCTCAGTGTTAGCAAGTCTTAGTATTTGGGCACCATGTCAGACAAGAGACTAGACTCAATTTGCACCACGGGAGGTTTAGATGAACTATTAGGAAAAACTTCTTCACTGAAAGGGCCATCAACAGTTGGAACAGGCTGCCCAGGGTATTTAAATACTTCCCTGCAGGTATTTAAAAGGCATGTAGATGTGGTGCTTAGGGCCATGGTTTAATGGTGAACTTGCAGTGCTAGGTTAAGGGTTGTACATGATGATCTTAAAAGCCTTTTCCAAGCTAAATTATTCTGCAATTCTATACACAACCCTGAAGTGAGACAGTCAAAAAACAACAGAGACAGACTTCAGTAATCACTACCCTAAGCAGGATGCTACCAGATATAGGTAACCTCTCCAGGTGTTAAGTCCCACACCTGTTTCTGCAACTCTGATCTACAGGAGTGAACCTTTACTCCTAATCACAGACCTTTGTCTGAAATTAGGCATATAAGTGTTTACTTCAAATGCTAAAAAGAAAAAAAAAGTTTTTAAAATTAACAGGGTGAGGAAGAAGAGGAGGAAGTTACCTAATACTACCATCACTGTGAAATGTACAGTACAAGTGAATGAGACTGACCTTAAAACAGGGACTGAAAGCATTTCTTAACAAGAAAGAGAGCAGCAAGTCACACAGCTTATTCTCTTTACTCAATCTCACAGCCTAATGAGTATTTTTAATTGCTTTAAATGAAGCAGAAGAGCTTTCAGAGGCATATACAGGAGGTAATAACAGAGCCTTCCTGGAGCAATATCATGTGAGAAGTTTCTCTTTTGCTGCACACAAGTCAGGTAAGTGAACTCTGGGCTCTCCCTGACTGTAGACAATCAATGAAGTCTTCTATCAACCAAGCTTGAAATTTAATTCCTTATGACGATTTCTATATAAGTTGATGTTTCAATTTTAAATGTAAATTTATTATGCTTTGACAGATGTATGAAAAAGTTATTTCCCAAACGCCTCCTTATATGACTTATTGATGAGCTAGTACTCAATTTGCCCTGTAAGGCAAAAAGATACCTCAGATTCACCAGGCAATGAGCTTCACACAGTACAAGAAAGTACCATCCTAACAAGAACAGAGCAGGTATTCCAACGTGTTCTTGGAATACAGTGATTTTAGCGGTTAACCTTTCAATAACAAGCATCAAGATTTCATTTGTCTATTTCCTTAGATTGGAAACAAAATGCTTCTGTCAACCACAGGAGAAGCATTTTCTGTAACAGATGCTACCTCTCTAATCAGGGCTTCTTCTGGACAATTGCTTAATTTATGACACAAAAAGTTAATTTCTGTTCATACTCATATTTGCAATCATACCTTGATTGTTCAATTTAGCTGCTTCAGAGAGAAATTTCAAGTTTCACTGATTTTTTGTCTTTCATATGAGAACTTGGATGAACAGTGTACAATTTACTAAAAACTGACAATATGCTGTAGTAAAACTCATTGTAATATAAACAATACCTACCAATTCATAACCTACTTAAAGGACTGGGGACCATTCAATTTTTTTCCTTATAGCTGCACATTTTCTAGATGGTCATCTTGGTTTTAAGAAGAAAACATATTACAAAAAACCTCAGCAATACAAGGGAGAGCATTAAAATCCACAGACTAGTGCTAACAAACCCAAACAATAATGGGCCAAAAACTTAACTTGAGTTTAGACAGACACACACACCCATATACTGTATAAGCAGGCTGATATATGATGTAGTTATTTATGATTCCTTCCCTAGAAGATGTTTCCTTTGGTGCATAGATCCAGCCTACTTCAGAGAGAAAGAGTGACTAAGGATGAACACTTATTTGTGGGATCCCTGTCCAATTTCTTGCACACATTCAACGGTATGAGAGAAAGTTAAAAGCAGAAAGTTGTGTCAGGTAGTTGCTACTTCAAGGCCCAGATTCGGATCCTGACAGAGGATGCTTAGGATGCTAAATGAATCACCAATAAAACGTTAAGAGACAAAAAGAAAAATCTGGTTTTCTCTTTTTCAGGTTCCTCGATTTAATGCCTCATGATTTGAGCCAACAAGCACTAAAATTTGGAAATAAAGGGCAAAAGTTTAATGCTTTGTGCCTCAAAAGAAACTGACAAAGTCCCCATATTGATAGTATCTTTGGTATCTCTGATTTAGCAGTCTGAAAATAGAGGAAATACTTGATCTTGATCTCATTCTGCCTTTATTGCTGGTTTATAAAATATAGATAAAACTCACACACCTCAAGGGTGTTGTGAAGGTAAATTAACTATTTTGGGAGAAGCAATTCAGATATTACAGTGATGAGCATCATGAAAAGCCCTTGAGGAAAAGAATCATTTTTACTTCAGAGTAAGGGTCTGAATAAAATTCAGGAAATAAGGCCTGAGGCCACACGTTGTACAAAATAGTGAACATCTGTTCATTAAACAAACTGCTCATCTCACAAACGGAACACGGCAAGAATACTTTGGAAAATAATAGCATGGGATAACATAATTAAGGGCTAGAGTATTAGCACAAAGCTGGAGGCCAACTTCTGTTGCAAGAATCATTAACCATACTTGACTATAAGAACTCATCGTTTTTCTTTTAGTATATCTTTACTTGCATGCAACATCCTTGTTTGCTTCTTCAGAACTAAAACTAAGTCCCATGACCATTTTGTCTATGCTTGAAACTTACCTACAACAGACCTCTTTGTCTTCAGCTGGAGCAGTAAATGGTAGCAGTTGTTATACTGTGGGTTTTTGGGGACAGAATCAGCCAGAAAGATTTCATACATTTGTTAACAAGAACCAAGAACATGGAATATGATTCTGGGCTCTGGAAGGAGACACGTTCTTTTGGCAACAGACTTTTCATACCATTCAACTCGTCCCAATAAACTGGGTCTTCCAGCCTGTAATTCAAATCTATATTTTGCCATATGTTGCTTTTCCCCTCTTCCCAAGTCTCAATTTCCCAACTATTTCTTGAAAAATCAGGATCCCCCTTCTAGAATTTCTAACCTCATCCCACTCTTTTGACCTATGTCACCTAGATCATCTATTTTTTCTTTAGTTCCCCATTCGGCATTCCACAGGCTAGCCACCTTAGGTCCACCATTTTAATCTCCAGCAATAACTATGCTTTTTTCCTAGGAACCAGGAACTTGATCTGAAAATCAGTACTCCTAGCCTCAGTCTCCCAAGTCTTCCCATTTTCCCAGATTTACCTTGAAACCTCTAGAGACAAATTTGCCCTTTTCCCAAATCCTATGAAACTGCATTATCTTCTTATCCCAGGTAACTCCGACAGAGTGCCATCTGGCTGCTATTCTTTCTGTGTAAGTAGGGCCCAATTCACCATCAGTTTCAAACTCACTTCTACACCAGCTTTTCTTTTCCTTCCTGTAGACCTATGTTTCTTCTTATCTTCATTGAACTTGGGATATCTCCCATCTCATTAGGTGTCTACTACATTGAACAGTAAAGACAAACCTCTCCTAGCTAAGTACTGACATCAACTATTAACTAGTTTCTATTTTCAATATTTAACTTCACGTTTGTACTGAAAAAAAGGAAATTTACTCTCTCCCAAACATATTTAAGAATAACTTAAGATAAGCTTTCAAAAATGGAAACATGTTCATATTCACAGGACTATGTGACCAATATATATAAAACCTGAATTTTACTGATAGCTTTCAATAAGCAAACACTGAGACTCAGGGAGCGGTCTGTTACATGGGAAAGATGGGCACCCATTTGCATGGTAGAAACTATAAAGTGAGGTTATAGTTTATCCCAAATGCAGCCAAAAAAATCTCAGAGGAGTAGTATTCACAGTACTTTATCACTTCATGATGCTAAACCAGGCCTCAGAAGAAAGATGCTATTAAAGAAAAAACAACCATGCAGCGTCTCATCAGGCATGCATCACTTCCACTGAACTCTTGACCTTCTGAAAGGCATTTCAAGGCAGTTAATGTGAACAACCAGCCCCAAGTGAAATCACACACATACTGCCTGAACAGAAAAACCAGCCTAAAAATACACATGCAAGACACTGAGCCAGGGCCTTTCACTGAAGGGTAGGAAAGATACTAAATGCTCATGGTAAACGGGGTGGAAACAGGAGTAGGGCTTTGAACTCAGAAAGCAGTAGGTCAGGAAGGCACAGTTCTGTCACCCCAAAGAACACTTCCCTACATCGAGGGGCAAGGGGAAGCAAGAGCAGGGTAGCTGCTTCTCCAGAGGTCCCAGCCCCACACCAGGGGCTCCTGCCCTCCCCAGGATCACCCTTGATTCCTCAATGTCTAAGCCCATTTTCCACGTGAAACATCTAATTCCCCCGGGTAGCAAAGCCTCCAAACACCCAGTCCAGGGGACAGCTGTGTGGTCTCCATGCTCCTGCTTGGGTCCCCTGCTCATCACTGTCACGAAGCTGTGACAGCCAGCAGCTCCCAAAGGTAGTGCTGGGGAAAAAAAAAACAAAACAAAAAAACAACACACAAAAAATAAATAAAAACCCAAAACTCTAAAGGAGTTTCAGGCAGCACAGAAGAGGCATGTTGATATGGCATACCAATACCGGCTGCTGGGCTGTGGGGACCACAGAGGCAACAGCTAACATTAGCTTCAGGAAACTCCATCAGCTTTTCTGGATTTCCAAATATGAGAAGACTTATTTCATAACAGCGTCAGGCAAGACCAAGAGAGATTAATGTTACACTTCAGAGCATCTGCGTATACTGCAGATACACTTTATTTTTTTTTTAACAAGATCTTGGATATATTAGAAGCTAAAGCAAGGCTTATACAGAAAACCAAGTCAAAAAAGGTATATTTTACTCCTTGCAATATATTGCGATGAAGTCAGCCATTTCTCTTTTCTGCTTTCATCAACTGTTTAGTTTTTCCACCCAGCTACATTAATCCCATTTCTTTTCAGGATTTCAAGCCAAAACCAAATCATACTGTTCAGTACATATGCAAACCTACAGCTTCGAGTAACCAAGCATTTTTGGTCAGACAGAGAAATTAAGAAGAAAGACTAGGTTCACACCCAGGTTATATCCAAGTCTCATGTCACAAAATTACTCCATTTGAAAAAAATTGGTTCCCAACTTGTATATAGCAAGTCTTTACAACAGTAAGTTTAATTTTCAAAACTCCAGACTTGAGTAGGCCTGATGTGTTTCTCTCCCTCCTAAGAAGTATTCCTTTTAAAAAATTGGCTAAGAAAGCTGTCCTAATTAATATTCAATTCAGTGATTAAGCACTTTCCCAAGTGACCTATATGTGTAATAGCATCAAGTGCCACCTGCTCAAACTGTTGTTTTGCAGTGAAATATTAATCCCTTGTACCTTCTGTTGCCAAGCTTGGATGCCATCTGAAATTCAACAGGGAATGATTCATTGTAGATGCTTTGTAAACCCACTGGAATTCATACAAAAAAAAAGAAGTAGTGATTATGTACAAATAATTTGAAGTAATGTAGTAAAAAAGCAGACTATAGAATTTTAGCTATTTTTTCCAACTTGAAGTCCGTTTTATATTATGTCATGTATAAACAACAAATATTTCTTGATGGAAATTGTTGTTTTTACTGTTAAGTAAACCTAACATTTTCTATAAACAACTGTAACGAATATAGTCAAATTGCATGTGTCTGTTCCTTAAAGAAGCGTTAAAACAATATTTAATAAAAACTTATTTCTTCAAAAGTACTGGCATTAAAAGCTGCACATCTTCCCTTTAAGCAAGTTTGAATGCATCCCTAGCACAAAACAACATGAATAACTATAGCATACATATACCAACATACCTAGGATGCAAGCAAAATTCAATACTTAAGGCATGTCTGTGGCACTCAAGCAGAATAAGAAAAAGAAATAGAATCAGATAATTGGCAGCATAGCAAATCCAAAGGTCAACTTCCAACTTAACTAACTTCACCTGAGTCTTGCTATTTCACACAAGTCTTTATTTAAAAAAAAAAAGAATCCTTACATACTTCTGTCTTGGGACTACATACAGAAGAGAGACCTTTTGACCTCAGCTTCAGTCCACATTGATAAGCAACTGATCTTACAGAAGATCTAAAGGCAGGAAACAAACCAACAAAGGCACAAGTAACAAAGGAAATTTTGCAAGCAACCTAAGCAGCTCCTTATGTAGGGAAAAACACAGTCATTTCTTTGGAAATATTCTGAGTATATTCCTAAACATTTATGGAGTAACACAGCTTTCCCTTGTCCTGTGTCAGTGGGGGTCAAACCGAGGCAAATGAACTGCACATAAAGCACGTGTAACAATTTTCCAAGACCACAAGTTCTGTACTTAAAGACTGAAAAAATTAGTAGCATAAAGCAACAGATTCTACAGTAGAAGAATTTTTTCCAATTAATTAACAAATCAAAAAGTAATATCTATGTTTTACACAGTCCAATCATTTCTAAGGTGACTTTTTCCAATATAATGACTAAGGGAGCTTTAGGATTTCAGAAGAACACCAGTCTGTATCTAAAGGAGATTGCAAGTGGGCTCAATTTTTGGCTTAGCATTGCCAACAGTATCAACATACAACAGTACAGACGACATGCTTCTAAATCCTTTGTCAACATCACTGTAGTTTGTGTCCTCTTCTGAAAAATGGGTTGCACTGTACTTTGCCATCTTGTAAGGCTTTTGTGAAACAAACACCTTAAAGTTTTGTGACAGATTTTGGTATTACAGTAACACATCCAATGTAATTACCTAAACTTTTCACATGAAGGTGACCTATCAGAGGAAGTTGTTTGTTTGTACAGTTTTCTCCCTATTACAGCTAATCTTTCAAAATCAGTGATGGAAGCCAAACAAAAACCTTGAAAAGTAGAAAAAAAGCAAATTTTCTCTTAGCACTTTAGCTAACATAATTACCCCCCTCCCACCACCTAACTAGAACATATTGAATTATATGTTTGTAAGATTCTCAGTTACATGGCTTTTATAGAAGATTGTTGGCTAGCTGTAAAACACATGCAAACACATAAAACAGTCCAACAGATTTTTGAAGGCATATGTTGAGTCACATTTTTATGATCTTGAATAGAAGTAACTGAATAAAATTAATAAGATATATAAGGACATTTTAAAGACAAATGGAAATTACATATACATGTATCAAAAGTTAATTGCAGCTGAATCTTTAACTGTCTTGCCTTTTCTGAGCTGTGAACAGTGGTGAATTCATCATGGATTTGCATGACCTAAATATATAAGGAAAGCAAAGACTCTTGCTTGCCAACATGGACAATATAGCTGAAATGACTGATAGAGTGTATTCTCCCATGTGTCCCCTCCTCTTTGTGGAGCAGATGGACAAACAGCTCATGAAACAGGAGATACTAGAAGCCCTGAGAAAGCCACAGGAGATAGCAGTACTGCATGTAACTGGACATCAAAAAAGGGAATAATTTCAAAGTTAGAGGGCATAGGCTAGCTGATGAGCAGGAAAAAGAAACAGCGCTCAAAGGAGGAAATGGTAAAATGCAGATTTTTATACCTGGCAAAAAACACCAGTCAAGTTGCCAGTATTTGCTGAAGAAAAAGTAAAATCTCTCCAAAAGATGGAATGTGTAAAAACCCAGGAAGGCAAATGTGTCCTGCCAGATCAGAGACACATGCTGAACAAAGCATTACCAGGGAAATACTGTCCAGGCTACATTCAGAAACTCATTGAGGAGCTCAAGTTCTTTGCAACCAGTTTTTAACAACTTATGGCTGCTCAAGAGTGTATACAGCATCTAAACAAAAAAACAGATCAATGCCTGGTTTGCCAGGAAATTCGCAAGAAGGTGATGAGGAAAAGCCCCAGTGGAAGACAAGCATCAGTTCTTAGGCCATTTAAAAGTATACATTTTGATTATACAAAACTCCCAAAGATAAAGGTGGAAACATTTACGAGTAATAGTAGACCATCTCACTCACTCAGTGGAACAAATTGTTCCCCAATACAGAATAGTAGCAAAAACAGACTCTGATAGATGTATATATTTTACTTCGAGGGCAATGCAAGTGATTCATGCAGCCTTGGAAATATGATGGGACTTCCATACCCCCTGGCATTCTCAGAGCTCTAGTAGGGTCAAAAGGATGAATACAACCCGCAAAAAACACATTACCAAGCTAATGATAGAAACCAAGCTACCATGGACCACATGCCTGCCTTTCTTATTATGAATTCTTATTAGGAATCAGGTCCACCCTAAGAAAGGACTTGGGGTTATCTCTGTATGAAATGTTGTTTGGCCTCTCATATTTAGAAAGAGAAGAGGGTGTGCCAATCCCCAGAATCAATGATATGTACCTTAAAAGCTATTTGCAAGGAATAACTCAATCTTTTGCAGACTTAAGGAAGCATGGATTGCTGCCCCCAACAGCTTCCCTGGATTTCAGACTATATTAGATACAATCTGGAGATTGAGTACTAGTGAAATCCTGGAAAGAGAATACTTTAGCCCCAACATGGGAAGGTTCTGGTACTCCTGAAAATGGAAGCAGCCATAAGAACTAAAGAGAAGAGGTGGATCCATGTCAGTAGGGTAAAAGGGCTGGTAGCTCCACCTCCCAGAGAATGGACTGCAAAACCAGGGAGTGATTCTTTCAAGTTAACATTTAGGCAATAAGTGAGAATAAGTCAATAGTTGGCAAAATTGATTAGAGAAGACAATTAGGAAATTTACAGAGAACCGCAAGTGGCATTGACTATTTGCAAAATCTTCAAGGACTGTAAAACTAAATACCTGCAAGGGAGAAATAATTGGTATAGAGCACATAAGTTGTACAAAGTATGGAGAGTGTGTAGGAGAGACCCCCTGTAAAAAGTGTGCATACTTACAATGGCACTCATGGGACCTGGTGGTCTGAAAGACCCCTGTGGTATAGGTCCAAAGATAATACAGAACCACAGATTCACTAGGTTGGAAAAGACCCACAGGATCAAGTACAACCATTCCTATCAACCACTAAACCATGCCCCTCAGCACCTCATCCACCCGTCCTTTGAACACCTCCAGGGAAGGTGACTCAATCACCTCCCTGGGCAGCCTGTTCCAGTGCCCAATGACCCTTTCTATGATTTTTTTTTTTCTGATGTCCAGCCTGAACCTCCCCTGGCAGAGCTTGAAGCCATTCCCTCTTGTCCTGTCCCCTGTCACTTGGGAGAAGAGACCAGCACCCTCCGCTCTACAACCTCCTTTCGGGTAGCTGTAGAGAGCAATAAGGTCTCCCCCTCAGCCTTCTCTTCTCTAGGCTAAACAAACCCAGCTCTTTCAGCCGCTCCTCATAAGGCCTGTTCTCCAGCCCCTTCACCAGTTTTGTTGCTCTTCTCTGGACTTGCTCCAGAGCCTCAACATCCTTCTTGTGGTGAGGGGCCCAGAACTGAACACAGGATTCGAGGAGCAGTCTCACCAGTGCCGAGTACAGAGGGAGAATAACCTCCCTGGACCTGCTAGCCATGCAATCATACCAATGCCACTGAGAAAATATTTTTTAATTGTTCAAGAAAGAATCCATTTAAGGAGTTATCCAGGTTCCCAAAGTTTAGGAAAAGCTCAGGAAACACTTTAAGAACTGGTGGAAAACCCCTCATAGGTTATTCTGGATTTGTAGGAAAACAGCCTATTCGAAGCTACCCAGTAATTGGGAAGGGAGCTTTATGTTAGGGAAAATCCAAATGGGATTTTTTTATGTTGCCCCTCAAGGAGGGGAACGGGTCAGGAATTTCCCTGTTTGAAGACTTAAAGAGGGAAAAATGGTCACACACAGAAGTCAGAGGAACTCAAACCTGGAGAGAAGACAAATGGCCCTAGAAAGAACTATCCAGCCATATGGACCAGCCACTTGGTCACAAGATGGAAGTTGGGGCTGACACTTATTTACATGTTTAATAGAATAATTAGATTACAGGCAGCAGCAGAACTAATTACTAATCAGACAGCAACTGGCCATCAATTATTGGCCAAACAGCAAACACAGATGAGAGGAGCAATATATCAGAACAGATTGGCTTTAGATTATTTATTGGCAGAAGAGGGAGGCATACGTAGAAAATAGAATACGTCTAATAGTTGTCTTAAGATGGATGATAACAGCCAAGCAGTAACAAACCTCACAATTGAGGTTCTGCACATGTCCCAGTGCAGAAATGGAAATCTATGATAGAGTCTGGTTGGTGGGATAATCTCTTGGGGTAGCTAGTTTAAAGAAAGTGGGCTTCTTATTATGTGCAGTTGGTAGGTTATTCTTTTTACCAAGCTTTATAAGACTGATTTTCAGTATGGTTGAAGGAATACAAGTAACCAGTATGCCGATAAATCCACAAATGGTGGCCTCAGGCCCAGAAGATTATAGTGTTGAAGAAAAGAGATCTGAAGGAAGAACAAGATGAGAAGATTCAATTAACATTGTGCAAATTACAACAAAGTCATGGGCTTCAGCAAAGATATGATAAAAGGGGGTGGATTGTGAGAATAGATTCATAGATTTTGCTTCAGCCATTTTGTACACTTAACTATTTTGCAAGGTGCAGCTATTTCATGTCAGGAAATGACACATAGATAAGAAGCCAGTCTCTAGACAAATTGACACAGATCAGATAAGAGAGTGATTATTCTTTCAGGTTAAGAGGAAAGGAATACAAACTAAAATCTATGATAAGGCAACCAATCACAGAATGTGAGACCCAGCCTATGAGAGACAGGTAAACAGGTAATTAAGAATGAGAGAAATTCTTTGAATTTTTGTAAACTAGTATGCTTTCCTCTTAAAGAGAGACACACCCCAATTCAGCCAACTTGTATATTTTCAATAAATTTTTATGCCTTTGCTTCAAAGAATTCATCCTTTTTCATAGAATGACAGAATAACCAGGTTGGAAGAGACCCACTGGATCATCGAGTCCAAACATTCCTATCAAACACTAAACCATGCCCCTTAGCACCTTGTCCACCCGTGCCTTAAACCCCTCCAGGGAAGGTGACTCAACCACCTCCCTGGGCAGTCTGCTCCAGTGCCCAATGACCCTTTCTGTGAAAATTTTTTCCTAATGTCCAGCCTAAACCTCCCCTGGCAGAGCTTGAGGCCATTCCCTCTTGTCCTGTCCACTGTCACTTGGGAGAAGAGGCCAGCACCCTCCTCTCCACAACTTCCTTTCAGGTAGTTGTAGAGAGCAATGAGGTCTTCCCTCAGCCTCCTCTTCTCCAGGTTAAACAACCCCAGCTCTCTTAGCCGCTCCTCATAAGGCCTGTTCTCCAGCCCCTTCACCAGCTTTGTTGCTCTTCTCTGGACTTGCTCCAGAGCCTCAACATCCTTCTTGTGGTGAGGGGCCCAGAAATGAACACAGGATTCGAGGAGTGGTCTCACCAGTGCTGGGTACAGGGGCAGAATAACCTCCCTGGACCTGCTGGTCACACCATTTCTGATACAAGCCAAGATGCCATTGGCCTTCTTGGCCACCTGGGCACACTGCTGGCTGTCAACCAACACCCCCAGGTCCCTCTCCTCCAGGCAGCTTTCTAGACAGACTTCTCCTACTCTGTACCACTGCACAGGGTTGTTGTGCCCCAAGTGTAGGACTCAGCACTTGGCCTTGTTAAACCTCATCCCATTGGACTCAGCCCAGCGGTCCAGCCTGTCCAGATCCCTTTGCAGAGCCTCCCTTCCCTCCAGCAGATCAACACTTCCACCCAGCTTAGTGTCATACGCAAACTTGCTAAGGGAGCACTCAATCCCTTCACCCAGGTCATTGATAAAGACATTGAACAGGGCTGGACCCAGCACTGAGCCCTGGGGAACCCCATTTGTAACTGGCCTCCAGCTGGAGTTAACACCATTTACCACCACTCTCTGGACCCAGCCATCCAACCAGTTTTCCACCCAGGAGAGTGTGCGCCTGTCCAGGCCAGAGACTGACAGTTTCTCAAGCAGAATTGTGTGTGAAACTGTGTCAAAGGCTTTACTGAAGTCCAGGAAGACCACATCCACAGCCTTTCGCTCGTCCGGTAGTTGAGTCTCTTTGTCATAGAAGGTGATCAGGTTAGTTTGGCAAGACCTGCCTGTCATGAACCCATGTTGAACTGGGCCTGATCACCCAGTTGTCTTGCATGTGCTTCATGATAGCACTCCAGATCACCTGTTCCATGACTTTCCCTGGCACTGAGGTCAGACTGACAGGCCTGTAGTCCCCTGGATCTTCCCTGCGACCCTTCTTGTAGATGGGCACAACATCAGCCAGCCTCCAGTCCAGTGGGACTTCCCCAGTCTTCCAGGACTGCTGGAAGATGATGGAAAGGGGTTTGGCCAGCACATCCGCCAGCCCCTTCAATACCCTTGGATGAATCCCATCTGGCCCCATAGACTTGTGGGTGTCTAGTCGGGCTAGCAAGGCTCTGACCACCTCCTCTTGGATCATGGGAGCCTCATTTTGCTCCTCTAGCTCCTGGGTTTGTACACAGAAGGAACAACTTTCTTTAGAATTAAAGACTGAGGCAAAGAAGGCATTTTTGACGCTTATACCAGTGAACGAGCGTTTCTCACAAAAAATACAAAGGTCAGATAGAGATAATTCATGTAATATTTTCCTGTACAAAAACTACATTGAATAAGTGGGTTTGAATTCATTGTAAAAAGATACAACACCTGTGTCATGCCCCAAAATCCAAGAGCTACACACTCATGTCTGGGCTTTCCTTCAGTCTGCATAGTCGAAGAAGGGGGTTCATTTATCCATACAGTGATCTGGAGGCCAACAAGGACACTCACAGGGCAAAAAAATCAAAAAGCAAAATTAATTCTGGCTTCGAACGAAATAAACAGACCAAAACACTCGGATGCATAGCTGAGATATGGGTGTGCAACTTTGGGAAGTTGCCACAAACAGATTTCAGAACCATTGTATCCAGCACCACAGACTAGGCCCTCGGATATTAACAACATTTTAAATGGACAAAACAGTCAAGTCAGTCTTTACAACCTAAGGAATGCTGGCACCACCATGGGACATGCACTTTAGTACTGCTGATTTGGGTTGATCAGAAAGCTATACTTGCTGTATTTCATTTACAAACCTGTGACATGAGTTCTTTTTATGCTGACTGTAAGTTAATCGTAACTGAGAAGGTGCTGGTGAAGTCAACAAAAAGACACCTCTTAATTTCATCAGCTGTTTCTATGCCTGACACAGAATCACAAGCATCTTATTATTAAAGTGGTTCTCTCTTATTTTTTCCCCTTAGCAAACAGGTCTATAAAATGAAGATGGCCTAATCAGTCACTTTTAGTCTTATTACTAAACTATAAATAAAAGTGATCAAGTTAAAATAATAAACTCACTGATCAGTATTTTTATCACAAAAAAACAGTTTTTGTGAAGTTGACCTCCAATTCTTTTCCATTTTGTTATAGACCATATTCATAACTTTTTTTGCACTTCTCAAGCCTTTTCCATCCACCAGCTACAGGACACATGAAGAGAAGAGCTAACTCTGAGAAGTATATTTAACTAGTAATCCATAATATTACAGGACACTTGCAAGTTAGTGCAGCTTTACCTCCCTCCCCCCCTAATTACAACCCCAAGACACCAAATAATAATGCGTAACTTTCTCTTGCCTGCAGTTATTTTACATTTTCCACACTATCTACACACTTGTTGGCCATCAATACCAATCATTGCTGCTTTCCCTCTCTCTGCAAAAGGAGCAAGAAATTCCACCTTCATTCAATTTTAGGAGCAACTAGTGCATCATAATATTGAGCACAGTGCTGTTATAGATCATTTTTGGTTTCATCCCTCAATTACCAAGTACCAGGAAGAAAGAAGTATTTGAAGCAGGAGGATCAATTCAAACTACCAGAAGCCATTTTACAACAAATTAATCCACACAGTTTTATTTATGTGGCTATTTCTCCAAGGACTTTTAAATGTTTGCCCATCATTTCTGTGTCTGAGCACCTGTCACCTGCTAATCAACAGCAACTTAGCACTGTGGGGACCACACAACCATATTCACTGAAAACTATTATGAACCAACTTTCCATTCAAAGGTACCAGGCTGCCGTCTTCATGGTTACTAATAGTAAAATGACTGAGTTTGACTTAACCATCCCCAGAACAGATCAAATCATATGGTATCTAAACTTTCGGGTACTGAAGGTGACGTTTGGAGAATATGTTCTCAAATTGGAAAATATTATGATCACAATACAATCTAAGTGGCATATATTTTATCATTCCTAAAGTAACCCTCAAACATCACTTACAACAGTCACAAGTACTTAATTTTCCACTTTAATCTAAAATTCCGGGTAATGCACATGCTAGAAGTCCATTAAAATGCTGTTATTCTTATTGGATTTTTAAAGGGGATGAAAGGTGGATAAGTGGGTAAACGTGTTACAGAAAAGTTTGGAAATTGAAATTCTAGTTTCTGAATTATTTATGTAAAATAGCATAGCAAATAAGTTTAAATTGAGCAGCATTCTTTTTAACTTGTGAAATGAACCTTGCTGGTGATTTTCACAATTTGATTTCAAGTCTGCCTTTCCATCAAAACAACTTCTCACACAAAGATTTCCCACAGCTCTAATGCTAAACAATGTTATCCATAACACAAAATGGTAGCCTTTCATTTGGCATTAGAGTTGGGTACAGTTTCTCGACAGGGATGAAGGTTCGCTGTGTCACTGTGAAGGCGAGAGGGTAACTTGCTTTGCAGCCACAAAAGGAGCCAACCTCTGAATATATCAGGCCGCTGGGGAACACAGATGTTCTAGAAGTCCTTGGGGGTTTATATTGGGTGCAGTGGCTTTTGGCATAGCTTTCAGGGTTTCCAATTGCACTGCTGATGGAAATTAATAATCAGTAGTGCTAGGAATTATTTCAGCCTGTTTTAAAAAACAGATCATAAGACTTTCTAGTTTCTGAAAACAGATTTCCTTCCAACTGGGACTAGACACATGTGACAAGGTAGTAATAATTCTTATGCATCACCAAGAAAATGTCTATGAAGTAGTTTGATTGAATAATAATGGTGAATACTAAAACAACTACTTTACCAAGTTAATTTTTTTTTTAAACACTATCAGGCAATCAATAAATCACTGCAAAACTGTGAAAGTTGTGTGGTGCTTTTTTTTTAAAATGAGAACAGCTTTTCAATAGAGAGTATTGTTGGTAATACTGATGAAAAAGTTAGAACTGCATGTAAGAATATACTGCCATTTATACAACACATCATAAGCAACTTATAAACAAATGCTCTGAATATAAAGTTAATCACTATTCTAATACATAGATTATCAGCAAAACAGTTGCAGGCACTGCCGTGTATATAAATCTCTTTATAAATAGCTTATGAAAGAGAATTTCAAGTAAGGCTACTCATCTAGGAATGAAAGTTAGCATACAAGCCACACCCTCCATTTTGCTCCTAAGACTATGTAAATCCTTATTTTGGAAAAGGAATACAGGGAGAAAAAGGTGATCATGTTAATTACATCAAAATATAATAAAATCTCTACAAGCTTTGTTTAAATGCAAGTAGAATCAGGTCCTTAGCTATTTAAGGTTTTTCATTGAGTTCACTCCAACCAAATTCTGAATTGATCATAAAGGAGTCAAGTTTCCTTTCCCATTATGCTCTATCAGCTCTAGTAAAATAAAACCATGTTATAACTACTAGAACAATCTTATCATATCATGATACATCAGCAGACAAAGTGTGTAGAAAGACTGATGGGGAAAATAACAAGACTTGCGATATACGGATTCAATTCTCCTGAAGAACAGTTTTTATTCTAGTCAAAGATTCAAAATCCCACTGGATTCTGGCTTGCTTTTTGTGGACTTGCTTGTATAGAAGACCATTTTCTGCTGTATTTCAAACAGAAAGGAAGTATCAAATGGGTACACACCCACAGCAAGAAGAGGAGACCCAAGGGAAATGCTTTAGAATTGAATGTGTATTATCAACTAGTGCAACAAACTAAGTAAAAGCTGAGTTAAATAAATGGATTTTCAATATTTGTGGCTAGAGGCTTTCAAATTAGAATACTTCAGTAATTAGCTCAGATTAAATTTGATTACTTATAGACTTACCAATGTCTTCATTAGTAACCAGCCCTTTGGTGTGGATTATCACATAAATCTTTTTCTATACTGTATCTAATTGAAAGTAAACAAGTCAAAGCTTGGTGTAAACCCATTTAACATACACAAATTAAGCCAGTATTTATACTAGATCTTATTTTCTCAGAACTCCAATATCCATTTACAGTGTCTAATAAAGAATCAAATGTGACAGTAATGCTTAGCTGGTCCCCTGCCAAAACGCTTGATGTTGAGTCCCTGCCTAACTTGAGTATATAAATTGATACAGCAGATTCTCCAGCTCCAAATCTGAGGCTGCTACTTTCCCCTAATCACAAGCTTCATGTTATGAATTAAACATCAAGACACATTTCAAGACATGTGCATGTGAGCATGGGAGAGGTTATGGAAGCTCCACAGAGGCAGCGGGAGTGCCAGATGCACATGAGGTTACACCACTCCCACAGTACCAGGAGCCCCATGCTATCCCAGAGGAAAACCCACACAACGCAATCAAAAACTAGTTCAGGTTGGAAGGGACTGCTAAAGGTCGTCTAGTCCAACACCCTCCCCTGACAATATGCAGGGACATCTTTAACTAGATTGGGTTGCTCAGCGCCCTGTCCAAACTGACCTTGAATGTTTCCAGGGATGGGGCATTATCAGCTCTGTGGGTAACCTGTTCCAGTGTTTCACCACCATCATCTCAAAAAGTTCTTCCTTATGTCCAATCTAAATCTACCTTCTTTTAGGTTAAGAACGTGCAGATGCCCTGTTGGGAAGGTGGACTCACTGGCAGCTGCAGCAGGAGCTAAGCCATTCCATGTCTCCTCAAAAACAGGCAGCTTCAGCTTCCTGCAAGATCAATACTGCTACAGCTGAGAAGAAAAAAAAAAAAGAGAGACTTCAATGACTTAGCACCTCTCTACCGTCTTAAAATGAAGAAGCAAGATGCGTATTCCATGGTTGGACTTGATGATCCGGTGGGTCTCTTCCAACCTGGTTATTCTATGATTCTGCCAAGAAAGGGGTGGGGCACACACATAAGGGCTGGAAGTGCCAGCTGCAGGGAGCAGTGACATCCCAATGTTGAGTATCACCAAAAGACAACACGCAATGCTTCTGCTTAACGAGACAGTCCCAGGCACCCAAGGCCAGAAGCCACTCCTTTAATCCTCATTTGGTTTGAAAACCTGGGGGACACAGATAACATGTTTCATTCACAGCCTGGACAAGTTGTTACAATAAGCACTGCAGCCTTGCTTAGGAAATGGTGTTACTGTATTAATATTGTGCACTTGGAAGACAGGACACAGCATTTAATATCTTCACAGAAACATAATCAAGATCATAGTAATGTACTCCAAATTTTCTTTAATAAATTTAAGGTAGTAAAGTAACATGCACTTGGATACTATTTCAGTAGAAGGGTAAGTAAATTCTGTATGTTGTATTCCTACACATTGACCAGGTAAGACAGACACAAATTATTTAAATAATCTTTATGGAAAATCTTACATTTTTCCTGCTGCCTGGATACAGCAATAACACGTACAGCATGTATGCAATGCAATAAAATGAATGGTGTTTTGTTGTACATGGTATTTCTCAGCATAACATAAATAAAAGTTTCTCCAAGAAAGGGGCCTGCAGCCAGTCTCCAAACAACATATGACACTACTTAGTTCACTTTATAATCAAAGTATTACTCTCAAGGCAACAAATAGTCTTCAACTTTGTGTTATTATACCTTTATAAACACATTTTGCCCAGGCAAATCCTCATACAGCACATATGAATGATGACAACTGTTTGCACAACTCACTGGTTGTGTCCATCTGCTCATACTTACACATAAATAGTTTAGAAAGTAGCACAGCAGATTTAATAAAAAGTCACTATAAGAGTATAGAGCAGAAAAGCCTATGATATATTGGCATCAAGCCAGTGAAAAAGGCTGGAGTACTATCTTATTGGCAGAAGTGTTATAAATCCATATCATGCCCCGCTCCCACTAAAGGCCTCTTCAGATCTTCTCACTGCTGCCTTGAAAAATATTAGATGTTAATTAAAATATGACGAGCTCTGGAAGTCATAAATATACTGTCAAATGATCTAGGTCAGTCCTTTTCAACTCCAGGTGCAAGGACCCACTAGAGATTAGAAAGAAGTGTGGTTTAATTCCAAGGGATTAGTGGAATGGATTTGAACTTCAATATATTTTATATGATATATATGAACTGTATAGTCTAAGCTACACAGGAATTTATAGATGCAAAACATATGTACTTCCACAAGAACGCTTTAGGTATAGATAAATTGAAAAAGTCTAAAAAAGATATCACCATCCTTAATATACATATTTCTACTACAAAATTTACTAACTACTGTCTTTGTTTTCTTACAAAGTACTTGCAGATTACTAATTTGATTTTTTTTTTTTTTTGCTTCCTCATCTTTCAAGGAAAGTCATTACCTCTCAACAAGCTAAAGCTAACCTAATACAAGTGCTCTAATGGAATTATCTATTTTAACCTATGACAGTTATTACTGTGAAAACAAGAAGAATTAGAACCATCTGTTTTCATGCTTTTACAGTGAGGAGACTGCTGCCTTCAGCAAGCTTGTAAGGCATTCTCACAGAAAGATTTTCTGGATTTTTCTGTGGAATTTAATTAAAATGCATTACTTCCCAGCACCACTTCAGCAAGAACTACCTCTTCTTATAACCACTTAGTAACATTCTCACAATTTTAATGTAGATGACTTGTATCTGGGTTAGCAAAAAACCCATACAGTCCAAGTTATGTATGCTTTAAAATAGACACTCACGAAGAAAGGTGGTAAACTATCATTTTTATGCCAATTATGGAAGTGTTCTATGTATCAGATCTAGAAAACACTGGAGGAATTTACAGGGTTTCTTTTTTGGTGAAAAAATAAATACTTCAAACATATAACCTGCCATCAGAAAGTCACAGATTTCTCAGTCGCTGGCCTTATAAAGGACCAGGCAATCTTAAACAGGATTCAAGAATGGCAAGATTTATGATCCAGATTTGGTAGAGAGCATAAATCACAATAATACTTTCACTTGGAGCTGACGTGAAAAGAGAAAGAGCAGCATAACAGAGATGCCAAAAGTAGTAAAACATTTCTCTATTTGATTATATCCTTACCAGGCATCTAGCCAATTTTAAACATTTAGAATTAATTTATTTGCTTGCTTTGTTAACAAAATTGAAGCTGGCCATCTTATTTGGAAGCTCACATAGAACTAAATCTTACAGGTGTTTAGCTACACAAGGCCTGAGTGCATGATGCCCTTCATCACAGTTATCCTGTCTATCATTCATTTTCAACTTGAAAACATGGTATCATTAAATTAGCTCTTTAAAAATTCCTTGGATGAAGAAAATCAGAATTTCTCATGTAAAAAGGTAAATAGACAAATCAAGTAGCCAAAATGATAGTTATTGTCTATAGAAGACATAAGTGCATCAACTGCGCACAAATGCTAGACTATCAAAGGTGGATTTGAACTTATGCCATGAAAAATAGTAACCCATAACAAAGGTAAATGCAATAAACAGAAGAGAACTTTTGCATACATTTTTTTTTCCTGGTGGTCATAGAGCTTTTGTTGATCAAGCTAAAACTCCACCAGTTAAGGCACCAATTCAGCAAAATATTCTTATACATCATTGCAAAATCTTAGCCATCATAGATTTGAAGAGAAACAGAGCACCTAACTCCCCCTTTTTGCTGAACAAAGGCGGACTCTGCATGCTATGAATACAGAATATTTGAGTACCTTAGAAGCTAAAAAAAAAAAAAAAATAAAAGGATTCCTCACATCTTGCTCCAACATACAGGGTCTGTAAGAAAAAGAAACATTCGGAGAAGTATGGGGATAAAAATGCTGCCACTGCATTTCAAGTCAGAGATAACGATAATGTGACCTGTCAGATGAAGTTAGTAATTTCACATGCAAGTACATCATCCTTGTGTTTACTTTTCTTAACAGACTTGTATAAACTCATGCTGTGTACGGTGGCACTTCAAGCACAGCATCTGCTTTCCAATTTGTACAAGAACGAACATATTGATTAATCTCATTCTCCAGCTGATGGACAGCCCAGTGAAACAATCAACAGAGACAGAATTCACCTGTCATACACATGCATAAATTAATATGCAAAACTGCATTTAGAATTGCAAATTCCCTCCTCCTAGTCTTAAGATAGTCTACATCTTCAATCATTCTACATCTCCAAAATATTTGTATAGCACAGGTGTCTACCTATGGCCCTGGGCAGCCTGTACTATCTGAGCCCACATTGAACAGGGAGAGGCTGACAGATGACCTTGAAAGGTCCCTTCCAACTTCAAGCCACTCTGAAAACACCTAACTGCTTTCTATATACAACTAAACATCTTATACATTTTTACGCTTCAACTGAGATTATGGAACAAAACGTGAAATCTTTCACACAATACTCTTGAACCTTTAAATTCAGGTGGATGGTGCTAAGTATAAACATTGTGAAACTCAAAAACTTCACATTCCTTGTATAGTTCCCTTGGGATCTTGATGCTGTTCTAAAGCAGAAAAACCTTCAAGGTCTCTACGAGGTGATTTGTGAATGTTACTACTGAAGACAAATTTCCAGCCACACTTCAGGAATAGACATCTCTTGTAAATGAGATTATTTGTTCATATCAAAATAATAAATAAAATGTTGCAGCAAATCATACCAGCAGGCAGTAAGGGGAAAGAGCTTTGCACACACACACAAGTGTATCTGCAGTATGGCAATAAACACGATAAAAATTCACCTAAGCTACTTTTCTATGATAAGCAAAATTCATAGGATTTATTATTACTTATAATGATTGATGTCAGAGGTTTGAAATAAACACATATTGCAGATTGAACATAAAGAGAATAGCACATTTTTGACTTCAAGCATACAATACATTACTTTTAGCAGGAAAATAAAACTTCCATTTTTCTAACTAAGATTTTCTTTCTAACTTATGTAGTTGAATGACATAGTATTTGCCTGAACTTTAGCAATTAAAAGAAATGTATTAGTTGCTATTTATTCTCTATCTTTAATGCAGGCTGAGAAAATTGAAAACTTTCACAGTAATAGATTTAAAGATACAAGAAATAATCTGCATTTTCTACTACATATAGGATAATGGAAACAACATTCTTACCTATGTATTTTTAATGATATGACCCTACAACTATGAAGCATAGTCACAAAGCATGGAAATTTCACTTAACAAGATTAGAAACCTGTGACTTATTTTATCTGATCCAGAAATGAGCTGTCAAAGTTAAATTGTTATGTAATTAATTGTGCATTTGCTGGCAATTTTTAAACTGTGAATGAGAGACTGTAGTGAAATTGCAAATCGTTGAACACTTTCATCTAATACATTTGAGATAATCCTTAGAAGGCCACTTTCCCTGAACAGACTGCTAATGAGAAGCTCCTCACTTTAATGAAATATCACATAAAATCCCCCAACAAAAACCATAATTTTCTTTTTTAAAAAAATTATATCTTTCTTACATGGTCATCCCTGAATGGATTCCTTAACTGCTGTTGAGATACAGAAAGAATGAAGAGCTTCAAGAAATAATTCACCTGTGAAGTGAGCACTCAAATGGCCTAAGAGGGACTCAGCATAAATTTCAATTAACATATTTACATGCAAGATACTGCATAGGACACCTTACCTTTATATTACTACATGCCTGCAGTTAAATAGTCTTTGGTTCCTCTTAATTTTATTCAAAGCAGAGTTAGGACGGCTACTGATTACCAATTAACCTTGTTTTATTCTTCATCCAAAGAATGGCACTTTCCAGTTCTCCTCCCTCTCCATGCCTTTTCTGTATCTTCACAGAACTCTTTAGTTATCGATCATTACTTATGCAGATACGTTTTGACAGTTTTCCCCAGGTATTTTTCTTCTGGAAGTTGAGATTTCATGCTCTCGTTACCAATAGTCAAAATTAATCCCGAGATAATTTCGCTGGCTTTTTTCAGTCAAAGTCTGACTTTCCAAAACTTGTGCTGGGCTGTATTCTTCCTTCAGGAATGATATTCTAAACACAGTACATGAAGTGGGAAGAACGAAAACCGAATATCAGTTGCCCAAGTGTCACCCAGTCAGCATAGGAGCTGACAATGCGTAGATAGGCAAATGCTGAACTTGCAAAGCTATTAATCCTGGAATCCTGGCTTGGAATTTTCACTCTAAGAAAACCTTCACAGCACTTGTTTATGAGGAGTTGTTTTTAAAGAACCTAAAAGAATTTTGCTGTTAGGTTCATTTGAGGGGTTTCAGGTGGTTTTTTTTCTTTTGGTCTGGTGGTTAGTTTTTTTTGTTGTTGAGTGTAGTTTGGTTTTGGGGTTTTTTTGATTTTTTTTTTTTTAAATGTTGTAAGATAAGAACTCCAAACAGCAGCAGAAAAGTAAAAGAAACCTTGCTTAAAACCAAACCTATCTCAGCTACCCAACATATTAAACATGCTTGTTGGAAATACAGGCTTCTTGCCAGAATATCCTTCTAGATGTTCATTTCAACTCGCTGAGACTTGAGCTTTTATGAGTATGGTAATTTCTTAAAATAAAGTACAAAGGACAAAGAAAGACAACAGAATCCTGAAATATTTTAAAGTGCAACATAAATAAAACTCCAATCTGCATCTCAATAAATATACGTTAGAACACTTAGTACTTGTACAGGTTCCAGGACTGTTTTATACTACATGCATTGTATCATTCCTTTTACTGCCAATTTTTATTATTTTTTGACGCTTACTACCACAGTGACTGCCAAGAACATTTTTTGAAACATTCTGTTAAAACATCAAGAACACCATATTTTCAAAATTAAAAGATTTACTTTAAATGATACCAAGTGAAACTATTCTGTTTTTTAAATTTTAAATTGTATCAAATGGTGGGCTTACTTATATCTTGGTTTCCAATAATTAAGTTTACGTTTTGTAAAGGAATACAACAATTCGTTTTAAGTTTGGTCCTAGGCTCATCAGATAATCTTAAATTCCTACATGACAGGAGGCAAGTTCTGGCCCACATAGAGCAGCACGTGCCACAGCAGCACCAAAATTTACCTGTATCATTGAAGCTTTTTTCCAGGACGTGACATCTGAAGCTCTCATACATTCATTAGAAAGTTCTCTTTATTCAAAACTAAAGTTTCCTGGAAATCAGTTCTTGAGGATTTAACCTATTGCAGATTGTAAACCCTGAAACTTCCACATAAACCAACCAACCACCCCACACAAACAACACACCTGGTGTCAGAAGCATTCTTGCTATAAAGCTCCTCTCAGCCCATAACTAACCTTTTAATATCCTTCATGCTAAAAAAAAATTCCTAGATCTTGAATAGTATTAGACCAGTAATTCAAGAGTTTAACAGTGCAATTGCTTGAGTTTTTCATGTAATAAAAATGTAACATCTACTTTTGCAACAGAAGTTCTGCTAGGAAGAGAAAACTACCCTGTACCTGCCTTCCTTTATCCCTCATCTCCCTCAACACTCTTTGGTTAGCTAAGACAAGAGAACTAAAGATGGACAGAATACTCTCACTCTGTGTATGGAACATTTAACATAATATCTGAAGAATAAAAGGTCTCATTCCCAGCATTAGGTTTAGTTTCCTGCATATTGTTGCCCATTACATCACAAATAAATTCTTTTCCCCATAAAACACTTGCAGAGAAAGCAGGTTTTTCACTCCTCAAAGATGCAGACTAGAAATCCTGGGGAATACATCTACAGAAAATGCAAACCACAAAAAAGGCAGATAGTATTCAGGTTGCAAAACATTCATGCAAATAACCTTAGACAAATTTATACAAATTAGTCATAAAGGAAAATTTAAATTTACACTTAGATAGTTCACACAGTTTTCATTAGAATTGCCAGGCCCTTGTATTACATCATACCAAAAATGTCATGGTTTTGTCTCTTCAGTAGTAAGAATCCTTTTGTCTTCAGCTACATAGTTGGCAACTATTACCACAGATTTTCTACTTCCTTATTAATAACAGGTAGCCTGCCCAAGTTATATGCTCTCGTACTGCATGCTAGAAGCATTCTTACGTTCTGTTGTACAGTTTCTGAAAATGACATTGTAGTGGAATCCTTAATAAGGATACGTTCTATGTTTATTTATGTATTTTTTGACTTATCTTGAACCTCTCTGAAATAGGTATGGCATGAAATATTTTCTCAATATTGCCTAACCATTGGTATGCCTGCATGCTTAGTATCTTTTACTTTTTGTGGAAGTCAATGAAGATTAATTCTAGAGAAAAATGCCATATTTGTAGATTGCATTAACTTCACACAGTGTCTTTGACAGCAATAAGGATTTATGACAAATGGAAATGTATTAGATTGAAAGCAAAACATGCTTTCTGATCAAATTCCTCTCAAAATAGCTTATGTAGGAGTTCAGCTGCATTCCAAAATGTTATGTGCAATTGTTTTTTTTAAAAAAAACCCACACACAAACAACAAAACCATGGCTAAATTGAAACAGGCAGCAAGCATTTCACTTCTCAATTAGTCAATACCTGTGGCAGGAACACACACAATGAGAAAGTACCTTAAAGAAACACTATTGGTTTCTTCTTTCATTAAGACTTCCTGCAAAAGGTGTTGCCTAGACAAATGAAGACAACCAGGCCTCTTTTAAAAAAATGTAACATATTATTGGCTAAGTCATCTTAGTGTTTTTTTTTATAGAAAGGCTACTTGCCAATTTTAAAGTGGCTAACATTAAGCGTTCCATTAAAAACAAACAAAACAAGTCCTCCCTTCAAAATATAGCATTGCTATCCATTAGCAAAGCTGCATAATGAACAAGAGATAAAGGTTAAGTACTAAATCATGTTCAATTGCTTTGAAAAAACTACCAGTATTTTGATGTGGTAAAGGTACATGCTGATAGTGTGTTTTCAAACTTTATTACAAGACATACAACAATCACTTTGCATTACAGTTGAAGCTTCTTCCACCAAAGCTAGGTTCCCCCACCCCGCCAATACAGACTGCTGAACCAGAAATAATATTTCTCTTTGCAATTCAAGATTGCTTTTTTCTTTTATACACAGATGTATACAAACCACCTTTCCCTTTCACCTATAAAAAGTAACATAAAATTCACATAGGCAGAAGCAAGCACATGAGTTTTAGATGTATTATTCACACACATGCCTTTTATTCCTTCCAGCGCCATACAACTCGGTCTCAAGAACAAAGGCTTTGGGCTTGTCGTTTCCACAGAAATCGCTCAAATGTCTCTAAATGCCTTTACACACCCATGAGGAAAATGCAGAAGATGGGTCTAGCCCCATTATCAGTTCCTTCAGCACAACTAAACTGAAACATCTAGAACTCTATGGTGAGGAAGTGGTAAGACATAAGGAACAACTGCAATGTAACACAACATGGAGAGCTCTGGTTGTCCCACTCCCAGTTATTCTTACCACACCATCTGAATAGGTAACAGCACAAGCCAAGACTGCTAAAGCTTGGCATCTGGGTTTAATTTAGATCTATATCAAAAAGCAGGCCTATAAGAGACTTGTTGCAGAATTCCAAGTGTTTACCAACTCTCTGCAATAGGATGCTTCACAGGAGAGCAGTGCAGATTAGTATTATTTTGATGTAATGAGCTTCAGTTTCATTAAAGTACCTTAAAACAATTCAATACATTCTACAACATCTTCTGATAATATTCAGAGAGGCATTAAAAGTACATATGTATTCATTAGAACCTACTTACCTAAAAGGAGATATTAATTGTAGGTGATGATGTCTTTTAAATGAAATTTTTACAGTATATTTAAGTAGAGTTCGGAGAGCAAGCTGGGATGACAACACAATTCATAAACGGGTACAGGAGTTCCTGCAAGCAATATCTCTTCCCAATTCTCCTACCTGCTTTCCAGAAAAGAAGTTTTTTCCAACATAGAGCAGTGTTTGGATGCCACTTTATTGTGGAGACTGTTCAGGGTTTTGTTTTGTTTTATTTTATTTTTTTGCCAGTATCTGAAGGTTATTATTTTATATTTGCTGCTTCTAATGACAGCAAGTGAAGTTATCCAGAGATTCAAGGGAAATCACAAAGGATTTCACCCCCACTCCCCTCCTGCCTAACCATAGTAGGGCACTGCCTTTTCACTGTGCTACCAGGGAGGGACCAGCAGACCAGCTCCAGGGACAGCCACTCTTCTTGTAAGTGCCAGACAATCTACTACTACTCCAGTCCTGCCAACAGCAGAAATTGTGACAAACTTCATCTCAGCAAACTCTGAATGGGATTTCACGTGAGACACCCATTTGTGTAGTCTCAGGAAATCCAGAACATCAAAAGTCTGTTAGAATCGCTCAAGGTGTAACAATACTTTCAAGCGAAGATGGTGAGCAATGTCAAGTGCAAACTTGCCCAGCAGCTCTAATTCATTAATCTGATTACCTTCCTGCAAATTCCAAAAAAACTTATTTGATATCTTGCTACTTAAACAGAGTGGGGAAAGGATCTTCTACACAGCTACTGGGTGAATATTTTACCGAAATCAATAACTTTGTAGTTGCTGGGAGTTGGATTACATTGCTGGTTTTTTAGGAAGCACATAATTTATCTTATATTTAAAAGAGCAATTATTCTGTAGATAAACATCCATACTATTGTGAAAAAGACAGGTTGAAAGGGACCTCTGAAAACATATGCATCCAACATTCTTCTCAAAGCTGAACCAACTTTCAATTTAGATGAGGTTGCCCAGAGCCTTGTCCTATCAAGTCCTGACTACGTCCAAGAATAGCAATTCCTGAACCTGTCTGGGCAACCAGGGTCAGTGACCACACACTGGTCACTGGAGCCTTGTCTCCAATTCTGATTTTCCTTGCTGCATTTCACGACCACTGCTCTTGCTCATCTTTAGGGAAAACCTTGCTTAATCTTCCTGCACTTCTGTTTTCCGCCCCCTTAATGATCTTGGTGACCCTCAGCTGCCCTCACCACATTTTGCCAACATGTCTCATACTGACAGGCCTAAAACAACACAGCAACCCAGATGCAGTCCTGAGTGCTAAATACAGGAGCTCAGCCTGCCTGCTATACTCATGCTAATACCAGAGAGCATGTAGCTTGTTTGCATCACCTCCGGGGAATGTTGCTGACTCACATTTCACACACTGCCCACCAAAATATCCATGAACTTTTCTGGAGAACTGCATTATATTTACATCATATGTTTTAAAGAGCATTTATAGATTACCTGTGGCTTTGCACATTTTTAAAAAAGGCTAGTTTGAAAGACTGATGTAGAAGCACCAATTTTCAGATAGTGAAAGTTCACATTAAAACAAAAGCCTGCAAGTCATTTCACATCAGGCACCCAGAACAGATCTCAGCTTTCTTCCTTTGAGCGTACAGAGCTGTCACTTGCTGGTAGGTCATGCTACAGACTTTGGATGGGCTGGTTGACCTGTTGGCCAGCTGAGCTCCCTCGTGCATGAGTCTGGTCTGGACAGCAGCCTTGGCCCCAGCCCTGAGGCAGCAATGCCACCTGGGTCTTACTCCAGGTCACCATGGTGCTGCTTATCTTCATATCAGGAGCCAGGTTAATATACACACGCAGTTGGCAGATTCAGCCATGCTAGAAGCAAGACACGGCACCACAGTGCCAATGTACAGCATCAGGATTAGATGAGGTGTGAAACATCCAATACTCATTTGCTATGTAGAGATTTAACTTCTGTAGTGTTTTGTGGTTTTTAAGCCAAAATCGCTACTTATTTATAAATTTAGCATTATACAACCACATACGGATACACATACATACTCCACACACATAAAAAATTCTCTCTTTACCTTGTCAGAAAAGCAAAGAGTTGAACTTGTACACTTTCACCCACATCAGTGCACAGTAGTTACAAATAGATAACAAAGCTTAGTCTTTCAATTTCTAAGTAGTTAGAATTGTCACAATATTTCAGCATCCAGTCCATAGTCAAAGAGAGTTACTAAGGTTAGGCTTGTTAAGAAGCCACAGGTATCTTCAATCTGCTCTCACCTATAACAAGCCATAGCTATTGGGGCAAATTTGTTTTACCCCAACAACACAAAAAAAAAAAAGAAAGGTAGAAGTGAGGTAATTTGAATGCCTGTATACAGAGAGGCTGATTCTTATAGCTGAAGTCCAGCATAAAGTCCTTTCCATGTTTTTAAAGGTATATTGATATATACTGTATATTGCAAGTAAGTTGTAATGCTGGCTGAGTATAACCTGCTTTATCATTAGTTAAAGTCATCAAATGCACAAAGAAAAAAAATATCCCTGACAATATTACTTGAAATCAAAAGTTAAGATTATTTTCTCCAAATGGGCCCATGTTTGGGAAAGAAATGTTCCTGCAGGTGAGCAGTCAGAGCTCAGCTAGTCAGTCACATCTACTGCTTTCCAGCACATTCAGTTTGAGCCCTGAAGCCACTTGGTTGTAGCACATTGCACAGCCTTTACATTTGATCATTAAAGAAAATGACCTTTCACAGACACTGTTTTTTCCAGCATCTCCAGAGCTTGAATGAGAGCACCTACTGACTCTATACAGCAATGAAATTACACACACAAAACAAGTGCTTCTTTTTTAAGTCTGAAAATTATTAGGTTCCAGGACTCCTTACTCATCTGCTGATATTTATACCAATATTAACACTGTTTGAGAATATCACAGAAGAGTAATTGTCTGCTCACTGTTCAAATAACTTTAGACTTCCAGGTATACGATTTCTCCAAGTCCATCAAGAACAAGAAAAGCGTAAACATTTCAAAACATTTTTCCAGATTACTCCTGGCTCAATGTCAGAGATATAAAATATTTCTCTGAAGTTACTTTTGAGTACAAAATATAGTCCAGGGGTGGTTTGGAGACAGAGTAGTGAAGCTCAAAGCTCACTCAGGTAAGCAAGACAAGCAGGATGGGTGCAAAACTCAAGATTACAGATTTGACTAACATGCAACAGCTGAGAATAAAGTGAGAAAAAACTCATCCATATTCCAGTCTCCACTTCATACTTACACTGGATAGACAGGAGTAACTCATGGTAATCAACACATTAATAGAGCAAGATGCAGCTCCACAGACCTCAAAAGACAGAGGATAGCTTGGGTTAATATGTAAAAATGGACAGATAGAAATAGTTGGCGGGGGCGGGGGCGGGGCTAATTTGATTTTACTACTGAGATTGGAAATTGAAGTAGAACAAATGTTGGCTTCTTTCTAACTTCCATAGCAACACACTGACACTGAAGTTATGTGACTCGGAAGCTGTTTTCTTTAAATGCAGCCATATGGCTTTTAAACCCTTTTGGTTCAATGCCCAGACACAGAATAATTATTTCTTCATTTTATTTTCCTGATAGACTCCAAATAGTCAAACTTCATTATTTTACTTAAATTACTCAAGTTATCCCTTATGTTTCCTTTGGTTCCTATAAGTCAAGACCAAAAAGCTTTGCTTTTTACTTTAAATGTTAATAGAAATCCATAGAAAAATTAGGGATATATCTAGCTTCTTAAAGAGATTTCACATTTTCCAAATACCCAGTGTATGTAATTATATGGAGAACATATTTTATCCTTGCTTTTAATTTACTACATCATTGCCAAAGAATTAAAAACTCACGTTTCTCAAATTAAGGTTTCAGTTGTCATCAGCAGTTGCAGTACATATGCTCATAAGGCTACACTCCATCACAGCTGAGCACAATGTCTACCAAGACTGAAACACAGGCAGCTTTACTACATTGGGCCTGCTTAAATGTACTTAATATTCACAAGCTACATAGCAACCCAGCAGAACTACTTAAAACTAAAGCAAAATAGCATGACAGAAGTTTACAGCCCTTGTCCAAGTAAGGGTTATTGCCAGTTTTAGGAAGACATATCACATTCAAAGAGAACATAACATTTTGTCACATTACTAAAGTTTCGTTTTTCCAAGTTATATTTTGGTAATTATTAGAAAACAGAAGCATATAGAACTACATGACTGAAAGATCAGCTCACAGATGAAGACTACAATCTTCAATACCTCTCATCAGCTGGAAACTAAAAGTCAGTTCAAAACCATGGAAAGTATGTTTCATAACACAAGTGCCCTTGCACTGTCCACTTTGAACACAAATTCTTTTGGGTTACTGTTTCTGGATTTCTAATATTCCATTCTTTCCAATACCTTTCACCAGTATTTCATAAAAAAAAAAATCTGACATACCTCTTACATTTTAGTGCAATACCACAAAAATAACTCTCCAAATATATCTGCTTTTCCTAATCAAATACTACAGTCAAAATGAAAGTTTTTCTTAAAGAAAGAAAACAACCCTCTAGAAAACCAACTCACCTTTTTGCACAATGACAGTTACACAACAAAAAAGCTCCTCTGCATGTCCAGCGATCAGCTGCAAATGTTAATGACCCTGGCCCTAACAAAGTGTTCTGTAAGTTGCGAGGTTGGCTTTTAGTATCTGCAGAGGCAACAGTAAATTCTGCAGAAGTTTCCTGCAGAATTGCAGCACACAGTTTACATCCAGTTTCTACATCTACAACTGCACCAAGCAAAAGTAAACACCATTAGTATTCCAACAGCCAAAACCTACTACTTCTGCCCACACTGTACATGGAATAGACCTAGCACATGCTATATACACTAGCCAACATCATGCTTATAGTCATTGACCAGAGCTATATAGAGCAGGTAGCCTGTAGTTGGTGGAAGGAGAGCGTTTTCCCCACTTCAGAGAGTAAATTAAGGATACTGAAATCTCCACTCATCTGTAACACATTTCCAAAAGTTGGCCTGACATACCTCAAAAAGCAATGCCTATCCACTTCCCTTTAATTTTGATGCTTCAAAATTATCACTCACAGATTTACCCCTTCCCCAATTTGACACAACATGCAAGCATCTCTCATGCTAAATATACATTTAAAATATATGATAACCTGTTATTACCTCTCCTGCTACCAGCCTTTAGAGTCTTCGGATCAGAAACAAACAATAAAAATAAATAAAATTAAAAACCCAAAAAGCTGGATTTTTTTTTTCACCTGTCTGCATTCTTGCAGCTGTTATGATGCACCACCATCAGTGGGACTGGAACACAACATGGAAAAATTTTATAGCTCTGCACAAAAGCCTTTCTGAATAAAGCATATTCATTATAGAAATCACAGATAAGTAATGCAAAGTGTCCACATCTATAATCTCTTAACTAACTACTACTCCACACCTAAAGAGGAAACAACAGATAACAATGTGAGATTTAGGTCAAGACATACTCCAATCACTGAGCACAAGAAAACAGTTTCAAGCATCTGGAAAAATCCCACAAGGCATTGAGACATCATTTTCCAAAGTGCATTTGACTTTTCAAACAAAGTATTTCAGATTTGGATATTCTTATTTCTTGCCAGCAGTTCAAAAGTTCAGCACTTCATCACACATCCTTGTTTCTCCAACCAATGCTATGCAACATTGAGAAAATGGAAAACTGTAGTAAAAGATCTTTACTTACCTTGTCCATCAATCTGGTGGCTCCACAGCATCAGAATTACTGCTAATATCCAGTGGGTCCACTCAGTTACTCCACTGCTTCCTTGTCTTCTACCCATTGCATTACTGGATGCTGTACAAAGAAATATTATTAAATGGTTTTGTTGTAACTCTTAGGAAATATAATTTTGGCTGAAGGAAAACAAAACAATATTTCCACAAATTTCTTTATTACACATCTATTAATCTACTTTAATAAATGGTCACCAGTAAAAATGCTTTTTCATTCAGAACCTCCCAACTATGTTTGCTCAAGACTGGGACTTCATAGGCTACTATAAAACAGAAGTAAGTTGCTTTGAAAATGCTGGATTCATCTTTCATACAGAGGTTCTGTATTTCCAACCCCCCAGCTTCCAATCCAGCTGGGTTTAGGAGTTGTAGGTTTGGGTGGGGTTTGTTTTGGGTGGTTTGGGGTTTTTTTGGATTTTTTTTTGTTTGGTTGGTTTTGTTTGGTTTTTGTTGTTGTTGTTAACACACTATTGAGTTGTACTAGCAATTGAGTTTCATCGAGGTTTTGAAGTTCTTCCTCAATCAACTACATCGTCCAGTGCTCCCAGTTTCCTCATCACTGACATATGCAACAATTACCTATATATTGTTCCCCCACTCTTTTTTAGCATTATGACTCAGGTCTGCTTCTTCAGAAGATCTGTTTAATCAAATACAGAGTTGTCAGAACTGTACTAACTACCCATGCCTGGCTGGGAAATGTTAGAATGTAACTTCCAGCCTAAAGCATAAGCAAGTATTACAGAAATTGTTATATGAACAGTTAGATAATTTATCCAGCACATGGAAAAATCTTGCAACAATTCCTTAAGTAGTTTTAAAAATGATGTTACTGTAAAAACTTACTGTTTTCCATTATAAACAGTTATAAAATTCTTGCAAACAGCATTGTAGGAATTAAAAAAAAACTTAAAAAAAAAAAAAAGGAAAAATACTAACAGAAAGGAATGTTTACATATTGGCTAATAAAGTATACTTTTAATATTGCTATTGCATCAAGTTTCATTTTAAAAGGAACACTAAAAAAATAAACCCATGCAGATGGCACCCACAACAAATGCTTCAACTGGAAACTATACTCAGTCCTCAATTCTGATTATTTATAACCCAGTATTATTTATGCAATAAAAATGTAAGTAGAACTACACAGGCTGTCACGTAGCACAACACTACACTTGAATTTCTCCTCTTCCCACCTACCCCCATGTATGGGGTCGGGGAAGAAAGCAACAGAAATGACAAGATTTTACTTTCTCACTTGAATTGTCATGGGGATGGGGAGGTGTAATTTCTTCCTGTTAGCTGGGACACTCAGACTTTCACATTTTCATTTAATCAGCACTCCAACTACAGGCACAGATCACTAAGTATCCTCCTATAGACTTCATGCAGCTGTTCAGAATGAAAATTGGCATTTTGTTCAAAACAGGTTCTGGAAACTGAGAAGTTACTCTGTGCAGAAGGGCTAGCATTGCAGACACCTTGACTTTCTCATTAGGAGTTTGTTGTAGGCTCCCCTAGAAGAGTTGCAGCAAAACAGTGCCCTCCCCAGCTAGCACTCAATAGTTCATCCCCACTCAAGTAGGCATATGGAGGGAAGAGGTGAAGTGACACTACAGTGCTTTGTTTGTTTTGCCTTGCCTTTTTTTCAACTGTTTAACATGAGAGGAAAGGAGAAGCAAACAACTAAAAATGGTAGTCTCAGAGCAAAACTGTAGAACAATGAATATGTATAAGTGTCCTAAAAAATACATGGTTTTCCACAGCAAAGTAAGACAGTTTTGTAAATCAGTATCTTGCAAGAGAGATACTCTGTTTCATGAATATTCTTTCCCCAAACTAACAGACACATTTTTGATTCTCAGTGTAAGCAAACAGATGGTATTCAATTAGTTATTTACCTACTATCCTATTATTAATTAAAATATCCAAGAAGATTTTTGTTTTCACTTTATCTACAGAAAGCTAGAACTCCCTAAAAAGCTGGCATTTGTCACTACAACCCTGCTGTTTGCAATATGAATGTCACAACTAAGAAAGCATTAAGACTCCTTATCAGATGCTTCCTTGTGGGGTTCAAACTCTTAAGAAGCCGTTTTGGCTTGAACATTCATAATTAATAAACAGAGGAAGATGATGACTGACTTACTAGGAAGAAGCCACCATCCATAGCATTAAACACCATCCATAGCATTAAACACCATCCATAGCATTAAAATAGCATTAAAAACAAGAACAGTAGAAGAAAAAAATGTGAATTTGGATTTTGGATACAAGAGATATTTTCTGTATGTTGCAGTGACTATCCATGGAAGGAAGACAGAGGAAAGCAAAAGGGGACTGCAGAGAATGGGATGAGGCCGCACACTTCACAACACAGAAATGCAAAGAATAAGGAAACCCAAGCCTGATAGATGCCACTCTCATCAAGTCTCTTACGTTCTATGGGACAATTCATAAAGAGAAAGAAGCAAAGAAGAGCCACTGCCCCATCCGTAGCTGAAATTTCAAACTAGAGCTTCAATTTGTCAAGGAAAATTCATCAGGATACTGCCGCTATAGAAGCAAAAAACTGAGTCAGAAACCAAAAGATAAATCTCCTCTGAACCCTAAGCCTCACTTTCCACAGTACGTGCAGGGAAAAAAGATTATCTCAAGCAAACACATTTCTTAATTAAAGAACAAGTATTCTAAGAGAGAATACACTGTTGTAAAAAAGGTTAGTTGCCAAGTCTATGACAATCTTTATCATTTATGTTTACACTAATGTTTCTTCAGCCCTTCTAATACAGGAATAAAATGACCAAGGACAGAATCAAGTCATAAGTATACCAAATTGATAGGAACAGTAGATACAGCAGGTCAGGAGAAGTAGTGAAGAAGGTAAGTCTTCTCATTTCTCCTCTTTTTCCTTTGAGTTATCTTGTGGAAAAGGTGACAAAAAATTACATTTCAATAAAACCCCAGATTTTAAAAGCATACTTAACATTTTGTTGTTGCAAGGCTTATTGAAGGAAGGCCAAAAGATATGCCAATCACATCCTCCAAGAAGCAAAAATTTCATTAATCACTCTATCAAACTCTCCACAAAAAAAACTATTTTGTTTCCCCCACTCAAAAGCTGCTAAAAGAGAAGTATCAGAAAACGTACCAAAAAAACAAAGATATAAAATATTACCTATAAGCCTTTCTTCTCTCTCCTCCTTCTTCTAAATGAAGCATTCTCCATTAACTGGTAGAGAGACAAACAAGGTAACCCTCATATCCTTTATGGTTTCTCTCACCAGGGCTCAACTGAATTAACAAGTACCTCAACATAACTTAAGGCAGCTGTGCTCACACATTTCCTGCATAAGAAAGTACAGAGAAAAGATCAATCATCACCACTATTTACTCCTTTTTTTTTTTAATCTAAACTTAAGCAGATAACAATACTCTACCTGAAAAATAACTACAATAACTACATTTGCCAGCTTCACAGACAAGAGAAAATTGGCAAGGGGACCTTCTTCCCCTTTGTTGACAATTAGCTGTAACTAATTTAGAGTGAACCAGGTGCAGTCACTTGCCAGGAAATCAGCTAACATGGATAAATCTATCCTATAAAGGACTGTAACAAAGTTTGAAGTTTGTTTTAGATGCAATTTTTGCTGAAGTAGCGTTGGCACAAAAAGCTAGGAGGCTTTCAGTTGCATTACTAGAGACTTGTTGCTATCTCAGTGGCTTGATCCATTAAAATCCATAATCTTCACAAAATTTGATTTGGAGGTGGCAGTAATTTACATCTATTTTGCTTTCCCTCTATTACTGCTTGTATTGTTTCATACGCTTTTGTCTGTTCTGAGTGTCTGAGTATATCAACTATGTAGAACTAAATACTCTTTTAATATAATTAATTTATAAATTTCTTTACACAGTTACATTTTTTGTAAAACAATATTTAGTCTATGCAAGCATAGACTTGGTAAACAACAATCAAAAATATGCCAGTTCTCTGGTAAATTATGGGAATGCCATTATTGCCTCATAAAAGTGAAAGCTGCAGATTAAACATAGAGTTACGTGACTAAATTCTATTTCAAGTATAGTTTTCCTCTCCTTACAGCACTTATATATATGGTATAGATAGCAGAAAGGGATAAGTGGCTTCCCAGGCCATTGTTAATACAGACAGCCTCCTGTATACACATTTCACTTGTGCATTGAATAAATATCCACTTATTTATTAAAATAAATGACATAATCATTGCATCTTGTTGCTACCACTCTGTGGCTGATGCTGCAGTCTATAGCTTATGTGGTTATAAATACTTCTTTTTAACCGTCATTATGTTGAAACTTGTATTTCGCCCTACTAGAATTAATAGCAAATATATACCTAAAAAACAAAGCTTATATGATACTCAGAATATTCTTTAAGGTAAGACATTAAATTGCTTTCATCAAATAGATTTGAAAATTATAGAAGAACAACCTCCCCCCCAATTAATTAATTTCTCAGTGGTGGTCATTAAAGAGTTGACAGGTTGTGTCCCATTAGCTGAATCTCTCTGAAATGGAAGACCAATACAAGAGTTTTAGCAGGTATGTGAAATGCTTGGAGTTATATAGCCACACACAAAAAAAATAATATTAAAAAAGACAACAAAACAGTAAACCCACAAAAATATGCTCAAAGGACTTTGAATGCTATAATCACTGGAGATCAGTGATGCCTAAGGAAATGCCAAGGACAGAGTAAAACTTTTGCTAATACAGATTGTAAAATCTAAACCAGATGTATTTTATTGGATGAGAATCTTTGTGCCTGAAGCCAGATTCTGATCTTTCTCACACACACAAAAACTGATGGTACAAGCAGGCCTGTTTATATCCACGTAACTGAAATCAGAACCTGCTCTGATGCATTTAAAATAATTGAATTTATCATTGATGTCTTACTTTGCCTGTTACAAAGACTGTATTTTTTAACCTCATTTCTGTTAGTGCATTACCAAAGACATTATAAATGCAAGATCCCTTTGAGGGCCATCTGTGGAACCAGATATCATCCAATGAGGACCTCTCTGCAGTATCAGTATTGTTTACCCAGTATAATGAACAGTAATGATAAGATTTTTCCTATTTAAACTCAGAAGAAATACAAAAGCAGTGTAACAATACCCATACCACACCAGAAATTTTCAGTGCTGCTATCAGTTGGCAAGAGCACTCCTGGTCCTCACTTCTAGCTGGTAGTTATTGTCCTTGTGCACAGAAGGCAAGAAGTCATGAACTTCCACCTGAGATCTCTAAGAGCCCATCTGATAGAAAACAGAACTGATAACCTTATGTATCTGTCACTTTGGAGACAGCTGTGACTCAAGTTATAAATAATTCTCCCTGTACTTGGGGTATTGGCAAGGCCACATCTTGAATACTGTGTTCAGTTTTGGGCTACTCACTACAAGAAGGACATGGAGTTGCTGGAGCATGTCCAGAGGAGGGCGATGAAGCTGGTGAATGGTCTGGAGCATAATTCTTACAAGGAGCAGCTAAGGGAACTAGGGTTGTTTAGCCTGGAGAAGAGGAGGCTGAGGGGAGACTTTGTAACTCACTACAGCTACCTGAAAGATGGGTGCTGGTCTCTTCTCCCAAGTAACAAGTGATAGGACAAGAGGAAATGGTCTCAAGTTGTGCCAGGGGAGATTTAGATTGGGTATTAGAAAAAATTTCTTTACTGAAAGAGTGGTCAAGGATTGAAGCAGACTGCCCAGGGAAGTGATGGAGTCTCCAGCCCTGGAGGTGTTAAAAAAGTATGTAGATGTGGCAGTTTGGTACATGGATTAGTAGGCATGGTGGTGTTGAGCTGCCAGTTGGACTGGATGATCTTAGAGGTCTTTTCCAACCTAATGATTCTATGATTCTGTTCTGTGATTCTAAAAAAGATTCACAAGACACCTACCTCACAGGGATACCTTCTGCATCATGCTACAGCACGAGACGGAAAGTTACCTTCCTCTCTTTCTGCAAAAGTGAACTTGGCGTACATGAGACATCAGAACATGCAAAATCTTTCTCCAGCTTCAAAACATAACAGATTTATGAAGAGGAAGAGATACTTAGTTTTGAAGAGACTTGGAAGGCTGGAGGAAATTTTCTCACCAACACTAGGTTCCTAGTTTAGGAGCACCAAAATTAAGCGCCAGCTGGGATTTGCTGCAGCGTAGATCACGTGTCCTTCACTGGCTTCTAGAGGAGGTCAGAGTGCTTGTCCCCTGGTGAATTCATTCACTGCTAGAACAGACCTTCTTGTGACATTAGGACACGTGCCTCTGCTTGTAAGGATTATTTCTTCAGCTAAGCACATCCACCAGAAACTTATGTGGTGTAATTCTGAACTTCTAAAACTTATTTAGTAAAAGCGATTCAGAGCATCAGTTTGTAATTAATGATTATTCAGTAACATACTAAATCAGTAATTCACTAACTTATAATCAAATCTTCTTTCAGAATCTTTCAAAGTTTAAGTAATTATTGATTCTCCCATACTCTGATTAAGATTTAAAGTGAAAGATGTAAGAGTTGTAATACTTTTAAAATTGATTTTTTTTAGCATCAGATTAATGTTATAAAGAAAACAGCACGTGTAGTGTTAAGAGAAATAAAAATTGCCTACAGGCATACTGTAAATGTGAATTAATGGTACATGAATGAAGGCAAATATACTTTAACCTAGGTATTTAGCCTTTAGAAAGATAATTTCTTCAGTTCTTTTGTGTGCTGAAATTTAGTCATTTCAATTTTACAAAACATTACAGACCTTCATGGCAATTTCATTAAGACTGAAATGATGGGGTTTAATTTTCTAAAACAAAACATATTTTACAATAAAAAGTTTAATTATTGGACAACTTTAGCTTTTTAGGTTTTTCTTACAGTTGTTCAGATGATAGTATCTGATACAGATTGTACTGTATCACCAAAGGGAGCAGAAGATAGTTGTGGAAACTATAACAAGCCATTGAAAGCAGTTCTGTCAGCACCCACCACTCAAAAATATACTCTTACTTCATAAACAATCAAATAAAAAACAATATTTTGGTTTTGTCCTATGTTGTTGCTGTCTTCATGGTTCACCATTTCAGTCCTTTCACAAAACAGCAGCAAAGTTCAGTCATAGAAGCCAAGATTCCTAGGCAAGGCATTTATCTTTAGAGCAGTGCTTTAGAAAAAAAATACAAAATATCGAAAATCTCATAAAGAAACAAAAAGAAACCTATTAAATCAGGTATGTTCTTTTTTGCAAGAAAATGAAATGCAGCATGGCAAAATGTGAGCATCTAACTTTGTTTCCTTTCTTTTTTTCCCAGACAAAAAAAAAAACCTTTCAAACATACGTATATAATACATTATAAAATATCAACAGGCTTTGGATACGTTTGAACACAATACTTGCAGAAGTCTTGCTTGCAACCCCATTTACTCATAATCCTCAGTTTCCACATTCAAAACACTTCCCTACATACTGTCTCTGCAGGTTATGATTAGAGCACAACACATGAATGATCTCACTCGGGGAAAATCTGTGGTCTGCAGTGCTCTGTCTCACTAGACTTGTGTTTAAGGGATGGATGGTTGATGCTCGTGTGCAGACTGGGTCACAAAAACGAGAAGGAGCTGTGTTATCATGGTCATGGCATCAAAACAATCTTTCGAAGGCTTCAGGCACAAGAAATAAGCAGCTCTTAGGTCTTCCAGCAAGACTCTGGAACCTGACTTTCCAGGGACAGGGCCAGAAAGTAAGTGTCACAGTACCACCAGTGCATAAGGCAAGCCACCTTCTTAGTACACATTCCACATATATACCACTTCATGTAACTTACTCTAGGGCTAAATATACCAGACAGTTTAGAAAAGAGTAGGTCTTCCTACCGCAGTCAGCAGCACCTGGTACAGTTTGTACTGCCTGGCACACGAGATGAGGACTCCAAAGTCACATAGCCCTCCCCATTCTGCACTGGGTTACACCTAGCCCTGCTCTCTGCCTACTAAAACCAGGAATACAGGTATCATTACCCATTACCAGCCAACAACATCCAGAATTGGGTAATACTATTTATCAGCAAGTACTTGAAATGCTGTAAATTTACACCTAAGCCCATCTAGTTTGTGAGATTACACAAACATTTCTCATTAGTTGTTAACATGCCCCCCCACCATAATAAATTGGATCCAGTTTACTCCAAGTGTTGTAAGCTTTGCTGAACCTGGACAGTGCATGACTTTTGTAAAAATCCTAAAAGAAGCAGAATATTATCCTCATTCATTGACAGAGCAACAAAGTTGGTGAGGGGGCTGGAGAACAAGTCTGGTGAGGAGTGGCTGAGAAAGCTGGGGTTGCTTAGCCTAGAGAAGAGAAGGCTAAGGGGAGACCTTATTGCTCTCTACAACTACCTGAAAGGAGGTTGTAGAGAGGGGGGAGCTGGCCTCTTCTCCCAAGTGACAGGGGACAGGATGAAAGGGAATGGCCTTAAGCTCCACCAGGGAAGGTTCAGGCTGGACATTAGGAAAACTTTTTCATGGGAAGTGTCATTGGGCACTGGAACAGGCTGCCCAGGGAGGTGGTTGAGTCACTGTCCCTGGAGGCATTTAAAAGACGGGTAGAAGAGGTGCTGAGGGGCATGGTTTAGTGGCTGATAGGAATGGTTGGACTCAATGATTTTGTGGGTCTTTTCCAATCTAGTGATTCTGTGATTCTTCCTGATTCATGAAACAGAACAAAGCCAAAGAGTAAATACAACTGTGACCAATAAACATGTTTCCTAATTATAATCATTCATACAATCTTCTTTTGCATTAACAGATCAAAATCAATATAATTGACTTTTGTTCCATAAAACCATTTGTTCTGGTTTTCTTTGATATCTCATACACTGAGAAGTAAACTTACAATGCATTAAGAAATTTCAGGTAACTGGCTCTGTCAATACAACATGAAGGATGAGGGAAAAGCAAGCAATATATTTTTCACAAAGTATTGGATCCCATGAGCAAGTTAATGATGTCTGCAAGGAAGAAAATGTGAGGACCAAAAGTTTTCAAGTTGCTGAGTGATAATAATGGTGCCATATATTGTGCATCCATCACACTGAAGTGCTTGACACATATTTTGGCCTGTTTTCATGCATTTTCTTTATGATGATTAATAGTGGCATTGTACCCTCTGAAATAGCAGCACATCACACAGAGAAAGGTGTACTAAATTAAATTCAGAGATTACAACTTTGATCTTAGACACACATAGAAAAAATACTGAAAGGTTAGGGAAAAAGAAAACTGTGAGAAATACTCATTTCTAAGATGAAAGTCCACAACAAAAAAGCAAAGATAAAGGAGTGGGAACAAGATGCACTGCTTAAACATAAGCGCCTTTCTAAAGCATCCACTCTTCTGATTTCCATACTCTACATTTACATTAGAAAGTGGTGAGATTTAAGATGCATTTTCTTTTCTTACACTTTGAAGGAGAAAAGGGGGCACCACACTAGGTAAGATAACTATATTTCTGCAAAAGGAAGGAATAAGAAGTGGTGTATATCACTTGCCCACCTCTCACGTCCTGGAGATGCTACTGTGGTCTGGTTAGTCTCCAATACAAATCAGAAGTAGACAAAGACTGGTGTAATTTAGCTTTATTTCCCCCTGGGAAACAAATGCTTTGGTTAAAGCATCTCTTCACTTTAAGTGCAGAGAGGAAAAAAAGCTAGAATAAAGAAACTCCACTGGTACCTTTTTGTCTGCTGAGACTGGAAGTGGGACTTCCAAAACCCCTAAGGTGACCAAAATAATGTAAAGACCTTTCAGTGCAAGTGTGCTTATGCCAACATATTTTAGCCTGCTGCCTAGGAGGGTGAAGGCAGTTGTTATGGTTCAGCTAACAAGATCCAACCCTAACTTCATCTCTTCAGAGGTAGAATTTAGCACAAGAATCTTCAGAGTGCATCCTTTTCTCCAGCTCAGCAAGAAAAAAATAAAGGAAAAAAATTCCTACTCCCATCAGAAGAAAGGGTTTAACAACTATCTCCATGAGTGTCATAGTATATATTTAATGACTGGAAACCACTCTGAAATATCTGGATGTCTCATACACAAATGAGAATGGTAAATCGCTGCTAGGACTTGCTTAGGAAACTATGTAGCCCTGTGCACTCCTGGGAACATAGAAGCAGGACTGTTACAGTCTCCCCAGCACAGGAGCATGGCTGCAGAAATCAATTATACAGTCTCTTTCAGCAGTCAAAAGACTTGCAATACTTAATGGAGAGATTCCAAGGGAGGCCTGGTGGCAGTCTGATTTGTGAAGCATCTCAGGTGCATAGAAGCAGGACAGTAAATCTGAGTAAGTTCATCAAAGACTACTACCTTTCTTAACAACCAACATATGAATAAATATATGCCAGTTGTGCTATTTGACATACACAGGGTTTCCAAATTTGTCCGAGAGCAAGTTTAGTCCCTACTGGCTTCTTTTTTTGTACAGTTACAAATGTACATAATAATATCGTACATTACTGTTTAGAAAAACTGAATTATCTGGAAGTTGATCTATTGAATAAATGTCACTGAGGCATCACATAGGATTGTTGAGAGATCTAATGATTTAATAAATTACTAAACCACAGTGTTTTTTATAGACTACATATTTTTACATCACTACTACTATCAAGGAACATTGGCATAGTTATTCTTGTAAATGCCCTCTGCCTAACATAAAATAACATTTCTGGACTTGAAAAAATATTCCAGAGCAGAATAGCTCTGCAGAATGGGAAAGGTAAAAAAAAAAATCACCTAGTTTTCTGAGTTGGACTACCAACAGAGATAGGAACAGTGGTTAGTTTTTTTCCTGTTAATTATGTAGAATCCAAGTAGCCAGAAACCCCAGGGGAATGAGATAGTTATGTTCCACCCATAACACTAATCATACCTTCATACACTCAGAGACTGCATAATTTACCAAAAACCGTTCTGAGAGTAGTCAAGCAGTTTTTAATATTTATTGAAATGACACTTATCTCTTAAATGATCTCTCCAGAGTCTATCTGTTTGGCCTTCTATAAGACAAAATGCACAACAGCTAGTAAATTTTAAAATCCTCAATAATATTTTTAAATATCTTTCCAATGCATAATTCTACCTAGTGATTTAAAAGAACTGATTCACCAGGGCTAGAAACACCTAACTTTGATGGCAGACACTTGCTGTCTGTGAGCTGAACCAGGCTTTATTCTGATCAAGCTTCCTAAGAACACTCTTTTATCCATTATTTTATATCAATGGTTCTAGGATCTAGCTAGTGTATTTCTGTGACAGAAATTTCTTATTTATGGGATGAACAAGTAAGGAAATTCTTCCGTAGCCATTGGTTTGGATTTCTTGCTGTGGGGCATTTGTCTCATGTCTAAAAGAGAAACTTCAGCATTCTTGGATGCCTTGGGTTTTAGAAGCTGTCATAACAAATAAAACAGCTACTTTCCTCGTCATGTTTTAAAACAGATAAGAAAGGGAAAAAACATTGCCTAGTCTACTCAGAATGTAATGTTATATTTTTCCCCATAATCAAGAGCATGCTACTTTCCAGAGGCCCAGCCACAATTCCCAGTCAAACCCCATGAAGTTGTGAGGTGCCAAGAAGAGCTGATGAAGAAATTCTGTTGATTGAGAAGCAGACCAGCAGGTAAAAGAAAAATCAATGCCTGAGCATCAGTACATTGTAATAAAAGCAATATCTCGTTCTGACATTTTGACTGAGTTTATTTTGGACAAAGACTAGCATTATTTTTCCCTGTTCACCTAAGTTTATCCCCTGATGTCAAGTTAGTCTTTTCCATGTTGTCCAATATGGGTGCCTTCTGCCTCGGCTCCAATTGTAGCCACACTGCTCGTCTCTTTCTTTTGTAACAGCTATTACTATTCTCTTTTCTGTAAAGTACTTTCCTCTCACTCACAGTAAACCAGATACGCATTAGCAGGATATCACAGACTAATTAAATATTGTGACTGTGATACTCAGATAAACAGGTATCCAGGCTCCAGGGTTTCCCCCCCAGCTCCTCCTCCCAATGATGCAGATTGTTTTCTCCTTCTCAAAAAAATATTTCATCAGAAGAGACTTCGCAAGTAGTCATTTGTTGTTCCTTATAATCCCTAGCTGACCCTGTAACAGATTCTCCACCTTCAAAGTTTAAAGGCAAACCCCTTGAGCTGAAGGTATTCCTATGTTTTTTCAATCAGCTGAACCATGGATAAAAATTTAATCTGATGCCAATTCCCCACATTCATTAAGATAAGTTATTCCACAGAAAAACCTACATATTCCAAGGGAATTGATGTCAGATAAACTGTTTCTCCACTGCTCAGATAACTGACAAAATTAAAACACCAGCTTTAAACATTCTTTAAACAGATGACTAGGCTTCCAGTTTTGTAGGCATGTCAGGCAATTTCAATTGGTACTTGTGAAAAAACCTGATGACTTCTTGCAGTTGGGAAACTTAATTTAGCATAAACAAGGAGTCAGTGAAGGACAAAGGAAGGTAATAGCATCCACCTAGCACCTGAACCTGCACAAAAATTTACATCCAAAACATTAATCCTACTGAAGTTTAGTAAAAACAAGTTAAGAAATGGCTTTCATCCATAAAGCCATTTGTTTTCCTTTTCATTTCTCTATGACTGGATACAGGACTGGGTAGGGGTTTGGGTTTTTTTCAGATTTCATCTGGTGTTTGTTTATAACCTGCTTCATCTAGGAATTTTGGAATAAAGGAATCCTCAGTATAAACGTTTTTCTCTGCTGATTTCAAGAGCTCTACTGATGTCAGCACAGGCTTTTTCATTCATTCAGAAGCCAAGAGGAAAACACGCAACTGAAATTCATAACCAGTCAAAGAAACTGCACACTGCAAGTAACCTATTAAGAGCTTGAGCAACACAGATCAGATTGCAGTCCTCTGCACACAGGTAAAGGTCATTTAAGAGAGAAAATCCACACATTTACATTCAATTCCTACATATTAACTAAGAAGAAGCCTGTACCTCTGTTGCTTTGAGTTTTCTGCAATTGCACACAAGTTATTAACATGGACAGACAGCTGAAAGTACACTGTTACTGTTAATTGTATCAATAGTCTTACGAAAATTCCACGTCTATGTTAATCATTCTAATTTATCTGACTCACACTGTTGATGGAGTCTTGGATAGGTAAATGCAGGTTAAACATCTCTTATTTGTATCAGATTTAAACTGCAGTCAAGTATACCTACTTCTTGCCACCTAGCATGAAACACAAGACAAGTGAATTAATCCTTTCAATAAAATCACCTTTGTATTCCTGGCTTATGCTTTGTGTAAAATCCCAGAGTGACCACTTCTGCACTTTCTGTGTCTGGTTGTATAAAAATACCAGAGAAATACTGGAACATGTACCAACTGCAAAGAACTACCTGAAATGTGATACCTAATATGTAAATCCAAAATTAATTTACATCATCAATTTCCCTTAACACTTGGAATAAAGTAACATTGATTTTGAACAGGTATTTTCTGCAAGTATTTTGATTCATTAAGTGCATATGCCTTATGTTAAGTTCTAAATAAGTGACCCAGCATCAACAACTTTAAATAACAAGTCATATCTTTGGCTAGCAGGATAGTTATTTCCCTTGATTTACAGCTGGTACCCTGGCCATTCCTGACCCAAGGGTTTTTTGTTATGCAATATAAGTAGAGGCTATTTTTCCAAATCGAAAGGCCTATTTAAGGACCTATCTTGTATATTAATGTTCCTTCTTGACCATAAATTATTTTTCTGTACACATATGTATACACTGGACGTATTTCCTCTAATCCAAAATTTTGAAAGCTGCAAAAGAAAGGCCTCCTGCTGTGTTGGTTGCAGAAAGCCTAAATTGATAAGGTTGGGTTTTCTTCAGCAAAACATACCTCTACTGAAGTGCCATCAAACTCATTTGCATTTGTTTTACTTCTCCCAGTGCTAATTACAGCTCTTTGAATAGCCTAACTTTTTCTTACTATAACATCAACAAAATTGAATATATTATGCTAGTTCCAAATTAATAAAGGAAGTCTGCAATTTCCAGTTTACATACCAGACTCTAATACATTTTATGAGACAAACCACTTTGTATATTACAATCCATAATTTGAAATAAAAGACTTTCAGCATTTTTACGCATTAAGCTGTCAGTAAAAGAGGATAGACAAGCAAAATTCATACGCCTTTTCTTCACACCAGCACTTCACAGATCCCTCCCGTAGCTTTGGCATTAAGATCTCGAGGGATGCCCCGAACAAGTTTTCCTGGAAGCAACGCGTTGTCTTGCACCAGGTGTTACCCGCACCACCCGGGGACGAACGTCGCTCCTGGGATCCTCCTCTCCCTCCCGGCTTCCCCACCTGCAGCCCCGGCCAAACTTCGGGAAGTTACCTGTCGGGAGGCGCCCTTTGAGGGAGCACCCGGCACCGTCAGCGCCCGGGAAGTCACGGAGGTAGGAGGAGGAGGAGGAGGGGGAGGAGGAGGAGGGGGAGGAGGAAGAGGAGGATGCTCTACCGGCCCGCCCAGCCCCCTGCTCTCTCGCTCTCTCGCTCGCAGCCTGCGCCCCACTACACCGTTTTTTCCCTTCTCCCCCCGGCTCTTACCTGGACGGCGGGACTGGGGCACAGGGAGCCCCGAAACGCGTTCCCAGGGGATGCCAGAGGCGTGCCCCGAGTTTGTCGGGGAAGGGCTGCTGGCAGATCTCGCTGGAATTAAAGCCTCCTCGGCGGCACGGTCGGTAGTTTGCACAGTCTAGGCAGAAGGAAAAAAAAAAGGGGGGTGGGGGGGGCGGGGTGAAGAGCGAGAGGAAGGCACCGTTCCTACCGGCTCGTGGCGGTGCAATTATCGCAGCTGAAGGGAGGAGTTAGTTTAATCACCGCCGCTCTCCCAGGGAACGCACCGGCAGGGATGGGAAAGTTGCGGTTCAGCACCGCGGACAGCGGCCCGACCGCCGCCTCCTATTCTACGAGGCGGCGGTCGGGCCGCTGTCCGCGGTGCTGAACCGTGCTGCCCGGCAAATTAGCGCCATGGTTAATTGTCATCACGCATAGAAGTTTGCCTGTGGGTCCTCCTGGGAATTAGCCAAGTGGCTTCTGTCACCAGCTGAAAACAAGCATCAGGTCATGGTTGTCTGCAGAACCACAGTTCTCATTAGTGTTATTAATCGTATTCTGATGCTGAGGAGACTGGGACAGACAGATTAAGAAATAATCAAGATAACTTACACAAGGCCAGATCCCTACATGACTCCAGATCTATGTGTAGCTAACCTGTGGAATCACCTTCCTTCTCAGATCTCTTCTTTCCCTTCTCTTTGTTCCTTTCCTGTAAGTGTAGCGCCTCAACCACACTACAAGCAGTAGCTTGGCCATCAACTCTGGGAGCTTTCATAGACTCCATTCAAACACTGAAATACGATTTGAGGTCCTCCAAATTCAGAATGTTGCTATTGTAACACCCCAAAACAAAGAAGTATGAGTTTGTGAGGAACAATCAATAAGGAGCATGAGGATGGAACCAGATCTTTTACTTGCACAAAGACGAATGTTAAGCAAGTAGGATAAGAATTCACATTTTAGGGTCAATCAAGCAGAAGGAAGAGAATTCACCTTTTTTAAATCTCAGCAAACAATATTTTCTGGAAATTAAATAGTTCTTACTATCTTCAGAGTCCATGAAATATTGAATGAGCATTTCAGGACAACAAACTAGCTTTTTTTAGTGTTGTAGAATAAGCATTGTTACCAGTGTGTAGATAAGTTATTCCAGGAAAAAAAATATTACCTGGGGAAAAAAAATGATATATTACAGAGAGAAAGGAAATGTCATTACTACTGGTTCTTCTAAAGGTAAATAAACAGAACCCATTTCTTGCTGGTTATTGGAAATAGTTTAGGGACTAAAAAAAAAATAAAGGCAGGCTGGGGGAAACTTCGTCAGTGATCAAGACAGACAAGAGGAAGTTAAGGTGAATCTTAAACCAGTGCTCTGTGACTCTACAGTTCATCAAAATGTATGTGATCTATTTATGTGCATGCCTTTTCTAAATGCATGTATGACATGAGAATACAAATTACAGCTGTGGAAATGGAAGGGTGTATGGAAGGCTGAATGGATAGAAATCATATGGAAAAAAACCCTCACATTTCTAAATAACTACTAAACTGTAATAGCTCACATGCTTTCTGCCTAATCTTAAAGTAAAGAGACTATGAGAATTCAAAGGCTGTCTGATCCTTTTTATTATATACACAATCATACATATTATATATTTTTAATTACTTTTATTATGTATGCAATTCCTCACAGCCTTCCCAGGATTTTTACTGCTTGAAGTATACTCTAAAATGTCCTTTTTTTTTTCTGCTGAGCTTCTTCTGTTAGCTAAGGAATTCTTTATACATATATATGTATATGTACACACACACTTATACACATATGACAAAACCTAATGCCAGGCATTTACAACTTTTTGCAAAGTGGAGAAAAGCCCAGGGAAAGACAGACTTTGAAATCTCAGAATATGAGATGTAGACAGTAACATAAGCTTAGAAAAAGGTTTTCAGAGAGTAACACACTTAAAATCACATCGTGCGAGTTTTCCCAACAACAGCCTGAAAGCAGGTGTGCCAATTAGGCTCATCACAGATTGTGCAGTGAAGACACAGGCCTCTCTAGTGAAAGTGTCTTGGAGCATATCCAGTACTGGTACATGACTATGGATATAATCATGTCAAAATTCAGGCTGCCATGGCTTCAGACTCATAAGTCACCTTGCTATACAGATGGTTTGAGAGATGAAGCATTGAAGAAGAAAGCTAAAATGCTAGTGGCAGAAGTCATGAACTGAATGTGACCAACTGCACGAAGCAATGTATGACATATCCTGCTGTGGCAAAGAAGAGTTTTGTTGCATTCTTGTTCTAACCACGAATTCCCAGTCAGAAAGCTCATTTAGGGTAGTGACCATTTTGGTATGCCCTTATTACAGGAAAACAAAAAACATCCTTATGGTTAACATTTGGCATTACGGGTAAGATTGTTGCATTATGACATGAGTTCTTGGCATCTATGGTCTCAGTACAGTTTCTACAGGAAAAATTTAAAAAACAGCAAAGCAGTTATATTCAGAATAGAGATCAGCTTAGATCAGAATTAAAATCAATAGATGAACTGCATATTATTTTTATGACAAAAGACCTTTCTTGGTTTCCTCTGTTTAATTTATAGGGCATATAGTGTCCTCTTAGATTAAATAGTGGATGAATATGGAACAGCAACAGTAAAAATCTTCCCATTATTGAAGAGCTTATAGTCTAGTAAGGTAAAAGTCCTGGTAAGAATAGTGTTCTTACTGCGTGGGCAGCATAAGTTTTATGTGTTCTTAATTATTCATTTCTTTGCTTCTAAGTGCTTTGATTTAAAAATGATGTGATGTGTATGTGCAGTGCTGATACGCAGATAACTTAATTGTTTTTGGTAATATAACAAGGCATATGATGTAATGTCAATAGACTGCACCTTGTGTGCATTACAGAGCTTTTCCATGTGGATGCTTATCCTCTGCTGACAAAGCTAATGGTTCCTAATATGTGTAAAGGGTAAGAAAGAAACTGCTATGACAGACACTTAATAAATGGTAAAACAGATTGGTGGGAGAGCCAAGAACCAAACTCAAAATCAAGTCTTGGCTTTGAACTGTTTTTGGAACGATATAAGCAGATGCAAAAGATTTGAATGCAAATAAAACCAGAAAAAAAAGAAAAAGCTGAGGGAGAAAGATACCAAAGTAATGCAGCTATTTGTCTATGAATACAAACTTATCATCCTCCCTCCTAAAAATATGCTGCAAGCAATATCAGCCTTATGGTATCCTCCCAGTAGTAATCTAGACAAAAAAAAATATTAAGTTGGTCTAGGCCACAACGAATTTCATTGTCTAGGTGTTTTAGGAAAGGCGTACAAAGTATCTAATTAAAATATAAACATCCAAGTGGGTATTCATGCCTTCTAAATAATGTCATCTGAATTACTGCCCAGAAAAAACTTCTCTGCATCAACCACACAGAAAACCTACATTTCTAATCATATCACCTAAACAGTGTTAAGTAGATGGCTTGCATGCTCCTCTCCTCATACCCTTCCCCCCACCCCATTCCATTTGTGCAGAAACAAAACAGAACCGGAAATACATAAAATGGAGAGGAAGGGAAATAAAATACAATCTTAACAATTACTATGATCGTGGCCTAGCCACTCAGGATCAGTAGTATTTATTGATCACATCTCAGAGGATAAGAATCTAAACATGATCAGTATCAACAGCTGGCTGTTTAGTGCAAAGAGGAAATGCTCACCTTCATGCAACAATTTTGTGCTATGTAACCTTTTCAAACACACAGTCAATTCAAGAACATTCTGGCAAGAGGCATCCTAGTTCTGCTATAGGATGTATCTTTATGGACAGGTTTGGTGGGTTTTTTGTTTAATTTGGTTGTTTGTTTGGGTTTTTAGAAGATATTAATAATACAGGTAGGCAGCAAAAAGAGCAGGAAAACACCTTCTGTAGTCAGTATAGGAAGATCAGATAGAGTAATTGTCTTTCTTCTCAATTAGCTAATGCAAATCTATCTGTATACACTTCATAAAGCCTGAACTTCATGTATGAATATTTGGCACATTGAAATGAATTGGTAGTTTGGCAGTGATTTCAGCAGGATTGGAATTTTATTAAAGAATTTTTAGTAGGCATGAGGTGGGATTGTGTCAACAGAATGAGAGTAGGATGGAGAATAGGCCATATATGTAACAACAACTCTAATTAAACCCATAAAGAAATATATGCAAATCACCACCATCGCTGCTGTGATTCACATTTTCTTTTTAGAAGTACATCTACTAACCCCTTCCTCCCAGTTAGCCTCAGCTTAAAAGTCAGGTTTACTTTCTACTTCTCCAAAGTCAGTGCTGATTTTGAAGGGTATCTGACATGTCTGATGGGAAACTGATGGGACAAGTAAGAGCAAACCCATCATTGTATTATTAGTCACATCAGTACAAAATAAAGTATTGGATTACCAGGATAAACTAAGAGGTCATTTACCTTTTTCCAATTACTCATCTTAACAATTAAGACTTTGAATGACAACTTGAGTTCAGTTGTGTCAAAAGCAGTTATATTGCTACTAACAGTACTGCCTAATTACAAATAGAATCACTCTTTTGAGCGAAAATTAACTCCTGGAATCCTTATAGTGCAGAAGGTTAAGCACTTTGATTACATAGTACCTAGACTTTCACCCAGAATCTCAGTTTCATAATGCTAGACCAGTTTCTAATTGATTTTATATCACCATGGATTATTTCAACAATGTAAGACTTCTTCCAACTGAGTTATGGGGTGGAGGGAGGAACCTCTATCACAAAGATACAGAAGCATCCATCGAAGGTGCATTTAGAGCAAACAGACAATGCACCTTTTTTTCAAAGTTGTAATTATATTCAAGAGAATGACATTTAGCATCCATTGACTGTAGATTATTGAAATATTCTGTGACCTTGGCCCCACTTCCAAACAGAGAACAAAACCACAAATAAAACTTTAGGAAATAAAGAAGCAAAATTTTGGTATAAATTACATTATTTTAAAAACGTTCAATAGTAAGATAATTATCTTAATTACTCTCACATTTTGGAATCAGTGCTTAATGAAAAACCACATATTGAATAACCACATAATCTACAAAGGGACAGAGTTCAAATACATGAAATATAAAGTTCAAATAAGTGTTCAAATAAGAGTTCAAATAAGTGAATCTCTGCATACTTACTAGACTAGCAAAACTGTTTTGGTAAGAGCATGGTTTTCTTGCCAAAATATTTGCACCAGTATACTGCTTGTCTTGTATAAGCCTAAATAATACACATGCAACATATTATAGGTTATTTCATTACTGTGGTGATACAGCTGCAGTGACATTGGATGGGCATTTTCCACCCTACTGTATCCTGGCATTTAAAGCAGTAAGCTTAAGTTTAGCAGTAATGGGGTTTTTATTCATGTAGCCACTTCTTGAAATGCAAAATCAGAATCTAAAAGAAAACATTTTTATCTTCTTTTACTTCAGGAGGGGCAGGAAAGGGTAGAAGTTGAAAGCCAGCCCCCAGAATTCCAGTTTATTTATGAGTTATTTATTTACAGTTTGAGTCTGTTCACTGATCTTAGCTGTTAAGTAAAGGAGTAGGAAGAGAGGAGAAAGAAAGAACAGAAGCTCTTTGCCTGACAGCAGTTGTTAGAGCAGCACTCCTGATTATCGTAATGGGTTCACTTGTCAAATGCCTTTCATACCAAAAGCAAGGCTATTAAATGTAAAGTTGAGACTGGATTTTTTTTATCCTCATGAAAAAGCACTCTCCACATCACCCTCCCACAGATAAGCATTAAAAGTATTTTGCTGCTTGAGGGAATCCTATTTCCAGGGTGATGCCACAGCATCTACCTATCTTTTGTTGCTTCTGAAACCTTTGTTCATAGCAGAATCACAGAATGGTCAGGGTTGGACCAGGGATCTCTGGAGTTCACCTAGTCCATCCTCCCTGCTAAAACAGGTTCACCTACAGCAGGTTGCACAGGAGCGTGTCCAGGTGAGTTCTGAACATTTTCAGAGAAGAAGACTTCAAAGCCTCCCTGGGCAACCTGCTCCAGTGCTCTGCCACCCTTACAGTAAAGAAGCTTTTACTCATGTCCGGGCTGAACTTCCTGTGTTTGAGTTTGTATCCATTGCCCCTTGTCCTGTAACTGAGAAACGTTGAAAAGAGTACGGTTCCATCCTCTTGGCACCTGCCCCTTAGATATTTATAAGCATTGATAAGGTTCCCTGTCAGTCTTCGCTTTTCCAGGCTAAACAGACCCAGATCTCTCACTCTCCTCATAATAGAGATGCTCCAGTCCCCTAATCATCTTTGTGGCTCTCCACGGGGCTCTCCCCAGTAATTCCTTGTCTTTCTTGAGCTGGTGAACCCAGAATTGGTCATAGGACTCCAGATGCAGCCTGTCAGGATAACATCCCTTGAACTGGTGGCTACACTCTTCTTGTTGCACATGAGGATACCATTGGCTTTCTTGGCCATGAGGGCACATTTCTGTCTCATCATCAATATCTGGTCTCCAGGACTCCTGGGTCTTTCTCCACAAAGCTGCTTTCCAGCTAGTCAGCCCCTAACATGTACTGGTGCAGGGATTATTCCTCCCGAGGTGCAGAAGCCTATGCTTGCCTTTTTTAAACTTCATTACAGTTCTCTCTGCTCAACTTTACAGCCTGTCCAGGTCTCACTGAATGGCAGCACAGCCTTCTGGTGTGTCAGCCTCTCCTCTCAGTTTTGTATTATCAGGAAACCTGAAGCATGTGAGGACACACTTCAAACAATGAGTCACCACACAAGATTTATTTTCTAATTTAATTAGAATTTTCTAATAACAAAAGTTTGGTTTTAGCTCTCTTGACCAGTAGTATTCGTAAATAAGCTCTATTTCTCATTTCTCATTCCCTGAAAACAATGAGCATTTTGCCAACCAAATTGAAAGCCTTTGCTCACCTTTCCAGCTCTTCTTTTTCAGCAAATCTCCTTTAAAAAAAAAATTCAAAAGCTGGTGCTGTTTTTATATCAGCCAGTAATCTGACCCTAAATGAATATTTGGCTATTTTTTTTGAAAATGAACAAACTAACAAAAAATCCCAAACCTCAAACACTTCCCCTACTGCCTCAGAGGCAAAGAACTTACAGCAGCAAAGAAAGAAAGCAACTCTTTGTGTCCTTTTAGCAGAACATTTCTCCCATGCTTTCTTCATGGCATGACTGTCACAGTGTGCCCATTGCAGGATGAGTGACAGAGTACAGTGCTGGAGCAAAAGCAAGGGATTGCCACACTGTGAGGGAGAGAACCTCTGGTCTTCCCCTGGTTGTAGAGGTCACATTGAGCTAGAGAAAACACATTGCAGGGAACAGATGGACTGAAAAGATTGATGATTGCTTGTAATAAAAGGCTTGTTTAGGCAAATATTACACCTTTACAATGTAATATGTAAAATATGAAGATGTATCACAAAGAGAAAGTAAGGAAGTCATGATATTTCTCATATTTTCCATTAAGCAGTGCTCGGTGAAGGCAATTAGCAGCCTAAATGGAAATTAATTAGGAGGGTGACAAAAAAATCACTCCATAAATAGCAGTTAGTATTCTGGCTCCTAAACAATGACAACAACATAAAAACCCCTGATTTTTCTCTTCTTTATTTTCAATGGTGTCTTATGAAACTCCAGTAATGTTGGTAAAACCAGGTTCACACATATGTGAACCAAAAGACAAGTAGAAGACTAAGTAGAGAGAGTTGAAAAAGATTTAAAAGAAAAAAAAATCAGATTATTAGTAGAAGCACTGCTTACACTTCCCCATATGTTAAACCACATTTCTAGGACATGGAGGGTTGTTTGGTTTTGATCTTAAGCTGGGGAAGTTATGTCATTCCAAAGACAGAAGAGAACAATGTTTGCATGCCTCTGTCACGGTTTAGCTCCAGCCTGGCAATTTTGGCAGGTAAAACACAGCAGCTCAGCTCCCAGTTCCTTTGCCCCTACTGCCAGGGAAAGTGGGAAAAAGGAAATTAGTAGAAAAAGACTCATGGCTCGGAAACTAAAACTACAGCTTTAATGAAATAATAATAACAATATTAACAATAATAAATATATACAAATGTATAAAATTGTGTCCCCCCTCCTTGATGACTGTATGTCACCAAAAATGCTGCAGAGCAGACACGAGGGAAAGGGTCCAAGGTTAGGAAGGAGCGGAAGGAGCTGGACTCCAGATCTGGATTCAGGAACACATGGATCTGGGATCAGCGGCAAACAGGCAGACAAGGTGCTCACTGGACATCGGCCATCAAAGTAGGGAGAGACACCCTTATAATCTCTCAGTTTTATACTGAGTATGACATATATGGGATGGTCAGTTTGGGGTCACCTGTCCTATCCACCCCTCCCTGCAGGCGTGACTTTTTGCCAGCTCAAGGATGGAACTAGTTTCTATAGGAATAAGTATAAGCAATGCCTTTTCTGCGTATCAGCACTCCACGTTATCACTCCTCTAGAGAAACACTATCTGAAAAATGTGTAGTTACCCTTCAGAAAATGAAGTTACTAAGATGAGACTCAGCTAAAGTCAGAAAACTGATTCTGCTTTAGCTCAAACCACAACAGCCTCACAGATGGCTCCAAAAAAAACCCAATACCAACACATCTTTTTCTCTGCTGTCTATGAAGAGAACAAGCTTCCAGTTGCATATTAGAGCAGAAATGACCATAGTGCTCTGTACCTCAGCACTGCCTGAGCTTTACAGAAAATAAAAATAATAGTTATCATTCCCAGCTTGCCTAACTTAATAAAGAACAGAGGTATTACTGAGGTATTTCTGTTGGATTTTAAACCCACAAAAGACCTGCAACTCACTTGAAACCTTACAGACCTGCAATTGTCTTTGCTGGCACATTATGCTCTGATTTTAAGCGCAGGATTCCATTACAGATACTGCAGGCCATTGGCCTATGTGCAGAATTAAACAGCAGTAGAAACAGGCATTCTAAAGGACAATGAAGACGTGGAAGGGCATATAACTGGGAAGGGGGAATCCCCCCAGAAATGAAACTAGACTTTCAATTATTTTTATAAATCATTTTTAGGTCAAGGGAGCAAAGAGAATGAGCTAGTATATTCAAAAAACTTCAATTCCTTTTACTATTGTTCTGTAATAGATGTACTCAAAAATCATTAATATCTTTCTGAAGATGGAGAGTTGGAAATATAGCACCACAGTTATTGGTTATGTCTCTTATTAGAAAGACAAGTGATTGTTCCAGGTTTTCTTATCATACATATGGAAAAAAAAAAAAAGAAAAGCTGCAAAAAGGATTAATTTTGGAAAAATAGCACAGAGAAGTAGAAAAAAAAAATCAATAGCAACAGGAATCTAGGGAATGGATTAAAAAAATCACAAGGGCTGGAACAGTTACTTGTAAATGACAGATGAAAAGCATAAATCAATAGAAAACTTTGAAGAAGGTAGCATAGGAGTAGATGAATATGTACTCCAGAAAGATTAATCTTTTGTGCATGGCAGATAAAACCAATGGAACCAGTCATCATGAAATGGAAAATAACATCACATCCCATAACACTTTGTAATGACCTTGATAGGAAGAAGCTAGTTGCAGAGAAGTTACATCTCACTTAATTAAGTAGGATTTTGTGCAGCTTCAATAGCCTTTACTTTTTCCTGTACAATAAGTATAGGTTATTACCTACATACTGCTTATATTTTAAAAGCATGCCACCTTCTGAATCAAAGGCAGAGAGTGGTAAATACTATATTTGTACTAATTAACTGTTTTTTTACCAATAGAAATCTATCATAGAAAACACATTGAAAGAGAGTTGGTCAGAAGCTAACAAAATACACTTTTAACTTGAAAATGATGATTCAGAATTACTCTTTCTATGCAAGTTCCCAGAAGGTTTTATGAACATAACTTCCTCAAATTCCAAAGGAGATTTCTACTACCAATCATGAATATATTGGTTAGGGACATGAGAGTAAGATCAGTTCTGCTGTCCTTAGATTTGACCAAGCAATGTACCTTCCATTCCATAGCTCAGAAGAAAGAGGCCTAAGAACAAATGATCATGATTTAATGCAGAGTTTTCCCTCATTTTGTTCCTATTCCTGATATACATGTTCATCTAGCAGGATTTGAAGATATAGGGTGGGTTTTTTGTTTTGTTTCACTTTTTGTTTCTTTTTTAAATTTTTTTAAGAGGCAGCTGAGTAGAGTGCACTTTAGATACTCTTTTATATGTTCCTGTGATTTTGTATTAAAAGACAGACACAAATATAGCAGCACTTTTTCTGAAAGTCTCCTTATGCTGTACATCAGAGGACCTTAACATGCATGTAAAATCACTTTAATGACTTTGGTTTCTGTGCTGTAGTGTCTCACCCCTTGCCTTGATGTTAACAAGCAAAGGCAGTGTGCTGTTCTTGTTTTGAACTAGCTCTCTGTCAGGACAGGTGTGACTAGACTACCAGACAGGCTATCTGAACAACGTCCTGAGCTAGATTTTATCCCATAGTGCCTATGCTCTATCTCTATATAAGGACAGATGAGCTGGACAGCCATGAATATAAACAATTAAGTGGGCATTCCCCAGGTACCAATGATGAATCAAGAGACTTCTAGTCGCAACAAACTGCCCTCCAGTACCCTTTGCCTGCATAGTAGCCTTACAGAGACTGTACATTGCAACTTTAGCAGTTTAAATTACACTGGACAAGGAAGCCTCCGAAAAGAAAAATAAGAACACATGAACTGTAGAAACTACCAGAGGATGACATACCTGGCAGTCTATACCTTTTTGAATCTTAAATGGCTTTTTGAAAAACTCCAGTATAGAGGATGCAAGCTTTATACATATGATAGTTATATCTTCCTCTTCCTGTTTCTTTCCCCTGCTTTTCCAACCTTTTACTTGCACCTGGCTGTTTCATCCTTGAAGCAAAAAGAATTTGAAGTTCACATTTTGCTATGGGAAAGAGCATGATATAACTGTGAAAAAATCTGAAAATTAACCAGAGAATGAATGTTCATCATCTGCTGTTCTTTTTTTCTTTTCCTTCTTGTGTGCATACACCTATGAAAGTTCAAAGCTGGAGGAATCTTTATGAAGATTCCTTGTGAAAATAGCCACAGATTTCCAGACTGAGCAGGGAAAACACAAATACTATTTCACCAGTTCTCTAGTCCTCTATGTAAGCTACTCTCACATCTTCTTTTAATCTTTAAACACTGGTCTATACCTATACTACTATCACTATCTATAGCTAGTAATCAGCTATATTGTATCCAGCTAACATATTGCCTCCCTTGTGTCAAATACAGTTTTGCACTGCTTCAGACAATTTTTCTAACCTGACCTTTCACATCATAGTGTTTGGGAAGGCATTCTACTTTCCTTTTCTCAACAACTTCTCAGCTGTACCCTTGACATATTTTAATAAAGTTTTCTCTCTGACCAAAGGATGGACACCTCTCTCTTCCAATTAGTTAATGGTTTGCTACTTTCTGCTGCTGCTGTTGTTGTTTCCATCTCACTCATCACTCTCCTTGACCTCAGAGCAGTTGGAACTCTGAAATTAGATTAGACAGGCTCATGCAACTCTCTCAGCTGCACAGAAGCTGCTATAGTAGTTTTGTTATTTTTTTATCCAAAACATGTCCAAATTCTTGCTTTTTTGTATAAATTGCAGTAATGGTAGCTGTGCATGGATGGACATACTCGACTATTCCCAATACAAATAAAAGCGTAAAAATAATACAAAGCAGAAGTAGGATACAGGTGCACTTATTTTTGTAGTACAAACACAAGTCAGACTCATCAACCTTCCCAAAGGCTGTATTCAAAACACTTTTCATTTAAAATTACCCTAGGAACAGCCCTACAAAAGTAAAACTACTACTGACAGAATGGCAATATATTCCAGTGATTAGAAATTGTTTATTATTAAAGATGCTGTACTAAGACTATGACTAGTAAGGAACTAATCTTTCAATTTCAAGTATATTATCATTTTAATGCAAGGTTCATAGTAATACTAGAATGTTTGTGTGGAAAAAAAGGATTTTACAGAGACAAACAAATCTCTATTTTATAACACTAACTTCTGCCTCTTGTGAAACAAAATTAACACAGGTTGACTCCTGTGTTCTCTCTAACTCCCACTGCTTATATTTCACAAGAAGTTTAAAGGGCTATGGTCTTTAGCAAAAAGTGTTCACAAATAGTCCTTTTCTGCATGTCATTAGTCCAGTTTTGAAAAAGTAGAGTGAAGGCCATGCAAGGAAAACATCTCCTGAAAACTACAGCTAGGAAAAGAAACAAAAGGTGAAAGCATTGGTTGAAAATGCAATCAAATGAGACAGCACAAATTAATTGCAGTTCAGCAAGTAGTTGTCACTTACTACGGTAGGTATGGCAGGATACATACCATTTATGCATATAAATCCATTAATTAAAAAAAATAAACTCAAGCCTACAGTGGTGGAGGAAGTAATGTTTTTTTCAATTGTTTGCATCTATCTTCTTACTGCATGCTAGGAAAAGGGAACCTTTTTCTGTTCTTTATAAAAGACACGTGATGGTATATTAAAGCTTTTGCTCCTTTTCTTAAGTAGATGTGCAATTTAAGTTTGACACTCCTAGCAACAGTTTCTCACTCACCTTGATGTCTCTGCTGTTAAAGTAAGGCAAGATCAGAGAGATGTTTGTTGAGCAACTTATCTAGTACTTTCATATTCAGTTTCGGTTCCTCTGACTGTACATTTTAGTTTCATATACATAAACCTCAAATACAGACTGTCTGGGATCTTTCCAAACATTCAGGACCCATCTACATCTCCTCTTAATTATCTTACATTTTGCCAGACAATGAGGAATACACACCTTAATCAGAAAACTGATCTCTGAAGAGTTGATATGGTTGAATATAGGAGAAGTATTTAGGTCAGATTTTTCAATTCAGAGAGCCTAACTGGAATGTCAATTAATCAGTCTGAATCCCAATGAATAATGAGATTTCTATGGCACCATTACTTCTCTTAATACACTAGCATAAAATAATTTCCAGTTTACCAACATAACACAATGCTTTATAAACACTGAAGTTTTCAACCTTGTAACAGTCCTGAAAGATATATGAAATATCTGAACAGCGAAAATACAGAGATGCTGAGATACAATGAAAGTTAAGGAGAAATAAAAAACAAACAGCCAAACAACAAAAAAACCCTGAACAGTAATAGCAGAAGCTGTAATGATTCTATAATCTGTCACTTCACAAACAGCAATTGATCTGAACAAAAGTAGAGAACACAAAGAAGGACATTCTACAGTTGTCAGTCATAGCAGGAATGTTATCAACCAAAAGGCATAAGTCCAGAAGTTTATACCTATGTAAGCAAAGAGGTAGACAGAATTGATCCCGCTAATTGTTTTCATCCTTCATTGTAATTAAACTAAGTGAAACCAGTGGGCTTCAGGACCAAATCATTACAGTCAGGTCATGGTCACCATGCATGTTATATGTACCTTGATAGAGTCCTTAAACATCAATGTTATTTCATCACAAACATAAATAAATAAATAAAACTACCACAACTCCACCAAGATTCAACTTCATTAACAATAACAGCAAGAGCTTAATATTTGGAATACATTGAGACATCCTCCAAACCCTTATTCAGATGTGTCTATGGTTAGAAAAGAATGTTTCATTTGGATTTATATTGTTCTCCTGAAGCACAGGATCATGTCTCCAATGGAAAAATTGGTATTCTGTTGGCTACAAATGCGTTACCACTGGCTTATGAAACCCTCCCTCCACTGTCATCTTATTTTTAATATCATGTATTTCAATGCATTTCTCTGAGTTCAGTGTATTTTGATAGTTCCGTTCAGTGTTTTGGACTTCCTTTTCAATTCTGCCTTTGCAGTCTATCAAACTTTGTTACATTTCAAGTAGAGGGGCAGATATATAGTGTCTGCCAAGATATACTTTCAATTCAGCATTGAAAGCAGCTGCTTAAAAATCCCTTTGAATAAACTTTTGTTTGAAAAAAAACAAAAGAAAATCTTTTTGATAAGCCATTAATTACTATACAATTATTTATGCTAGACAGTAGTGGATGTAGCACTATGAACACATTTTGAAACTAAACAGCAAAACTTATACTGACCACCTTTTCCCACTTAAAAATTTGTTGCACAACGCTAAATAGATACACCACATGACATATGTAAAGAGGACTTTAGGCACCTTTTTCTGGACTTGCACACTGCAAGTTAACTGCTGTTAACTTTCTTCACAGCAACCTGAATGGTGCTATGTTTTGGATTTGCAGATTAAAGCAGTATTGATAACACACCAATATTTTGGCTCTTGCTGAGCAGGGCTTCCTCCCGAGTAAAGCCTTTGTCTTTTTCCTCATTCAGTCCCCACAGTGAGTAAGTTGGGGATGGGCAAGAAGTTGGGAGGGGGAATATAGCTGGGACAGCTGATGCAAATTGGCAAAACAGCTATTTCATACTATACAACGTCATGGGATACAGGAAGAAGAGGCTGCTGTGGAGATGAGAAGTGGGGCTGGAGATTGCTTTCAAAGTGGCCATTGCTCAGAGATTGCCTGGCATCAGTCTGCTAGTAGGAGGTGGTTCATAACTGCTTTTTCATCACTGTTTTTCTTGTTTCCCCCTTCTTTCCTTCACTTATTAAACTGCCTTTATGTTGACCCATGCTTTTTCTTAATTTTTCCTTTACCCGTTCTCTCCCCTATGCCATTGTGGGAAGGGGGAAAGTGAGTGAGTGGCAGTGTGGGTGCTTGGCTGCTTGTTAGGGTAAGCTCAAAACGCCTAAGATATTTTAGGTATTTTCTCTTTTTCTTTATCTTTTCTTGACTGCCCAGAAACCTGTTCTCCAGGCTCAGTCAGGGTCCTTGCTTAGGGACAGAACTGAAGGACATCACATGGAAAGCAATTCCTTCTTCTCTGAAGCTGTCTCGTAGTACAGCAGTCAAATAAGTCAAATGTGCTACACAGGACACTAAGCTTTTAATGAAGCTTAACATTTTGTGCTTGGCAGCTTATGATATAACCTGATCCTGGTGTCACCTTTTTAGTAAACACTTTTTGAACTAATGGAATTATTGCCCTGAGAAAACTGTTACCCACTGCTAAATTCATGGTTATAGCAGCTGATATTTCTAGTACAGACACCAATAGCCGAATCCTTCATTCAGTGAAAAACAAACCAAACAATAATTGCACTGTGTGTAACTAATCTGGTTATTTTGAGGATTTGTAACAATCTAACCATAGCAGAGCAGATTAAGTGTTAGCTATATTAGCTCACCTGGAATCTCAGAGGAGGTGCTCAGCCAGGTGAACCTGCAGCTCCACTCACTGTAGCGAGACAAAGCCCCCACAAGGTGGCTGTGACATAAGAAATTTCACTTTAAAAATTTCAGTGTAGCCATAGCCTCTATTAGATGTGATGACTTTAGATACGGTCTCTCATAATACAAAATTATACAATTTAGTCTACATGTTTGCTCTGTTTGTAAAAACCATCTTTCCAGGTAGCACAGTCACAACAAAAGAGAGATTATTTACCCTATCTACTAGCCTGTGAAGTTTTCATTAAATTTCTCGAGGAATTTTTCAGATATTTGGAGGAAGAATCAGATCATTGCAAATATTTCAGGCAAGATAGTCTCTAACCACTTATTGGCATGATATCTTCTGAAAGGTCATTGATTATTACCAGCTGTGTCTATTAAAATTCAATTCTATATGACATTTTAAGAAGTGTGTTGGGCAATACAGTGCTAAATTGAAAGTGGTTTTCCAAAGAAGATAAGGTAGCCACAAGCACAGATGTACATTGCAGACCAGTAAGATTGCAATAAACTAAAGTACACTATCAATCTGCTGAACTAAGGCAGGGGGGTTGATCCATTGCATTTGCTGTAATAGGGCTAGCAGTTGTCGCAGAAAAAGTATAGCACTAACAAGCTTGATAACTACTACCGTGATAAATACTAATAGACAAGGCCATTCTTGAGATGCCCACGTCAAAGCTGATATTTAACTTATTCCAGGTGAAACTGAAAAATAGTTTTTCTTTGTCCTTTTCTTCCAGCGGACTCTATCATTAATGGCTATTGCCATAAATGTGGGCCTGAAAAAGAATGAAGGCAGAAGTTTCTTAGGATTCTTCCTCCACTACCCCATTGTGCAATAGATCTCTAAATTTAGTAAGAAACATACTGTTTGGGCATCTTATTAGTATAGGGAGAATAATGTTGCAAGAATATATTACCCAAACAATCCTTTTACAATTTGCAGTGATCCACCACCTCTCTGATGCACTCTGATTTTCCCCCAGCAACACAAAGAAGTTAATATTAATTCAGAGAAGCTACTATTTACAAATCTGCTGATTTACAGGAACAACAAAGCTCATTAAACCAAGTGTTCATAGAATCATAGAATTCAAGTGTTACATGATATTGTTTCACACTTGAATTCTCTGATACGTAATAACTACATCTGAATTCTGGAAGAAGTCTTTGTCTGAGTGGGGCATCATTAACATCTTTCTTCTTTGTGGTTTCTCTAGTACTTATTAAAGATTAATTTCACCCTTTACTTTCGCATGGCCTGAGCTAATAGTTGGTGTCTCTTCTGCAGCACCCACTGTCACAAAATGCAGAAGCTACTGTCTCCAAAACCATAGCATTTCATTAACAGAAGAGTTACATTTCAAAGGAATGGTTGGACAGAGAAGCAGTTTGACACCATAATATACATCTTCCCAGGAAACCCATGTTTTCTACCACCTACATGAAGGAAGTATTTAAAATAACTGCTAATGCCTGATTTGGGCAGGTTTTACCTCTTTGCAACTGCATTACTAGAATGCTACTAAGGCTCAGTAATCACTATTACTAGATGAGGGAAAGGCTGTGGATATAGTCTTCTTGGACTTCAGTAAAGCCTTTGACACAGTTTCTCACAGCATTCTGCTTAGGAAACTGTCAGCCTCTGGCCTGGACAGGCGCACACTCTCCTGGGTGGAAAACTGGTCAGATGGCCGGGCCCAGAGAGTGGTGGGAAATGGTGTGAAATCCAGCTGGAGGCCAGTGACAAGTGGGGTTCCCCAGGGCTCAGTGCTGGGTCCAGCCCTGTTCAATGTCTTTATCAATGACCTGGATGAAGGCATTGAGTGCACCCTTAGCAAGTTTGCAGATGACATTAAGCTGGGTGGAAGTGTTGATCTGCTGCAGGATAGGGAGGCTCTTCAAAGGCATCTCAACAGGCTGAGCCCAATGGTATGCAATTTAACAAGACCAAATGCCGGGTCCTGCACTTGGGGCACAACAACCCTATGCAGTGCTACAGACTAGGGGAAGAGTGGCTGGAGAGATGCCTGGAGGAGAGGTACCTGGGTGTGTTGGTTGACAGCCGTCTGAACATGAGCCAGCAGTGTGCCCAGGTGGCCAAGAAGGCCAACGGCATCTTGGCTCATGTCAGAAATGGCGTGACCAGCAGGTCCAGGGAGGTTATTCTCCCTCTGTACTCGGCACTGGTGAGACCTCCCCTTGAATCCTGTGTTCAGTTCTGGGCCCCTCACCACAAGAAGGATGTTGAGGCTCTGGAGCGAATCCAAAGAAGAGCAACGAAGCTGGTGAAGGGGCTGGAGAACAAGTCTTACAAAGAGAGGCTGAGGGAGCTGGGGTTGTTTAGTCTAGAGAAGAGAAGGCTGAGGGGAAACCTTATAGCTCTCTATAACTACCTGAAAGGAGATTGTAGAAAGGAGGGATCTGGCCTCTTCTCCCAAGTGTCAGTGGACAGGATGAGAGGGAATGCCCTCAAGCTCCACCAGGGGAGGTTCAGATTGGAGGTTCAGAAAAAAAAATTCATGGAAAGGGTCATTGGGCACTGGAACAGGCTGCCCAGAGAGGTGGTTGAGTCACCATCCCTGGAGATATTTAAAAGACAGGTAGACAGGGTGCTCAGGGACATGGTGTAGGAGCAGATAGGAATGGCTGGACTCAATGATCCAAAAGGTCTTTTCCAACCTGGTAATTCTATGATTCTACGATTATACATTTTACTAGCGTAGCAACTGTTGCAATGAGGGAGTGAAACAGCAAACATTTCCAGCAGATCACTTCTCACTAATGGCAACATAAATCTGCAGTCACCCAGTTGACTTCAATGAATCTACTTTACATTTACACTGCTGTAGCCAAGTGCAAAAATAGTTGCAGTGATTTATTCCATGAATGAGATAGATCTAGGTTGGACAGAGTTCTGCACTTAGAAAATGTTCTGTAGTTAAAAATTCCCTAGTAATTGGAGACAGAAGTCATGGTTGAGGAATGTTTCCAAAGCAGAAGTTTTTAAATGTTTCAGGGATTGCATTACTATGAAAAGCCAGATGTCTGCAGCCACCTATGACTTAAAGTGTGCAGGATTCGTATATGAAATAATTCTTAGGACTTAACTGTAAGGAAAATAAAGCGGAATACTCTTCACATTTCAACAAAGGCTTCTACTTGATACTGCATAATTCCTGTATCGGTAATGACTTCATACACCAAAGCAAAAATCATAACCTAAGACAGAGTTGAAGAAGGAAATGGAATAAATCCAGAACAAAATCCATCCATCACCTTACTACAAATACCTAAAACACTTTCATTATAATTACATAGGCATTATGGGTTTGAAGAAGACAGATTCAGGGTCTTCTCAAGGAGTATCCAGTGACATGACAAGAGACAATAGGCAGCGCAAATTGAAATACAGGATATTCTAAATAAAAGTAGAATCCTCTGACTCTTGATAGTTTAAGATATCCATTACATTGTTGCAAATTACTCAGCTACTCTTGATGTAAAACCGAATTTCAACCTATAATGAAGTCAGATCTTATAACAAAATCTTTTTTACATTGTAACTCAACAGGTTTAGGTGTTTTCGGTGTTAAAATAGATTTGTCCTTAGGAAATTAACTCCTGCTCTATAGCTCTTACTCTGCTTCTACAGAAAAAGTAGATGAACACTCACTGTTGGCTATTTATGGCAATTGATATCACAGGATCAAGGTAATTTATATGGAACCCTCCACCTCTCCCTCAAGAAATACCTTTTAATTTATTGAATGTGGTTTATTATCTAAAGAGAACCAAACTGGCACATCGTCTACTCTGACTAAACTCAAAAGGAGACTTTCTGCCTCTTCCAACACTGGCCTGCATTGGACAAAGCTCCCACGTCAGAATCCATGAAGGAACTAGAAAAAAAAAACTACAAGATTTTCTTCCTCTCACATGACAGTAGTCTCCACCCTTTTCAGTAGTTGCACAATGGATGCTCTGTAACAAAGTTCAGAAGATGTTTACATACCCATCTGGATAAAACCTAAAATTCATTAACACCTTATCTTGTAGATGAAAATTGCAAATTTAAAACCTTTCTTCTTGTGAAAAACTGGAGTCTTTTTTTTTTTTTTTTGTCAGTGGTGTGAATTGATGTTTTCCATCTTTTACTTCAAGTCTTTTGTGGAAAATGTACAATTTGCACTTCAAAGACTCACTCCAATTTAGTCACGTGCTTTGGGGCTGTAGGAAAGTCTTGCAATTGTATCATCAAAGTGAAGAGATTTCCATATATTTAAGGTGACATGTTTATATTAATTTAGTTCCACAGGAAGTATTAGACTGTATATTGTTTGCAATGGTATTTCAGCATATTTGGAGCTCTGACCTATTTTTTAATCATATAAATGATGATCACCATTGCAGTACAAAGTCTTATGTGCATTAAATAGTTAATTAAACAATCTTAAAATATGAGACAAAAATAAAACAGGCTCCATGGCCCAAAACAATCCTCTCAAAACAAATCCTCCTGCCTTAAGCCATTATTAGATTGTACAATTTAGCTTTTAAGTCTACACAGTATCAGACTGAACTGTGACATGTATTCAGTATTCCTGATGGAGCACGTCCCATCACAAAGATTTTGGGTGAGAAGCCAGCAAGCAATACTCAAATCCTGCAATCATCAAAATGTTTTCCACTACACCTGTCTAAAGAAGCATCTCTGTAATCACACAGAGGTGCAGAAACATTCTTGCTTCCAATTCATGCCCTGTGTAAAGAATATTTCTTCACAAAAGATTCTGGAAAGCAAATGTGCCATAAAGTGCTATCACAACAAGTAGCTGAGATGGTCTTGTTCTCAGCTGCTAAGTGTTTGCCAGAGTTTGGAGCCAAGCTCTTCACACCTCATGGTGTGCTGTTCCCAGCACTGGTGTGAGAATGTGTCATGGCAGGAACTAGACCTCTCTCCAACCAGTGACAGGCACGGGGGCCAAAGGAGTTCTTCATTACCTGTTAGATGCCATCTCCCCACTACTTGTAAATCCATTAAAAACAATAAAACTGAAGCACTGCTACCTAGGAAGAAGAAGCAGGCTGAATATATCCTCCCAAAATTATCAAACCCTTGGGAACATTATTCGTAAGGAAGTCTGTGACATTACAATTCATGGGAATGGTATAAATCACTGTGGGTTGAACCATGCCAAGCAACATGGGATAGAGGTCACAGTGCCCTCTCTCCCCAACCACAGAATCATAGAATCATTAAGGTTGGAAAAGACCTCTAAGATCACCTAGTCCAATCATCAGCCCAACACCACTATGCCTACCAAACCACATCCCAAACTGCCATGTCTACACGCTTTTTGAACATCTCCAGGAATGGTGACTCCTCCACCACCCTGGGAAGCCTGTTCCAATGTTTGACTACTCTTTCAGTAAAGAACTTCTTCCTAATATCCAATCTAAACCTCCCCTCATGCAACTTGAATCCATTTCCTCTCATCCTATCACTATTTACTTGGGAGAAGAGACCAACACCCACCTTACCAGTGCCAAGTATAAGGGCACAATCACTTCTTTACTGCTGCTGGCAACACCATCTCTGATGCATGCCAGCATGCTGTTGGCCTTCTTGGCCACCTGAGCACACTGTTGGATCATGTTTAGCTGCCTGTCAACCAGCACCCCCAGGTCCTAATCTGCTGCAGAAAACTAGTCACCTCCCTCAGCTTCCAGCAAGGCCAGGGCCAGTGACTGGGCTCAGACACAGCCTCACCATCCCCAGGCACTGCTGCAGCCCCTCAGGAGGGGTGGAGTCAGTGTAAGGGTAGCGCCCATCCAGCAAGTCCCAGAGGCAAGCAGGGGCAGGTCTAGACATTCATTTCTCACCCAAGTGAAACCAGCTGATGTTAGTATTTCATTAGGCTTTTAAAGCTTTGGTTCTGTGTTGTCCATGACAGCTTAACAGCATCTGTATGGGGATTGGATTAGGTGACCTTTATGGTCCCTTCCAACCCAAGCCATTCTATAATTCTATAACACTGTCTTTCCCAATGCTGCATTCAACTAGCAGAGGTGGTAAGGGATCACAGAGCTCTCCTGACAGCTCAGCAAGGCTGGTTTGAATCCAGCTACTCTCTCTCTTCCAAGGCAGGAATGGCCAAAGGCCCATTTTCCCTGTCACCAGTGCTGATTAACTTCCTCCCTGTAAGAGTGTGCAATTATTTCCCTGTAACATAGGAATGATCGAGCAATAAGAAAGGTGGTGATTCTGTGGGAGGAAGAGGAAGTCAAGGTTCTCTTCCCAAGCCTTGGTTTTGGGTAAGTTTTCTACTTGAAAAATGTGTCCAGTTATAACTTTCTTCCCTGCAAAAGGCGGAGAACACAGAGGAATATTATAAGGCAAAAGTTTTAATTTGACATAGAGCTTAGCACAACTTGGTCTAACTTGGAAATGTTCATGGCACTTGTAATAAAAAAAAAAAAAAAAGCAGACACCTCTGAAAACTCTAGTACTTAAACACTACCAGCTAAACTGATTGCTAGGAATGAAACAAATGCTATGGAGAATTCCTTAGCAGCAAAAAGTTTTTTTTTTCTCAAGGAACTTCTGCATTCCCTGTTACTGAATAGCCAGTGCTTCACAAGCCTTAGTACATTTATAACATTTTTGGGAGGTAGAGGAACACCATTGTTTTTCATTTTACAGATGAAGAGCTGAGTCAGAGGAAGGGGAATACTTTGCCTGTGGCCATGAGTTTGAATCTTCATTTCTGGATTCCTAGGTCACTGCCCTAAATACTGGCAGTGATTTCTACCACTAACATTTTTCCCCCTGATCATGGATAGTCCAGGATAGAAATATTGATAGCATTATAACAAGAAACAGTAGGGTGCCCTTCCCTCATTGTTCAGAGGAACAGCACTGAGACTCCATGTTCCTCAAAAAGTCTAGAAGATGACATAATATTAGTCATAGACATCTGAACTACTTTTAGGAGTTACTGCTCCTTACCATCTTAACCTAGAGCAGAAAAACCTGTTCTGGAAATTCTGGCATCTGATGAGGCTTCCAAAGCAGAAAAATACTCCAACGTAGAGCAATAGCATACCCCTCAAACATGGTTTTGATTTAGTTTCCCTACTCAGCTAGCTAAAACATGTCAGACACAGATATAGAAGACTAGGAGGGTGAAAATCTTTTCCTGGTGTTTGCAGACAGGGTGATATTTCAGGTATAAGTACCACAGAAGCCAGATAAAAGACTACCAAAGCCTTACTGTAGGCATACGTAGGTTAACAGAGGCCTATGTTTAACACGGGCAGACAAATAAGAGCCTATTGCTCACCCATATGCAACATAAATTCTTGTTTTGCTGGTAACTGCACCTTTGCAGACTCTGTTTATTATACAGTGTATTACATATACCCCTGATTTTTTAGGTTTATCATTAGCTTGATGAAATAAAGTTATGCTTGATATGAAAACTATTGTATGAAACTAGGACAAGGACCTGAAACCAGGATGTGTTCATGCTCTTACCAAATAGTTACACATAACTTCTAGAGTAATGCAAAACAGATCGTATGAAGATATGGGAGACAGCATATAGTCAGCTTGCCTGTCACTGTTGCTACAAAGCAGGATAGTCCCTTGACAAGGGAAACAGAAAAGGCACCCATCAAGACAACACCTTTTTCCCTGACAAGACCTGAACTAGTATTTGATTCAGTCAGGTCAGTGAACAGATACGTTAATTCACAAAAGGAGGTAAACAGCTTACAGTTTATTACATTTAGCTATATACATATATAGTAGGTGCTCATTAAACATCCTTTTGTTTCCTTGCCTCTTTTTTCTGCAGTCATCCTCATCCCATTTAACAAATGCTCTTGCAACAACAGGTGTCTCAGTAGCTCTCAATCATATAATTTTTTGGCTACCAACAGGTGTAACCATGAGAAAGGAATGGAAACTAGTTCTGCAGGATTTGCCACAAAACTGCAGCCTGAAGAAGATGCTGCAAACCTTTAGTTACTTAAGTTTTTCATGTCTTAATCCATCAGTAACAAAGGAAACTTTCCACCATTGGTAGCAGCAGAAAGAATCAGAATGCATTCCCAAAATGTTGCATTTTTTCTCCCCTGGCTTACTATAAATGAGACAGAATTCCTTTCTCCTTCCAAACGTGTCCTACGTCATTCTAGAATACAGCAGATTTTTTTCCTCTGTAGAAGAAAACAATACAAGAATACTATACAAATTAAAATTTCTGACTTCAGCATTCTGCTGCAGCATTTTCCATTTTACAGTATTCTCCACAGACACATATACATGCATACTTGTAGCATATCTACATAGATTATATTTTTCCTGCACTCCCAAATTCTGAACTCCTCTCCAGCTCTACTGCATTCTTTATCATCTATTCTCCTTTTCTGTAGGTTAAAATATGTTTGTTTTTAGAAGTCTGTCTTTCTACTACAAAAGTGTGTAAATTTAAGGAATTAACTACATTACTTCTGACGTGAACTTCTTTAGTTAAATGGTTTGTGTTCATAAACCTGTACTGCTTATGAATTCTCAGCACAAGTGGGTGTAATCAGAGCTAGTCATTGCTTGCATAGATAATTTAGCACTTCAGTTTAAAAAAAAACCCACAACCCTGATTAAAGTTATCAGTCTCTTGGAATTTGTTTTCTATTTTCTGATCCTTTTGTTTTAAAACTCTGCATGGCTGTATTACAATAAAAGGAACACCTAGTTAAAAAAATGTTTTCTTCATTCCTCCTCCTTCAGAAATTAAAATTCCTCCAATGTATTACAGATAATAGAAAAATGAAAATTATGTGCTCATTTTTAACTTAAAACCCAAAAATTTACAGGGCAATTCAGACTGGGAAGTCTGAAAGATAAGAAGAGCTGTTATGCAGCATTCAGATAAGGGCCTTCCCAGTACTTTGCAATCAGCCAAAATTTCTACTCATTTTAATAGAACTTTGCAGAAGGGTAGAATACTTTGATAATGAAAGCTTCCTCACATGGAAAGCACAGACACAGGAATAGAGACTATTTATTCAACAAGTAAAGTACCTCACAGGGATTCCAGAGGGAAAGAGTGAAAATCAGGGAAAAGACCATTTTCCCTGTCACCTCTAGTAGCTTCAATACCCTGGGTTTGGAAAAATGTCATGAGATCATGACTTAGAGATAACCAGATCACTTTAATAGACAAGCCAACTGATAATAGTTACCTCCATAATTAATTATACTGAACTGGAAAATTCTGAGACCATTGCTGAATGCCCTTGTTTATTACATATATAGCTATATTGCAACAGTTTTCTTGCTGAAAAAGTATTTAGATTAAACAAATACCTACATATTGGCTTCAGTAATCACAGAATCACAGAATAACCAGGTTGGAAGAGACCCACCGGATCATCGAGTCCAATCATTCCTATCAAACACTAAACCATATCCCTCAGCACCTCATCCACCCGTGCCTTAAACACCTCCAGGGAAGGTGAATCAACCACCTCCCTGGGCAGCCTGTTCCAGTGCCCAATGACCCTTTCTGTAAAGAATTTTTTCCTAACGTCTAGCCTAAACCTCCCCTGGCGGAGCTTGAGGCCATTCCCTCTTGTCCTGTCCCCTGTCACTTGGGAGAAGAGGCCAGCACCCTCCTCTCTACAACCTCCTTTCAGGTAGTTGTAGAGAGCAATGAGGTCTTCCCTCAGCCTCCTCTTCTCCAGGTTAAACAACCCCAGCTCTCTTAGCCGCTCCTCATAAGGCCTGTTCTCCAGCCCCTTCACCAGCTTTGTTGCTCTTCTCTGGACCCGTTCCAGAGCCTCAACATCCTTCTTGTGGTGAGAGGCCCAGAACTGAACACAGTATTCGAGGAGCAGTCTCACCAGTGCCGAGTACAGAGGGAGAATAACCTTCCTGGACCTGCTGGTCACGCCGTTTCTGATACAAGCCAAGATGCCATTGGCCTTCTTGGCCACCTGGGCACACTGCTGGCTCATGTTCAGTCGGCTGTCAACCAACACACCCCGGTCCCTCTCCTCCAGGCAGCTTTCTAGACAGACTTCTCCTAGTCTGTAGCTCTGCATAGGGTTGTTGTGCCCCAAGTGCAGGACCCGGCACTTGGCCTTGTTAAACCTCATGCCGTTGGACTCAGCCCAGCTGTCCAGCCTGTTCAGATCCCTTTGCAGAGCCTCCCTACCCTCCAGCAGATCAACACTTCCACCCAGCTTAGTGTCGTCCGCAAACTTGCTAAGGGTGCACTCGATGCCTTCATCCAGGTCATTGATGAAGACATTGAACAGGGCTGGACCCAGCACTGAGCCCTGGGGAACCCCCACTTATCACTGGCCTCCAGCTGGATTTCACACCATTTCCCACCACTCTCTGGGCCCGGCCATCTGACCAGTTTTCCACCCAGGAGAGTGTGCGCCTGTCCAGGCCAGAGGCTGACAGTTTCTCAAGCAGAACGCTGTGAGAAACTGTGTCAAAGGCTTTGCTGAAGTCCAAGAAGACCACATCCACAGCCTTTCCCTCATCCAGCAGCCGAGTCACTTTGTCATAGAAGGCGATCAGGTTAGTCTGGCAAGACCTGCCTTTTGTGAACCCATGTTGACTGGGCCTGATCACCCAGTTCTCTTGCATGTGCTTCATGATAGCACTCAAGATCACCTTCATTATAGGAATAATGATTCCTATAGAAATTTTTAATTGGAATTTGTTGTTGGTATATTTTCTAATTTGTTCCTGAAAATGCTAAAATGTGGTAGTAGATTGAAATTAAAATCTTGTTATGTTTTTTTTCTGGGTTTATGTTCTTTTCCTATTACTACTTGACATCTGAGGAGCAATAACTCCTCTTGACATGTCATAATAACCGAAATAATCTGTTACTTAGATTCTTTTTTAAAGCCAACATGAACAACTGAATGTTATCTTCAAAGGAAAAAAAAATTGAGAAGATATTCAGGATAGACACCTTAGGAGACAAGAAAATCTATTACAGTCTTTGAAAATATGCCTCCTGTGTCTGCTGTAATGAAAACACTGTGATAAGCACATATTCAGGCATCTTTGTATTGATTCACAAAACTCCTACTATTTACCATCCAGCTGTAATGATTTCAAAGAAAACCTAAAATACGAACCAAAGGTGTGTTTTAAAACATGTTTGTTCCTTGCAGTAAGACCGAATCATTCTTGTACTCCTGCTTCATTTCATCTTCCCCAAGTTATCCCATAGATCTGGCTAGGAGACAGTGCAATGAGAGAGATTTCTCCAATTTGCTGGGTTAAAAATATGTCAGAGACAGCTTTTAGCTTATTTTTACCATACAGATTCTTCCATTGATCAGTTCATCCCTTTAACAGTGTGCTGGCAGAAATTAGAGAGCAATAAATTACAACGAGGGAAGGGGGAAAAAAAAAAAAAGTGGAGATGGGATGTTTTAGAACATCTTCTCAATTTATGAAAAGAAGTTGGACCAGAGAGCTTAAGCGCCAGAGACTGATCTGCAGAAAGCCTGGCATAACTAGTAAGACTCCAAACTGCTCCAACATCAGCAGGGATTTTCCAGCTTGAAGAAGGCATACAGTTTGTTCAATACCTGTGGTAGCATGACCTTGAAACTAGCTAGCTTTGGGACAGGTAACTGGAGCCACAACAGCAGGGGCTCAGCTGAGCTAGAAATGAGTGGTTTTGAATGTATGCTATGAACTACATCTGGGAATTAAGCTGGATCTGCAAAAGCTCTTTTTCTGCTTTTGTTGTTATTAATTCAAGCTTGACTTTACAAGCCTGTTCCCTGATTCAATTTGGCCATGTTGTGAAACCATAGTTTAAGTACCACTTAGGACTTTTAGCTTCTCTCATTTTGAATTACTCAAAAACAATAGGTGAAACATGGTCTGAATTGAGATCAATGCAGGCACAAGACCATTTCTTGAGAAAAAAAATGTAACCCTATATACTCCTGAATAAGCACGCATCCATAAATCTTCAAAACACTCAGAATGGAATACAACATAAGCATACAAAGTAGATAATTACTGGCTTGCTTACACTTCTTGCCATTCTGCAACTTTCCTTTCACTTTATCAGAGTGCTAGGCAAGAAAATATGGACTAAAAATGACAAAGGAAACAAATTTGAAGTGCCACCCTTAACAAGTTAAAAGACATTAAGGATAGTTTTAATGATATTCTCGGAAATGACTGCAATGTCAAAGCGTATTCAAAAGAATTCATGGAGAGCTTCAGAATAGGCACATAATAGACATTCAAACCAGTAAACTTTGTAATATGCAAGCATATAATTAGGAGAGTGCTATATAATAAACACCAATTAAGCCAGAACAATCACAAGGAGAATAACAAAACGAATGCTAAAGCCGGAAACTCAAAGCCATCTGCACACTAAAAAATAACATGAATTCAAAACAGTCTGTGCATAACTGAATACCTGAAAAATTATTTATTACCAAACTGGGCTGGTGGGAGAAAGGGTGCCACAACAACAACATCGTTGTTATAAAATTCTCTGCAATGATATTAATATATAGGCACTGCATGAGAAATTGCTTCAAAAAGGCATCACAGAAATAAAATAGAGTAAGAACACCTACAATAGTTTCAAATAAGAAATTTAGGTCTAGTCACTACCAGGACTGAACCCCAATACTGTAACACTATCCTGCTATATTAACAAGAAAAATAAGGTTTATTTTGCCTTTGGAGATTTACTGAGAGTCTTCTTCCTGCAGCTCATCTGATTACAGGCATGCAACACACGACGAGCAACAGCTTTAACCAATAACATCTGCTACACCCTTTTTCTGACTAGTATCAATCCACCTTCTTCACATTCCTTTTTACTAACATCTTATGTTCCTAATTACCATACCTAAAACTATTACTACTACAGAAGTGACTTTTACTTTTCCAAATATGGAGTGTTCTTGTTTTCTTTGCCTGTTAAACTAATGCTTCATTCTCATGAGGATTTAAATCTAATTTCACAAAGAATTAAATCAGTGGTAAAATTCACATCAACTGATATCTGTGCTGAAGAAGTACACAGCTAGTTATATTTAATACTGCATCTGTCACAGAAAACAAAACCTTAGCCATTAATGAAAAATACGTGATTAACTTAAGGCTTTTCACTATTTGCAGAACAGTTCTTTTTCTGTTTCATCTAGCATCAGTGTTCTAACCCAGCATACAACCTCTGAGTGCCTGTGAATGCAGGCAGCCAACAGCCTAGCAAATTCCCCTCCTGAACTCTGCAAAGTGATGACATCAGCAACATCACCAAAGAGAAGGAGAATAAGGTAAAAAGGAAGAAGGACAAGATGCAAGGGACATAGTCTAATTAGGCCCCATCTTCATTAAATCTGGGAACACCTCCCATCAGTAAATAATTCCTCTTTGATTGCCCGAACCTATTTGTGGGGGTGGGATTTATCAGCCCACTCACATAGGAACAATCCCTCAGTTTCTCCTTGGCTAAATGTAACAAGTGTGGCAATGGTTGTTTTTATTTCCCCAGTACCTTCACAGAGAACAGGTATTTTGATGCCTATTAGTCTCTGACATTCACAGAATCATAGAATCATACAATCACCAGGTTGGAAGAGACCCACCGGATCATCGAGTCCCACCATTCCTATTAAATACTAAACCATGCCCTTTAGCGCCTCGCCTTAAACACTTCCAGGGAAGGTGACTCAACCACCTCCCTGGGCAGCCTGTTCCAGTGCCCAATGACCCTTTCTGTGAAAAATTTCTTCACCTACTTCCTGCCAGCTCATTTCCAGCCTGGTTTATTGGAAAACTAAACTGTGGTTGTTCTTCATCTGCTGTGGATACAGGTGGCAAAAAGGCAAAGCATTAAAAAACAAATAAACGTGACCGGTCCAGATTTGGGGAGAATTTCCCCCTTGCTCCCTTTCAGTCCCCACCACAGTTCAACAGTCCCCAGTGCAAATCGCCCAGCATGCTTCTCTTCTAATCCAATAGGTGAGGACAGCAAGGAGTGAAACTGGCCTTTAGCAGTGATGGAGTGTCAGCGCCAAAAGGAACTGGGTGTAATTGTTACTCTGTTGCCCCCACCATGCACGTGACATGACTTTCTCACGCTCTTGGATAATATTCTCAGCCAATTATTCTCACCCTCCAGGTAGATGTGCAACAGAAGGATTCAGAAATGCCCTCTCTGCAGAAACGCCCAGATTCAGGTTTTTGTGCTACATAAACAAAAAGTCACCCAAACTGGATATAGTCTGGGTAACTGGAGATCTCACCCGGCAACCAAGGTATTGATAACTCTTTGTGTTTATTTCTCCTCTTGACCTTCCTAATTATTTGCCTGTGCATTGTTTAAAGCTACCTGGCTATTCTATGATTCTATGATTCTAAATGATACATTAAATGTTAGAATTCTGTATTTTTGACAATACACTATTTCAAGAAAATGAAAAGTCGTCCAAGAAAATAAAGTATTATATTCACCAATATTGATCAGTACATATTATGCATGACTCATTTTGAATTACTTCTATAACCCACTATTCTCCTCTTGCTAGTGGGAATAAATTAATTATAACATTAAGAACCATTGTACAAAGGTTAAAAACAGGCATGCATGCATTCAATCTACAGAAAACTAAGAAGTTTAGGTCAATGAAATGTCTGAGGAAAAGAGTCTTATTAATTAGCAGGTTCACAGCATTCTTCACAGCTATATTTTAGAGATGCCAAACTGTAATATATTAACACTGTAGGCAAAAGCTGCATCTTCTTCTAGAGAATCACTTGAAGCTTATTTTATTCAACCCTGGATCTTTTTTCTGGTGATTCGTATGCTGCAAAGCACTCTCTTCTTCAAAGCCTTACTTGAGACAGAAACCTAATGCAATGTTTATGGCCCTGTAGATAATGGGATAAAACTACTGAAAGAACTCTAGTTATATTTATTTTTTTAAATGGATTGCATTTTCAAAGTTTCGTTAATATTGTACCTGATGTAGGTAAGTGTTTATAGATTTGTTCCCCCCTTCATTGGCTTTAGATTTGATGTTGATATGATACCTTATTTTTTTCTTTTTATTTTCACTTAGGGGGGCTGATCCAAGTCCACTGCAACCAGCAGGAATCTTTCCACTCTGATGAATACTTCAAGACCTCGAAAACAAAAAAAATATCACAATATCTTGCAACGTAACAACCTTGGAGCTTTCTGCATAATATGCAGAGAAGGCATGGAGTGAGGTATATTGCTTCTAGCTGTCACATTGCTCCAATTCTTCAGTTGTGACCTGAAAGCCATTCAGGAGCAGATACGATAATGTTTTGGTTTTTTCTATTTTCAGCTTTTGCCATTTGAAGAATGTCCATAATGCTGGTTTTCATTGGAATTGCTTTTGTGAGATGGACACTTCTATTCTTTAAGTACAAAGGTTATTCTGTCACTGAGCATCACCTTTAGTCATGGAGCCACAGACTAACATTTATGTTCTTGTGGGTTGTTTTTGTTGGGAGAAAAAATGGCTGCTGGAGGTTGCTGCAGGAATGGGTGAGCTGCCAGACTCGCAGGCAGTTCCAGGGATAAGGACTTCTTGTTCTGTGCTTGAGTGGGTAGGGGAAGGAGGAGATGCCTGCTGAGCCATATTTGAGTGGCATGGCTCCCAGTAAAGTGTACACCAGGGTGGAGAGCAGTGCTGACTGGAGGCAGCACTTCTTCAGCTGACAGACAGTTCAGGATGAAGCTCTGACTTTACAAGCCACTCATCTGAACTAGAACAAATCCCATCTGGCTCAGATCAGAATGCAAGTATGTTTATGAACAAGGTCCTTCCAGTAGACAGGTCCCCTTCTTAGCAATCCAAAGTTCTTCTCCCTCATTTTCTGTGAGCATATTTCAGAGCTTGTGTTTGTCATTATTTTGACTATCTCTCCTTATGAAAGACTTCTTACATTTTTCTTTATTATTCTCACTTTTCACTGCTCATCAAGTTGAAGACGTGCATTGTTTTCTGGCTTCATTCTTTGAGACTTGTCACCACTCTCCATATAGTACTTACTATGTTCTCAAACCTACAAGCTTCCTAACCTATCCCAATAAAGAGACACAGTTTAGCTGGAGCAATTTAAACAGTAGGTCTTTCATACTAATTAAAATACACGGAGGTAGATTGGGTAGAAATTACATTTTTAGGAAAGGCAAAAGTCCAAAGGGTTATCAACACAGATATGCCAGTTCTTCCAGTAACGGATTGCACTTTGTCCTCGTTGCTCTGCATTGTCTATCAGCCCTCAGGGAAGTACTTGAGGCCAGCTTCTATTCAAGTCTTGACACGTATTTGCACATGCTGGATAAAGCTTCTGTTTTGTTTTTTTTCAATAAAGATGCTTTTCTGCATATTCCCTGCCCCACTAACCTCTGCAAGCCCCCCAGCCCTCAAAACAAATCCCAACAACCCACAATATTTTTGTGTTAGCTGCTGAACAGTTGATGAAACTTTGGGCTTCATTTCATCCAATGATTTTCTTTCCTCAGTTGATCATATTTCATAAAATATAAATGTAGGTACTTCAAAGAACAACCAGAAAAATAGTAATAGCAAGGGAGGGGAAAGTTTTATTCAGAGACATTAAAAAAAAATACTCATTTTCATTGCAGAAGTTAGGACAGATCGATCAAATACAACATAAATCAGCACAAGTCCTTCACTTGATAGCACTATACACTATACCATATACAGAATCACTAGGTTGGAAAAGACCCACAGGATCATCAAGTCCAACCATAAATTATACATCATACATTTATTATATTTGTTGGGAAACCGGTTCTAGTTTAAGACTTTTTTTTAAGTATTCTTTCCATAATAAGGACATATGATTTCAAAGTATAATAAATATGGCAATTTTACTGACCAGAACAATCTTTCTCCTCTTTAATTTCAGAAAGAAAGGAATTCTAAAATGAGAAAGTGAAAAAAAACCCCACTTTTTAAATTAGATCCAGCTGTTGATAATTAAAGGAGGCCTAGGGACCTACTGACAAGCTAATAATGACCTATATGTAGGCTGAAGATTTTCTTGCATTCATATACATAGTCAAGTATAGAAAACTACTACCTCCAATTCAGCCAGGCTTAGAAGGAGACAGACCTGAAGAGACAGGCAGAGCCATACTGTTTCTGGAGAATGTCCAGCTTATGTGTCTCTCTAATAATGTGGATCTACCAGGATCCCATGTGTTTTGCTAGTCAAAACACTGGGAGATATCCAGAATTCAGTTATCTTCAAATACGATCAAATGCATTGTATGCACCACATCCTCTTCAAACCATAAGCATAGTTCCTGACACCTTTCATAAAGCCCTCTGTTCCTTTAAGGAAAATCAGCTGGAAATCAAATGCTTTAAACTGGAAGTATTGTATTAAATAAGAACTGAAAAGCTAAAGCCCCATCTGCTCTGCATCCACAGTGAACGTGTCTTGCTGTATTTCATAGGAACAGGGGTGTGCCTTGGCATCCGACACTTGACAATGCATGCACCCCATGTTGAGCAGTATGCCATGCTATAAATAAAACTGCCACCTTCTTAGATTTGCCTGAAGGGTGGAAACTACAGACTAAAAGCAACCATGAACATGGAGTAGAGGAACAAGTGGGAGAAGGCTGGTAGAGCCTTTAGGACACCCTTATGCTTCTTCCTTATGCTGTGTATGCTTAGGAACAAAGGCATAATATGCATATTATACACAAACTAAATATCTTAATACAGTTTTGAGTGCTAAGAAAATCTGTGATCTCTAAACAAAAATAATTATTTGCTTGAGACTGTAATTAGGTAGGCTCCTATTTAAGAGCTTACTTAATTCGCATCTTAACTAATCACTTACATCACCTGTGGTTTAAGTGCTTTACTGAATCAAGCTCTAAAATTTTTCTTAACTGAAGTTGAGTCTTCATTCAGCCAAGTACCTAGCCCCAGATCTCCACTCAAGATGTATTTCCAAACCTTAAGGAAATTTGGGGACTATTTTTACATTTGATACATATTAAAATAGGCAATGAGTTACAGAATTACATCAATAAATATTCAGATATGAAGTTGATAATTCTTCTGATTTCTCCTCCTTCATTCTCACTGCCTTCCCAGCAATGTAATTCTAGAATTAAAATGTCCTTCATTGGAGATATTTCTGATTTATGCTTTTAAAGTAAGGTATTTGGGGTGCCTAATATTGGCTTGGCCAACATCTGACTTTGTTTTGAAACACTGAGAAAGCCAAACTAGGTTTGCTTTGATATTATACGTTTCTTTATTTAAGCTACACAGGGTTTTTTACTTCATTTTTGGAAATCATTTGCCACTGCATGTCACCCTTCAGAAGGCTACAAGAATTTACTTTGATTCATGAAACTTTCCTCCTAATTGACAAAGAAAACATTCTGAGGTAGAAAGAAATTTTGAACATCAAGATAGTTCAATCCCTAGTTTGTGCAACTTAAAACTATATTTTAAGATATTATTTCTGTGGCAAGTGCAATTGATTGCTCTTGAATATAGGAAAAACTTAATACCACTAAGTGCAGGAGCCAATGCTTCTTAGCTCTTAAGAAAAAAAAATCATTGCAGCCTAATGCTCCTAGTTTCAGACTGGTTTGTTAAAATGCTGCAGAATCTAATTCACTAAGGATTTTTGAAAGAAATGGCTGTGCTATCTTATATCTTGCAGGGCTTCATTGACATATCAGCTAAACTGACATAACAATCTGAGTTAGAAGTACTCCAAAATGGGCAAAGTTCCCATCTTAAATATACACAAGCATATGAAGTCTTGAAAGTCAAGATTTCTAATCCTCAGATTGCTTTGCCTAGCCTTCCCTTCCCATTTTTGAACAGATAAAATGTGTTGAAATTGCATTGGCTTGCATAGCTCGCAGGTGGGGTGCCCATTCTAAGAGCACAACAGATATAATTCTTTATACGCTGTCTGGAACAGGGGGTCTGAAAACACTCGTGTTACATTTTATCCATGTAAATCCCTGTGTGTTTAAGAATTCTGCTGATTTAAGATATAGATACAGAGTTGACTGTCGGCTTCTTCTTTGGCCTGTACCACACATAGTAGATTGAGTATCTAGAGGTAGATGAGATGAGAGCTCCCTCCACTCCTGTTCTGATCTCCTAGTGGTGAGATGCCTTTGGTCTTGAAATCACTTGAAAACAATGGCTGAGTTAATAAGCTTTGATGAGATCCTGGACATTTTAATTTGAGATTTGTGTAAAGGTCTTCATGTGGAAAAGTTCCAATAAGATATTGAAAAATAATTCATGTAACTGTCATGTTTCTGTTAATTTTTCATGAACTATGCCCACTTATATTGATGGTGATCTTTATAAAGCCCTACCTAGACAGTCTGGGAGTTCCTGCTCCATTGCCTTGATATATTGTAGGCTAAACTATTTGCAAAGAGCCCCAGCCACAAGGGTATTCTTTCACTCAGGAATCAGAAGTTAAAGCAAACACACCTTCATAATCTTTTGTATCAGTTCACAAATTATATTCATTCAAATTTTAGGGCTTCTCTTTCTGCACTATAGTGATTGATATACCTCCTGTAACAGTTACAGACTAGTTGTAGCTGGAGTCTATTGACTGCAACAGGTCCTGTATAAAACCAGTGGAGTCTACCAATTGCTTATAAATTCCACCATACCAAACAGTCTTCATGGCTACATATTGTATTCGAATAATAGTGAGATACATTGATATGATTAAGAATACATTAATAAGGCACCATTCATTTAATAAATTTATGTTTCATTAGTTCTTAATCTAAACACATTGGCTTACCTCACTCCAATAATATCTAAGCAAGTTTGACCTTAATACCCAAAATATTCAAAGCTCATTTGCTTTCAACTACCAAAAAATAAAAAAGGATGATTACATTTCCCTTTGTTGACTCATCTTAAAATCATTTCTAACTCTATTGTCTGGACATAACAGGAAAAAACTACTACTACAAAGCCAGTCCTCTGTCCTTTGAAGATGAAGCAGCACAAGAAAAGTATTCTTGTTGTGATCAGGTTTTGCACATGCTGCAGTTTCTTTAACAAGGTTAAGCCCACACTGACATGCTTTACTATTGTGAAAGGAATAATTTAAGATGTTTCATACTGTTGTTGGTTTACAGTTTATGTGAAAAGGCTGCCCTCTTCTGACTAGTTCTTCATTTCTTTTAAAATCTTAACTCATTTTTTCTCATCTCCATTTATACTTTATCCTTTGTTTCTCTGTACATTGTTTTCGTAGGACCCCTATTCCTTTTCCTTACTCTCATGATCACAATAACATAAGAAATTTAGCAATGAGAAGGTTAAATACAATACACAATTAATGTGTAAACTGCATGCAGTTGATAAACATGGTAAAATCCACTCAATCAAGCAGGAAGCACATGGACGCCTGGTACTCTGAGGTATGGTAGAAATATTAACTGCCACAAGTGTCACACTTTTAAAATAGGTGCCATCTTCCTATTTTTCAGATTCTATACCTTTATCTGCAGCATTTTGGCTGTAGCTGTATAAGCCCTTTAATTTGAACCAGGACCATCCTGACTTATTACATCCTAGTTCACATTGCAGAGCAGTCTTGGAGCATGCAGAGTGGGTTGATTTCAAATGAAATAAAACTGAAAGATACTTTTCAGGAGCACACTTAATATACTCTGATCAGTACTGGGGAGTCAGTCAGTGGGACCAGAACAGTGCCTATCTGAGGGCTTGCTAAAGCAAGTGAGTAATCAAGTCTCGCATCAATGGTTAAGATTACCAAGCCTCTCTTCCTGGGCCATGCTACTTGATGGCCACATCCACTCTCCACAGCCGCACCGAAGTCACAGCAGGTCAGGGACCTAGGAGCTGAGCTTACCTAAAAGCTACCACATTACTTTTTTAGGTCATAAAGATCTTAATCAACATTTCTCTCCTACACTCTGATAGTACACAGAAGGATGCAAGGGCTGAAACTAAAACTGGATTTTGATGCCACAGTATAGAGCCTCTTTGGCAGCTGCAGTTAATCTAGGGCTCTGTGGCAGTGGGCACATGAGCTAGCTCTTCACCTTTTGAGAAAAGACAGACAGTTCAGGAGGAATTGAGCCCAACTGAACACAGACTTTTAAGAGAAAGCACATTTTACACATTGACCACTTAACAACCCCTGAAGCAAGGTCTGTGATCCAAGAGTCCCCCTTCTGTTGAGTACTCTTCTTACTGGGCTCACCTCTGCTTTCTCTATCCCAGTCAATCCCATTCTACACACCGGCCCAGGAGAGCTTAGTCATGAGGGCACCAGCAATCCCTTGGGAATCCATAGATGTAAATCTAAAATTCCCCAATGCCATGGACAACTAACTTGTACCCCAAACAGGGCCACTTAACTCTAAACTGTCTGCTAGGGAGCAACAGCGCATCATTTTCCTTACACTTTTTTTAACAGAAGGCAGTCTGTCTCAACTTTTGTGTGGACTTTAGTTCAGAACATTAGATGTGCACCAGGCTTGCTCATTGGTCTGGAGAGGGAGGTGCAAGCATGCTTCACTTGGGATTTTGATTGGGTAGAAGCTAGAGTCAAACTGTTCAGCACTAAGACTGACGCACATACCTGCATATGCTCAGAAGAAATCTTAAGAGACTTCAAGGTGAAAAAAGTTGAATCACCCACTCAGTGGTGTCACTGACAGCTGCTAAATGCAGTACATGACTCTGGACTTAGCATAAATCCTGATTTAGTAACTCTTTAGGTGCCCATGTCTGAATCCTTCTTTCCTTCCTCACTCCTATCAGCTGTGCTGTATTGGTCCATCACTTGCCATCCAGACATTAATGTCTCATTTGATTATTAATTACCCTAAAATGGTCCTTTACGAGTAACCCATAATTCTACAAAATTCACGTAGAAAGAGCAGACATTTTCACAGGGCTTTATTCTTCCTAAAAAGATACCTGACCTCCTTTCAGCAGCTGCTTACTAAATTGCTTTCCACTTAGCTGTACATAAACTTCACCATTAATTCCACCAACATACATCTGCACTTTACCTTACACAAATAAGTAATCACAATGTGAAATCAATCCTTACCTGAGGCAGAGATCATACACCACAACCTTAACAGTATACAGCATTATAGAATCAATAAAGCCATCCCAAATTAAACTCGAAAATTGTGTTGTTTTACATATCTTCAATCCAGACCATTTCAAACTACTGTGCACTAAGATGTAGTGAACATCTCCCTTATCATGCATTGCCTTTTGTCTAAGCAAGATACCACTTACTCCAGTTACTCCTAATGCTTAACAGGTTTCTTGACATATCCTCACTGCCATATAATTTGAAATAGTATAGCTAAAAGAAAAGATGACATTATTAAATACAAATCAGGCCTAACACAAAGAGGAAAACCAAGCTTATATTAGCTTTATAGACCTGTCAAACACTTCACCTCCCTGTGACTAGGCACTAAATATAAATATCACACTAAATCTCTCAAGCTTGTTGTATGTGATAGAAATATTTTAGAGTTCATTATTACAAGTATATACTAATGAGATCCCTCTGGTATCACTACAATATACTGGTTAATTACAGAACCTACATTTACTCATGGGATATATGTTTCTTTACATGTATAGAGATTGTCCCTTATGATTAAACACAATAGATACAAGCAAACTTCTAAAATAAAGCTAACAAAATTTTTCATTATAAATTGGGAAGTGTCTGTTGACTGGGCCATTTTACAGGTGGGAAAACCAAAGCAAGACAGTGTCATCAGGCCACCCAGCAGGCCACTGCTTACTTTCAAGTGCTGAACCAGCAGAAAATCAGTGCATTTATGGTAGTTCTATACCACAAATATTCCATTCCAAGTCAAACTAGTATGAAATGATCTTTAGCCTTGAGAAGAGGAGGCTGAGGGAAGACATCATTGCTCTCTATAACTACCTGAAAGGAGTATCAGAAAGAAATTTTCACAGGAAGGGTCATCGGGCACTGGCAGAGGCTGCCCAGGGAGGTGGTTGAGTCACCATCCCTGGAGGTATTTAAAAGATGGGCAGATAAGGTGCTCAGGAACATGGTTTAGTGGCAGATAGGAATGGTTGGACTCGATGATCCAAGAGGTCTTTTCCAACCTGGTGATTCTATGATTTCTCCATTTTAAATTTTCTCAATGAAAATTTACGTGGGCTTTTCAGCTCATTCTGAATTTTCCCAATGAAAACTTCTAGTAAAATGAAAGATTTTAGTGGGTATTTTGTACTCTGGCAGAGAACGCAAAACACTGCTACAGTGAGTCCAAACTGTCTTCATCTGTGATGCAGAAGCAGTGTGTTCCACTGAACTACCATCATCCCTTGCTCCAGGCCAGGGAACTCCTTAGAAGATTTTAATTTTTTTGCTTGATTGTGAAATCCTCTGCTGAGCTTCAGGGAGCTGACAGAATTAGTACAAAGTAGCATGTGGCAGTGAGCCATAAAAAGCAATGCATTTCTGAACAATTACAGCACTTTTTTGTTGATGCTGGGAGACACAGGGCTACAGTCCAAGTGCTTAGCCACTTGAGAAGTCCATTATGTGTTGGAAATGCACTGCCTGGAACAGTGCATTATGAAATGGAAATTACTAACTAATATGGGAAATTAGAAAAAAACAAAAGGTTCTTTCTGTTTCATGTCGTTTATTGGAACCTCGTTATCAATGCCGCTTCTTTCCTTTTCACCCAAAGTTTATGCAAAGCAAGGCAACACACTACTATTCCCATCCTTCACTTTTTATACGTATGTTTAAAATGTGTGAAAATATTAATATTACACATCAACCTGCAGCACTGCTAGTCATATCTGTATGTTGCCTCATATCTTTTCAAAAGCACTTTACTTCACTTTTTTTTTCCATACACTTGTAACGGGAGAAGTCTAGAAAGGTATCTCGGTCCTCAGTTCTTCATATTTTCTTGCTCACGTCTTATGCTCTACACCCAACTCTATACATCGTGACAGCTTGTATAGCCACCATTTTGCCAGTATGTTTACACGATAGATAAAGAATGCATGAGGTTACCAGTCTGTTGCATATGAGTTATGACTACTGCCTAAAAGCATATATTACTGTAAATTGACCTTTACAAGGGTTGCTATATCAGATATCTATCCTAATTTGTTGAGAAAGTGAATGGCAAAGGATATAGTTCATAGTGAAAATGCCAACACATTTCCTGTGTATCTTTTAATGACTCCCTCAGAGGAAAGAAACAGAGAGGTATATAATAAAATGATTAAGCTGAGAAAGACATCACTTGATAAAGACTATGGTAATGTAATTACCATTTCTAATGGATAAATACATTTTATAAAAAATCAGCCCATGAGCAAGTCTGTCCACTGCTATGTAGATTTTAGGTGTGTCCAAGCACTTGCTTGTCTAGACACGTAAAACGGTATGCAACAGCTAGTTCAGAGCTTTGCACATGCTGACCAGCATGCTGGAGCAGTCTTTTGCAATGGAAAGGACAAAGTTAGAATTTGCTTTCACTTTCTTAGGACACTAACTTCCATTTGCCTTCTAACCCAGCAGCTGTCTTTCAATAAAACTTACAGTTCATAGGTTTTGGACATCTCAATCCAACATACAGATGAAATTGGTCAACAGGTTCAAGTAAGTATTGCTGTCAAGAGCTAGGACAGTGGAGGCATAGGAAAGAAAGGGGAAAGGTTATCGTGCATAGGACTCATTTGCATGAGAAACCAGGGTTAAATACACAGAACAAACTTAAAGAAGAAAATATGCATAATTTGTTCTTCAATTAGTACCATCAGTAAAAGCATTCTGGCATTAGAAAATCGTTTTCTGAACTAGAGGAAGAAATTTTTAGGTAGGGCTTACTCCTGCTCACATTCCAAAAGGTGAAAATCTGTTATCAATCTCAACCTGGGCAGCAGCTTTAATTCCAAGAGGCCCAAACAAAAACATAATAAAAACACTCTTCTTTAAGTTATTCTCTTCAGAACAGAGTTTAGAATTGCTTCATATCTGAAACTTAGCTGCAAAAAACTGGAATGGCTCTAATTATGTTCATCTATGATAAGCACAAAGAGAATCGATTTGAATAGAAAATTTACATATGTGCCCACAAATCTTACTGCTCTAGTTCTTAGAGACTGAGACATTATATAATGAGAAAATGTGAATTCATTTATCCAATGGACACAGCACAGCAAAACTGTATTTTAGTTGTATATCACACGTACAGTATATTAAATTCACTTAGTAGACAGATAATTATGTTTCCATGTAAAACCCATTACAAATAATAAATAATTAAATACAAGTATGACTTGACAAATAAAAGACCAGGATTATGCAGATTATTCATATTTAATTCAGTAGTTGCTTCACTGCCAACAAATAATAATAAATAGACCATTGCATGTTCTCCACATGATACATTTACTTTTTTCACACTACCCAAATACATAGATATCTGAACTTTTCAATTAATTTCACCCTAAGGCACTCAATGCGAGTAATGCACATTACTATGTACACTCTTGAAAATAAATCTAGCCTATCTCATTTCCTTTGTCACTGCAGTCTTTATCCTGAGGAAGAATCAAAATGTCACCGCTCTAAGAGAAATTAAGTTAGTAGAAGCTCTCTCTTCATGTACCCTTCTCTGGGCAAGGAATAGGTTTGAAGGTCAGTTCAGTGTTCTCCATCAGTACAAAGTCATATCTGCACAGCTGCAGCCTACAAAAGTACAAAAAGAAAAAGAATGGCAGAATGGAAAAAGTTAATATTAATAGAAAAACATTACAGTATTTGAATTATTAAACCTCCAGTATTTATCACTTCTCAGAGATGGTACTCAGGATAAGAAGAAATGTCTTCTCATCTAAGTTTACATTTTATTTTACACATCACTAGAGCAGTTTTGCCAGACTGTGAACAACAACGAGGACATCAGCTGGATGGTGCAAAGTGGCATGAGTAAGTGTATCACATAAGTCTAAAATACGAAGATGCAATACTCATCCATTAAAGCTATTAATCTGGATTTCAATTAATTCCGTAGAACAATGGTCCAAGAACAGCCCAGCTGCTGTTAACACTGGGCCTGAATAATTTATTGTGATTTCCCTAAGTATGAAAGTTTCTCAGCTTTCATTCCACAAAGCAGAAAACCATATCGTAATAGCTTCTACCTCTTTCAGTTGCAATGACAGCATGTGTAAGAAAGTTTTGTGCAAGAAAGTAATCAATCATCTAAACACCTAGAAAACTTAGAACCATATAAGACTACATGAATGCATATGGGGGGTCACAAAGGGAATAATGTACACACAAAATACTACTTTTTGAGATCAACATAGACGCTCTGTGATTTTAGGGGGGAGACGAGTCATAGCTCTGCCCTCCATGCGCTACTACAGAGAGACTGTGAGAGGTGGTTTGAACAGTCCAATGGCTAGCATACCCTCTGATGGCACCTCTAAGGACATACAAGTTAGGATACTTCTTTTATTTAAAATTTATTTCTAAATTTCTATATTGCTTTTATCTCACAGAGTGGTACACAATAACAATTCACCTCAGACTGGAATGTAGCCTACAGTGAAACAGCTGAAGGACAAAGCCTGAGAAAGATCAGCCCACCAGGCACTTCTTTTGTTGTTAACTAGAGTTAGATTTCCAGCCAGTCAAGGCTTCACCTGTATGTGAAAGGACTGATGGATTTCTATACAAGAATGTGAGGCCATTTAAGGACCACACAAAGCTAAAATAGTAAATTTTTTGACTAAGAAGATCAAGACAAATTCTGGTATTCCATATAATGCAAAGCATAGAATTTCATCTAGTCCTTCATCCACACTTTGTTTTGATTTGCATTTAATGGTTTACTATTACATTATTTTTGTAGAGGGAGAAAGGACATTGCCAGCATTTTTGAAGTCCTTATAAAAGACTGAAAGAATTCACAGGTCAAATTTCAAACCAGAACAATGTAAGATTATTATGTACATCCACTTCCTGAACTGACTTTCAATATCTCATGTAACAATATGATGCTGTATTTTAGCACATTTGCAACATTTTCTACACAGCAGCACAGTGTGTTAGCATAGTCATTTCTCCAACAGCAGCTGTCACATGGGAAGGGCTCTATCAAACCACAGGGGACACAATACCTAGACAAACCACAACGATGAATACTAGAAATAAAACCATACAGTTTCCAATATATTGTATCTCATTTAAAGTGCAATCCATTTAAGCTTGTGATTATTGAGTACCAGGAATGCCTTACAGGAGAGTAGCAGGTTCTCCAGTTCATAGACAAGGAGCGATACACAAATAACTTCTTTTGTTAGTTGAAGCTTTAATAATCCCTCGCTCCATGCATCTTTTCTGGTGCCTACTAAAAAGCAAGAGCATGACATGCTCTCTTGTTAAGCAGAGGTATTAATAAAGTCTTCTTTTTTATTAATTCTGTTCCTGTTTTCGTTTAAAAAAAAAAAACAAAGGCAGCTAGGCTAAGTATCTTTGAGAGACTCACATTCCCCATCAATTGAGTTTGAGTTGAATGATGTGTTCATATGTTTGAGAGAACTTGCACTTGGACACGAACAAGATAATAAAGCTTTCTGGTTTTACAGGTGAGTAGGAATGATTTATTGCAGAAACCAGAAGAAGAGTCTGGAAACTAAATGTACCTTTCAGCACTCCAACATTCACATACCATCTGTTGTGAATAACGGACCAGCCCAGTAGACCACTGCCAGTGTCTGTTATTAACCCAGACCTGGGAAGGCTGAGACTCCTATTGTCTTTCATCCCTGCACGTGTGCCCTGCTTTTTAGCTACTACTTTGTTATATGAATAATTTAAATATATTTAATGTCATTTCTAGTTGATCATCCTGATTCAAGCAATTGTTGTAATTATATGTGACTAAACAAGGTAAATATAGGTAGCTATAATTACAATGAGCAATTATATAATTATACCAACCAACAGTGTTGTAACATCTGCATTTAATTACCTTCTCACACTGATTTAATACACCATTTTCCATTGCTATCTAAATGTATCTAAAGTACCTACATGACTGCCATCTGATGAGGCTCTGTAGTGGATCCCATGTCAAAGCAAATCAAGTGCATCTTACTTTAAAAACAACAAGAATCAGAGTAACATGAATGAAAACTCAAAAACAATAAGGGCTCTTCACTAGAAATCTTCCTTGTTTGCTAGATCATTTTCTGAGAAAGGCCTGAATGCCAGTAGATTTGCATGAAGTTTATCTTCTGATTTATGACTGCTGGGTTGAGAAAAAAACATCTGATATGATTTATAGCTTTGACTATCTCTCATCATCAAATGCTTTTCAAGAAGACTATGCCAGTTCACCTGAGAGCTTGAGACTTACGGCCTTCAATAAGTTAATAAAGTCTAATGTATACACGGTACTATTTTGATTACTGAGTGTCGTGTTTCTTCCTAAGTCTCTCCCTCTTCTCCTCCTCTTTCCCAGTAAATATGAAATAGTAGATTAATTTAACAAGGTTTCATAATTTTTACAAAATACCATACCCAATTCCTACTAGACTACTCCCCATTATTAGATTTTATTTCAAATTCTGACTTTGTTGAATCTGCCATTCATACAAAGCAAATAAATGCAATAGCTTTTTATTCCATGTAATACGTTATTTTCAGAAGATGCAAAAATAAAATTGCTAGCGTTACTGTACAACTATGGAGATCTAAAAAATGAACATATGTCAATACTGCTCAAGTATTTAAACCCAGAAAAATCAATAAAAGCTTAGTAATTACACTTAATTATTAAAAAAACAGATTATTTCATTTTAAGTGTAGATAAGCATTGACTGTGTTTTGGCCTTGGAAGATCTTTACATTCAGCAACAAGACCAAAAACATATTCCAGTCACAGAAGTAGCTGAAGTGCTCCACTTCATATCTGAATGTGAAAAGCTCTGTACAGACAAATGATCAAAGCAGAAAAGTGCTTAATAAAATATATCTTCTGGAAAAGAACTTAGCCATGCAGGTGTATGCCAGGCTGGTCTACACAAGTGGTCCTTGAAAACCTACTGTGACCAGACAGCAGCAGCAGCCTGTGGTAACAAGTAGCATGCATGACATTTACATAAACAAGTGTGCTGTGTACTAAATGTTAATGTACAGAATACCTCTTCCACATGATAGATTTGATCCTAGGTAGGATGAGAAGGATATTCATGTATTTAGGAATATACAATTAAAAAAATCAATAGACAGAAATATACATTTCTAAGGAAACCTCCTAAGCAGTCTAGTTGATACACAACTTTTATACATAACAAACACTTACCTTTCTGGATTACTGAGAGATTTCAGTCTCATCTGGAGAATTCTGAGCTTGTGTTTTGGGCCTATCAAAGTCTTTGTAGAAAATGTCAATGAGATTTTTGATATTTTGTCAAGGTCTCGGTAAAATCCAGTTAGTATTTTGACTCTTTTATATTGCTGAAATGTTGAAGCTTCACTAAAGAAAAACATTATTTCTAGTTAGGGTTTTGTTAGCTGACATATTCATTATTGTTAAGCATTACTACTAAGATGAGAAAATTTGCAAGATGTATTGACTTTGAGCATTCAGAACAAAGACATCTAGAACTGAAATTAAACCAGTACTATCTGAGGACCTAGACTAATTCATAAATGGAGAATGCATTATTTCAGTGTGAGAAGCATTGCCTCTGACACTGAGCCATAACCAGGAAAAGGAGTCATGGCCAAGTCTTAACAACCTCATGATACTTTTTTGACTTACAAATGAAAAAGTTAAAAGGTTTAGGAAACTCAGAAAATGAGTCTTAAAATGTGATAATAAAGATTTGGAGGCAAAGCACAACATACCTATTCATCTCTGATTCCACTGTGTCTCCAGCATTATCTGTTATTCTAACTTTAACGAAGCCTCTCCTAATGCTTTTATTCCAGATAGTAATATCCAGTAAGTAGTTATACACTGCAAAACAGAATAGGAAATAATAGGATTTACAGAATTATCTCAATAGGATACAGCTGTTATTATCACCTTGTTAAAAGTGTTCACTGGTTGACGATAGGAATAGTAACTCTTTACTTCTAAGTTACCAGCTCAAAGCAGAATAAGAAAGTTATTGACAAAAATTAGCTTCCACCAAATGGCTTCTTGGAGTTCTGTGTAATTATTGTAGTATTCCCTCCAGTTCCTTCACGGAAAGGATTTGCTTCAGAAAGCCACCATCAGAATTATTTTGACCTGCCTAGGGAAAAAATTGAGCCCTAACTAGTACCTTCAGGTTTTGGCAAGCTCTGCAAAGAGGGAATATTTGAGCTTAGTGTAGCAACACTGTCATATAACCCACAAAAGTGATGTGTCCAGAAAAGAGCTGAGATACATTGTTAGAGAGAGGGGAGGAACAGCATTGGCATCAGCTTTATGTACAGGCAGAGTGCGGTTAGAATTAAGCAGATTAATTAGGTGAAATGACACTTAGCTGATGGTTTATTACACTATTTTACACAACAGTTAACAATAACTTCTAACATGCTTTCACTCCAGATCAGCTAACAAATAACAGCCGTAACATTTCATAGAGTTTGTTATGTATGTATTCAGCCACTCACTGCAAAAAGGGTCTTGATCCGAGGTATCAAAATAAGCTTTCATTGGTGATTTCATTGGGACTAATAGTTTTTTCCATTTATCAGCATAATAACCTAAAATCCAAAGTTTAAATATTTATTTTCAGATATTCAGCAAAATCACGATATACACACAATTACACAAAAGCAACTCACTCAAAGTGGTAGATTTGGCTTTAGTTTTCTTAAATATTCTCTTAGAAAGTAAACTGACTTGGAAAATGTGAAAATCCCCTGAGTATAATAGAGTGTAGTATGCAAGTATTTCATTCTTCTAATAGATTAGTATCAATAAAATTGTCATAATGTAATAGTTGGAATCTATTTACTCTAGAGTACTAACTCCAAACAACAGTGCTTATGAATTCCTGCAGATGTAATAGAACAAGGCCAAAAAAGTAGCCCACATATTTTGCAGAGAACAGTTACAGATCAACTTCACTTGTGGTAGAATGTCTTCCTTTCTTTTTTGAATCATTAAAGCAGACACTTTTAATCCTTTCAGTCTACAGCTGTGGATATTATTTAATAAAATGTTAGATACTCAGTAAACCTCCTAAGCTTATGTAACATAGAAAGAATTTTTGGTTTATACAATTCTATGCAGCTCTGCACACAATTAATCTATACAGATCCCTCTACAACCCCAGAAAGACTTCATCTGGACTTCCCAGAAAATCTCGCGTAACACAGAGCACATAGCCTAACGCTTACCCATAACTGGACAGAACATTGGCTGGAAAGCTTCACAATCAACACATTTTCCTCTCTTGTAATCCAAGTAAGAGTCACAAGGATATGTTATTATGTCACACATTCTTTTCAAAGATGACAAGAACAGCAAGACAGATCTTTGATGGTCACACTTAAAATACCCAAGTCCTTCAGGAAAGAAAGAATGAAATATACAAAGAATATTTAATCATTTTTCTTCATGAAAGACAAGGTGTTAGTAAATTAATCCCATTTGCCTGAGCCATTCTTAGTTAGCCATGCTTTTATTCTCTGTTAGTTTACCACCAAGTGTAAAACATGGATATCCATACACAAGAAAAAGAAATAAAAGACTACTTTATTATATGTAAGAAATAGTTTACTAAGTCCCATCACTTTCACAGATATTTTTTGTTACAAAGCATGAATCTGAGTTAAAGTTTGCCTTGTTGTATCCAGTATAGAACATTTTGGCAGAAAAATTACTGTGAGGAATACTTCAGAGATCCTTTCCTCTAGTTTTGTTGCATGATAAGTTCCTTCCTCTCCTAGCAAAACAAACTAGGAGAATTGTACAGATGAATGTGATCCTGGGTCTTAAGGGATTCTCCCATACACACTGACACACAAGTGGAAACCCTATGCTTTTGCAGCAGCTCTAATTCATAGTAGTACTGTGCAGATCAGTAATAGCAACATAGACAGATATAAATATATCTTTAAAAAGTAAACAAAAACAACGGGTAGTAACCTTGCCAAAGACCTACAGAGGCTGAAATAAGCAAAATTCTGCAGCAAAAGATCATGTTCTAAAACTGTTTGCACCCAAGAGCCTAAAAGACCTGTGCAAAACCTAATTCATCACTGCAAATCAGGGGGAACCTAAGATACAGTGAAGACTTGAAAGCTTTGCCTTTCACATCATATGCAAATGATCCTGTTCAAACCACTTGGACACAAACATTTTCCCTCATGCCTAGCCACATATAAACAGTGAGAAATAATGATCACTATATGCAGATTGTATATATAACAAAAAAATACAATTCCATGATGCCAATAATAATAATGATATGTTGCAATATGTATGTTTCTAGGAAGACCTTTACTTTTAAAAATATGTTAAATATCTTTGTTATTTCTCATTTACTGAGTGGGGACAGAAAAGAAAGACTACTATGCCCTCAGTTCCAACACTACTGAATATGTGCAGTGTCCACTGAACTCAGTTTGACCTTTTTCGATTTGATCTCAAACTCTTTTCTCATTAATTCAATACATTTTTACTTACCACTGAATATTGTTCTTGGACAACCAGGCTGATCCATTCCTCCATTTGGATAGAAATCAATGGTTCCTAAAGGTCTCTTGAAACCTAATACTAAAGTGAAAACGTCACAGATTAAAAAAAAACATAAACAGAATTATTAAGTCAATTATCATTATATTCATTACAAAATAACATGGAGGTATTTAAGACGTTTTTTGGAATTATACTTTTCTTTGTTCTGTAAACTGAAGTAATGAGTTAAAAGCCATATTTTTTTCTTTTTAAGAAAATTATACACATGCAAAATGCTGTACACAAATATATACAAATTTGTGTAAGATTCCTACTGCCACAAAGGAAAAATGAAAGAACAGAAGCAACTACTTAGTGCCGTAGCTGAGAAATTATTTGTACAAAGAAATTTATGAAATTCATGTTCTTTCCAGCAGCCAGAATTCTTTCCCAATGTCATTTTCATTACGGTAAGATTTTCCATTTCTTGCACCACATTGGACTTCGAGCTACAGTAATATGAGCTGCTTACCAAAGTAGAAAAATCTGTATCTGTTCTACAAAAGACCACGAGTAAGATTTAGCTTAATCTGATCTACCTTTCCTTTTACAAGACATTCTGTTTATTCACATAACTGGAACTTTATAAAAATTGCTATATTCAGCTTCACATACAAATAAGTATAGCTTAATTTTTAACATTATTGAAGAAAACTATATGAAACTATACAAATAATGGGACAAGTGTGGTAGGTTTGAAAGGTTTACTTAAGGTTTTGAGATAAAAATTAAACTAGATTATAGCATGGGTGAAGTAGACTTTACAATGTTCTTCATTTAACCTTACTGTAATGCTTTTAAGAATTTTAAGCAGTGGATCTGTAGTGTACTAATATGATACAGCTAAGACTGCCTGTCTCAGAAGGGACTAATTCAGTGATAATCACATACTTACAATCTATGCTCATACACCCTAGCACAGCAGAAGAATGTTGATGTTCAACTATTTTGGAAATGATGGTATCACAAATTAACACAATAGGCAGGCTTCATTCAATTTGCAGACTTTTTCTTTTTCTTTACTCGAAAGGAATATACTATAACAAATAAGATGTAAATGACTGATATAATTGCTACTTTTGCATGACGCGGAATGGACTCATGACTATGTGGTTATCCATGTATGCCTTCAGTTAGCTGTTATACCTAGATGTTATTTCAGTATTTTCAGGTTCAATCATGAAACTTCACTCACTCAATAATTTGGCTACTCATTTCAGAACTGAACAAACCACCCCATCAAAGTGAAGGCCACATCATTACCATCGGTATCTGAATGGATTACATCAACAAATTGTGCGTCAGTGCGATCCAGCCTCCCCTCTGGTGGTTCTCGAGTGAACGAAGGGCCTGCTGGATCAAGACCTAAATGAAAAATAATACATATTGTATTTCAATATTTCAGTCCTAGCATCTATGTGATTTGTAGCCATGACAACAAGACAAGGTACATTAGAATACATGTATCAGGATTAAAAGCCTTACCTGTAATTCTGCCAATTTTGCCATTATACTTCTGGCCAACAAAACCAGCTATATGAGCCCCAAGGCTAACACCAATCATATGCATAGCGTCAAGAGAAGCTCCATCCACCTATCAAGATTAAAAAAACCAAAAACTAAACAAAGCCATAACAACACACATGGTTAATTGAACAGATATCAGTAGACTGATTTAGTTTTCACCTTTTGTCAGTACTCTATTTCTAACTATCTTTAAAAACAAATGGAATTTACAAACTTCTTTTCAGGTTGACATTCTGTACTAGATAACAGTTTAGTAATAATTAAATTCTTTGACCAGAAAAATGTAAAAAGGAAGCTTGAGGCACATTTCTTCCAAACTGTCACACCAGTTAAAAGCGGAGCGTGAGATGGAAAGAGGAACACATTTACCATATACAAGAAAGATGAACCAAAACTACAAACTAGGAAAAAAAATCTCTTTCCCCTTCTTTATCCTTGTAATAAAACAAACTTAAAACGTAATACCATTAACTATTATGCCACAGATCTGCTGAATAACAGCACCGAATGCACACCTGCAGCAAAGTCCTAACAGGCCCATTCTATAAAGCAGATAGTATTTTAAAAAAAAAAACCACCCACCCCAAAACTCTGAAACTCAGCAGATCTGTTAGAATCTCTGCAAAGGGATGGGATGATATGTGGGATCTGATATATTAATGCATCTCAAGATGAACTGACAAAGGCCTCACAACAGCTTGCAGATATGAAACTGGTAGCTGTAGAACCTAACATACCCCAGCACCATCTCTTTAACAACTCACCCAACACCATCAGTTCAAACACGCCCTGCAGTCATTTCTTTGCAGGCAGATCTGTAACCACCACTTAACCAAAAATCTGCACCAAGAAATTTGCAAAATATATACCTTTTTTACCCACTCTGATTAGAGACCATTCTTATAGTCCTATTTTATTTTTCTATTCCATAATAATAAATTTACTGCCATAATTATGAACTGTTATTACTATATCTAATCCCAGAGGGCATATTCTGATAAAGTGTCTCTTCTTTCACCTCATCCTTTTCCAAAATCCTGGGGTTTTTACCCAAATTCCACATGAATATTTTCTAACTGCACAGCATTTGAAATCTCTGAGAATGACTGGGAAAAGAAGTACTAAAAATAGAAGAAGAACCAAACGATAAGTCTAACAATGAAATAAATGAGATGATATGTTTTGACCATTTGATTAAGCAACGAATCTAAAGCTCAGTAAAGACCACTGGCATCAACAATTGTTTCAGCAACTCTCTCTGGAATCAAGAAGTTTATATAATTTTGGAACAAATATTTATATCTCTGACAGTGATTCATTTTCATTTGAAATCTTTGAATATAGTAGTTTAATAGTGGAAAGAATCATGTAATGTTTTTGTAAAATTTTAATGCTGCATGTATTTGAATATCTCTCACTTCACTTCCCCACTGGTGCATTCGCTCTTTCAATGAGACCTGAAACTCCCAGCTGGCTAAAGAAATCAGATGCACTTGTAACCATACTTCAGTGAAAGGGAAATAAGAACTCAGGTGTAATTAAAGCTATGCAGTAATAACTGCATGCAACGTTATTAAACATTTTGGTAAAGAAACATCATTTGCTATTGTTCAATGGGCTTCTCTTTAGGTATATTTTAAATATCCATTCCCACACAAACTATGCTATTTAAACTTATCCAGAACAGACGCAACTCTCAGCCTTACCAGCATCTGGTCAACATAGTTCTTCAGTATTTCTGCAACTTTTCTGCAGTTTTCAACAGCAGTTATATAATTCACAGTTGTAGCACCACGATTCCAATCCACTATAATGAGATTAATATCCTCTGAAGACAGCAAAAGCTCCTTCATGTCACCTAGCCATGCTGGTGGAGATCCTGTTGGTCTGAAGCCATGGATAACAAAGACAATTTTTTTCGAGGTATTGAGGTACTTGGATAGAGTAACATCATCTGCAATGAGTCTCTCAGAACAATTTGGATTTTCCCTTGTATACAGCAGTAGCTGGACTTGAAGTTCTGTTCCGGACAAAGCATTGCCTATGCTAAGATCCGTAAATTCAGGGCATTTTTTCTCCTCATCTGCAAAAGATGAAAATGTTAGACAGTCACTTGATGAGTTAGATCACCTGAAATACCACCTCTTCACTTCTCTTTTCGTTATTTATCCGGTAAAAGTGAAGAACTTCAACTTTATTACCTTCAGAGCTTTGGAATGAGGTGCCACAACACGCACTGAACAAGGAGACGCAGTTTAACTAATGACTCTGCAGATACGACTATGCTCCTCTGAACCCTTCAAACACAAGATTAACTTTTCTAATTGTTCCTGAATCATATATTTTCTCCATAACAAATACAAATTAGTAGTCAGTGTTTATAAGATCCTTTGCTTAACCATCAAATTTAGGTTCTCAATTTTTCTTCACAACTAGCATTTGTTGTATAAACAGGAAGATCGTTATTGTAGTTTCTTCCCCTTTCAGCCAGAGCGTCAAAGCTGCCAAGCCTTAGGACTTTGGTTTGATCAGCAAAAAGAAACAACTGCATGACAGCACAGGATGACCCAGAACCCTTGTCTAGTTTTGATGACCGTAAGAACACCATTACCAAGAAACAAGAAAAAAAGGATCCTGTCCTGAGTTAAAAAAATAAGAATCTGTAAGGTCAATGTACATAATGGCACAAGAAAAACTCTACTATTTAGCATTTCTGTACTCGGATGGTTGCGGTATACAAGTTTAATCTGTAGGTAGATCAGTAAAAATGAACAAGAGGATGGAGATTTTCCAGAGTCTAAAAAAAGACATTTTTTTTCCTGTTTGCTTATCAACATCAAAAATTAATGCTTTAAAAAGTATCCTTGGGCTTTTGAGGTCACATTTTGTGATAAGCCACGTCAGGACTCGGCACAACGCTGATGACTGTCACAATTCTTCTGTATGGCCTCTTCATCTCCATTATGGTGTTAGCTGGCCTGCAGCCAGAGATATTTGGGCCAACTTCTTGACCTCTACTGGACTATGCTACTTTATACAGTGCTTTTGCCTGGTATTTGATGACACCTTTCTCAATTGTCCTGTCATTAACAACTTCGTAAAACTAAAGTCAGTCAACTTCTAGAAAGCAAAAGTAGAAAGAGGAACATTGCCTACACAGTTCCTTAAAAAAAAACTTTTAAAAAGTAACCTAAATTTCTCAGAAATTTTTAGCTATAGGGGGATGCAGTTCTAGCTCTTCTCCTTTTCCCAGCAAGCAGCTAGCAGGCAGAACCGAATGCATCACATTTGCACATCTGAGACACACAGAGAGTCCTCACCATTTATAAAACTGTGAAGGGCAAGCATGGGGCAGGAGAGGGGGGGACGGTACAAAGTATCTGAAAAATGTATTTAACACTACAGTGCAGATCTAAATAAAGCTAAACAACGTGAGGTCCATAATTTAATAAGGTAAAGACACTAATTCACTTAGGGAACTAACCTCTAGGCCAAACTGTGTATCTACAACAGCTAGAACAGTCACTTCTGGACTTGATATCACAAAAAAATACTGTTTCCAAAGCAGAGCAGGGTAAAGTTATGGAGTGTTAGAAAGGGCTTAAAACTTCCTGTCTTGAATCGTCTACACAAAAGATTCATGACTGTCATTATCTTATAGCAACAACTACAATTGTCATGTCTGGGAAAAGTTAGAATTACCTACATTTCAAAATAAATATCACCATTCTCCTCATTTACAGAATCACAGAATCATAGAATTGTTCAGGTTGGAAAATACCTTTAAGATCATCAAGTCCAACCATGAATCTAACAACACCAAGTCCACCATTAACCATGTCCCTAAGCACCGCATAAATGCATCTTTTAAATATCTCCAGGGATGGCGACTCCACCACTTCCCTGAGCAGCCTGTTCCAATGCTTGACAACCCTTTTGGTGAAGTAATATTTTCTAATATCTAATCTAAACCTCCCCTGGTACAACTTGAGGCCATTTCCACTCGTCCTATCTCTTGTTACTTGGGAAAAGAGACCAGCACCCACCTCACTACAACCTCCTTTCAGGCAGGCAGTTGTAGAGGGCAATAAGGTCTCCCCTCAGCCTCCTTTGCCCTGGACTAAACAACCCCAATTCCCCTAGCTACTCCTCATAAGACTTGAGCTCCAGACCCTTCACCAGCTTCACTGCCCATCTCTGGACATGCTCCAGCATCTCAATGTCCTTCTTGACACAGTATTGCAGATGCAGCCTCACCAGTGCTGAGTATAGAGGTACCATCATTTCCCTACTCCTGCTGGCCACACTATTTCTGATAGAAGCCAGGATGCCACTGACCTTCCTGGCCACCTGGGAACAGTGCTGGCTCAAATTCAATCAATTACCAACCAATACTCTCAGGTCCTTTTCCACTGGGCAACTTTCCAGCCATTCATCACCAATGATGAATGTAGCACTGCACGGGGTTGTTGTGGCCCAAGTGCAGGTCCCAACATTTGGCCTTGTTGAACCTCATACAACTGGCCTCAGCATATCAATCCAGCCTGCCCAGATCCCACTGTAGAGCCTCCCTACCCTCAAGCAGATCAACATTCCCACTGAACTTGGTGTTGTCTGCAGACTTACCGCGGGTGCACTCAATCCACTCATCCAGATCATTAATAAAGTTATTCAACAGAACCAGCTCCAACACTGAGCCCTGGGGGACACCACTTGTGAAGGATTGCCAACTGGATTTAACTCCACTCACCACAACTCTCTGGGCTTGACCATCCAGCCAGTTTTTCACCCAAAGAACACCTCTCCAACCTGTGAGCAGCCACTTTTTCCAAGGAAAATGTTGTGGGAAAAGCCGTCAAAGGCTTTACTAAAGTCTAGGTAGACAACATTCACAGGCTTTCACTCATCCAACAAGCGGGTCACCTTGTCATAGAACGAGATCAGGCTAGTCAGGCAGGAGCTGCCTTCCCCAAACCCAGACCGACTGGGCCTGATCACCTGGTTATCTTTTAAGTGCCGTGTGATGACACTTAAGGTGATCTGCATCACAACCTTCCTCAGCAATGATACACTGAGACATTCATTTAGACATTGAATAGTTTTAATAACTTTTACTGAGATTACTGGAAACTAACTACTGGTAGAGGAAGACATCTCAGTTTCTTTGCCTAGACTTATCCAAGAAGTGGTTTTGAAATTAAGAGCTGTTCAGCTGCCGTTGCCCTGAATTTAATGAAAATAACATTCAAGAACCCGGTAAAATGTCATACATGTAACATGATACTAAGATGTTAACAGAATGTGCCACATTTTTTAATCTATGTAATTTTAATCTATTTCCCTCTCTCTTTGGCTGTCAGCAGATTCACACGTAAGCAATCAATGTTAAATATTGCTCAGAACTCTGTTACATGTGTGGAATTTAGGAAGCAGAATAACTAGAAGAACATTACATCACAGATCCACCATGTGGATCTCTACTTATCATATAATCATATGTGACAATAAAAGTAGAATAGGAATTCTATTACACAAATGTCATATGCAAGGCTACATAATAATAAACAGCTACTTGATTACATTTTCGCTATTCAGATTCAAAGCTACAAGGAACTCTTGATTTTTGCCTAATACTGTTCTTAAATCCAAGTCTAATTGCTGATTCTCATCATTCATTCCTGCATATCTAACAGATTCATGCTAAGATATTGCTGAAGTGTTCTGCCATACCCATTTATATGTTTTGATTTCTAATCCTTTGATTGGTAGAAATAAGAATTAATTCTTCTAAAGTCACTGGAATGAGAGTGACATAAAACACTGACACAGTCTGATCCATGGAAGTGAGAAATCTATCACAAAGAAATTATTTCAACTGACGAAACCTATTTACTAGCTGACAAATCTGAAAGGGAAACAACTCATTTACTTATGGCTGTGAAATGACAACAGTTATTCTTGGAAAAGTAAATAGAGAACAAAAGAAAAGATTTTTTTTTACTGTGGAATTAGATAAGTACTATAAATCGATTTATAGGTTTAATACTTTGAATTGTTTAGTGAGGAATCATTGACAGGAGGTTTTTCAGATTCTTATTTCTGACTGATTACTGGAGGGAATACTCAGTTGCCTTTCGTGCATGCTTGTGGGAGTACTCACATACACTTTTCTGTACAGACAGAACATACAAGTAGAGTGTTGGGCAGTTACACATGCAGTTTAACTCAGTTAATATACAATTTCAGCTTTCCTGTGTACATTTGTAACCACTGTAAGTACCTTCTGTGGTTGAAAAGGGAAAAAAAATAATTGCACACTGACTTTTTGTAATTAAATTTGGGTATTTAAAGTGTAATGCATAACTTGAAAACCTGTCAAACTATCAAACCTAAACAATAAACTTATGTAAATATGTTAAATGTAGTTCATAATTACCTCTTTACTTTGTACAAAGTGCACATACCTGAGCATGCCTCTGTGCAAAGTACAGCCAGAGATAAAATATCAGGCTTTGTTCTGTTTACTTTAAAATGAAAAGCTACGTCTCAGTTTCAAAGCAATCAAATTTTCTTTACTAATCATCTGCTCCATTACGCATAATTCACAAAATTTAATCTTTTGGCAAATTTAAATGAACAAATATTCATTTTTATGTTTGAATAAAGCCAAGAGACATCAGAAAGAATAAACTAATGATTCTTACCTGTTTTCACCCAATATATCAAACAGATGAAGAAAACCAACTTCAGCATGTGGAAGTGGAGAAAGTGCTACCTAATACCCAGACAAGTGGTAAATCTAGCTCTTCCTTAAAGTAGGCTAGATTTCTAACCTAACTGAATACCACTAGTAAACTAACAGACACGTAGAGTAGGAAGCAGAAAGCAAAGCTGTATTCAAGCTTCTGCAATTCATGACTCCTCCTATTCAATGACTTCAGTAGGTAGGGTGGTTTCAGGGCTTTAAGGGTTGAACTCTTTTTAATCTATTTCCCTCTCTCTTCGGCTGTCAGCAGATTCACACGTAAGCAATCAATGCAAATATTGCTGAGAACTCTGTTACATGTGTGGAATTTAGGAAGCAGAGTAACTAGAAGAACATTACATCACAGATCCACCATGTGTCACTCAACTGCAACTACACGTATCAAGATGGGCAAAAGTCATTCTGCTGAAAGATTTTTCTGTAAGAACTTGAAAATAATTCTGATAACTGTATCTCCATGGATTATTTTTGCACAAAAATATCTTCTGAGCTTTTCCCAAGGAGTCATTCTCTAATCTAAATCCAGAAGTGATCTGTGGAAGCATTTGTATGAGAGAGAGACAGAGCATCAAGCCCCCCAGACATTGACTTGCCAGGTGTTTTGGATATGTAACTACACTTCATTCCCTCTGTGTCCCCAACTACAGAACAGGTGAAGAAAGATTTAATTTTTGATGCTCAGTTATTTACAAACCAATTCAATGGGTAAATACAAGAGGACAAACTTGGAGTTTCTTGGAAGTTCACAGTAAGGAAAAGAGGCAAACAGATAAACTCTGTATTATTCAGATAAGATGTCTGGTTGCTCAGTTTGTCTACATTTGTCCCCAATTATTTCCACTGCAAGAGAAATTAAAACAAACCATAACCACTCAAATACGAGAGATATGTGTTCCAGAATGTTTTTTTGAATAGTGTATCCTTCACAGTGCTTCTAAACACAATGTCTAGGTCTCCTTTCCCATCCACCACAGTTAAGGCTCTGTGTGTGTGTGTTTCATTATTTACTTTTAAGTGATCAGTCTCTTCAGCTGGCTTTATGACACTAAGCAGATCAAGTAAGCTGGGATACACAAGCTCCTGCAGCAGACAGCCTTTAGGAAATATCTCCAAAGTCTTTTTCCCTTTGAACGCAGCCATAAGGCGAAGATGATGCAGTATATCCACCCATATGAAAATCAACTCAGCTTAACCAGTGACCTTTTATTACTTTTTTGCTTCCATTTCTCAGATTTGTCACCCTACTGTCAGTAAAGTTCACTAAGGCAGCTTCTGTTATTCCTTTGCATAACCTCCTTATCTCAAATCTTTGACTCTTCATCCAATTATTATAAAAGTACAGCCCTACTGACATTACATACTACGAAGAACAAGTAAGAGTGTAGTGTCAGTTTGACACTTTTCCCTCACTACTTTTTAATACAGATTACTGTTACAACAAAAACTTAGTGCACTCAAGCAAGCATCACTGAAGCAGTCTCAGCACACACTCAGTGTGCAGTACTCATTCATGTACAAGTTAAAGCATGGAGAGCTCAACACCATTACAAATGCACAGGTAATGGCCCAAGTAAAATACTTGCTACATTTATCCAAGAGCAAATCACTTGTTCTTAGAAGAAAATCTTACATATGTACCTTTATATAAACCTAATGCCTCTAGTTGTGAATAAATAACTGCTTGTCCTTTACACATGAATGGGGAAAAGAAGGGGAATTTTAAGTTCCCCCCTTGTACTGAAAACCAATAAGCCCAGCTCACATCTAAGTAAAGTACTGTACTACCCATGTTAATATAACAACCCATTAAAAAGTTTTAAATGCCTATGAAATCAGTCTCAGAAAAAGACTCCATTACTAAATCAATGCCCAGAAAGTTCTGTGGTATTAGTCAGGATTTTAATCTAGTGCTTCTTGAACTCATCTCTCTGACGTATGACAAGGGGACTTTGTTCACCAACAGTGGCACTTGTGTCTCATAGAAATTCATAAATCTTAACTCCTGTTACTGCTTGCACTGTAGTTTCTACTGACATCCTCTTAGATAAATCCCTAAAGGCAAAACTGAGTTTCAGGTACACTGTCACAAACAGAAGTGAGACCCTCCAAGTCCAGCTACTGCCCATCCTGCTTCACTGCATATTGTTATGTCCACTACTTTTCTCTCTAGGATACAATTCTTCTCATACTGAAATTCAGAGGTATCTGCTCCAAAAGTGCCTGATGCAAACCAGTGAAGGATGCCGGCGCTGCCTCTTCAGCATTCTGTTTGCGTCCCAGTACTCAGTACCTTAGGAGTTGTACCTCCTGAACAAACCCTGGTACTTTGGGGAGATCCCACCATCTACCTGCTAATAAAAAAACCTCAAGACTGGCCAAGCATTCAAGTTGGAAAAAACATATAAAAACTACATTTAATTACAGTACAAGATCACTGTGATTTACAGGTAACAGAATTGCACTTCAGTTTACCCCCCAAATCTTTCTGATAAAATAACAGCTAAAAACATTACAGCATGGTTTTCAAGATTAAGAACAAACTCTTATGCAAGCCTTTATATCCTGATCTGTGGTTGTGTGTAGATGCATTTCTCCTAATCTTCCCTCTACCCCCAAGGATTTCGTAATCTCAGGGAATCCCATTCTCATAACAATTCTCATAAGAATTCTCACTTCTCTTATGAACCAAGTCACTTCTCCAGAAAAATTCCTCTCTAGCCACTAGCTTAAGAGCACTGCTCCCTTACAGGCAAGATGAAATCACACTGGGATTTTGCACTGTTATATGCTTAACTACGAAAAAAAAACCCACAAAACTGTCTAAAGATTACAAAGGGAAAAACCCTGACTGGCTGTAAGAAATTTCTCACTATGTATTCTACACTGTGGCTTGCAATTCTTGTAAATTGATAATCTCTTTCTAAATAGACTTGACAAGTCTGTAGCTAAGCCTCCATTAGAAAATAATGGGCACTGAGGCAAAGTACACCATCTATGCCTGTGGAAAAAAAAACTCTTTAATAATATTTTTCACATTGCTGTCATCAGGATGACTTCTGAAAATGCAATTTTTTAAATGACTTTAAAAATACATACTGAATGTCAAATGTGGGGGCTTGAAATCTTCTTGTAACAACCACACAATAGCAGGTTATAAAGTGGGTGACTTCAGCTTTAAAGACAGGTATCATAGAATCATTAAGGTTGGAAAAGGCCTCTAAGAGTATCAAGTTCAACCATCAGCCCAACAGCACCATGCCTACTAAACCATGTCCCAAAGTGCCACATCTACATGGTTTTAGAACAGCTCCAGGGTTGGAGACTCAACCACTTCCCTGGGCAGCCTGTTCCAATGCTTCACCACTCTTTCGGTAAAACAATGTTCCCTAATAGCCAATTTAAGAAACGTACAACACCTTTCACTTTACTTTGGAGACTTTGGAGGTTTCTGAAGCTGGCACCACCCAGCCCAGCAACCCAGCTGTGGTTCCCACTGCTACTAAACACTATTAAATAAAACATGGGCTTTGCAGCAACAAAGACAAGGCCTCCAGTGGGATCTCTACCCACTGCACACCCCTCTCACACAATGCTCCAATTCCTGCCCACCACTCCTTTCCCTCAGGGTAGTGAAGCACTGGAACAGGTTGCTCAGAGAGGCAGGTGATGCCCCATCCCTGGAAACATTCAAGGTCAGGTTGGATGGGGCTCTGAGCAACCTAGCCTAGCTGAAGGTGGCCCTGCTTACTGCAAGGAGAGCAGACTAGATGACCTTCACAGTCCCTTCCAACCCAAACCCTTCTATGAGTCTGTGATTCCACAATTCTATGATTCCATGATTCTATCATTCTATTGATACTGAAAATGCGGGTACATAAACTCTGTAAGACTTGTTTTGGAGTTTTAGAAAGCAAGCACCCTTTATCAGGCCTGGACAAGATGACCCAGTGATCTCCATCAACCATGTGCAGTGGTACAAGAGCCGGGTAGAGAATGTATTTCCCACTTAGGTGCACGTGGATAAATTCTCCCAGAAATTTTACACATCTTCTATTACTTCCCAAGGCCTAATTTTAATGTTATGAAACTTCACAACAGTCAAAAGTCTTGCCTATTTGGAGCTGGCTCCAGCTCCCTGCTTGGCCTTGCATTTGAGATGGGGAAAGGCTGCAAACAGAGGTGACTACAGAAGAGACATCCTTTCAGCACAGATCAGACTTTACATAGGACCTTATCATCTCCAATGAATGAACAGTGTCTAGAAAAAGAATCTAGAAGAAAGCATGCTATGAGAAAAAGAAAATGCGCTGGCTCAGGGACATTCTGAGTAACTTTCTAAAAAATACAATTGTGTAGATGAAACTTAACTCTGCTTTTGCTTAAATAAAAAAAAATATTCCTCTTCTTGTAATAGTAACTACTTCTTGTATCAATGACTACTTCTTGTATTGATATAACAGGTGGAATATTTCAAAGTGGAATATTTTGATTTCAGCTAAAGCACAGGTAAGATTCATCTAAGCAGTAGTAGGTTTTGTAAGTTAGAATGTCCCTTTGACAGCATGTTTTCTTTCTCTGACAGCACGTTTCTCTTAAAACGGTATTTTCCAGACACTGTCCCTTGAGGATGATAACATTTTGCATTCAGTCTGATCTGTGCTGAGCAGATGCGTCTTCTTCTGTAATCACCTCTGTTTGCAGTATTTTTTTACCTTAAAGCCAAGGTCAAGCAGTGAACTGGAGCCAGCTCCGAATTAGCAAGAGTTCTGAGTGTTGTTAAGTTTCAAAACATTAAAATTAGACCTTGGAAAGCAATAGAAGATGCGTAAGATTTCTGGGAGAATTTATCCACGTGCACCTAAGCGGGAAATACGTCCCAGCTTTCGTCTCGCTGCACATCATTGATGGAGACCGCTCCTTCGTGTCGCCCAGGCCTGATGAAGGATGCTTGCTTCCCAAAACTCCAAAACGAGCCTTAGAAAGGTTTCATCTGCCGGCGCTCACGGCACCAGCGCCACCGCGGCTCTAGGAGCCTGTAACCCCAAGACCCAACCCAGCCCAGCGCCCCGGCGCTGGGCGCACGACCGCCCCCTCCCTCCTCCCCTCCCTCCTCCCCTCCCTCCTCCCCTCCCTCCTCCCCTCCCTCCTCCCCTCCCTCCTCCCCTCCCTCCTCCCCTCCCTCCTCCCCTCCCTCCTCCCCTCCCTCCTCCCCTCCCTCCTCCCCTCCCTCCTCCCCTCCCTCCTCCCCTCCCTCCTTCCCCGCCCCCCCCCGCGTTGCTAGGATACCGGCGGCGCTTTACGGCCGCTGCCGGCGGTGTCTCGGCGGGGCCCGGCCATGTCCTCGGCGGGGCGGGGCGAGGAGGCGGACAGGACGCTCTTCGTGGGGAACCTGGAGGGCCGTGTGCGGGAGGAGATCCTCTACGAGCTGTTCCTGCAGGTGGAGGGCGGGCGGGGCCGGGTCTCGGGGCTGGGGAGCGGGGCCGGTCAGCGCTGGGGGGCGGGTGCCCCGCCTGCTCGCCCCTTCCTGGGGTCTGTCTGCTGTGCGAGTTTGGGGCCGCAGGTGGGCCCCGAGTTAGTGAGGGAGTCGAAGAGGATCGTGGAAGCGCTAGGTTGGAAAAGACCTTTGAGATCATCCAGCCCGCCGCTGAGCCGCAACCCCCGGCTCACCTACCCGTCCTCTAAACGCCTCCGGGACTGGGGGCTCCACCACCTCCCCGGGCAGCCTCTGCCGGTGCCCGAGAACCCTTTTAGTGAAGAAATTTTTCCTAATGTCCAATCTGAACCTCTCCCGGAACGACTTGAGGCTGTTCCATTTTATCCTATCACTTGGGTGAAGAGACCAACTCCCACCTCGCTACAACCTCCTCTCAGTTGGTTGTGGACAGTGACAGGGTCTCCCCTCAGCCATCTTTAAAGATGTTTTTAAAATCCCCCAAGGGAAAATCAAGACTTTTTTGTTCTATCATTTCATTCAGAAAAATCAGTGCAAAATACAAAAATTCACTGAGCAAGGCTGAAAGTATTAACTGCATGTGTGAGGAATGATCTGCAGGTGGGGCTCTGAACTTCCATCTATAAATGACCTTTATTTTAAAGTGCTTGAGAAGATATTAAAAACTATCAGTGGACCTTCAGAGATGTCATGGGAAAATGCACAGTAGCTGGACCTATTTCAAACCTAAGCTTAGTTCTGTTTCTTTAGAAATAAGGTATGCCAAGGAAGAAAGAAAATGGCAAACACAGAAAATATTAAGACAGTGATATGACTTCAGTTTTGCTCTCCTTTGACAACATCACTGGCAAAGCCAAGCTTAATAATCTGAAGGTAGTAAGGAGAAGGGAGGGCAATATGGAGAGGAGAGAGCATTATATCACAAATGCAAGCATCAAATTTCAAGATGGATTGACAGTAGTTGCTGAATGTGGGCATTTCCTGAATTTGTTTATGGCTGTGTGTTTTATGGTTTTGGTTTTTTTCTTCCTGGCTGGATCCAGTCAGGATCTGTCAACCTAAAAGGTCCCAGACTCTGACTGGACACTTTAGCTGACAGCATCATGATAAACTTGCTTCTATCAATCCACCGATTTTGCCCAGTCTTCAGAATGAACCTTGCTTCTTTCTGGTGAGTTTGCAAAATAAAGAATGTGAAAATAGAGGTGGGCAGAATCATCTGTTCTCTTCCTATTTCAGATGCTAATCAGAACAATTTCTACTGACCAGCTTTATTACAATAAATATCAATCTGATATGTGTCTTGTTAACTAGGCAAGACCTCAGCATGCCACTCCAATTGCACTGAAAGGCCTGTTTTTCTCTTTGGTATATTCCAGCCCTTTGGGGTTTTAGCTCTTTCCATCTCTTCCTAACTCTCAGTTTTCAGCCTTTCCTTAAAATCTGCAAAGAAACAGTTGTTTGGAGCTTTTTTTCCCCCTCTTTATTTTTTTATGCAGTATTCCTACCTTTTTCCAGTACTGAACAGTAGTCTGCTGTTTAACTGTAAATATTAGGTTAAGAACGCTTGCCTTACCAGGGGACATGAGTAATACTGTATGAATTCTAGTACAAAAGTGATAAAAAATAAGGAGGTGCTCTCAGAATGCAGTTTTGTTTGACTTCTGCATGATCTGCAGCAGTTATCCAACTGCTGACTTTTACCTGGGTGTATTAATCATCCCAATAACACTCGCTTATCTTTTTCCTTCTCTTAATCTTGTTCACACTCATGTTTCTCTGCCTTTCGCTGCAAAGCATATGTACCTCATTGCAGTATTGTCCTTTCTTGGAAAGTACACAGCTCAATATTGCTGCTATGCCATAGTCTTAAAGGTGCACTCCTAACCTATAGCTTTCCCCCCATCAAATTAGTATCAAGTATCTATTACTACTTCTAAACTATTAATATTTTTATTTATGAACAGGAAGACCACATACTTAAAAGACTGATCTGCAAAGGTCTCAAGTGTATTGCTTCTAGTTCTTGAAGAACCATATCCTCCTTGTTAGGCAAATAATAATCAGAAGATGGGATATATGTAACTTTTTTTTTCAATAAGACTGTGGTATAATGCAGAACAACAATAAAAATGCCTCAAGGAGATAATGCAAGCAAAAATAAATATGTTGAGTCTTACTGAAATTCCTTCTTTAAAAACAAACAAACACAACAAACAAAAAAATCCCCAAGAAACAAAAAAAACTATCAAACTTCAAGATATTTGGAAAGGCGAGATCAACCTTGGAAGATTCCCTGCACAGGACAACCTAGGTAGTTTCCCTTGCTGTATAGCCTAGTCACTCTTCTAACCAATAATAAAAACGGTACATTATTTTTGATCTTTTGTGTTTGTCTGTATTACTCATCTACTTTCCTTAGGAGTGGGAGGTGATGGTGTTTCATTTTTCAGCAAAAACATCTTATTTAATGGAAAATCAGTTGATACATTGCTGGCAAATGCATGCAGCAATTGGACATTATTGTCACAGGTGCCAATCCTTAATATCTTCGGTCTGACAACATGGAGGTTATAATAAGGGGGACAGCTCTGCATCATTACTCTAAACGCTCACAGCAGACACATTGCAGATTTCTTGTTTCATAGTAATCATTGAAAACACGGAATAATAAAGTAGATATATTTCTGTGACTTCGTTTCTTCATCTGAGCATATGCTGTGTGTTTATTTTGAATGTTAACGGTTTATGCAGTTTAATATCTGTAGAGCTGTTACAAGTTAACTTGTGTTTGCCTGAATGTATAGGTGACTTCTGAGCGACTTTTACTGAAAAGTACAGATTGTAGCAGCAGTAGTAGTAGCGGAAGCCAACTCCACCAATGAGGGTGATTTTTTTTGATTCAGAACAATGAATTCTCCATCTACCACAGTAATTTACACATTTCAGTTATTTTTTAATTTTTTTTTTTTACTGGTAGGTTTTTTTTGTAACTTACGTTCACTTCGTTGCTCATCTGGATGTTATATCCTCCTGGATTTAAGTTGTTGCTTCCCTAGCTCTCCTGAGCTGTGGCAAGAGACTCCTGTTGGCCACTTCTTTTCGCTCTGCTAAGTCAGCCACACAGACGCATAGTTTGTTTTGATGAGAAACTGTTAATTTGGTGACTAATATACTGATTCCATTTTGTGTAGAGAAAATTCATTATGTTATCTAGTATGAAAACAACAGTTTCTTCAAAAATGGAGCCATTTTTTTTTAGAATATCACTGCTTTAATTTGGTTCTAAAAGTACTATGCAAGGATTAAAATGGTATGTGTAGGCAGAAATGGAACTTTTCAATGAAGACATTTCAGCTAAAGTATATGATACTTCTGGGGTTTTTTGGTTTGGGTTTTTTGGGGGGCAGGGGTTGCTGAGGGGATGGAGGACAAACAGTCTCTTGATTCCTTGCCGTGCAGTTGTGATGAGGGTTAGACATTACAGAAAACCCTGTTTTGTGGTGGTTCTAGAAGTACTATTCTCTGCTCAGGATTGCTTTCCGGCAGTGTCGATGCTGCCCATTTTAGGAATTTAACCAAGAGGAAGACAGAAGCATATTAGTGGAGTAAGTCACTTTTACATAAATTTGCTTAGTTATGTTAGCTGTGCAAAAAACCTCTAATAATTGTGCTAGCAGCTGTATATGCATAAGATGACATGCTGTAGAGACAGTAAATTACTCTTGCAGTAGCAAACATAATTATACTCTAGAAATAATAAAAAATCTGATTATTAAAGACTAAACATCATCCATGGGTGCTTGATTCCCTTTTAATGTTTGTGGTGCTGTTTTTTGTTTGTAGAAGGCTCGGAATTTGAGCTTGGGGAATCTGGAGAGTTGCAAAATTAAGTAGAGATTCTTACACTGAGAAACTTACTTCATTTCTGACCATGACAAAATATATATCATTATGAAATATTCAAAACAGAATGAATTATTGATCTCTGTTAATTTCTGTGAGAAAGTAATACAGATTTCTTTCAGGCTGGACCGTTAACCAAAGTGACAATTCGTAAGGACAAAGAAGGAAAACCTAAGTCTTTTGGATTTGTCTGTTTTAAGCACAAAGAATCAGTGCCTTATGCGATAGCTTTGCTGAATGGAATCCGTTTGTATGGAAGACCAATTAAAGTGCAATATCGGTTTGGTACGTTTAGTAGTCCAAATGGTTAAATTTTTGTAAATTGTTTTATTTTGTTAACAGCTATTTTTGAATCCTACAGTCTTTTACAAAGGTTGTGATTTATAATTGGAACAAATTACAGTTATTTTTTTTTTTAAGAAACAAAAACAACTTCTGTGTTTTGCATAGGGAAGGATTCAGTCTCTGCATTTTTTTGTTTACTAAGAGAATACAATAGCTTGGTTCAGAACAGCACATCTTCCAAGTCAGCTCAGAATACACTCTATGGACAACGTGGCAACACAGGTTTTCATGCCAGATTACATTTAGAAATTGAGGTGTGACTTTAACTTGCAGTCTGGCAGGAGAAGTTGATTCAGTAAGTGCAGTAACTTTCAAGCTGTTTGATAGTTTTTATACTAAAGCTACAGATTTATAAGAGCTGTTCTTTTTAAGTGGAAGGGACTGTAGATTGAAGAATGTAGCCAAGTCTGCCACACTTTTCAATTTACATTTATGAAAAGAAGCATTCTGGAAAACTAATGATCAGGCAGTGTTTGACACCCAAACATTAAGGACTCATGTCCTTACAGGTGACACAGAACACATTCTGTGTTTTTGTCATGTTAATTGTCATAACTGAATAGTCATTATGCTCTTGTCTTATTTGCAGGGAGTTCTCACTCATCAGAACTAAACAGCCCTACACATGGTTTTGACAACTACACTGACTTATATTCACCTGCATATAGGTAACAAAGATCATTTGTGAATGAACTGTATGATTATAATTTGTGAAAAGGCTTCTTAAGACAATTAGTTGATGTGGTAGAATAATCTTCAGGCTTTTCATTAAAACAGCTGTTGCATCCTTTGGTTGCATCCTTGCTGATGACTTGCAATGTGCTGTAGTTAATTTTATCATTAATTAATTAGGTTCTTGAGCCTGCCAAAGGTTCAGTTAGCTTTAATTTTCCAATTTTTATTTGTTTCTGCAAGGTGCAGGACCATGAGAAGTTATTGAAATATGGCATTTGTACTAACAATGTTTGCAGTTGTTGGAAGGAAAAAGTCTTTTTAAACCCTTCTATGTTAAATCTGCGGGTTTTGTTTGTATATGGACAAGCAGCTGTCGTGTGTATGTGAATGCACAGGTATAAACCTGTTACAATGGAACCCGGAATACCCCATATTCAGTATATTTCAGTATTTCAACATTTTTATCTAGCAATGTGACAGAACTCCGTGGAAGCTAGATTTCCATGGTGAAATCCAGAACTCTTTTGCAGCTGTATTTAAGTATGTGTGAGGATTAATCATTAATTAAGCCTTTCCATTTTATCAGTTTCTTTATGGAAGTCCAGTTGTTAATATCTCAGTTCTCCTCCTGGATATGCTCATTATAGCCCAAGAGCTCAGCACTCTGGTAAGCAACCATTCATCTGCTGGATGTCTAGTCTTTGTATGTTTGCTTGTTTTTCCTAGGTGTCAAGAGGCTTATGGAAATCCTCCATTTCCTCTTACTCCTTTTCCAATGAACAATAGTTTACCTCATGAATATTCAGGCTTTCAAAAGATGGTGAGTTTCTATTAAAAGTTAAAAGTTTGGGAGTTTTTTTGTGAGGTTGAAAGTGTTCCGTATTTCTGCAAACAACAGTGTTTATTTAATGCCACAAGATGTGGTTTAGGCTGTTAACTTTGACTATATTAGGTCTGTTTATTTTAGCACTTAAGGATACTAAATAACGGGGGATATACCACATTGAACTACTTTCTTACTGCAGGAATGTCTTAAAGAGATGTTAAAAACATCAGTGTGCAGACAGAGCTCTTTTTGTGTAGTGTGTTCCACATCAAATCCCCTTGGTGAGACAAGCTCATGTGGTAGAATTACAACCATGCAGCAATAGTGTCTTCATACACAGCTGATTCAGTCAGGGAACCTGTTGGCTCTTCTACTCAATTCAGAAATGCCCAGCAAAAGTTTGAAATGTCATAAAAACCTAGAACTCCTCCAACAGATCACTACTGCCCAGATTAGAGTAATGACTTTATGAAAGGAATGCCATATTTGATCACCTTACACTAAGAGTAACTGTCACTTTAATTTTAAATCTAACTACATCTCTTTTCTAACTTAGCCATGAAAGATTGTCTACTTTTTTGAACTATACTAGTTAATAAAATATATGTAAGATTTATTCTCAAATGCTGTTATGTTGTTTAATAATTTATCAGTATTTTCATTCTAAAAGCCGTAACGCATGCAAAATTAAACTCTTTGTAGCTTCCTCTTTACCGTGTTAACTTGAGTTTCTATTTCTTTAGATGAACCATTTTTTAGCTCAGCAGTATACAGTACAGAGTCCAGTGGGTCAACAGTTTCCTTACTATCAGATGACTCCGCCACTGCCTTCAAATTTATCCTTTCCTCTCTATCCAAATCAAGTTGCAAATTTTAAGTCTGCACAGAGTTCTTTTGAACTGGCTGTACCACATTCAAGTGACTGTGAAGTGCACCATGTGGATGAAAGCACCTCTAAAAGAAAGAGAGAACAGCAAAGCTGTGACAGTGACTCTAGTATTGAGGATGACAAAATGAGACAAAGAGAGCGTGACCAAAAATACAAGCGCAAAGCCAAGAAAAAAACACACTAATACTCTGTAACTGGATTCATCCTTTTTTTTTATTGTATTTGGTATTTTCATTTGAGAGAGATTCAATCTTTCATCTTTGCACTTTATTATAAAAGGAATGTGCAATATTCATATTATTTTTGAAATTTCTTATGCATAAAATATAATGATACTTTAATCTCAACCTCTTTAAAGAAGAAGGTACCATTTAAGGTATAAGTAACATTTAGGAAGATAAAGTTTTCCTGATAAAGGAAAAAAAATTAGTTGGTTCACCCCCAAGGATCATGGAAAGCTGAGAGTTTGCTGTTATAGGAACTATGAAAATACATAATTTCAGGCATTCATGAAGCATATGTATCACTTCCATCACTTATGGAATGTATTTTTGCGAATGTTGTAAGAATTTTCTGGAGCCGTTGAAGAAGATGTGAGCTAGAAATTCTAAGTTTCTCATCAGAGATGTGTTTGTCACTGAAGTATCAACATCTATAACATTTTTCCAATTTAGCTCTGTTGTCACTTTCAGTTAGAATCACCTTGTATAGTTATTGGAACTGGTTTCTTCCAGTAGTACAATTGAGAGAAAATCCAGGCGTTTGCACTAATTAAAGGACTTACATACGTATCAGTACTCAAATAAATGTGTCTACTTTGTGGCTGCAGTATGTACTGACTAGAACTATATGCATATACATGCATCTTTCTCTAAAGTTGCTCTCTAGTGTTTGGTTTGCTTTTTGAGAATCTAAATGTTTATTGTAATAAATGGATGAAAAATTTACTGAATATTTCATCTAACTGATAACACAAAAGCATGAGTCAGTGGAGTTAGTACTTCCTCTTAAGAGAAGTTTTTTTCCTTTGTTTAACTGAGAAAGAATAAATTATCTGATATCGAGATGAATCATAGTAGTCAAGTGACCTATTTTCTGTCTTTCACAACTGCCACCAATGGCTTGTAGACAGATACAGAGGTATTGTCCTATACAATACCAAGTACAGGTGAAACACTCTAAAAGTCTTCTTATATGAGACAGCAAAACACTTAATTTTCAGCTATTTAATATTGGTTAAAGTTAGGTCTTCGGTTCAGACTAGGTGTAGGCTTCAAATTGAACCTGATGAAAAAATATTTTGGTTTTCATGGAATCATTAAGGTTGGAAAATAACTCTTAAGATCATCCAGTCCAATCATCAGCCCAACACCACCATGCCTGCTAAACCATTTCTCCAAGTGCCACATCTAAACTTTTTTTTAATGCCTCCAGGAAGGGAGACTCCACTACTTCTCTAGGCAGCTTGTTTCAATGTGTGACCACTCTTATGGTAAAGGAAATTTTTTCTAATGTCCTATCTTAACGTCTCCTGGCACAACTTGAGGCCATTTCCTCTGGTCCTATCTCTTGTTATTTGGGTAAAGGCACCAGCACCCACCTGGCTACAACTTCCCTTCAGGTAGTTGTACAGGGCAATGACGTCTCTCTTCAACTTCCTCCAGGCTAAACAGTTCCAGTTCCCTCAGCCACTCCTCATAAGACTTGTGCTCCAGACCCTTCACCAGCTTCATTACACTCTGGATATGCTCCAGGACCTCAGTGTCTTTCCTGTACTGAGTGGCCCAAAACTAAACACAGTATTCAAGGCGTGGCCTTGCTACTGCCAAGCATAGAGGCACAATCGCCTTCCTGCTCCTGCTCGCTACATCATTTTTGAAAGAAGTCAGGATGCTGTTGGCCTTTTTGGCCACCTGTGCACACTGATGGCTCATATTCAGCCAGCTGTTGACCAGCAATCCTAGATCTTTTTCCACTGGGGAGCCTTGCCGCTGTTTTCTTGTTTATAATGTTGGGTTGTTTGAAAGGAATACTTTTTGTCCTTACACTGGTATTGAGAAAGAATATCAAAGTTTACTAGTTCAAATGTGATGGGTTTTCCAAGCTCAAATATGTTTAAAAAATGGAAGAATGTTTAGCTTGCAACAATGTCTATTTTATCTGATAAGTTAAAAAAAGTTAATTTCTCAAGACACTGCTTTAACTTCCCAAAGGGATTACTTCTTGAGCCTAAGAGACATTCCTATAAGGCCACAGTATGGTACTCTCAAAATGTTATTGGCAACTGAATTCAGCTTTCTCTGTGTGAGAAACACTTATTCACTGATAAAATATTGAAAAGGAGAAAGTCTTTGAAACAAAGACAACAATATTTTTATTTTACAATTCAGCACTGAATCAGATGCCCTTGTAAAAAAAAAGGCATAACATCTTACAAAAGCAGTGGATGTATATATACTAATGTTAGACAAAGAACCATGTAAATTTTCAAAGAATGTTCTTTTTTTTGATAATCCAACCATGTCTGGAGACTCCCTTCAGGTCATCTCCTGACCTACAACAGCTGCATCTTACAAGACAACTAAGCATAGTAATAAATTCTCACAGCCCTAAGACAGGTTATCTCTTGACTTAAAACAGCTGCATCTTACAAGACAGATTTATATGACAAGATAATTAAACATACAAACCAGCTGCAGCAAAACTTATCAATTAATTCTCACATCTAGAAAGAATTTACATAACAATGGTTTGTGCTTTAAATAAGGTATTATGTTTTAAGAAATTTGTTAAGTCTGCCCAATCCCTTTCGCTTTTTCCCTCTACCCTTCCACACAACACTTGCCTCTATTTTTTTTGTTATTTTCTTTCCCCACCAGTAACTTCAGGGTTAAGCTTTGTAGATATAATCTCTTCTGTTTGAAGATGCTGCTGACAGTATACCAGTAAATCACTGATCACAAAAGTTGCTACAGTAATGTAAAAGCTAACAAGTAAAATACACTGGATTTCTTTAAACTTGTTCCCCATGTTAAATAAATTTAAATATAATTAAGTAGAGGAATAATGTTTAACATTAGCTTAAGTTTGAAATGAAGTTCATCAGACAAAAGAGAAAACAGATGGATGCCCAAACCAGAGTTAGCCTACAGCAAGAGCAACTTAGTCAGGTCTATGCAAATGTGTCCTTATCAGCTTTCCCCAATGGATAGACAAGAAAATCTGTTCTATGCAATTATACTCTACAAAAAGAATGTCAAGGTGGATCATATTGCATACGGCTGATAAAATATCAATACAGTTCTTCCTAAGAAATACTTCTTCTTACCCACTTTCATCCCAGTCTCCACAAAAAAAACGGAGTATTTTTTATTTGGGCTGGGGTGGAGTTGGGTTCCACCTAAGTAATTGTGGGTTTTGAAAGACAGAATGTCCCTCTGATAGCATGTTTTCTTTCAGACAGAGTTTTCCAGACACTGTTCATTCTTTGGAGATGATAACATCTTCTGTTCAGTCTGACCTGTGCTGAAAAGATGTCTCTTCTTCTGTAACCATCTCTGCAGCCTTTCTCTGTCTCAAATGCAAGGTCAAGCAGAAAGCTGGAGCCAGAGCTCCAAATTAGCAAGAGGTTTGACTTGTGAAGTTCATAATAATATTAAAATTAGTCCTTGGAAAGTAATAGAAGATGTATAGGATTTCTGGGAGAATTTATCCATATGCATCTAAATGCAAAATCCATTCTGTCCCAGCCCTTGTCTCGCTGCACACCATTGGTTGAGATAACTCGCTTGTGTTGCCCAGGCAAGATAAAGAGTGCTTGCTTTCTAAAACTCCAAAATGAGTCTTAGAGAGTTGATTTGCCAGCATTTTTGGTATTGTTACTGTTACTTGACTGCTGCGCACACATAAAACAGACAAGATGAGAGGCATATGCAGACCATGCCTTCGGCAGCTGCAGGTCGCATTCTGGGGCACAAAAGTGCATTTCACCACAAAACTTCCCTTAGTCCATGGGGGTACCAGGCTGCACGGCACGGCTGGGGTGGAGGAACTGGGAGCACTGGACCTGCCTCAGTGGGTGCAAACAGCAGAGGAGGCTGAGGTTTAGGCAGCACCTCCATCACCTCTCCCCTCGCAGCCAACAGAGATGCTGCTCAGTTAGACACACGCAAGCATCAGCCCCGCTTGGGAGCGTTGGCCGCCTCCTACGGGAGTCCCACCAGGAAGAAGGTGACAAGGAGGAGGCGTTATTGATGCCACATTGTTTCTTTTGAAGTTTGAAATTTCACCCCTCATCTCCCTCATTCCCTGCCCTGATTTTAGTGAAATCTTCTGCTGAGTTGACTACCCAGTAGATTCTTTGCTTTTCAGATGTTTAAAAGATGGGTAACTGCTGTGGAAATGTATCTAACTTATCCCAGCTTTAATAAGATATGCTGAGGTGGCAGGATTATTAGCTACAAGAAATGCAGGTGGTAATATTGTAGCAATAAAAGTAGCTGTCTGACCTGCCAAATATTAATAACTTTTACTACACTGTTAATATGTAGCATATGAGATGAAGCTGTTTTCTCAGTATGGCACCTTTAGTTTACTTTGTTATGAACATGGCACTAAGAAAGCCAAAAAAAAAAATCCAAATCTGAAATAAATGAATGTATTTGTTAATTGAAAACACAGTATCTTTCCTCAAGAGGGTCAAACTTATCTTTTCACATAGACTCCTCAGGTATTTTCTAAACAAGTACACAAGATTTTACTTGTAAATTGCAAATCAGTTAAATAAAGGAATTCATTCTCTCATGTTGTGTATCAAGGTGTGTTGTTACATGAGACCATGAACAGGGGCATAGCCAAAGTAAAAAGACTGAAGGTGAGATATTTAAATAAGCATAGGAAGGAGAGTTTAGGTTGTCATAATACATGAATGAAGGTGGGGGCAGGTTATGCGTGTATAAGAATACTATTTGTACATCTAAATTGAACCTAAACCAACTAAACAATGCCAAGCCACAGCAGTTTTTCTTTGAGGGGGGAAGCATAAATGCAATAAGAAAGCTGTATGTTTGATAACTAAACTAGTATTTAGACTGGATACCTAAATTTTCATTATACTGAAACAATACCTTTGTATTTGTAAAAATTACTGTATGACTTAATTTAAGCCACAGCCATGTTTTTTGCATATTACACAAGTTAATTCCATTAAATAAGGGATTTTGTAGGATTATGGCCCTCTTCACTTTTATAATTCAGGCTAAGCTGCTCAGTCAAATTTTGCACATTGTCCTAAGATTACAGGAATTCCCATAGAGGTACTGCATGTGTTCTATTTTTTTTTACTACATGTATATCTGAAAATGGTATAACTGCAGTACTAGTGTGTTTTTCAGCAAGGTTAAATTGGATAAAAGGTATTTATTGCCTACAATATACTGCGTATTTTACTTTCTAACTTTTTTTTACTCTATGGAAACGTTGTTCCCTCTTACACAGAAAAGCCAAATGAAATATTCAGATCAACAAGTCAAGCTACTAAGTGAAATGCTACATGGAATATACGTAATGCCACAACTAATATGGGTTATGGGGTTTTTTTGTTAGATTGTAAATACAGGAAGTAATTTATTTTAAAAAAATGAAGTTTTATGAGTAATATTTCAGCTGATAATGATAAAATTTTAAAGATGGAATTTTTTAACATAATGTGTTGAAAGTGTTTTTGGAAAATGTTTAATAATTTAATTTGAAAAACTTACGAATGCACTCTAGCATAGCTTGTACACAACTCAGCTTTTTGTAAGGAAGGGGACCACTGTGAGCAGATACTCATCCTGATTTGATTATGTTTATGGTTAGCATATTGTAAGATCAAAACCGTGTCTTTTCCTAAGGTTTACTTGTAATAGCTTAAAAATGAGCACAAGCATAAGTTCATCTCACTTTGTGACTGCACAGTGATGAAAATCTCATTATGCACTCACAGTAAAATGTTCTTTCTTCATTACATGCCTTTCCTGTGCTTTCTCCTCCAAACAGCAATTCTCTGCCTCCAGGGCACTTGGGAATCAGATTCCAGCCTTGTCCTGGGGGGCTACTCATAGACAACTGTCACCTGTGGAAGGCTCTGCCCTGTGTGGGCTGCTAACTGCTGAGATTCCCAAGAAGGTGCTAGGTCAAAAGAAAGGCAAGTGTGGAAAACCCCAGCTTGTGGCTGTTCTCAAAGGGCCTTCTGGCTGCACAGGTTACTGTCACTTGGTTGGAGACAATACAAGGGATCCAACGGTTCATCTCTTTGAGGAGCTACTGCTTAGTCTCTTTTTACAGCTAGCTTGCTTACCTTAGGGAAAAGAAAGGTGGGACAGCCAGGGGATCAGGGGAGAGTCTAAAGAGAGGGTGAGGGCTCAGAAGGGCACCATTACTCTGGTTTTACTTTTCACAGACAGAAGCATGGAGCTCAAGCTCTGCTTTAGCTTCCTCCCCCACAGCATTCAAAAATCTCACAGGCAGTATCTTCTCAGGTACCACTTCCCTCAGCCTGCTTCCAGCCCTTGCTCTATGCTTCCCTGGCAGTATCACAGGAAAAACTGCAAATTCTGAAAATTCTGGATTGGGTTTAAACTGCAAGCTAAAAGATTCATTTATGGAACATCATCACCATTCAGGCTCACATTTCCTAGCCTAAATCCTAAGACGACATAGATGTATAAACCCTCTGGAAACACCAAAGGACACTTTAGAGCCTACTGGGCCAAGCTTCTCTACCTGCAACTTTTCAAACATCACATTCTGCATGAACCTGTTCCCAGCCATCACTCTGCATATGCCAGAAGCCATTCCCCACATCCATCCTGCAGCTGCTGCCCAACATGAGGGCCTGTTCCTCACCCACACTGCGATCCACCAGGCAGAGCACAAGTAACATAAACATAGAAGGGGGGTGAAAGCAGTACCTGGCCCAGCAGAAGCAAAGAATTCTTTGTTAGCCCCTTTGACCAGGGTTTCCCTCCTTGTTAGTTCTTCCCTCCCTGTTAGCGCTTCTTCCTCCCAGTCATCCCTTGTTTTTTCTTGTACCAACCTGCACTTTTCTTCTCAGTTCTGTTCTTTCACCCCAAACTGCAGCTTGACAAGAAAGAGCTTTCCCTTCCTGCCTCAGTTTGTAACATTCCTCTGTGCCACATCCCAGAGATCTGTCACTCCAGGGTATAGCAACCCCTTGACAAGCTGAGGAATTACAACCTCATCCTCTAACCTCTAAAAGAATTTGAGGTAGATGGGGAAATAATGCTGTTACAGTATTCCTTCGAGAAACTGAAACAAGACTTATCCAAGGGACAGAAATTGCTTTTATTAAAAACATTCTAAAAGGTGATTTATAAAAATGCATTTAATCATCTGCACTTGGAAACAATTCAGGAACACGCAATTGGTGAGGCATCTCATACTTTGAGAATTTCAACTCACAAAACAAGGTTTATCTTGTTGCACACCTAACACCATACTCAGATTTCAAGCACTGCTTGTAGAAAGATTTCAGTCTTCAAATATCTATTTGTTTTAAGAGACTTTCGGTAAGCAATATTTGTGCATACTTGGAAACACCCACTTAGTACAGTGGATTCGTCTTTAAAATTCAATGGTTTGTGCCAAAATACAGTACTAAAATCAAAAGATACAAAATAAATAATCTGACTGCAGAAATCATACCACGGTTATTTAATAAATAAGGATGCATTGTGAATATTCAATGTATCGTAACTTCTTTACTAAAAAAAAATATATATATCTGTATAGAAGTCTAAATAAATACTCCTTTTGTGATTTTTTTTTTACAAGTAAACAACTGATCTTTCCAATTCCCAGATTAACAGAGGAGATTTAATGCCTCCAGAGTAAAGCAGCATGCAAAAGAAAAAAAAAAATACTTGATTTGTTTGCATTAAAAGTTTAACGGTTTAAAGTTAATCCCACACTCCTATCTCATTTTTTCCAAAATTGCAAGAAGCTTTTAATAGTTTTAACTCCACTGCAATGTGGTTCTGCTTTTATACAGGTCCTCATTTTACACAGTGCATTAAAAAAAAATGACAACTGAAGACCTACTGTAACTCCAGTAGACTTTAACATGAATTTACAGCAGGGCAAAAGGAAAGGCCACAATGACTCCAAAGACATTGGAACATATGCTAAATTAAATGCACACATTTATACCTGCAAAGCAAAGGCCCCAGATGGCAACAGCATATGAGAACTGTACTGTATATTGGCAAGCATCCATGATTTCACTAAAGAGGCACTTCTTTCAACACAGGAATTTTAGTTACAGTCACCTTAGTCCCTAAACCAGTCACTCTTTATAATTGTGCAACATTTTCTTCTGAGCACATTAACACGTTACTGGAAGTTCCATACAGACTTAGGGACACGGTCACTTCACAGAGAAAACAGACCTTGAATAAAAAAAAAAATAACACTTCGGTTTTCAACTCAGTGAAATTAAATAGTTGTTAGTAATATTTGGGGATCCGCTGTGAAGCTAAACAATGCTGGTGGAATGGTTGTGTGCAACTATGATTCAATTTAAGAGGTTTTTAATTGGATTACTTCAAAGATTTGTTCAGACAATAACTATGCAAAAAGCCGAATCAGCACAACTGATCTACGGCAGTGCCATAAATGAGGCCTGCTGCCAAGAGAATAAGAAGACTATTGTAATACAGTCATAGGTTAAACAATAAATCTAAGCCCCACACTTTATGTTGGCAAGCTTAATACAAACAGAATTATTCTGGAGCACCACCTGTTACTACAGCTCACCTGATTAAGACTGGGCTGATAGATGCGAAAGCCAGTCTTAGCTGAGTGAAGCAGTTTCATTGTAGAAAATTCTACACAGATAAGAATTTAACTGGCCTTTAATACTGATCTAACTCTCCAAAGGGAGCAGAATCATCATAAATTTTCTTTTTCAGATCATTATTTTTTTCTGCTCATGCATTTGATAGATAGCTGGGTAACAAACCATACGCCTAAAATAGTCCTGAGTCCTAAGAAGTGCTGCCTCAAATCCTGAGTTTCACACGCTGCTTCCTTCCCAAAAGAATAGCTACTATCTCTGATCTATGTTCAGTTTAAGAGCAGGAATATGACAAAACTTAACCCAGAGATACAACTCAAAAGTACAAAAGAATGCGATGAATTTTCATTTACTAGGACTACAGGAACTAGACTTCTCCCAGGCAGCCCCTTCCATCTCAAACTTTCTCCGTGAAAGCAGTACGGGTTGGGATTCTCAGAGAAAGACATCACACACTTATAGATGTGCAACAGTGAAATGTGTGTGTTGGTCAAATTCAAGGGAAGATACACAGGTGTGGCTTTAAGATACTTAAAAATTATAGCAGTTTTCAAATAAGGCGGGGGAGGTATAAATTATTGGTGATACACTCTTGCTCTCTATGGAGAACATCAGTGGTATGAAACAGCACCTGTACGTTAACCATCAAAACTAGATCAGGAAGTAAACCATTGGAGACACACATTAATATGATTCTGCTAAAATATGAGACTGTTTGCCATATAGCCTCAGTAATACAATTATGCTGTTATGAACAGCAGAAGAATCAAGTGAATGCGTAAGCCTCATTCAAGCTGCAACATGCCTTTTAGAAAGGTGCTTAAACGCTCAAATGACTCAATTTAATAAATAAGTTTAAGCTCAACACTGCTAGCGCTATGTGCATTAACACTGCTTCATATTCTTTCAAAGTATACATATTGGACCTGGGAATACCTACAGTATCGTACCACATTACCTCTAACCTTTGGTCACACTGCCTTTATATTTTAAACACACCTCTTTTCAAGACTTGCTAATAAAATTTAGCAAGAAACGGAATGTGTCATCACTACCATTTTCATCCAATATCCAACCTACAAACAAATACAGGGCACTTCAGAAATTCAAAACCCTCTTGTACCATTAAAGTAACAGCTGGCTTTAATACAGTTAGGCATCCAATAACACATAACTGGAATCAATAAAAAATGAATATAATGTAGCTAAGATTATGCTCCACTGCCAGTCAGGTAAGTACACATCATAAGAGTCTGCTTTCGGAGAGATGGAATGCAATGGGGAAGAGTCCCTTCTCAGTTAAAATTAGTCTTCTGTAAATGCTTATTAGGAAGTTCTATAGCACTGACCTGGAGAGGCCAGGACCCACCAACAATTCCTGCTTGGATAGCTACACCCATTACAACTGCTAGATCAGGATCTACAGAGGTGTTAGGTTCCTTTCCAAAGAAATCCTGAATAACTTCTCGAATCTTAGGGATTCGGGTGGAGCCTCCAACTAACACAATTTCATCCACTTCTGCTTTGTGTAGGTGGCCATCCTTCAACACTTCTTCAATGGGTACAAGAATCTTCTCAAAAAGGTCCTCATTCAACATCTCAAATAGCTTCCTAGAGATTTCTGTTTCAAACACAACTTTGACAAAGTTGTCCTCTATTTCTGAAGTGTCTCCAAGATCCTTTGTGTTTTGTGAAGGCTTGCCTTTTAGCACAGTGTTTGTTTTTACCTCACTTCCTGGACGTTCTTTCGAAAGCTTCCTTTCTGGCATAGTCAATGGCACCCTCAGCGTAGCTGCCTCGTGAACAGTTAAATTTAATTTAACTGCTTCCACAGCCTGCCTGAGGCGATGTATTTCTTCTTTTCTTGTTGGCAGAGAACCATACATTTCACGAAGCTGATCATATAAATACAGCATCAACCTCTGATTAAAATCCTGTCCTCCAAGTTTGTTGTTACCTGAAACATGAGAAAAGAAGGCATCAGACATCACCTTCAAAGCTCCAGAAAGCAGCACACTTCTCTCTTACTGGTAGGTGGTTCTCAAGGGCCAGAACAATGAATACTAAGACCATAAGCATAGCACAAGGGCTTACAGATCTTTGAAAACAGAAATAACTTCTGTCCACTGAAGAATGAGTAATGAATAGCGATTTCCAGTTTTTAATTTAGCAACTGTTTTAGAATTTATCCCTCCCATGATTTCTTCCCTGGAACTGTTCTGCTACACCGTAACAGAAAAAAAGTAGAGGTTGTTAACTAATAGAAGTATTTTCTACAGAAGAACATACCTAATAATAAATTTCTAACTGGAACCCTGTAACTGAAGTGCAATCTCTCACAGCAATTGTTTTTCCAGCTAAAATTCCCAGTTACAAATATCCCTCTCTGCCCAGAAGGGATTTTTCTCTTTCCACTTCTACTGCACAGCTTTATAGAGATCATTGTTTTAGCAGTTTCAAGTTATTCAACATTTTCATGCATCCACATGAAAAACTACATGCTGCTGAAGTATATGTATGTACCATCAAATGTGGAAGCGATAAAATGCAAGCAGTAAACACCAAGCTCTAGAGTAACAGGTATATCTTACACTAGCCTTCAGAAAAAAGGGGGGGGGGAAAGAGTATAATTTATAACCAATGTCTACTGAAAGGTTATTCTTGCATGATGTTTCTAAAACCTTTCAAACAACTGTTCATGGTTGCCATTCAAACGAGTTCAAAAAGTATGCTGCAGATTTTCATCTGTGTTGAACAATCTCTCAAAGTTTCCATCATTTTGTTTTGACCGAAAACAAGAGTTTTCTTAGCAGACCTCCATCTAAATAAATCGGAATAAAGCTGCTGAATATTACTTGCTGTTCCCCTCTAGTAATTACTAGGCTTGGCAGCAGCTCACATCAAAACTTGTTCATTGAAAGCAACGCAGACTGCACTGCCACTCAGACCTGCCTGAATCCATGTCATCTGAAAAGCAGTTGTGTATTCACTACAGTTTTACCAAACATTGCTCCCAGAACTCTTTGCCATGTGATGAATCACTTTGGCACAAACGTATCACAAAACTTACTTCTGGGTTTAATGCATTCCCAAACCTTGCTCAACTGAGCTGGAGACAAACACAAGGAGAAGATGCTTTAAAGTACTAGTCAGTGATTTGTCAAATGCTTCCAGACTGGACAAAGGTAACAGAAAGCTTTGTAACACCCAAACTTCCAGTGAGAGCAATTGTAATACGCATCAGCACCTTTAGCAGTGGACACAAAAGTTAACAGCTATGGATAGAACAAAACTACAACTTATGCTTTTGAGTCAGCCAAAACTGTGAATTTATCTTAATTATTCAAACAGGTCACATACCTAATTTTGCATGAAAGGCAGCTGAGAACACTTTGTGACAAGACTGGTATGTTTTAAAAAGCCTTTCTAACGGTGACTTTATGTGCACTTTTCTTTTTCACCCACTCCTTGAGAAAGTAAAGCTTTTTCCTCACCTGCCATAGCTCGTGTGAAAAACATCCCGCCTTGCTTGTTTAACAGAGACACATCCAAAGTTCCTCCACCCAAATCTACCACCAGAACATTAAACACTTCAGCTTTGTGGAGTCCATAAGCCATAGCTGCAGCTGTGGGTTCATTGATTACTCGCAAAATTTCTAGCCCTACAAAGAGAAAAGATGACAAGGAACAGTCAGAAACGCTTCAGAAAACTGCAGTTCTTGCATCATAATGATATTTACCAACAGGTTGTTGGTTTTTTCGAACTAAACTTATCTTAAGTAAAAGGTCAGATCTAAAAGAAGTAATTTTTTAAGCAATAACACTCAATGAACTCTTTTCCTTATTTAAGCCTAAAGTAATACTACTTCGGTGTCAGGGTGAAGTCATGAACAATGATTTGACCAAACATGTTTCTTCCAGAGAAATCTTGGTAAGATCTATTTCACATGCTCTATTTCTGCTTAAATTATTGTCCAAGAGTGCTCTGTATAGTCAATTTATATAGAGATTACAACAAAGACTGTTTTCCCCAAAGTAAAACTTAATTATTCTAGTTATCTATGTTTGCATTAGTCAGCTGCACCTATCAGTACCCAAGAGTTCTCTGCTGTTCCTCATGACTGTTAATGACCTGTATAAAAAAAAAAAAAAAAATCCATGCTAAGGTTCTCCGTCACAGATCCACTGTTTCCATATCCTCCCCAAAGACCTCACTGCTACTGAAATACACCTAAAAATAATTTTAAGGCTTCACAGAAAAACACTGGAATATTGAGACATCACCTGCAAGGTTAGCTGCGTCAATGGTAGAATTCCGTTGCCTTTCATCAAACTCTGCTGGCACAGAGATGACCGCCTTCGAAATGGGCATGCCGAGATAGTCCTCTGCCATTCTCTTCAATTTCAGTAGCAGCTGAGAGCCAATATGCTCTGGAGTGATGCGAAAGGTTTCATTAGTTGTCACAGAAAATTCAGCTGATCCATTGTTGTTGAAAATCTAGGAAGAAAACGCAAAACAACCCAAACGAGAAGTCTCTTTCTTATGCTCTCCCACCCTGCTACAGCCATATGTTTTACTTGCATATAGTCTGTTTATTCTGGAAAAATATAAGTGTGCTTTTGTTACTTTCTGAATCACTTTTATTCCTTGCTTATGAGTATTATGCAAAACATGCCACTTATGGGGTCTGAATATACCCAGAGTAGCGACAACCACTGGGCCCAGGAAAGACACAGTAACAAAAAGAAGTTAACCTAGCAACTGCATAATCAACTTCAACATTGCATTCAAAGTAATGCTTTTTAATAATTAGGTTTACGCTATCGATAGTTTCCCACAGATTCTTCTTTCTGAAAGTAAGCAAGCATGTTGGTGCTGGATCAGCTTCACTTAACAAGCAGAGTTCAAGGACTGTTGGCAGTAGCTGAGAATTTGTCTCTTTTCAGCAAATACTGCCCCATGATAAATTAATGCAATACTGCTTTTAAAAAGCAGCTTTTGAGACCTGCTACTGGTCAAATAAGCACTAGAAAAGCGCTAGGGAAAAAAATGCACTCGGCAGTGGTGACTTTAACACTTGTCTTTTTTTCAGTCTCAGGAAGAGGTAAAGTTTCAGCAAAACACAGTTAAAATTTCAAGTTGAAATTTATACTTAAGGGAAGGGGCTGGAAGGTTACCCAGAAACACATTTCAAACTAGGGGACAACATCCTCTAAAAAATCTCTACCAGCTCTCACACAGAGGTATGACTTCCACAACTTGTTTTCCTCCGCACCTCTATGGATACCTCTTATGGTTTGCAGGATATCAGACTTAGACAAATAACTCAAGGTCAGAAAACCTGGTCACCTGCTACATGTTTCAAGCCTCCTACAGAAGAAGGAACTTGGAGAAAACTGAAGAAGATGCTTCCTTACCTTAAAGGGATACCTGCTACTTTCACTTTTCAGTTCTTCTGAAGTAAAGATTTTCCCAATGAATCTTTTTGCATCATATATAGTATTCTGAGGATTTGAATCAGCCAGTTCTAGGCCATCATATCCTACATACACATCTTTGTCTGTGAAAGAGACTATACTTGGTATGCTATTATGCCCATTTTCATCTGCAATAACCTTCACCTGCCCTGTTCCAGGAAGAAAGACACCAACAGAGCAGTAAGTTGTGCCAAGGTCAATTCCAATCACTTTTGGTGTAGGATTCGGTAAATATTGCTGCGCTAGATAGCCAGCTAACAAAAGAGCCAGAATAGCCGAACCTGAAACACAAGTTTTTTTAAAAAAAAGGGTTAGATATCTACTGCTGCAAACTTAGAAGTCAATGCAAATCACACAGCATTATACCTTACACCTCATGCAACAGTCTTTCACATTCTTATGCCTGTTCAGCTACCTAATTAGTTTTTCATTTCTTCAAAGGTCACCAGCAAGTTTAGGTTGCTTGATTATATAAAAAGTGGTTAGAAGAGTCAAAAATCTTAGGCATTAAATACTAAGCTGGTTAAAAAGCACCCCAGAAGTATAGCAAAGCCAAAAATATAACCACCTTGTAATAACTCATTTTGTCTCTGCAAGGTATTGCAAAAATATAGGTTAATTAATATTTTTGGGGGAACTGCCTGTGAATGACCCCTAAGGGATGTCTAGTTAATGAAGCTGCACAAAATCAGAGAAATGACAAACTTCCAATCCAAACACCTCCTCCAACTTCACTGGAAATGTGAAAATAAGGAGATGAAAAAATATACTAACTACTCTTATTTTAGTCACACCTCCCAAAGAACATCTTCCCACACCTCTAGATTTTTTCTGTGCCTTGAAATCAAGGGGTAATTAGTTTCAGTGCAGAGCTGCTTGTTTGTTTTTTCTTTTTTATAAATTTTGCATATAATCAACAGGCAAAGCAAGAAACCCCAGATTCTAACACAAAATAATCTTTTTGAGAAGGAAAACAAAAGCACCAGCAAACAAACAAAATCTCAAGAATAAATCTAAACAACTTTTGGGGAGTAGATAAGCTCTTCACCCAAAAGGGAAGGGTGGTCACAACCGTGCTTCAAGCCAACTGGTGAGCAAGAGCAGGTTTACTGTTGGCCACAAATGTACCAAGGCATTCCTTAGCCACACGCCACCAAGCACTTTGGCTTTGAAAAGCGCACGATACCAAAATGCTGGCAAATAAAGTCTCTAAGCCTCGTTTTGGAGTTTTAGAAAGCAAGCATCCATTATCAGGTCTGGGCAAGATGAGGGAGTGATCTCCATCAGTCGTGCAGATGCTAATCTAAAACACCTCCTCCAAGCGAGACAAGAGCTGGGACAGGATGTATTTCCCAGTTACAGACAGATAAACTTTCCCAGAAATCTTATGCACACTCTATTGCTTTCCAAGGACTAATTTTAATGTTATTATGAACTTCACAACAGTCAAATCTTTTGCTGACTTGGAGCTTTGGAGCCAAACCTCTGCCTGACCTCGGATTTGAAATGGGAAAGGCTGCAAACAGGGGTGATTATAGAAGCAGACACATCTGTTCAGCACAGATCAGTGAACACGAGGTGTCATCGTCACCAAAGAACGAACGGTGTCTGGAAAAGCACTGTCTAAACCAAAGAAAACACGCTAGCAAGGGGAACCCGCCACCGTCAGCCGCGCTACCCTGAAAAAAAAAACAGTCCGGGCCAGTGACGCGGGCACGAAAGCCGCGAGAGCCCCGGCGAAGCCACGCAACCGCGGGACCGGGGGAGACAACGCCATCGGCGCGACGGGGCCTCCCCGACGCGACGGGGCCTCCCCAGCGCTCCGCCGTCCCGGCTGCCCCTCAGGCCCCGTCCCCGCAGCGGCGCGGCCCCCGGGCCGCCACCCGCGCTTACCCAGCACCGCCATCTGCCCGGCCATGGCCGCCGGCCGGCTCCAGCGCCACCCGCCAACTGCTGACGGCTCCTTCCGGGCCGCGCCGCGCCGCGCGGGACGCCGGGACCGGTAGTTCGGCACCTCCCACCATCCCTGGGGCACTCCCTGGGCAGCTGGCTGGTGAGAAGACTACAACTCCTATGAGGCACAGCGGCGCGCGCCCCTGCCAATGCGCTGAGAGGAGGCGGGTCACCCGGAAGAGCAGGAAGAAGAAAGGGAGGGGGGGTCCCGGCGCGCGGGCTGGTCGCGGTGCCTGCCGGGAGACGTAGTTCGGCCGGTGCCCCCGCGCCTTCTAGCGGTGGCGGGCGGGGCCGCGCTGGGCTCGGTGCCTTAGCGGGGCCGTGCGGGGCGAGCGCTGAACGCTGAGCAGCCTCTGGCCGCCGTGAGGCGGCAGAGAGCGCGGCTGCGTGTTAGAGCCGCTGGGCCCTTGAACAAGCTGTCGATGACTCTTGGTCATCATTGGGACTAGCACTGACACAGAAAATGCCGGCAAATAAAACTCTCTAAGACTCGTTCTGGAGTTTTAGAAAGCAAGCACCCTTTATCTGTCGTGGGCAACATAGAGTCGTAGAATTATAGACTCACAGAATCACAGAATAGTTTGGGTTGGAAGGGACCTTAAAGATCATCCAGTTCCATGCCCCCTGCTATGGGCAGGGACACCTCCCGCCAGCCCAGGCTGCCCAAGGCCCCATCCAACCTGGCCTTGAACACCCCCAGGGATGGGGCAGCCACAGCTTCCCTGGGCAACCTGTGCCAGTGCCTCACCCCTCTCATGGTGAAGAAATTCCTCTTGAAGTCTAGTCTAAATCTTACCCTCTCCAGTTTAAAGCCATTGCCCCAGTCTTATCACTACAGGCCTTTGTAAAAGCTCCCTCCTCAGCTTTCTTGTAGCCCCCTTCAGGTACCGGAAGGCTGCCATAAGATCTCCTCAGAGCCTTCTCCAGGCTGAACAGCCCCAACTCTCTCAATCTGTCCTTGTACGGGAGCCCTCTGATCATCTTTGTAGTGCAACAAGGCAAAAGCTGGTTATAGAATGTATTTCCCATTTAGATGCATATCTATAAATTTTTCCAGAAATCTTATGTGTATTCCATTACTTTCCAAGGCTTAATTTTAATGTTATGAAACTCTGCAACAGTCAAAACTCTTGCTAATTTGGCACTGGCTCCAGCTCTCTGCTTGACCTTGGCTTTTAAGAGATGTAGAAACTCCGTACACAGATGATTACAAAAGAGACGTGTTCAGCACAGAGCATACTGAACACATGACATTATCATCTTCAAGGAAAAAAGATGTCTAGAAAACACCATTGTAAAGAAAACATGCTATCAGAGGGACATTCTGTCTAACTTGCAAAACCACAACTGCTCAGATGAAGTGTAACTGTACTTTAGCTTAAATCAAAGTATTCCACTTTGAAATATTCCACATGTTGTATCAGCATTGGTGTTTCAGAGCCTTGGCCAAGCTGAGTGGGCAGCTGCCATGTCAGCAGAAGCTGGCAGCAAAGTGGTGGCTGCCGCCCTGGCACAGTGGGGCGGCTGTGTTCAGCGCTCTTTGGGAAAGCACCACACTGCGGTGAAGTGGCCTTGGCCATAGACAAAGAAACCTCTGGCCAGGAGCCTGGCTTCTGCTCTTGATGCCTGTTCCGGCGGCAGAACCAGGCAGTTTGGGGCCTGGGAAGGGGCTCTGATCCAACACATGAAGCTGATGCAGAGCTCTCATGTTCATCTGCTCTCTCACTGTCACTGGAGAGAGCACCAGGGTCTCTTCTGCTGAGGTTACACTTCCACTTTTGAAACATTTCCACTTTTGAAAACATTTCATTTCCTGTCCCTGAAGTGCTCTGATGCATTTTTGCAACTTAACAGAGTTCTTTGAATGCAATGGTTCAATAGTGAGACAGCCATGGTAAATTTTACCTCTTTATAGTAATGATGAGGAGAGACTTCCTTCTTGCCTACCTGATGTTTGGACAAGTAAGGAGGATGCAGATGAAACCTGCCCCTCAAATGCATACTGGAGGAGCAGAAATAGAAACTGGTCCAGGAAATACAATGTGAAGTACAATATAAGTTTTCTTCTTGTCAGCTTTCCCTCTGTTATGCTTTGCTCTCATAAGGTGTAACACATTTTCAAGTTCTTGCAAATCAGGTTTCTGTCTGGCAGAAATTAATTGTGAGAATCTGGTGTTTCCTTAATGCAGTTTAAGTTAGGTTTACAGATGGATTCTGATCATAGAATCATAGAATGGTTTGGGTTGTAAGGGACCTTAAAGATCATCCAGTTCCAACCCCCTTGCCATGGGCAGGGACACCTTCCACCAGACCACATTGCTCAAAGTCTCATCTAACCTGGCATTGAACACCTCCAGGGATGTGGCATCCATAACTTCTCTGAACAACCTGTTCCAATGCCTCAACACTCTCATAGTAAAAACTTTGTTCTTAATATCTAGTCTAAATCCACCCTCTTTCAGCTTAAAACCATTAGCCCTCAACCTATCACTGCACTCTCTGATAAAGAGACCCTCCCCAGATTGCCTGTAGGTCCCCTTTAAGTACTGAAAGATTGCTGTAAGGTGTCTCCAGAACCTTCTCTTCTCTAGGCTGAACAACACCAACTCACTTGTCTTGTCCCTGTAGAGGAGGTGCTTCACCCCTCTGATCATCTTTGTGGCCTTCATTTGGGCTCACTCTAACTGATCCATGTCCTTTCTGTGCTGAGGACGGCAGACCTGAACACAGTACTCAGGTGAGGTCTTACAAGAGCAGAGTAGAGGGGCAGAATCACTTCCCTCGACCTGTTCCTTGGATTCTGTTTCTGATTTCCTCTACCTACCTCCATTGTCAGCCACCTCCTTTCAGTCATTTGTGTGTGTTCCTTTTATTATAAAAAAAAAATCTGTTCTTGATCTGTAATTTGACTTTCATGCTTTTAGGCATCCACAACCCCTCACTGGAGTCAGCATTAGCTGCAGACACCCAGGATCTTCAGAGGCTCAACTTCTTGTCTTCAACCACTTCTTAGTAAGGAACATTTTGAAGCTTCACTTAGTTATGCTACAGTACTTTGTACACTTCAATCAGAGATAAGGATGAACATGTTAAGATAAATAAGTAATGCTCAAAAACATATCATGCAGTGGCCTAAACTTTCCAGGAAAACATATTAAGTTATCCACTTAAAACAAGATAACTCACCTCACATTAGCTGAGGTAGTAGAATGAAGAGCATACACAGCTAATTGAAGAGGGTGCTTACCTGAATGACAGCACTAAACTGGCACGTGTTGCCAACATTCTTTAATCCTACTTGACAGTTGTCTTGACACTTTCGATTATAAGGGTTTGGAGAGTCACTCCATACCTCTGGATGCGTTCTCTTTAAGCTTACTTTATTTTCTGTGATACTGGCTTCTAGAACTCTGCTAATGGCTTGTTAGATGTTATATGTTTTTTAGTAGAAAAATATTCATAAATTAATAGCTGGTAACAAATAGCATAGTGGAAGAAAATTTGGGCTAAGTTCTATTGCAGTTACCATATGTAGCATCTTTGTTTCTCCTAAGTGAGGGAAAGATGCATAACCCAAAAGTAATTCTTAGGAGCTTACTTCTTGTAAGCTGCTTCTGTATGCAAAAAGCAGCACCACTTTAATTTTATAGCAAAAATACGTGCATCCTCCATTTATGGTTGGCACAGTGATGTGGTTTATTATCTGCATGAGAAGGTGGAAGCTCCTTGGTAAGGAAAGAGAAGGTTAAGCCGCACAGCCTTCTTAATGTCTCATGATCTGATTGTTTTCTAATTATTTATGTAACTAATTTATTTTCCCTACATAAGAGTTGGATATTTTAATCATGTTTCCTGAAGTGGTGCCATTGTAATTGTGCTCCTTCTTCAGTTATTTAAGTGAAGAAAAACTTGTAATCATTGTTTACAATTTTTCTTCACTTGTATGACTCAAGAGCAGGCATTTTGTATTTTGTGCAACTGTCAGTGGATGGTGAGCAGAAAAACGAGCTGCAGCATAAATAGAGCACACAGTTAAGCTGGATTTTGCTTATAATTTTGACATTTAGTAGCAGCTCAATGCTTTAATACATGGGTATCATCTGAAATGTCACACTGTGGAATGAAGGTACGTGGGGATGTTTTTTAAAAAACATTGATACAAAACCTCATTTTAGAGATTTCTTCCTTTTCTAGAGCATAGGCCAGGCTCCCATTTTTTGTCTTTGAGGTTAAAACTCTGAAAGACGTTGGGATCACTTGATATTGTACATGCTGAAGAATAGAATTCAACTGCCCTTTCTTACATTGCTTCCATTCTATTTCTTCAAAGCAAAGCTGCTTAATGAATTCAGCATATCAGTAAAGGCCTCCCCACCTGAATGTGATTCCAACTCCCTGGAGGCCTGGCTGTTCCCTGCAGAACTGTACAGCGCAGGCAACCTGCCTGGGAGTCAAATCAAGGGGAGCATCTCAGCAATGTTTCTGCCCTGTAGCCAAGGTATATCATGCCAGAAACTTCTCCAGAAGCCACCTATATCTTTTTTTTGGCTTTTGTGTAGTTTGAAGGCTGGAGCCATCAGAGGTACCGTGTAGTCCCTTGAAAGCAACATTTGATTTTCAGCATCCATGCTCATATGAAGTCCAGAAGTGCCTAATTTTTTCCTTTACATCTTCTCAATGTTCTGTAAGGACCTGCTCATGGATACTTCCGGACTCTGCACAGAGATGCCAGACTTCTCTTGCATCTGCAAAACTGACAGCTAATCCTAGTGAGCATGCCTTTGTTTTCTGGGCATTACCAGAGCGTCTGCTGGATCAACTTCTTTTACCTACTCTCACAGAGCTCTCGTTCAGGAGAGTGAGACCTGTTTCTATTTTCTTCCCTTAATTGGGGGGGATGCTACCCCAAGAGCAGGGTGTTTAGGAACAGAAGTGAACATTCATTGTTTCTGGAAAAAATCAGATGATTTTGCACAGAATAATTAAATATTCAATGATCAATGGAGGGAGAAGTTTATTTGGCTGGGAAGGGAAATCTGCCTCATGGGGAGTATGTAAACATGGCTAGAGGCAGATGCTGAAAAACTAGTTGGGTTTTTTTTTGTTGTTGTTTTTTTCCCCCAAAATGATGTGCTTTAGCCACTTCCCTGTAATGGCAGGCAAGGCACGTACTACCGTGTTGAACATCCTCGCCTGAGGGTGGTCAGTGCAAGTTCAGACCCATACAACTCTGTTGAAAAAGCCCATCACTGTGATAAATCTTCACTAAATGTAGCTGAACAAGGGTAAGCAGGGTGCTGTGGTGCTGTGAGCTGCTAGGACGGAGAAGCAGCTTCTGGTATCTGCTGGTTTTGTTACCTGGGCTGTGCCGGTTGTGCAGCATCAACCAGCCCTTGGCGACCACCCACTGGGCCCTCAACACTCGCCTGCAGCTGACTTGAGTGGAAAGCGGGCATGCAGTTAACTCTCTCTGAGGGTCTGGGTCAAGTGCTTGTTTATCCTTATTAGTGCATCTATTCACTCTGGTAGTTAAGCTGTTCATAACATTTCAAAAGGTTTTTGCGGATTAATTTCCTTCAAGGGTTATTGTTTTCCCCTGGTGCTTTGATAGGGGAAGGTAAACATGGTTTTCTCTGAAAGTAGCTTGAGGGAGAGAGCTGTTCTTACAATCTAGGAGTGGAGGCTGGTTTTAAAAACCATCTCCCTTCAGATGTGAACTGGTGTCTGCAGGAAAAAACCTGCTACACTGGGGAGTATCACTCAAACCATAGACCTGTGATGTGCTAAACACAGTTCAAGCATTCAGTGTGCATGGAAACAAATACTGCTTCTCTTCATTTGTAGGATGCTTTGTATCAGCTGTATCCCCCACCTGGAGAAATCCTTTTTTTTCTGCTGCTGTACAAAACAGACCTTCCTCTTTCCAGGGTTTACTCATTGCGTGCTTTCTGCACTTTCTTAATTTTCAAGGCAGTATCCAAAGCTGAAACATGGGCCCAGGGTACAGTCAAAACATTATTTGATCCTCACACTCCAGCATGCTCAAACTGTGTTTTCCCACCATGAAGGAGGAAGGAGGTGAGGGATTTGGATCCACTTCTTAGGTGGAGAGTGTTGTCAATGTCTCTGTTAGAAGGGAGGCAATTTATTTAGATGCTAAAATCTGAAACCTTGCTTTATGTTCCTGACATGGGTAAAATAGGTTCCTAGTGCAATCAGATCATCAAAATTATAGAGAACTTCACAGATGGTTACTTTCCCTAATTAAAAAGTTGATCTTCTCATGCTAGTTGGGCAAGGGAAGGATTTCACCAGTGCCCAGTGTTCTTCTGACAGACAGTTCAATGTCTGGCAGCTAGAAGAGAAGTGTAACCTTCAATTTAGATGCAAAATTTTCCATTTAAATTCCAGCATCTAGCTTAAAGGCTTTTGGCTTCCCGTTGAGTGGCTTACTAGCCAGGCAGGTATGCATTGAATTCTTCTTTAGCCAGAAACCCACTCCCAAGACGGAGCCAATAGGAGCAGCTTGAGGCTGCTGGGAAGATTCATCGTCCCGAAGAGCTGAAACATAAGGTGTGAGGCAAATGCAAGAATCTTCCAGCAGATGTCTCTGCCGTGCAGCGTTGCTTCCCCGCACAGCTTTCAGTGTTCCGCAGATACCTGCAGATTCATATAAAGTGTATCAACCTTTTGCAGTTGTTATCCAAATTCTTGTAAAAGCATAAGTCATGAAAATGGTGCCTCATTTTTCATTACAGTTTATTTAAATTGCCTTAACATACTCATTTCACTGAACCCTTGTGAAATCATTTTAAGATTAACAATGAAATTACTGTTTCTTCTTTCATAAATGCAGTTGCAGTGATAACAATATAAAAAAACCCAAACAGTAGACATCCAGGAAAAACAGTCTGGAAGAGAAATGAGATTTTTGTGTCTCTCTCCCACTTTTCTACTTGAATTTCAGTTGGTCTGCATGCTGATACAGTTTGCTATGATATGAAGTAAAAAAAACTAGAGACTTTTTATTGAAGAGACAAGGCAGCTTTGGTACTTACTGGTCTGGTAACTGAAAGTTTATCTTCCTGTTTTACCAAAGTGCCATTTTGCATAGATGTTGCAAGGCCAACAGCTGAACAGCAGCTGTGAGATTGGCTGAATTCTCCCCAGCCACTGGCAGCCTAGGTTAACGGGGCTGAATCATGTCTTGGCTTGGATTTGCGCTGATGTCTGGAGCACAACGTCCACCTTCTGCTCATCTCTGGTGTCTGGGGAGAACAATACACAGTAACTCGGGGGTGATAGGAAAACTGATTGCTTGTACAATGGAGTAGTGACAACAAGGTGTGGCAAAGTGCAGCCTAGAGCACAAGGAGGATGATATGGCTGGGAGTCTCATCATCTGCATGAATCATGGTAGTGATAATGATAATGAGCAAGAGTCCCAGCAGTCTCCCAGGCAGCCATTTTCTCATTCGTGTTCTTGCTGTGTATATGAAATCCATACAAGATGTCAGTCAGGATTGTCAATTTTATCTATTAGAAATGACAACAAAAGGATAAACAGAGGAATGCGCTCAAATATGGTTGCTTTAACAGTGGGCTGTCCAGGCAGAAGAAAAGAGGTTTTACAATGTGTGTGGATAGGGAAGTCCCGCTTTTTTTTTTTGTGGGGTACTGAGGCTAAAGTCTCAGAATATCTGCTTTGTTCTATTCCTTTAGGTATCATTTTGAGCACATCAGAAGGTTTGTACACTGGGTAAGAGCTTTTGGGTCTTTACAGTACATCTTTCCGCTGACACTAAAGATCTATTTCAATTATCTCTTATAAATAGTGTTGTGGTACTCTAGGAGCAACAATGCCATGCCTGTTTTCATAGAAGAGCTAGTCTCTGACCCAAATTATTTCTAATCCAAGTATACAGGAGAAATAATAGGTAAGAGAATGTATTGTTCCTCTTTACACAGGTGAAGCAGAGGAACACAGAAATTCAGTGAAGCGAGATGTCTCAAACACTGTTCCAGAGAGCTCACAACATCAACCTTCTTCCATTCTTTTAAGAAGAGGAGTCTATATTAAGGAGGCTCAGCAAAAATCTGATGAGAGAGAAGCGTCCTTGCTTAGAATTGCTTTTTGGGCAAAGTGATGGTGGCATTTCCTAACGATCTTTATAGCACTTATCTGTCCTGCAGAAACCAGAGTTGTCATTATTGTATGAAAATCCAGCATACTTCACTTTAACAGATACATAGTTCAAATATGACTAAGATGTGAGCAAGCTCTTCTAGTATATAATTCAGTTTGGTTTTATTGCTAAATGCAATATGTTAAACCAATAGCACTTGACAGCATATCCCACAATGCCTCTTATATACTCTAGTCCATCTGAAATAGGAAAAGAAATGTTGAGAACATAGAAGGAGAAAACTGGGGCTCATCAACATGAGTCAAGGTCCTTAGTGTTGCTTCATACCTTCCCAGAACCTCTGGTCAATTGGCATCCCTATGGCATTAGTCATTGCCTGTGCCAAGGCTTGCAACATACCTGGAGGGTTCAAAACCTGTTTCTGACAATACTGATGGAATCATTTCGACGTTAGTCAGATTACTCTTACAAGACACACAAAGATGTTAGCCACAGCATGTCTTCTTTTCTCAGCATCATTCCCCCATGCACTGTCATGTGAGTAGCAAGTGTCTGTCTAGCCTGGAGAGAAGTTTGTTAGAAGCAGATATTGTAAAGTTAGAGCCATTCTAGAGAAGTGTGCAATGCTACAGAAAATGATCCATCCACAGAAGCAGAAATGAGTCTTTCTGCAATCACAATAAAATAAAAATCCCATGCCAGCTTTCTCTCTTTCTTGAATGATTGTGCTGTGTGTAGGTCTGCTGGACTGCATCAATTACCTTCTTGCAGCCAACAATTCTTTGCCATGCTTTTGCCTCAGTCATCCTGCTCAGATATGCAAGTGCATGCTTTTGCCTGTTTGAAAAATCAGCTATTGCATATGCACACACTGGAACAGTAGTAGACTTTACAAGATATGTGAAATCTGCGCGCCAGCATATTTGTGGGCACTGAGCCCTTAAGCTTCAGAATATTTTTACCCAATACGAAGTACTGATAAAAATGCAACAGTACATTTATGTTGTGGTTATAGAAAACATTTCTGATATGTGCAAACAGTCTCATTGGGCAGGACTGGTTCTTTTTTTGCTGTTCTTGGCACATAGCACAAAGGGGGCTGGGGCTGTTGGCATGCTGAGGTGCTCCCATGGTACCAATAATTACAATCAGCAGTGTAAAAGACAGACCTTGCAATCCCAGAAAGATGTAATAGAAGTATAATAATTTCTGTGGAATTTTTGGGACAGAGAATGCATCTCTTCATATGTCTCGAAGAAGACCCAAATGGTTTCAGTCTCAGTATAACAGCTGTTTTCTTGCTGTCAGTCAGTCCCGAAGTGAGCAGAGCTGACAGATGTCGATTCTTTCAGATTTTCCCTTTACTAAGGATCTTGACAGCTTCAGCTGCAAGAACATCAAACTTCTTCCTTTTTCATTTTTTCTTACCTGTTTACTCCCATTGTAGCTGTCCTCTCTCTCACAAGGAGAAGTAGATTCAGTTCATATCATGCAATAGCAAGTTACCCTCACTTTGCTGAAAAGAATCCAGGAATAGTACAACATGCTACCTGTCCTCTGTCTGCCGGATGCTGCAGTAACCAGCTTCCATGCTGTCATTTCAGAAGCAGTTAGGTATGACAGAAGAAATGTAGTATAGATGTGGAAATATAATGATGTGCTACTCAAAAAGAATATAGTTGGGCAACTGCAACACATCTACAGTACTGGCAATATTATTATATCAACAACATAAATAAAAACCAAATGGTAAAGAAAGCTTTTGCAGTTTCAGTTGTAATAAATAATCCAAATTGAAAGAGCTGTGTCTGCATCCTTGGTGCTATTACATTCCTTTAAACAAAACAATAGTTGTATGTCATGATTTATGTGGAAATGGCAATATGCAGCTTTTTGAAGTTGGATTACATATTCCGGCTGAATATAGGGAAAATATGGCATGTCCAGATAATTCCAAAGGGCATGTGATCTGGAGCCAAGTAGTTAACCCTCTTTGGTAAATTGATTTTGTACAGTAGATCTCCCATAAAATACCATTGAGTTGACTGTTACCTACAGTGACTGGGGCCTAGTAATTCACTTCAATTCCATTTCTACATTCCAATTTCTGTGCGTGGGTAAGGATGCTATGGATAAGCCTGTTTATGTGAGGCTGATTTGTATATTTTAGTTTGGAATTGTGTGGCCCTAAAATCTGATTAGGACAAGCAAAGCTTATTTATTTTTTCTGTAAAGTTCATTAGCCAAAAAGCTTCACTAGCTTAAGCCATTCCCCAGTTGTCAGAAGAACTCTGTAATATTTTTAGTGCAGATTGATAGATTTTAGCTCGAACGTGTTGCAGTTAGGAGAAGAGCTCTTCTGGTAAAAGGCAGTGCTAAGAAAAATGTGGTTTACTTTGTAGCCTAATCTTTATGAGGTAGTTCATGGAAGGTCTGTCAGGAAAATCAGCTATGCCATTTATAAATAACGTATATTATCTATCTTTTTTTCCTCCTCTTTTGACAGAAACATGAAGCTTTCTCTATCCTATACTAAAAGGTGGCAAAAGAAAGGGAGAAAAAAATAACAGTTTTCTTTTTAAACACAAACATTTTAAATTACTTGAGGGAAGTGATTGCTGCTGGGAAACTGATCTACCTCTCTGTGGCTCCTGATGTCTAGTGAGCTGGGTCTCTGCATCCTCTCTTGCACCCGTTCTGTGTGGCACCACCAGCTTTTCCCGCTTGTGGAGCATTAGGAGAGCCCTGCACACGAAATATGGTGAATCATGTGCCTGCCCCCCTGGGGAAAGTGCCCAGTCTAATAATACCATCCAGTAACAGTCTTCCTAGTTAATTTTCAACAGTTAACCAAAAAGTCCATTGTAAACTCATCTGTGCAACAATATTTAGAGCTATGCAAAATTGAGAAAATCAAGATTGGGGAAAAAACTTTCCATGATGAAAGAAAAAGGCTGCATTTGTTGGCTTACCAGCCAAACTGGCTGGTTCAGCCTACTCCCACCACCACTGCACCTTTCTACATCTATTTTTCAGCTCTTATTTTTTTAATCTAGAATAAATGTTCTGTCTTCCATTACATTTCAGTTGTTCTGTACGACTATAACATTCTGCTTTTCTGTCTGAGCAGGCTCTGTTCCATCTGAATGGCAAAATGGATAGAGGATCTCAGTAGTTAGAGAAGGAAAAGCCGTATTAGACTGCAGTCCATCATTCTGTAAGGGTATGATATAATACTGTGGCAGAGGCAATACCAGATATTAAATTAATATAATACAGAAGTGTTTTACTCTATCTGAAATTGAGAAAGCAACTCAGGAGTGGATTTCTCATTGGTGCAATAGCTGGATTACCCTAGGAGCAAGATATAATGCCCAGACTATAAAAAGGCAGCTGGGTTAGTTCATGCAGTTAAGTATTCTCTAGCTTCAATACGATGTGTTTGGGACTATAAGGTCCTGAGCAGGGTGCTCTCGCTCCACCAGTATCATGCTGTGATCCACTCATATCTCGCTAGCCAAGTGGGGATGGGCTGATGCAGTCCTTAAGGCTCGAGCCCAAATCCATCAAAGCTGAGGGGAATTTTACCTGTGATTTCAGAGCAAATTGATGCCAGCCTCTGCACGGCCCTGGAGGGAAGGAGGGGTCTCAATGCCACAGTAGGTGGCACTCTGTCCCCGGTCAGCCCAGCCTCCATCCCTGCATCCTTACAGGAAGCAGTGGGCAGCTGGAGGTGGCAGAGTTTTGCTTAACATCTGAAGGCAATTCTGATGTCTTTCTGGGAGGATGAAAAATCCCATGGCATGTTTGCAGAAGAAGAGATGTAAACCTTTTGGCATTCTGGCTAGGCCCAAAATTAAATGGACCTATTCTACTTAATTTCTTCTGTGTTTTAATTGATGCAGCTGTAACTGATGTCTTGCTTTGAAATAGATCTTCAAATTTATATTCCCACACTCCCTTCTGCCTCAAATGTCAGGTAAAATAGCATTTAACGGTGCTTGTTAAATTTGTACTGCACATTAATACAGTTGTGGAAAGTGGCACTGTAGAAATACCCTCTTTCTTAACTTATTTTCTGTAGATTTTTTTCATCAGAATATGAGGCCATGGAATAGAAATGCTTTCACACTGTGCTGCTGCTGGAGATATAATTGTGAGACAAGGAATATCTTTAGTGCTGTGCTTTCAACTCTCACAACTGTTTTCGCTCTCAAAATACTTGTAACAAAAATACATTGCACCAGGTGCCCTGGTTTCATTTCTGCATGCTCTCTTCTCAGAGGTTTCACATAGCTCAGAAATGGAAAGTCAAGCTACACAGCATGTATTTGCTGCTGCTGAGCATATACACTGAGGTAGACTAATATAAATACCACATTTCTTCTTAATACAGTGTACATTTCCAGTGTTGAGTAAATACTAAACACAATATCGTGTTACTAAGGCAACCAACTCCCACATTATCTTTATAGATATACATGCTCCCTATGCTACTTGAAAAAAGTTCTTGTCAAGATTTGCTCTGATTTCTTCATTAGCTCTGTCTATAAAAGGGTAAATATTGTGGGTGCCTCAGACTAGGCTTTTGGGTTGGCAAAAAGATTAAGAACAGAAGATGATAGAAAAGATAATGATTTGCAAGTAGCAGAGCATTGGTCAACTCGTACAAATTAGGTGTTAGGACAAAACTTTTCTAGGAACAATGTCGGCCATAAATACTTTCACAGAATTAATATATGTAAGTATTTCATAGCGCCTGCTTCTTTTCACTTGCTATGATAGTCACACCAATGTATTTCTCTAGTATGGTAATACTTGTTACTATTGAGCCTAAGGAAGGGAATGCCCAGCAGCATGGTATATGGTATGTAGTCTCTAAATCTTGTTGTTAGTATTTATTTCCATACACATATTTTCAATATTGGAACACTTCATATACTATAGCAAGCAACTATGCATAACAGTTATGCTCCAAAAGAGTGAAGAGTGTAATTGAGGCAGTACTTGCACAGTAGTTCTCATCCTGTTCTCATAGCTGTCTTGGCTACAATGGGCTATTTTTTTCGCGATAAAGGTTTATTTTGAGAGCCCCTCGGCTGTACTTTATATACAATGATAAAAGAAGAGTTCCCTCATTGGTGGCTAGTGCTCATGCTTATGCTGTGAGAGTTTAATTCAGGACTAAACATTAACTCAGTAACGACACCTCAGTAAAGGGGGTGTCTGAAAGCCCAGAACTTCATGGGCTGACCTAAACCATCCTTGGAGGCAATTTTTGTTTTCATGGAAGGTGACTTGGGGAGTACATATACTTGAGTGGACTTTGGACTGGACAAGTCTGCATCTTCTTACCACTCACCGTGCTTTCAGCAAGTAATAAGGTCTATATTCAAATTTTTAGGAGGTTTTTTTTTCCCTTGAAAGTATTTAAATAACTCCAGCTTAGTGCTCTATCCCTGCCGCCTGGGGCACTAAATGAAGTTATCTCTGAAGGTGTTATCCAGCCCCATCTATTCATTGCCAGTGAGTGTCTCTGAAGAGCCCCTTATTGGCAAATATAAAAGGTGTCATAGAATAAGCTTGGGAAACAGTGAAATGGTGTTAGATGAGACTTCCTTCTACAAGTGAAGTCTTATCCACAGTCAGTCTCTCACAGCCATAAGTTCTCTCATGTTCTCTGTTATGTCTAAACGTTTCTTGTCCAGGGTTGGGGAAATTCATCTGTGGGGCATAAAGGTGTCTCACTGGTTTTTTTTTGGAGGCCCTTGTCCATGTTCCTCAGTTAGGTTGCTCTCGCTTTCTCTATGGCTTCAGTCCAAATACTTTCAGCTCTTTTTGACATCTCAGAAGTGACACAATTCTGTTCCCATTTTTAGAAAATACTAATGATACACTGAGGCTGAGAAAAATCTTTGCTCCTAAATTAACTGTTCTGAAAGAAACTTTTCTTCTCTCATTTCTTTCCCAGCCTTTTCAGAGGTTAAATTTGTGTGGTCATAAAGGGAGTGCTTGTAATTAAGGAAAGTCTCCGTTCCAAGCACAATTGTTAGTCCTTTTGCCAACTATCTCTCAACAGGGATAATAGTATTTTATTATCCTTAAACCCAAAGGTTAAATGTGTTTTAACCTAAGTACCCAAATGCAGTGCTTAACTGCAATATAAATGAAGTCTGTCCCATACAGTTGTTTTCCTGGCTCACCAGCAGATGCTTGAGGAGTGCACCCTCCCCTTGGAGGCCTCCCTCCATCTGGAGTTCCCAAGCAGCCCTTAGGCTGCGCTTCTCCCTTTTCATCAACAATAAGCTCCTTGCTCTCAGAACCTTCAGGGAATGTGGATTATACATGCATGGAAATGGGATTTTTAGTAACAAGTGGCCAAATGTTCAGACATCTCCTCTAAAGACGTTTATACTTCTAGTAAAAAAAAAGAGCCTGATCCCAATAAGGAACCTATTTCTAAATTAATAATAATTTTAAAACCCCCTCAAGTCTGAGATACATTAAAATACAAGGTGACATTTGAATATGTACTGTGGGTCAGACTCTGATGCTCTAAGGCACGTTGAGTACTGTTTTACTTGCTGGTAGTTCCATTAATTTCAGTGACCCAGTTATGGAGAAAGACACCACTCAGCAAGAAGATGTTAAAAATCTGCCCAGAGTATTTGATGATAGTGTGATTTCTGTACTGCCTCCCAGACCTGGTCACCCCATTCTGCTTTCATCACAGTGCAGCATCCCTTTCATAGATGCTGACATGTCTGGATGACTGTCAGCTTTTGTGATGAAGAATATTGGAATAAAATTGTAGCTGTGTCAATAAAGCAGATAGACATCCATTCAGGAGAATATTTTTCAGTGATTTTAAGAAAATTCGCTGGATTTTTTCTTTTAAGTTTTCCACTTACGATTCTGTGACTATGGTAACTTCTGTGCATTTGCATATTGTAGGCTGTGCAGCCACTAAACTGCATTGGAGATAATTGATTTTCTCCCTGAAGTAATTTGGTGCTCTTCACTTCAGAGATCATCCTTTGGATTATCGACTCCTTATTATTAGTCATTTGCAAAATTATTGCTATGGCTATGAGGTTCACAGCCCTGTCAGACTTTTGACTTCTTTTCCTCAGGGTTTTCTTCCTGACCAGGAAGGTTTTAATCCTGTTGTACTTGTTAAAAAAAAAAACAAAAAACCACACAGAAAAAAAAAGCCAGCTAGCTCTGCTGGCACCTTCTCCCATAAGGCTGACATTTCAAATCAGTTCTTTATCAACACATGCTTCTTGCTTGCATTTACGATAACCTCAAAAAATTTTACAAAGAGCATGGTCAGTAATGATAACCTCTGCAGAGCACTGACATAGAGCAAGGAGAGGAATGTTTCCAAATGACTACAGTGTATTAGCAAATAAGTAGTTTGTGCTTGCACTTTGTCTATACTGTCACCCTTTTCAGTGTTTCACAGTTGGACTAACACTTTCTTTATGATAGCTCCACCCTCTTTGGTTTTTTTTTTGTTTCAAATGAATTTATAACTTCAGCATAAAACCTCACTCTAGGCTGAATGGAACATAAACTGCCTGCTTTCTATTAATTGTATTATTTAGTCCAAAATTTGCAAAATTATCAGGAGGATTCAGAGCGGACTGTGTGAACCTTTTTGGTTTGTGTTGTACATTCTTTTGATGGCAAAAAACGGAATTAATGTTTTAGAACAAGTTCTCAAAATGTATTGATGACTATTAAGCTTCTAAAGCACAGGGGTTGCTTATGTTCATTTTCAAAGCATTTAGGACTTCACAGAACTGGTAGCGATAATCTAAATGTAAGGGAATGTTTGAGTTTCAGATACTGCTATTTCTCTGTTGGCACTATTTTGGTAGCAAGAAAGTGACATTTATCATGCTCTATATTGTTCAAACACTGCAGGTAGTAATAGGAGTGACTCAGTGCTTCCATTACTATCTGTGGTTTCCCACTTGTGCCTTTGATGATTTCTGGCTTGCAGTTAAGGTAATCATTGAGTAGGAAGGACCTGGTTTTGCTTGTGCAGTTGTATCTGAACTAGACATAGGGGTGAAAATGATGAAACTGTCTCACTAGCATCCATAGCAGTAGCAATATAACTTCCATGTTGTGTGTTCTTTTGTTGTAAATGAAGCTCCATGAACTTCCTGCCAGGCTTCTTATCTTGGGGAGAAATAGAATGCAGAATTGGGACCCAAAAATATATACATTGTTTTACAGTCATGGTTTCCATAGTGCCAGAGAAAGACTGATTTGGAGGCATGGTGTTTCGAGACCAAACAATTAGGGCTATGACTCCTGATGATATTTCTTTCTTTGTGTATTGTTATTTTCAGCAGTACGCATATACATGCACATTCATGTGTGTTTACATTCATGTGTGTTTACATTCATGTGTGTTTACATGAATGTCTCATGTTCCTCTGAGTTGATAGCTAGCTGTTTATTAGGAGTCCTCATCATCTGCCTGTGTGGGGCTCGGGAACATCCCTGTGCACTGGAGGAGAATTCTGAGTTTCGTTATTCTAGCCTAGTCCTTACAAGAGAGTCTCCAATTTCAGACACATATTTCCGTGGTAAGAGTGATTCCACAATCTTCCCTGTAAACTTGTTCTGTTGCCTTTCTTTTCCAGTAGTTATAACATTTGCCTAATATTAAATCTAAATTCCCCCTTGCTGCATCTTAAACCCATTACTTCTTGTTCTGTTCTTGTTCTCTAATGAGAATAATTGGTCTGCATTGTCTCCGTAACAGCCCTTCGCATATTTGTAGACAGTAATGCTTCCCCTCAGTCCTCTTTCCTCCAGACCGAGCAGGCCCTGCTCTCGTAACCTTTTCTCAGAGGTCTTATTTACTCACTCTTTAATCATTTTTGTTGCTCTCATCTGAACTCTCTCCAATTTCTCTGTCTGTTTTAAAATGTGGTGCCCCAAAATGAATGCCATTCTCTGAACGAGGTGCTAAGTAGAGCAGAATAATTATGTTGCTTGTTTAACATGAGGTATTCCTCAGCACGGCTCTGGCCTCGTCTGTAAGGGCTCAGTCCTCTGGCCTTTCCCTCCATTTGTTATCCTTTATAACCCCACAGAAAACAGGAGCATTCTAATGCAATATTTTTAGGGCAATGACAAGTGAATTAAGTTCCGATGGCTTAATTACCCCCACTTTCCACAGAAAATGTTCTCCCCTCCCCATCTGCTTAGAACACAGAGGAACACCTGGCAGCCAAGCTGTCAGATCTCAGGGAGGTCCCAGAGGCTCTGAGGTCCCCCACACCACCTCACTGGTGGTCCTTGCCGCAAGCCATCAATGTACAGCTATGCAGCCCTTCCCCACACCTGCCCAGGGGCAATAAGCTCCCATGCCTTCCCCTTGCTCATGCTCTGTCCTCTGCTCACAGCAGTCCCTGCAGCCCAGGACACTTTGCTTGTGAGCCATTAATGGGTACCAGAACTCCTGTGACCACAAACTGCAAGAGCACCCTTTTTTTTTTTTTTTGGAGGTTTTGCTTGGCAAAGTTTCAGCTTGTCTGTCCTTCTCGTGCAGGTGTGAGGTTGGCAGATTCACCACCGTCTTCCCACTTCACCATGCAGTTCATGTTACTTTGGGGTGAAAACAAGTGCTGAGCCCAGGATAGCTGATGCAAGCCCACATCACAGAGTGGTGCATGGGCAGGCACAGGCCTGCCTTTGGATGAGATTCACCCCACCATTTTTAGTGAGGATTAGCCATTGCCCATTGTGCCTTCCAGGAGTCAAGCCTCGTGGCTTGGCCATTGGATTTCCCTACTCTGCTGCAGCTGTGGAGATGTGCACAGGGACCCTCACACAGACATAAAGGATGGTCCTGGGGAAGGGGGTGGCTGCCACGAGCACGCTGGTGACAGAAACACCATAGTCAGAGGAGGAAGAGCACATTAATTTTTTTCAGTCACACCCACTGAGCAGAGGATGTATTTGTCTTAATTCAGAAATGGTTATCAGGGCAAGGAATGCTATTTTGGTTTTGTGCCCATACTGTGAACTGTTTGCTTGGGCTTCATTCCTGATACCCGTTGGGCACTTGGTGTGGAAGATTTGAAGGATGAGGGTATGTTGCAAGGGCTGCCTGGCAGTATGGGAACTGCTTGGGCATCGTGACCTTGCAGCTGGTAGCTCACTGCCGCTGGCTGGCCGGCACTGTTTTAAAGTGCCTTTGCCAACGGCAGCTAAGAGCTTATTTCCAAATTCTGTGCCAGTTCACACCAGTGAGAGCAGAGACAGTGATACACTTAGAGGTACATCATCCAGAGAGAACACAGAGAAACATAGGATATCACTCATAATAGCAGCCACAACCATTTTGCATAGGAATCTTTAGCAAAACTGGGTCTCTTTACTATACAGATTATGTCCATAATACAGGGACAGTGATGCTTTCCAAGAAGTGCCATTGTGGCATACCTAAAATGTCTGACAGGCTTTGGAGCTGGGTCCAGATCCCTTTCTTTCAAACATCCCCTTTGACTTCATGGAGCTTGGAGTCAGCTCTGGAGATGCTCCTCTGGAAGGGCTGCTGAAAATTATTACTTCTTTCAAAGAGCAAGACAATACCTGCTGATGCACCATTTTGCCTGCAAAGAATTAAAACCTCAGCGAATGAATTCTGCATAAGTGTTCCGGTCTAAGACTTTAAGGAAGAATGCAAGTTGTAAAAACACACCCACAGCCCAAGCTCTGCGTTCAGCAGAGGTGCTAGGCCAGAGCTTCAGGTTTGCCGAGTCCACATTTGTGGAGGCAGAGTGAGGAACTAGTTACGGCTTCCTAACTCCTTGCCTGGTCTCCATCCTACAGCCAGGTTGCAGCAGCCAGGGAGCTGCTGTGACACTAACATCTAGCAGCATCTCCAAGTCCTTAGTCACAATGAATACAGATGGACAGTGGCTTAATCTGGGTGCATCCCCTGTGCCCTTCTTTGTCCTTCTTGTCTCTGCCTCCCCTGCTGACATGCCCCTTGGAGCAAAGGTGGCAAAGGAGCAGCAGCGTGCTCTGAGAGTACATTTTAGTGCTGACAATCAATCATGCATGCAGGTAGCACAGCTTCTGTCTTTTACCTCAGCACCTCTTAAGCGATGCAGAGAACGTGCCCACAATTTACGAGGCTCGTGCTGGATGCAGCCAGCATCATTGAGTGCTACATTTTTCCAGATCGGTGCACCAGTATGCTGCTTAATAGACCTCTGGCATAATGTGCAGCAGTACCGAGCTCTATACCTTGGAGCTAAAAATGAGAAGACAGGAAAAGATGAACAGCATAGTTGTTTTTCATGCTGCACAAAGTGAAATTACACAGGAAGTAAGTAATCTCCTGAAGAGACTAGACACGAGAGGAGTTATCTTTCTCAGTTAAATTAAAAAGAATGATTAAATGCCAGATAGTTAGAGCACATATAGCAGATACTGCACAAGTGCTTTTCTTGCTAAGAAAGTGACCACATAAGTTACCAACTGACTTTAAAATAACTGAGAGAGTATAGTTGTAAAAATCACTACTACTAATTTACCTTCTGGCAGGAGTAGAAGAAACTAGCTTTGGCTGGACATATTACTTTATACAATATTAAAATAATTGCAGCTTGTAAAGAGTGCCTGAACAGGTGAAGACGTGGTGTCTGGCTTGCTCCATGCTTGACTGATGAACTTGCATGGTGCTTGCTTCACGTACTGAGACAAGAACTGTCAGACCCAGCTGACTGTGTAGTCTGCTGTCGCTTTTCACTTTGCAAAGGTATGGGACACTGGATTCACATAACTGACTGAAGGTGGGGATACTGGAACAAGGTCTCCTCAAACCTGGTTTCAAATCCAGCATCACTTTGGCATTTCTTTTTAGCCAGGGTCAATACACCTATCAGAGGAAATTCCTTTTCTTCAGGAATTTCTCTTCCTGTCCCAGTGCTAACCCTGTTCTGCCTTAATTGCAAGACCAGAATGGTCTTCCAAAGAGTCAGATGATTTTCAGAACAGCCTACATAGCAAATATCTATATCAGATATTGTACCTGAGGAAAGAGTTTTTTTCACCTTTCTGATTTCATTCCCTTCACTTCTCACCAGCTAGCAAACTACTTACATTTAAAGGAACAGTACAATTCATTTTAAAGACTGTCCCACTAGGTATCAAAACCTTTCCATTCATCTCAGCAAATGTTGGCAAGTTGTGAACCTAACTAATGAGGGACAGTCCTTTAGTGAGAGTCACTCATCCCATCTGTAAGCTCTGATTCTGGAGTTTAGCAGTTATCTCTTTGTGAAAGTTTGCCTCCTTCAAGAAATATGTGCATGAGTACTGGAATTTGGGCTGAATTGGAACTGATCTTGTGCACAAAACCTTCCTCCAGAACCCTATTTTCTACATAAAGCGGAAGGAATTGTTGTATTACAGCAGAATGAAATTGTTTGCACAGAGATCTGGTGCAGTATTACTGTCCCATTTGGGCTATTTCATGCAATCAAGCCTTAAGATAGGACCCAACATCTACATGTCTTTTAGCTCCCCAGTCAGTTTTATCTTTGGGGGAATTTCTTCATAGGTTCTTGCTCTTTCAAACTCCCAGCACTACTGCAGATTCTCTGATTCAGTGGAAAATTATCTAAAAATAAAGGAGGGGAGGTGAACTCACTGTCTGGTGTCTTAGACTGTAGAGAAAAGCGGAAAAATGTTATTCAGATCAGCAGTGTATAAACTCAGTTCTTCCCTGCTTGTCTTTAGTTACTACTCTGATTGCTGTCTGAGGGCAATACAGGAAGAAAACCACAGCCCAACATTTTCAGTTCATATCAGAAGTTAACCAAGCCAACTTAGCCTTTTTCTTCTCTACCCATATAAATTATAGCAATAACTAGGATAGGATAGGATAGGATAGGATAGGATAGGATAGGATAGGATAGGATAGGATAGGATAGGATAGGATAGGATAGGATCAAACAGTTGTTATCCCTTGCTCCTTTGAAATATATCCTTGCGGTTTTCCATGTCTACTTTGCTACTGAGCTCCTAACAACGTGATAGGCTGTCTATAACCTTTTTTAAAAAAATCTTTAAAGGATGAGTGAGACAGGAAATCCCTCTGTCTTTCAGAGACAAACCCCCAAAACATATTCCTTCTAAATCCAGATGTTCCAGTTAGCAAGGCTTGGCAAGTCACTGTATCTACTATCCCAGACCTTAAAAGATAATTTATAACGGAACTTTGAATGTTTCCTGGCTCAATGCATTTTTTAATGTACTGAACCATTTGCATCAGTGTCTCTGTTCACCTTATATTTCATGAGTAAGTAAATTGTGAAAGATTAACCTTTTCCGTAGAAAAACAGGACTTTATGTGGAAGTCAATATTGGCACAATCTGTAGAAGAACTGTGTCTCGGCTGTCTGGGTGAACATTTTGTCTGGCCTTCTTGCAGTTCTTTTGGTTTTACTTGGTCTTTCTTTTCTCTCTTCTTTCTTTAATTTCTTATTTATTTCTTTCTTATTTTCTGCCTTTTCTTGCTTGCTTTCTTGCTTTCTTTTTTTCTTCTTTTTATATTTTCCTAACACTACAAAAGAAGTTTAATAAACTAACATTACTATCAAACTCTTTGCATTGTCAAGTCATAATCTGACTAGCTTTCCCCCCTGTATAATGCTTTGCACCATGTTGAACATTTATGCTTACAGCACATCTCTTCTTGAGTAATTTATAGCATTGAAAAGCCTAGATGATCTTGTGGTCTGTTTGGTTCCTTGATGCTTAAGTAGGATCTTGGCTCTGTAGCAGTGATTCCACATCTAGCAGGCATCTGTGTGCCACCGCAGTGCTTGATTGCTACCATATGCATCCAAGGACATAACTAGCAGTATGAAAGATTTCTCAAAAGACTGATGCATGCAATTAGGTGAATTACTTCAACAAGGGTGTAGATAGGATAGATTTAATGTGGAACCTGTTACTCTGCCAGTGGCTTCATGAGGATCCTGCTGTGCCAGTCGAAGGGGAAGAAAATCCTTTTCTGCCAGTTCTCAGTGAAGAGGTTCTTGCTGTGACAGCAGATCTAGCTCACACGCTTGATTTAATGCCCTCAATTACCATATCTTTGTAATTATCGTCTGTGTCTGATAAGTCTTGTGGAAACTATCAGGTCTTGAGTAGAGGACCTAGGAGTCTTGTGAGAATATAATGTCTTGAATTGATCTTTCTGTTTAATGTTTCATCACTCTGCTACCGATTGATCATTCTTTGAATAAAATGATAGCATAGCTGTATGCCAACACTTGTGATTCATTTTCACTTAGCTAATCAAAATGTTGTTTCACAAGACCCTGATGATGTTCAGGATGCCTTTTAGGAGGTATTACCTTACTCCAAGCTGTCTGACTCAGATAGTCTATTTCTTACAAAGGTACCAGACCAAACCCCATGATTTATGAGGCACTTTTTCCTCTAGCAAGTACTTGCTGTGGAGGTACAGAACTGCTTCATTGAAAAGTTTTTTGACTAATGAGAAATCATAGCAATTTTTTTTTTTTCAGTTAAAGGAACTGCAGGATCTTAGCATATCCTGGGTCAATAACTGCACATTTTCTACATGAAACTTAGGGATTAGCAGAAGATCTTTAGCCTAGTCAGTACAGTTCAACCATTCATAATTAGCTAGCCAAGCCAAGCATCTGGTTTCACTCTGTTTCATACTGAAAGCATAATGCTAAGATTCAGACACCATTTTGGTTTTAGGAGGGCTTATTTAAGCAATGTGAACAAAGTAAAAGAAAATTTTCAGTTCTTCAGTAGTTGTAAACCTTGTTCATGTTTGTAGCTGAATTTTGAAAGCATATACCCATCAGCCAAGGATATGATTTTTACTGTTTTATGAAGAACAGTTGCTCTTTTTACTAATGAAGTCCTAGGAAGTTAAACAGTGTAATGAAGTTTGATGTTTGCTGTTAATGAAGTGGCAAGTAAAGATCACCTTTAGGAAGGCTTAAGCATTCAAATAGGATGAAGCAGTAAGTCAGGATACTCTAAGGTAGTTAAGAGACCTTGTAGATCTCAGGCTGCAATAGTAAGCAAGTATTTTATAGACCTTAGGGACACAGTTGAATTTTACCTAGAAAACTGAGCCTTTTCCTACATTTTTATGTGTGGTATAATTATATTCTTGATTTTTAGCATTTTTATATTCCATGAGCCTCAACAGCAGTAGCATCAGGAAAATTGCACTGTAGCACTGAATGCTGTCTGCCTACAGCAAAGACAAAGTTGATAAAGAACAGAGAAAGCACAGAGCCCCTGTTAACCTTCTGTGCATGAAGGTTTATTAGTAAACTCCAAGAAAGCAATTATTTTACCCCTAGGTCTTTGTACAGTTTCATATGTTTTCTTTTCTAGAGAGAGAAGACATCACTGTAGTAATTTTATGACTACTACTGCCTTTCAAAAGACTGTAGAAGCATCTGATAGGGCCTGCACTGCAGTCCATGATGTCAGTTTAACAGCCTCTCAGACACTGACTTAATGATTGGTGTGGTCAGTGGCTGGAATGGCTACTGGATGATGTCCTGCAAAGTGATTCACAATGTAATTCTTAACATGTGAGTAAACAAGGTGCTTTCTACATCCAGAGATTCACCTGTGCTTTCCTGAGTGTAATTACAATTATTTAAAGTGTTGCACGTATATCTCTTTCACAGATCGGTATGTCAGACTTCTAACCACTTGGTTTTGCTTTCTGCAACATTGATGGTCCTTTGAGTTAGTGATGCTTGTGCAATTGCAGATGAGAGCTCCCAGTACTCACGTGGTACCATTTCTTCCTGATTAAGCAGAACAAGTGAGCACCTGATTGCCTTTTACCATAAATGCTGACATTCTTCAGCCAAAGAGGAGAGAGGAAAACAAAAAAATCTTTGATAGTGTTTAAAGCACATTTTCAGCAAGGATTTCCATTTCAAGAGATTTGTTAATGTAGTCTTGGATTAGCGTATGCATCGAAAGCTTTACTTAGGAAGATTTTCATCCTTTGAAGCACATACATACCAAAGCTCTTTGTATTCTGAATCTGTATGATTATATGCTGAATAATGAATATTTTTTTAAGCTTTATGTAGCCACACTGTGACACCTTACCAATTTCAGCCAACCTCACTCTCTTTTTTCTTTTTTTATTGACATTTCACAACATAAAACCTTTAGTAAAGAATTTTAGCAGTTAAATTCTTCAGTGCCATGCAACTGAGTTGCTGAGATGCTGATTTGAAAAAAAAAAAACACATATCTTATGCTGATTTTATTTTAGAACAAGCTGACTAGCTGCAATTGAGGTTAATTGACCTTTATAATGGATACACAGGACAGTACTAAAGCTATACATAAACTGCAAGTTTATTTGAAAGCAAATTGTGTTAATTGACATTCATTTTGCATCTTTCTGTTGTTTATTGCTAGTTGTTCATGCGAATAGTTTGTTGATATTATAGATAGGACAAACAAATGCTTCAGATAAATAGGATTTTCAGTTGAATAAGCTTTAATTAAATGATCTTCTGTACTCAATTTTGAAACTGTAAAGTACTGTACAGTATGTAGCTAATCCTGTTATCTAGGATCTTATATTGTTGAACTGTGTTACACACAAATTTGTTTATTTTTGGCAAATAATGTCTAAATTCTCTGCAAGTTGTGCAATGTTTAAATCTTTCTCCAGAGTAAAACAGATGCTGCAGAGACTGAGTTTATGCTAGAGTTATAGGTGGCTGGTCTGTCTCACAGGACAAACCAGTTCTATAATAAACACATATTCACTGCTATATTAAAAGCATAAATCAGAGTAAATCAGCTTCTCTCATACACAAGTCCTATTCTGCCAGACACTTGGCCATTGTCTTTCCTTTAACAGACAGCACTAGCCACCTGTAGGGCCTGGGCCAATACAGCCTTAATGCTTTTCACAACATACAGTATTTTTGATCACTTAACTAAGTTCTACATATGTCTACAAATTCAGCCCAAGCCAGACAATTTTCCTATTTTATTCTCTAATGAAGGTAAGCCGTAGCTGACAAAGTCACTGTTCACACCACTGCTGCCACTAATGATGGCTTTCAAATGAGACAGCAAGTCCTCCAAAGTCCCAGATGGAGGAAGCCTTTTCTAGGTTACATAGCACGTTTTGCTTAACAAAATTTAAATGAGTGAAGATTGCTAATATATTTTGTCTAAAAATAAAACAGAACTAAGAAGACAGGTAGATGTCCTGTAGGCATGTTCATAGTATTAATTCAGTGGTGCAGAGCTATCAGTTACACTAATAATCTTCTAGCTCCCTTTTGACACTTCATCACTGTCTTTAAATAGCCACGTAGAATAGACAAGGAAATAAAATAAGTATTTTCTGTACATTTTTACCACAAAGATATTTAAAGAGAAATAACTCTTCTTCCAGTAAGTTACATTTCATTTGAATATGCTGGTGGAAAGAATTATTCCAGTCATTCACATCTTATGTTAGAGATGAGAGCAAACTTAGGAGGCAAAGTAGTTAGGTAATATACAGAGAGATTTCTTTGAAAGCAAGTTCCTCAGTTTTGCTGTATTCATTTTTATTCTAACAGGCATTTTCCTCACATGAGTGGCTTTCTCTTCCCATTTCTTTTACATTTGCACTCTGTAAAGTGTAAGGTTATTGCTGATAGTATTTTAAGAAGTGCTTTCCCTGGAGGATGTTTTTTTTTGATAGCCAGCAAGGGACTGTTCTCAAATATGATGGTGAACATTATAGAGAGATTTGTGATATAATGTGTGTCACAGACAGAACTTACAAGGACTTCATTTCTTTTCACAGAAAAATGCCAGAAGACTGGGGCCTGATTTTTAGCTCTGACTGAGCTAACCAGCTCCAGGAGCAGTCAGAGTACTGAATATCCAAGCAAAGTGGGTCAGTATTGTCCAGGTGAGGGTGCTTCCAAAACTGAGTGTAGAAGTAGCACAGGCTGTGTGTCTTGACAGCGGACTATATGTTGCTGTATTCAGACTTGATCCCAAGCCACCAAGTAAGTCTTAACACTTGTATGTTAGATTGCAGTTAGGGTAGCTATGATTCACACAGTTTGGCTCCTTCTGCAGGAATGCTAAGGCTTCGGAATTATTCAGGTTGAAGTCCTCCCACTTCCTCCCTCAGCTATATGGACACGACTGGTAGCCAGACAGTGTCAACCAGCTGGCCCACAAGCTGACAAAACTACCTTGTGGCCCACATACTCTTGACTTGTCTCCATGTACCAATGCTGAGTTGCACAAGGTTTCTATACCTTTGATGTTCCATCAAAAAATTTCACATATGGCACGCATCAGGACAGTCCTTTTGTATGTGGAGAACATGACAGAGGAAGGGAGACAGGTATTCTAAAAAAGATTTGTGTTGTACTTTCTCTACAATGGGAAAGTAAAAGAACAATAGTAAGGATGCATCTAACCCTTACTCACTGTGAACACAGAGAAGCCATGGAGAATCAAAACTTTGAAATCTGAGATCTCTGAATGTGGATCATTTGAGAAAGCCCAGGGTTCACCACAGCCCTGCATTAGAGCACCAGTGTCTAGATATGCATTAATGTCGTTGGTTGACATGGGACATGGGTCTTGCAAGGTCAGTACTTGTGGGATTTACCCAGTTAACATTTACATTGTGGGACACTGGCCAGGTTTAAATTAAGCAGCCAAGGTATGTGAACTGTTAAGGAACACCACTTGCCCTCCAGCCCCCTTGTCCCTCATTTGTGCATGACTTCTTGGCACAGGCAGATTTTCTGTGCTTTTGCTGTCAGCAGACAGATCTCATGCCTAGCAGAGATTGCTGGGCATGTCAGGCTAAATTCTGCTTAGACACAAAATATAAAATGACTATCTCAGATTCCCCTAGTCTATCATGGGTCTCCTCCCACCTGTTTCCTCCTTCTAGAGAATACATATTTCCCAAGAAATTCAGGTCCGTTGCAATGACCATTGTTTACTATGCATACGTTATGTGACTGTTTCCCTCTGTTTCCCTCAATGTATTACTATCCCCTAGTCCATTTTGCCATGTGCTTGTAGGGGAAATTCTTGGCCTTTCCTAGACAGGGGGAAATAGATTTGACACTGCTTTTGTTGGTCTTCCAGTGAACAGACAAGCCCTTCTTCTAAGGTCAGGTAATACACAGAACTTTACAGAATTACTCTCTAGTGCCAGCCATTTGGTCAGTCCTCTGGATTTTAGCAGCAGATAAGGCTGATGGGTTCATCAGGCAAGGCAGACACTGAAGACACACAAACTGAACACTCTGTGTAGCCATATTCTAGTCTTTTCCTCATTTTTGCTTAAATTGTAGGGGAGAATCTGCTCATAGCCTACCAGGAACCAAAGATCAGGGATGCAAGTGAACAGCTCATGCAGAAGCTCCTAGACCACAAGAAGATGCTTATACCATCCTACGTATCATACTCCTCAAAGTGACCAAAGAGCCTCATTGCATAAAGCAGTAGTACAACATGCACAATCAGCAGGCATCAGAGAGTGATGGACTTGACCTCTTCAGTGGCTAACTTAACCCAAACCCTCAGTTTCAGGTTGTGAAAAAGAGGCAGAGAGTTTGCCATGCTGTTTCTAGGCATGAGAGAACTATTTCACTCTGACATGAAAGAAGGCTCAGCCTTCTGTGCTGACCAGTTGCAAAACTGTCATTGAGGCTGTCTTAGGACAGACACCAAGCTGCCTACGTGACCCAGAGTGCTGAAAGAGTATATGGCATATCTTCCTTTAACTGTTGACATCACAGATTTTTGTGTGTACATGTGTGGGTACATGTGGGCAAAAGGAACTGTGTTGACCTTGACTTGACTGAACAGCTGATTTTCGTGGAAAGGGGCAGGTTTTATTCATCCTGTGAACACATTAACATCTAGAATCTGGCCTGTCTGTTTCACAGAACTTCAGGTATCCTTTTTATTCTTTAAGTATTGCCTTGTGCTTTCTGCACTAGACTTCTTTTGTAGTGGCTCCACCATTGTGATGCAGATTCCCTGGCAATGACAGAAATTATTTTAATTGTCACTGCCTGCGAGCAAGTGCTATGATATAAAGGCCTCTTTCATATCACAGCTAGTGAGCTGTGGGCTTCCTCACATCACAGGAGAGGCTGGCCACTCAGTGCTAGGAATGGTGAAGTATGGGACAGGTAACTGGGCAGTAAGGTGAGTAGAAAATTGACTTAACTGCTCTGCTCAGAGAGTTGCACGACCAGTGCAAAGTCCAGCTGGCAGCCAGTAATTAGTTAAAAGTCCCTCAAAGATCAGTCTTCTCCAGAATTTCCACAGGTATGCCCACATTCTGCCTTATGCTTCATGGGCTCATTCACACCTTAGCAAAATGAATGCAAACTCCTTCTTGTTAATAACCTCCTTGCTGATGCATTTATGCCCACTGTCTGTCAGAAGTTTTGTTACAAACCCTGGAGAGCAGGGTGCTGACCCGTGGGATCTCGGGACTAATCTATGTGGATTGCAGGGCTGCGATCTGGTGCACTGCTGCCCTTTTTTATGGTGGAGCAGCCCTCCCTTACCTTGATGGCAGCTGTGAACAGCAGTCAAATGTGGCTGAGCATGAGTCAACACCAGGAAAAGTGACGTTAACTTTGACTAGAGGTAGTTCCTCCCTGAGGATGAAGGGACCTTCACAACCTGAAGGGACCTGGCACAACCTGAATTTTTCTGTGTGTCGCCTAAGCCTTTCTGAGTTATTGGCTTTCTGCTGTGGGCAAGTGGCAGTGCATGTACCAGCAGCCAGCCCAGTGTGCAGCCCTGGGGGGGAACTGTTGCACCTGCACCTGCCCTCTGCAGCGAGGGAAATCCCCACTGGCTAAAGGCTGTTATGGCTGCCTCTGTTATTACTGACGGTTTTGCATCTTTTTGTACACTTTATAACCACAGGGAGCTGTGGACTCTCAGTTTGCTCCAAATAAGAGACTTACAAATCTTTCTCCTTAAGTGTAGAGGGAGGTTAATAAAAATGAAGAGGGACTTTGCACCATTCAGCAAGTGACAGAGAGGAACAAAGCCTCAGATGCTTTCTTCTCTTCCCTGTCTCTAGGACATTTGAAAGATTTCTCAAAAGTAGCTCAGTTCTCCACCAGACTTTCTCCACTAGTTGCTAGAATTATCTTTTATTCAGATTATCCAGCACTAAAGCTGGTCAGAGAACTGTTTCTGCTGTCACAAATGATTTAATCCATGACCAGAGAAGGTTGTCTATGCTTCTTGGAGGAAACTAATTTTTTAATCTTTGTGGTATGAAATTTCCTCATTCTTTTTCTCAGAATAGCTCAACAGAACGGAAGTTTCTCAGATTGAGATCTAATCTGCTCTGCCTTCATAGGGAGTTACAAATGTCTCAAACAAGCTTTCAGTTGACACATTTTTCAGAACAAGAAGTGCTTTGGACAAAGCCTTACTGATTAGAGACAGGAGTGGTTAAACCATAGCTCGTGCCCATAGTTGCCCTCTAATTAGCCTGACCTGTTTATCCTCTTGGCATCAGCCCAAGTTACCCAGAGTTTGGTTCCTGTAAAATAATAGCAGCTGTTTGGTATTTTGCTCTGTTGAAAGCCTTGCCTGTCTCACTGTAACGAGTAAAGGAGGCCTATTTTCATTTGCAGACCTATGCAAATAAACATTTCTCAGAGTATTTGTATCACAGTACATCTCTGGTCGCTGAGGTTGTTAGTCCTTGACCCAGCTAACTTAGCTGTTTTGTGACAGTCATAATCATATTTAAATTTACCTCAAGACATTTTTACAAGTTCAGCAGTTTCACAAATGTCTAGATAGGATCAACCTGAAGACTAAGTGCCTCTGCCACAAAAGCCAAAAGATAAGCCTCTGTTAGAGGAATTCAGGCCAACTTTAGGCCTTCTCTAGAATGGGAAGATAGAAGCCAATTCAACAACATTGTTTGAGAAAAAATTATTGAAGTCATTTTAAGTAAAGTTAGTACTGTATGTCACGACACGCTACTGGTTAGAAGAGCATTAAGAAACAAGTATAGCTGTTTGACACAAGCTCTCATGTACTTCATCTCTTCCAGGGATTCTGCATTCCCACCATGCTTGACAACACAAGTCATTGCTGCTAAATGATGATGATTGTTGCCAGCATAAAAAGTAAGTTAAAACCAGAAACAAATCTTATAAACTCCTATTTTGTTTATTTTTCTAAACAGAGTTTATTTACTCCAAAACTTTGAAATCTAGTTAATGCAACTAAAATTGCCGTTTTTATACTATAGCCTTCAAAGCAGATCATGTATTATGAGTCTGACAGCAGTAGCCATTTAAGGGATCATTAAAACTACAGAAAGCATTTCCATTAGGGAAAAAAAAAAGAGAAAGGCTTTCTACTTGTTTATAGTTTCTTCAGAAATACTCTTTTTGGGATGGAACTCTCTATGTTTCATCTCCTCTGAAGGTGATTTTCTTTTAATTTGTCAGCAGTACGTGGAAACTTTTTAACATGAATGCAAAATGCCTTAAATTATGAAAATTCTGTGACTAATTGGTGATCAAAAAGCTTCTCTGTTGATTTGATACAGAGATTATTATGCATGTTAAAAACGCTTGGTAGAGTTGCCATTTACTGTATTAGTCTTAGAACGGAGAAGTCTTTGAAATGTAATGACCACATAAAAAATCAAGTAGCTTATGAAGGACTCAATCTCGTGATTCTGTTTATTTTTTAAGGAAGTACGCTAAAAGAAGATAGGCAGTTAAAACGTGTATTCAAGTGCAAAATATACTGGGAAATGACAATAAAATCTCATATGAAAAACAATGGAGCACAATAACCATATTAACTTGAGTGTTGTATACAAACAGATACTGTATTAACAAACCACACCACACAAAAGGCAAGAGCTTTACAAAATATGATCATAAAAGCATAGCATTGATACTGATTTTTTTTTTTCTCCAAGCTTGCATTCTCTTTATAATGCTTAGGAAGAATGAGAACAGTTGTGAAAATAACAATAAAGAAACTGCCAGTGCATATCTAAAAGATAATGATTATACAGAGCTTGATTCCAATTCACACTACAGTCCTTTTGTACCTCCAGGATAAAGTGTAGGGGATGATAGTCTACTTTGGATCCTGTTTGGGAGAACAAGGGTGTGGAACACCATTAATATTAAAGAGAATTAGCTTGGTACTTTTCAAGTAGGATATGAATGTATCCATCTTTTTATTGTGATGATACATCAATGAAAATATGTTCTGTACAAATGCCAGCAAAACACATCTGAAAATAGAGACAGTGTGATTAATCCTTATATTTTTAAAATAAATATGTAAAATATTTACATTTTTGACAGTTCCAGAAATGAACATGTCCAGATTGCGTACCACTATCTAAAACAATTCTCTATTATAGAAAATGCATTTCTGTACAAATATTTATAAATACATATGTATAAACTTTTTTCAGTGAAATATCTGTGAGTTCATTGAAAAGAAAAGCATGAGATATTCTTATTAACAGCTAACATCTAGCTATCAAGTTTCCACACACTAAACAGTCTAGAGCATTTTACATCAAACAGGAGTAGATTTTCGATGTTCAGAATATTTTGCGCTCTTCTTCTGTGCCATCATACGAGCAAATCTGATCATCTTTTCTGAAAATCTGCAAAAGGACTGAATCAGTTTGACTCAGTGATTGCTATTGACTGCACCATGTCAGACAGGGTTTCTGGGTCCACTTCTTCTTTACCATTATCTGAATTTTCTGATGAGATGTAACAGCCAGAATCTCTGGGACAGTCATTTAACTGTGTTTTGTCAAAACCGTGGTGAGGACTTAAGCTCTGCATCTCTTGACCATCTTCACTTTTCTGCTGTTGTTCAACTGGAAAGAAGAAAAAAAGAAAGGAAAAAAATGTCAAAATAAGTATCGTGGGAAAGAGTGTGAGACAGCAACATGATTGATCTTGAACACTGTAGAAACAGAATTGGTACTATACAAATGACTAGATCATTATCTTTTATCTATCAGAAACAGAAACCTCAGCATCAAAGAACTAAAATTATCATTACATGAATATAACAATGTCTGTATTGACATTGAGCCTGGCTTTGATCCTGCAGTATGTTGCTCAAAGGTGAATGCTGGAAGCTATGGCCTCATCCTTTAGACTGAGATTGGAATGGTTGGACTCGAAGATCCGGTGGGTCTCTTCCAACCTGGTTATTCTATGATTCTATGATTCTATCTTTTATTCTGTCTACAAGTGCAGGAGTCACCATACCCACAATACAGATGCCAGCTTTTCCCTTCCCACACTCATGTATTCCAGAGCCTGCTCATGCAATTAATCATGAAGCCTACTGCATCTCGTTCATAACACACTGCGTTATAGATGTTGTGACTTCTGAGTGTAAACCCCACCATTTTACCTACTCTGTGCCCTGTGTAGTGAAATATAATATGCTGGTCTTCAGAAGAGCTCAGCCTGAAGATGTGGTAATCAAGTTTTGTAAAGCACTGGACTTTTCAGTGGGAGTGGGTGGCTGATGGAAACTTCCTAAGCTTAGCTTGATATCCAAGCTTCCAAAACACAAAGGCCTCAGAGGAAGTTAAGGTGCCCAACTCCTGCTGTGTGGTTTTGAACACTGTACCAAAACTAAGTAGAAGCAAATTAACTTGCGAATCACTTGTCCTTGCTTAGCTGCTGTACAACCAAGTCTATTCAAATTCATAAATCTTCTATTCAGGGAGAGTATCGACAGATCTCTCCAAAAAAAAAGCTCAACAAGCTGGTGCCTTGCAGACAATATATAATGAACATAACAGTAAACTTGTTCAGAAAACAAGGTATAAAATATAAAATCTTTCCCTTCCATTCTTTTATTTTTCCTTATTGCCCTTCTGTAACTGTATTTTTTACTTTAAACTGTTGCTTGCTTTCTGAACAAAATATAACGAGCACGTCTCACAGGAAACCAGATGGGTTTACCCTCAATTTTAGCCCTTCAGAAAAATGATAGCTTTTAGCTTTTGCAAAGAAAGTTCCCTTATTTCACTTGACTTGTTACTCCATGGTTAAATAGTTAGCTTTGAATCTTTAACCAGATTTAAGCTGTGTTCGTTCAAGTACAGGCATAATAGAAGTCCTAATACATGAAAAATTTTATCTTAATCTATTTTAACTCCAGGGTAGAATCCTACAATTATAAAACTTCCACAAGGAAAATTTCTACCACCATATGCATCAGTTGTTGGAAATTATAAGTTTCAGCAATGTGGGAATTACAATTTGACTTTTTTTTTTTTTAATAATCTTGTGTTACATTGTGTAATAAAGAATGAATTGGAAATGAAAAATTTAAATCTTTCGTGCTGAAAATATTGAAATGGAACAGCAGGAGAGTCAGGACCTTTCTTCATGATGTGAGATCTGAATGAATATTTCACAAAGCTTTTTCATATATTGAGAAATATTTCTAGGTCCTAATGGAAGTCTTGTAGATGTGTTTGAATTGATTAATTCTGTTTAATGTTTTCTATCTTTCAGTTGACTAATTAAGTTAAACTAATCTGATTTTGAAGAAAAGAATGCAATGTCTCAACTTTATCGTGTTTTGTTTCAATAGGTTATAGGCATAATAGTATATATCTAAAAAAAAAATTTTGGATCACTTTAAATACTTTCCAAGGAATAGAATTCCCACCTTGTTCCCGAATAAAGTAATGGTTAATTGCATTTGCATGAAGGAGTGCACCTTTCATCAGATTTAATTGATATCTGTAGCTGTTTGATCTCCTTCTCACCTTACAAAACATAGTTTGTCATGTCAAATGTTATCTCTCCTTGCAGGGAAAATATTTGATCACGTAGGGTCCAATTGATTTCTGATTTAAGTCAGGAAGGAATTACAAAAGGCATTACACCAGTGAAGGCATTACTGCCGCTATTAGCAGCAACAGAAGTAGTTTAGCAAAAATAACAGCAGATGCCCCAGTAAAGCCTTGTCTAAACTGTGTCATTAGCTCTTCACTCCCATCCCACTGGCACCAGGATGACCCAGGTCTTGGTAACTGTGGGCTGACAGACCTCAGGCAGCGGCTGGCGAAGTCCTCCTGTGTGACTGTGGGCCAGGCTCCCCTGCCCTCTGCTGTAATCTCCTCATCAGCCTAATGCTGGGACTTTCATCAGCTTCTCTAGCATCATCTGCTGCCCTGGCAAGCATTGACCTAGAAAGTGTTAATCCTGTTTATATTTTCAAGGTCAAAGAGGAACCTCCATCCATTTTGTTTGTTTTACAATGAGAAGAAAAGCAAGAAACGAGTGGATTAAAAAGCAAATATAGTTTCAGTCAGTGTATTAGTGCCCTCTAACTAGTTGTGAAAATCTGAATAGTTACTATGTGAAAAACAGATCCTAAAATTTTTTGTAGCAATGTCTTTCCCTTGTGTATTTCAGGGAAAAAGACACAAACAAGCCTGGAACTGAGATGTTTTAAAATCTGAATTTAGATCAGTTAGGAGAATAAGAAATTTCTATTTAGAAAACTTACAGAAATGTAAAACTTTTGTCTCTTCCCATAACAGTAGAAGAGTTATTTACACAAAAGACTAAAAAGAAAAAATGTTTGTGTGTTTGAAAGTGTGAAAATATTATATTATTCATTTTGAACAGGAAATGTTGAAGAACACCCCTACACACTTACGAACAGAAGACTGAAAGCAAACTTAGGCTCTCTCTCCCTCCCCCCCCCCCCTTTTTTATGTCTTTTTAAAGCAGCCTTAAATATCATGTGGTAACTACTCAACCACTTGAACAGGATACTGCATATTATAAATCTATGTAACATGCAGCTTTTGGTATTGCTTCACGAGAAGAGAAACCACAGGGTTTTTTTTCCTTTTTTCTTTTCAGGCTTTAGCTTTTATATTCAGTTCTACTTAATTCCTTCCTCTAACACATACATGTTCAAATTCCCCATTAGTAAAGGTAAGTTTGCAGTCTTAATCTTTGGACATCAGAAGAAAGATGCAATGCAAAGGAAATGGGAATTGATAAAATTAAACTGCCATTAAATATTGCAGAATCATCAGAAATAACTATCTTATCAACAAATAGAAGTCTTATCATTTTTCTACAGTAAAGCAGTTTCATATAAGATAAATAGCTTTCAGTCACTGTTGTCTATGATATGGCCAGAAGAGTCCAAGATATGCATCTTTTTGACACAAGCATTCTAGTACTACTTTAGGTAGTAGGATTATATTCAGACTTTTGAAAAAAATGTGCAGCCTTTAGTCTTGGTAATAGACAGACATATGATGCATACTTATGTTCCTTGCTATTTAGATCTTTGTAATGAATATTTGTTGTTCAGTGACATAGATGTGCATGACAGGCTCTTTTTTAACTTCACCAGCTTTTTTCCCTTTCATAATGAGTTTAAAGTCCTGATTAGGAAGGCACTTTAAGCTCAGGTTTAAGGTAATTCAGCTCAAGAATGTACTGAAGTCACACTGACTCCCATGCGGTTTAAACCAGATGATTGGCAGGAGGCTGGAATTTTGTCTTGAGTGAAAAAGATCACCCAGCAGAAAGCTCAACCTCATGAGTGTGCCATCTGAGACTTTGCCTTCATGCATTTTTACCAGAAGAGCAGGGCTAGGGGTATGATGGTTTAAGCTGAATCAGTTCCATGCCTTTGTCGAAGCTGCAGTGGCGACGTACTGAGTAGCGCAGCACAATAACTAAGTAGGACAAAGTGTGTCTTCAAGGCTGATGTCAGACCTCCCGTGTATGGATGAAGGTCATGTATCAACCTGTGGTGCCTGTACCAGTTATATTATCTAAGTGTTAAAATGAAATGAAAACTCACAAGGCATCAGACTCAGAAAGGATCATTTTGAAGCAGTAAATGGTGATACTTCTTGAAAAGTGGGTCTGTATACACATGCAGAACTTCAAGTCTCAAAGGACTAAACATTTTGTGAATGTTTGCAGACATGCATTTTAAAAAATTGCATTCCCTGAAATCAGTGGAGTAACTCTTCTGGGAGGGATATTGAACTGATGAGGGAGGAGAGTCTACAGTGAAAACAGAAAGGAGAATCTTTTTTTATTCCCCTCTAAAATCTGGAAGCAAACAAATGTGCCTGAAAAAAAGGTGAAAAATACTATTTCTTATGCAAGGATGAACTTCCTTGGGAAATATGGAAATATTATGTCCAGGTCAATGAGCTGCAGCTATCACAGTACAGAAGGGGAGATTGTCTTTGAGCACTATTTGACCTTAACATGATCCCACATACTTAAAGGGACTTCCCAGTGTAAAATCATACTCTTGGTGTGAGGTTCTTATGCAAAGAATGCAACTGAGAATGGAAAGTCATGTCCTCAGCTGTCTATCTAGTATCTTGCTGTCCAAGTACAAGAACTAAGAAACAAACCTTATCTGGTACTGGCAGTGGAATTTAGAGTGTGATCTGGCACTTAAATATGAAAAATAAAATAAGCAAATGGCTTTGGGGAAATAGGCATAAAACACTGTCCCCCAAATTGAACATATGGACCATATTTTATCTATATAATGAATTGTAGGCACATAGCCAATGAAGTCTAATTCTTCTTTCACTCAGAATAGGTTCAGACTAATGTAACTTACTGGACTTCAGGAATGAATCTCTTGACTTATGTCATCTAAGTGAGAAGAGAATCAAGGCCGTTTTGCACACACAAAAATCTGTGTCTGGGGAAGCAGTCAAAAAAAAAAGTTCCAAACTTCTTTTCTTACTTTATTCATTAACCATCCAGCAACTGCTTCACTTTAAAAATAGCATCCTACAAAAGCACAGATATCTATCTCCTGTCTAGAAGCCATCTGGGAGAAAAATGGAAAGCTATTAAAAAATACTTTATGAAAAAGAGCTCTTTTTTTTTCCCTCCCCCAGACACAAATTCATGGAAAACAGTCATTTTGTCCCAAATATATAGGTCTGATTGGCTTATGGAAAAATCTAAAAAGTGACCTAGGGGGCTGGGGAAGGATATGGGGAGCTTACAAGACCTTGCAGTTCTAGGATAGCCTTGCTGTGTGAAGTCCTTGAAGATGGTGGGCCTGGACTCCCAGGAAGGGTAAAAAGGAGATCTGTTTAAAAAACACTGTGTGGTCATATTTCCTAAATAAAATGTACTTTTAAATTTCTGGTGTGAGAGGGGTACATTTTTTCCTTTCAAATTAATTCAGGTCTAGATCAAATGTGAGATGAAAAAAAATCTCGTTACCAGAAATCCTACATTTTTGATGGCTTTATAAAGCATATAACGTGGAAACTATTGCTGTAGGTCTTGTGTTTAGAAAACTCAATAACTGTTTATTCTGCAACACGAATTGTATAATCACAAGAGTGCAGCATGAAGAAATCATTTAATATAACATACAATAAATGTCAAGAAAAAGAAGAGGGAAGAAAAAGAAATGGAAAGCCGTGTAGAAACATCTAGACATTTTGCAACATCAGTTATCACATTAAAGAAGTATTACATCTTGGTTTACTGCTCTGTAGTAGAATCTAGTAAAATGAGGCTATGTTTCAGCACACTTGGCTGTTCTGAGTAACAGCAGGGTCACAAAACCTCAGAAACTCTTGCATTTCCACTCTGGATCATACCTGAGACTCCATCCATCGATCAAGCAAATGCTTCATGGAAGCACAAATGTAATGTGAACCTCTTTGAGAGAGGTGGGCTTAGAACAGTGAGTGTGGTCTATGGCCTTACTATACTTTTTTCACAAAGCTTATGAAAGAGTGAACTTTTACCTCAAATAGTGTTGAACTTCTATCTAGGATACTCTTGGCCAGTAAACAGATTACCTTGTAGCTGTGGGTAATTATGCTGCTGTCTTCTAAGCAATGCAGAAAATCAATTTTAATTAAAAAAAAATTTATTCCTGAGTCATGCCTATTTAGGGAAAAAAACTACACTTAGTTAGGAAAGTTCAGTTTGGATGTAGAATTCACATTCACAGTAGCACCCAGTTCTTTCAACCCAACTTTCCAAGTGGACTGACAGAAGGACAAAGAGGTCAAATGATTTGGACAAAATCAGACTCATGATGAGCTTATTCCCAAGATCATCTTGACTCCCTGTCTTTCGTTATAGCCACTTAACAGATAGCTTCTATCAATTTTAGTCTTCAGTATCTTCCTTTTTAGAACAGGTCGTTAAATTCTGTTCTGTCACTACCAGTCACATGACAAAAGCTATGAACCTTTGTCAAGATGACAAGGTAAGGATTTGGTTCAGTCCTGATTCAAGACCGTATCCCAAACCAGAAAAGTAATCATATGTGGTTCACCTAAAAATATACGTGAGTCTTATGGAACTCAATTAAACTTAAATGATTTCTTATAGCTGGCATGATACAGAAAAATGTCTTGGATCTGGTCACTGTGAGTATTCACAAATTCTGGGAATATTATTTTCTGAATTTGAATACTAGAAAGATTGGCTAAATCTATCTAAGGTGGATGTGAAGCAAATATTCATTTCATCTATCGATCTAAGGCTACAGTGTCATCACTGATCTTGAAGCATGGGCCATTTTATAAGATTTAATGTTATTATTTCCAGAACCATTAAAAGAATTTAAACTATTAGACTACCATATAGATAACATCAGGGACACTACTTTGCCTGGTGAAGTGACTTAATCCCATGCTGCCAATTAGAAAGAAGCCTATTTGGATAATTAAGGTAAATTTATTACTTTTCAGTGTATGGCCCAGGTAAGGACGTTGTTAGGCTTGGTCCTTGCACAGTGTGTGTAGAATATTAAGCATTAAGGCATCTTCAGAAAAAAACTCCACTTGGTATCATCTTCTAAAAAGGTTGGGTGTTCAAGGCTGCTTACTCTGCTTTTTGTTATACAAGGAGTATAAATAGTAATCTATATCCTCACTATTCCAAAATAGTTTGATACTCACATGGTCTGTTTAAAACCATTATGTTTTGGATTTGGTGATAATCTAACATTTTTTCTTTTTTGTGTGTGTGCTAAATATTGATATAGAAAAACACACACAATAAAATGTGCAGAAAGTTGCCAAGAAGTACATATACTTGGTTTAAGTGCAAACTAGAGAAACATATTTTCAGAAAATTTCCAGCTAGATCCCTGCAATACAATTACTGGAAAATGTAACTCTTTTTTTTTTTTTTCCTAGATACAGTCTTTCAATCACAACTAATACACAGACAGCCCTTCAAGAGTCCTTTTCTATCCTGTTATCTCATAAAGCTATAGACCAGAAAGAACTACTGAACCTGGTGGACAAAGAAAACCCTTTTAATGCCCATAAAGCATGTTTGCAAGTACCTTTCCGTTCCCGGGAAGATGGCTAAGAACAAGAAAGACTGCATGGAGTCCCCAGAAAGTCCAAATGTACAGTAAAAAACAAGATCAGCAAAGATTTGAAGTGGGAGATTAGAGAACATCTGCAAAGAAAGCTGAATGTAGGAGATAACCAAAGACATGCAAAGAAACCCAGAGGGGTTTGTGTACTGAAGTATATAGGGTATATATGTGCATGCAAGTATGTGCATACATATATACGGACATGTGCCAATGCAAGAATTGGAAACCTATGTATCTACTGAGGAGATAAAAAATGGACACCTGAAAAGAATTGATCTTAAAATATCCTAGAAAGGTATTGCTTTTCCAGGTTTCCTTTTCTTTCTTTCAGGTGCTTCTTAACTGAGAGTGCACATTTGATGAAATGACTGCTCAGCATAAGGGTGAGTATGCACAAATATCAATGAAGAGGAAAATATCATCCTGTTTCAGCTGAGTGTCTAATTAAGTAGGCGCTTAGCTGTAGTTCCTAGGAATTTTACATAAATTATTTAAAATTATGAGTCAGATTGGAAACATGATTAAAATATCGCGAGAACAGTATTTTCTGTTCTGTATCCTACCTTTTCCACTCCCAGTGAAAGGAACAAGTGAAGAAAACATAATGGTGATTGATACATGTACATCTATACACATTGTATGATCAGCTTTTGGAAGCTCATTTGAAACCTGAGTTGGATTAATTTTGACAAAAGAATGCAATCCAGCTATTAGTATATATGTTTGGGTGTTTTTTTAAAAAAAAACTTTCCTATGAAAGAAACTGATTTGGATAAGGATTAAAGTGTGGAATGAAATGAGGGAAGGAAAAACTGTATTATTTTGCAGAATGTTGTTTAAATAAATTAAAGAAAATTCTTTACTGTAGCTATATGAAATAATCTCTGTTTTGGTTAAGATACTAGCACAGAGTCTGGGAGGGTTTATTTTCTGCTCTTGTACAGACCTTGTGACTTTCGGGAAGTCACTCTATGGGGGTTGGGTCCCCAACCATAAATAGGGGTATTTTTAAGCAATAGTTGCAATCAGTCTTTAGTGTAAGACCTATAAATATGAAATCTTAAATCAATTCTGTTACTGGTATAGTAATCTTATATGTATCTACGAGATTTTTGGGTTGCTATCTGAATGAATAAGAAAATCATCTGACACCATGTTTCATATTTAAAAGAAAAATTTAACAGGTAAGTATGAGAATCACTATTTCTTTACATGTGTTTCTTTAATTAAAACTTTCAGGTGACTCTTAATAAAGCTTAACCACTTACTGTCATAGTCCTGTAGATTTTCAATTGCTGATAAGAGTCTTGCCCTGTCTTCTGGGTTTGAAATATTTAATTCGATTAGGTGACTCTCCTGTAGATCCTTTAAGTCCTCTAGGGTTTCATAGCCATTTAGCAAGAGGGTTGAGGCATATTCCTGCAAAAAAAAAACACCAAGCAAATCCTCTCATGTAAACAAGCCCTGTGTTTAGTAGTGGAATAGGTACAATTTCTTTGACTTTTTTTTTGTCAGGTTGAAATGGGCTCCATTCTCCACTTTGCATAAAAATAGAGCTGGAGAGCCGGAGAGGACAGAAGCAGAGATGCCTTGGGGCCCTCTTAGGCATCCTAGAATCTGTGGCTGAGCTGTCTAACAGAGTCTGGCAGCAAATTGGACAGGACAGAACTCTGCCAGAAATGACTTAAACTGCTAGGCATCTGGACTTCTGTGGATCACCTCGTCGGTGCCTTCCATGCTGTGTCCAGGAGGGCCCTCTGAGGTAGGATGTGTACTACCTTTCCACAGGAGTCCTTCAGTATAGGTGAGGGTAAGAAGCTGAAGGAGCCCTCAGTCATGCCATCTCACACATGGCCCCCCTTGAGCTGCGTGGCAAAATAGTAAGAAACTCCATGCAAACTCCAGAGAAAAAATTGTTTATATCAGCACCAAAGCAATAACCGTTATTAAAAATGTTACCTACAAATCATGACCTAATTATACTTTTATACTAAGTCAAGAACTAGGGTTGCAGAGAGGGAGAGAAGCACAACATGGGCATAATGCAAAAGACTGTGCTCCCTAAAGGTCATGAGAAATTAGAAAAGCAAATTTTAAATGTTGGCACCAGAGTCATACTGCAGCCCTGTCCCTGAGGTCCATTGCCACGCACTTCCTACCCTTTGGTACACAACTGCTATCAGGTTATGGCGATTTGACAAGTCACCGCGGTGCCTCTTTGTATGGAGTCTCTTTGCCTGACCATGTGATGTGGTGACGTGCAGATCTGTAAGCCACTCACATCAGATAAAAGACAGACAGCATGAAGCTGCTTTGCCTTGTGGACATCAAAACTGCTGAAACCTGCCTTTCTACGTGTGCTTTTAAATGACATGCAAATCTGAGCGCACAGAAATGAGTTACACACACAGCTGGGAAATGCCTTGGCTGACCTGCAGATGGACACAATCCAGGAGTTCTTGCAATGTTTTAGGCTTGGTCCTTTTGTTTCCTTTGTGTGGCTTTATCTTTCTGGGTGCAGCTTCATCTTCTAAGATAATATCCACGTAAATGAACTTGAAGTTTCCTACTTTGTTGTTCAGCATACCTGTCCATATGCCCATGGGAGTTTTACAGATTATATCTATAATGTCTCCTTTCTAGAATAATAAAAATAAAAAAAGAAGCACACCACTGCTTACATATCTGATTTGTTACACACAGCATTTTCTCCACAGACCAAAACCAGCAGAGACAGCAGAGAATCTTAACTAGTTAATGAAACATAACTTTTTTAAATTACCTAGACTTAACCCCTTTGCTTTTATAAAATCCCAGCAAAAAATTACGGAAAATTAAGCTTGCCCTTATCTCCAAACATCTGCAAAACAGAAGTGAGCATAAGCAGCCCCTCTCACCATTTTTGTGCTCTACTTGGTTCCTGAAATAGGTAGGGTTGCATCAACAATCAACTTTTGTCAGGAATAGTGGGCATAGCTTTGGCAAAAAACAAGGGAACACTGGGAGATAATTTTCCAAATATGTCCCATACCATTTATACAATAATCTTACTATGCAATATCTCAAAGATCTTCAAAAACTGACAGCTGAGCTATATGAAAGGTGGAATTTTACACATTTTTACAGTAAAAAATACTGGCTACATTTCTCAAAGGCAATAAAGAACATTTAACTCCCTTAATATCTTCCTGTTTGTCCTTTCCAAAGGATTGACAAATTGTCCCACTGTTATTCATTCAATTAACTGAGAAAATAGCGGAAGGCACCTTAGCAGAAAGAACTAAAGGCTTCAACTCTCCACGATTACACATTTACCCACAAATATGAGTGACAACAGAGTAACTTCAAGAGAGTTTTTTGGTAAAGGTGGTCACAACCATACTGTGGGAACCAAGTTCTCAGCTCAGCAAGAGTCACTATGAGTAATTTTCATAGTAAAAAGCCTCCCTTGTAAGACATAACCCCCCCCCCAACTTGTTCCCATGACATCAGAACTGTCTCCTCTCTTCTGAGCAGTTGCCACAGAACTTATAAAAATGTTCAAAGTCCTTAAGGAGTTGTCCAACAAATCCCCACATACACACTTCATTTGAGATTTGGTTATAAACTTAAAAATCAAACTCAGTTTAATAAAATACGTGTTAACAACTCTAAGATTTTAAAATCATTTCTGGACTGGTCAAGAAATTGCAAGTAAGTAGAGCAGTCACCCTAGTTTGGTATATACCTAAGTATGAAATTGACTGTGTTCCAATTATGTGGTTTTTTAACAATATAAAGCTTAGATCTATGAGCATGTTTGAAATGGAAACTAAGCAAACATTTGTTTAAAGCTTTATAAGCACACATATTGTTCTATACACTCATGGAGGCTCAGGAACTTCAGATATGGATGCAGATCAAGATTAGGCAGTGTCTTTAAGCCAAGCTGCTGACACGCTTTGAATTCAGATTCGGGGTACTGAAATTTTGGGAGATAAATTTAAGGTCTTTAGACCCTAAGTATTAGTTTATAAATCTAAAATACAGTATCTCAGTGACTATAAAAAGGAATCTATGTGAGCCAGCAGATATTTGCAGTTTCATGACCAGTTAAAGAGAAATAAATGGTCAAGGTGTGGGTCAAAGTGGAGGGCAAGCGCTGAAGACTGCAAGTACTGGCAGAACAATAAGAATAATATATATAGGCCAGTGAGGAGGAGAAGACTACTGCGGTGAGATACGGATGAGGATTTTAACAAGAAAGAGACTATGGAGGAGAAGAAAAGATAGTGAAGTGTGAATGTTTTCTGAATATGAAGTTGTTTACAAAGGGGGAAAAGAAAGAAGTCCAGATTACAGACATGACTAATCTGAAGGTTGATGATATTGAATGTATCTGTGCATGGAAAGAAAAGAGAAGAGCTGAGCTTTTTTAGTAATGTTCAAACTGGGTCCAGGACTGGAGTATCATTTTCTCAGTCACACAGCCTGGACACCCCTGCTATATTTTCAGGGCCACAGAAAATTCATAGTCCAAATGTATGCTTAAAGAAAGGCTTAATGGAAATAAAACTGTTTGCATGAAAGACAATGGGTGCCACTGAGCTTTTGATATATCCTAGCTGTGACTGAAAAAGCTGGGGAGGCAACTCCGCATCTTATGAGACTCAAGATTTTATCCTTCCAGACCCCCTAGTATGTGGGAAGCAATATGTGTTTTACTCTTAGGAAAGCCATGGTATCCAGGTAGATACCACAATGTGTTACCTGCCTGGAGTCTGCACCTTAGAAAGCCTTTAGCAATTGTTGGCTTTGCAGAATCGTCCGAACAAAATCCTTATAGAAACATTGTAAAGCCAGAACTGTCTTTCTTTTAGAGTGTTACATATGCTTAACAGTTAAAAATTACTTAGGAAACTATTCTTCACATGTAAGACATGTCCCCCAGCATTCTTACTGGAAAAAAAAATCCTGGTGGTTGTCTTACCTTTATTTTCAGAGAGTCAGTGTCATAAGGGCTTGGTGTAAAGTCGGTGTGAACTTTGGCTCGACCACAAAAGGGCCCAGTGTAAGGGACTTCGTCTTCAAATCGGAGGCTGTCCCTGTTGCTTGTTCCATCTGAGCAGCTGGTCACCCCACCTTAAAGAGAATAAGTTGAGAGATCTCCTGCACCAAATGCCCAGACAGACAATTCTGTGCAGCAGCTGAGAGGAGAGTGTTCAAAAGCACAGACTTAGAGAAAAAGTGCACTCTGCATGATTTTGACACATTCCACGAAAAATACATTCAATAAAAAGCATACCACAAGACACTGAAAAAATAGGTTGGAGATCTTTCATTCACATCTTCCCTAAAATAATCTTTTTTTTCAGTGATGATACTAATAGACTACATATTTTACTTACAGGCTTTTTGAAATATTACCTGTGCAGATTACTAGAATGTATTCTAAAAGTGCAATTTAGGGAATTAATTCTGCTGAACTTCTGCTGTTTATTCAGAGAAACGAAAACAAGTACTGTGGAAGTTATTTTATTTCATTATAGACCTAGCTGAAACATCAAAGGAACCTGCATTGCAGAGGGAAATTTTAATCTTATCAACATTTCTGCCTGTCATTTTATCTATGTTGAGCAATAAAATATCAGCAGAGTCATTCAAGCAAATTTGAGAAGCTCTGCAATATCCCATCCAAATATGTTTTTAGATAACAGCAGCAGTGTGTTGGAAGTAAGCTCCCATATACAATTTTCACAAATCACATAATGGAAAATGATCATAAAAATGGTTTTGTTTGAGGTGATTGCTTAAGTGCACAGCTCTGTTCCAGGGCCAGATTAACTACTAAGTGCAAATGGTCTGTACTGCAGCTCCAGTCCCCACTTAGGGCTCACCTGATGCCTGCAGTGATGGCACAGCAATGTCATCCTGGCCAGCTGTGGTCTACTGCCCAGCAAATATCCAGAGCAGAGCAACAGGTAGAGAGGTGGAGGCAAACTCCACTTCTCATCAGAGGTTCATCTGTCCTGTGACTGAGACTTCTCTGTTAGGGGAGTGTATTCAGTGGGTTTGCAGAAAAGCAGACTGTGTCCCTCTGAATTGTGACCTGAAGCTTCCAGGTTAGGCTTCCATCACCCATCATCTCAGGGAGACCTCTCACTTTGTCTGTCTTACACACGCAGGGCGAAGGATGGGCTTAGAGCCACTACTCCCAGAAAGGATGCTTGTGTGGCTGCACTCAGTAATCACAACCCTATGGGTGCCAGCATTGTAGCAGTGATAACTCCCAAAAACATTTATGGCATGTATGATCAATGTAATTCTTTTCCTTCAGTTAATATTTCCACTCTTAAAAACACTAAGTTTATTTCTGGAGACAGGCACATCTGCCCTAGCCACCACTCATTTAACTCAATTACACTTTTGTCTGCCAGACTGAAGACTATCACATTTTTGATCATCAGCTCTGATACCTCAGACTTAAGCAATAACAATATTGATCCACTGACTGTGTAAGAACTATGGATATCTTGTACTTACTAGATGAACTCTGGCCACTGTTCAGACTATAGAGACTTTCCATAGAGTCACTGGCTTTTAGGGAGACCTTTTCAGTGTGTATTCCACCACCAGGATCACTGTCATCTTTTCCTTCTTCATTCTTTAACACAAAAATCAGATGTTAACCACCAAGAGATGTACTTCATATGATTTTTTTTTCTTATTTTAAAACATTGCTGGAGATTAACTCATCCTTACCCTTTATCAAGAATGACTCTATGAGGGAAGGCATTTTTGAAGCTGATGCCTGCTACTAAGGAAGCCCAGCACCATCCCTAGCACCTAATGATTTTAGAGGAAAACCTTGTCTCCATTCTGCCCCACTCACTTCATTCCACTCAAACTAAAATGATTCTCCATCTCAGAAGACTGCAGTATACTACAGCAGTGGCAAAGGCTTGTAACAGGAAATTTGCAGGGAGCTAGATAAGGTGTTTCTTTCTGATTGTCTCAGAGCAGGAAATATAAAGTTTAATTCTGAAAGCACACAGTGAAGCGCTAGCTGATGCAATTGTGTTTTGTGCTGAACTTCTGAAAAACATGCACACATGTATGGCACTGGTGTGTTCCAACACTATGCTCACCTCATTGCCTGACCTAAACTTAGACCTTAAAATCCAGCGCGTTTCAGAATGAACATGCAAGTTTTTCTCTCAAAATCTAATGGTGTGTGAAATTGGCCCCTTGAGTTTATAACATTAAATCACACCTCAAGAATCACAGCCTATCCAAAACAATAAGATCTGTATTACAATCACAGGTAAGTCAGGGACAGTGTAACAACTGAATGAAATAATTATGAGCTTTCAAAGGAACAGATTTCTTCAGCTGATTTCATCACGTTGTCCATGTGTGTGATATTCTGATGCAACTGAAACATCCTACAGTATTTAGTTGTTATGTTATATTTGGGGAAACATTAATTATTCATCAGTTGGCTGATGAAGTCAAGCAGAGATGACAGTGCACATGTGATGCAGAAAGCCTTACAGGTATGTATAAGACATGACATTGAAATGAAAGACTATATTGGTTTTCAACAAGGACATTGATTGTTACACCAGTCAGCAGTATAACCCATAGATTAGTCAGTTGGGCTGGTATTGATTATCATCATCTCCTGCAGGAATGAATATTATGCTACATGTGTGTCCAACCAGATTACTAATTGAATTTCTGTCATGTGAATTGGTGCTCTAAATGTGCAGAAGATAAATGTTGAAAGTATAATTTTTCTTTCTTATAACATAAAAATCATGGATCACAACTTCTTGAATTTTAGCAAAATTGTAAACTAAACAAATGGAATAAGAATCCTTATCTTTGACCTCCAAAAACTGTCTAAAGGTATCCTTTGAAACATTATTTTCTACTTGTAAAGTTTCTGATTTATTTTCCCTGCTTATTTGATATTGACACATGTGAGATAAGATGCAAAGTAGCTAGATTTTTTGGGATAAGTATGACAAGTAATTTTTCCTTATGTTTTTTATAATTTGGAACTCACTGACATAACACTGAGAAAACAAGACCTGCAGTGTGTGAAACCTTATGCTTTTTATGTTTAATAAAGATAAATTCACTAAGATTAGATAAAGTAAAAGCAGATAAGGCAAATGAGTTGTCATGCTGTAGGATGCTGGCTGAACTCTGCAGTATGGAATTTGGAAATAATTTTTCTATTGAAAGATAAATTCTTCTAGTGAAGCATTTTGTAGAGTTTGAGTATCAGACCACAGAAGGGGTTAATCCAATGCTCCCTTGTTTCCACATCAGGAGACTTCTTTTGTCATGCTTATTCAAATGCTTCTTGATGACAAAGCAAAACCTAATGATGTAAAACTCCTGTGTCTATTTTGGGCCCTTGGTGTGTGCTGTTTCAAGTGTGTGTGTGTATGTACAGAAAGCTGGTTTAATTCAGTATGCACTACCAGGTTTTCATCGATTGTCATTACTGATAACAACTGAAACACGAACAGGAAAAATGCACATAACATTTTTACTTCATGTGTGTTATCATCAAAACCAAGATTCTTAAGTCGTATTTACCATCTCCTCAGAGAGTGCCTTGATGTACTTTTTACCCATCTTTTTCTTCATGGTAAGGGAAATGGCTCTCATCTTTTTACCCAAAGTCCCTCCATTATTTACTGCTTTAGTTTGTGCTCCATCTCCAATGTCACTTATAGTTTCCAACTCAGACATCTGAAATGAAAAATAAGCAACAACTCACTATGTAAATGAAATTCAGTGCAGTGGAATAGGAATTAGAGAAAAATATAAAGGACACCAATGCAGTTAGGATGACAAAAGTCATTCACAGACGTTTTCCTGGGGAACTGTTTACCTGAATAGGTTTGCAGCACATCATTGCATGTGTAAATGACAGAAGGAAAATATATTTTATGTTAGAAAATGTTGTTTCTCATTGGTTACTGTCCTTAATCTAATAAAGAATTGAGAGGATTTATATAGGTTCTTGAAAATAAAAATGACACATCTGTAGATTGCATACATATATGCTGTTTACTTCAGGCATGCACCGACCTGAAGCATACTTTTGTCTTCTTGAAAAACTCTTTCTAATATTCCCATCGAAGTACCAAAGTTTAGGTATGATTCTCTTTTTCCTTTTGGCAAGCACTCAGTCACCCAGACAGATCCAGGTACACAAGAAAAGTCTTCAACAATGTAAAATTTGCACAACAGTTTTCCAATGGCATCACTGTCATGGGAAAGTGAAATGAAAAAAGTAAAACCTCGTGTTATACAGACCTCAGCCGAATCATCTGTCTTTGATATTGAATGGTGCCTGAAACGGTCAAAGCTTCCAAAGCTGCTTGTGCGCTGTAAAAAAAAAGAGACAAACCTTGACTGACTGATGGTGTTTTGTTCAGATATTAAGACTTAAATAGAATTGTCAAGTCACCTGTTTATGTTAAAAATTCTTCCCAGATCTGTGGACCATGAACTGCTACATCCAGCTAGAAACAGACTTGGAGATGACTACAGGGAAAAAGTCATGGCTATGACTGAGTTCTTCTACATGATCTTTAAGATCCCTTCCAATCCAAATCATTCCATCCTTCTATCATTGCTTTCACATTGATTATACATAGGTATCTGTGAGTTACTTTTAGGGAAGATTGCTGTCAATGAGCTTATGAATAATGGTGTTTCCATAAATATTATATGAGCTAAAGAGTTGGTTGTGGTGGTGTCACCATAACCTATACAGTTTACTTTCACAGCTGCGGAGACTGTTTACAGTTCTTTACCAACAGGAATCAGCAAGGACCAGGGAGGATTATGAATACCTGTTTTCCAAAATACATATGGTACGGAGGGAGTAAGCAACAGAATAATCAGGTGGGCCCCATGTTTTACTTCTCAGTCCCCTGATTAAAAAATCTGATTTTTAAATGGACACGAGTACAATTTTTCAGTACTACAGCAGATAAGAAAGCCTGCATCACCTCAGTTGTCCATTAAAAGGCTATGAATGGGTTGCTTTTATTTCCTTCTAATTTTCACCCATCCTGCGTAGACTATTGACATGGTAAGGAAGGAAGTGACACAGCATATTTTTGCAAGAGAAGTCAAACAGAATTACGTGCCTACGCAAAATTGTCTGGCACTGCACTGACCACGGTGGCAAACTGAATAAAATAGGCATTGATGACAAGATGGAAGGCCCTTTAAGTATAGCCCTAGTACCAGCCAGAATTCTGACATTTATCAACCCTGCAGTATATTTAAGAGATTATTTTTACACCTTGCTCCATTGCTTTCTTCCCCTTTGACACACAATCCATCTTTTCCTTTCCATCCAGGTTTCAAAAGCACCCATTAACCCCTTCTCTGGCATATCCAACTGCTTCCTTTCACTCTCAATTCAGGAATACTCCTCAAAATGGCCTGCAAGCTCCTGGCTCTGCCTTGCCATTACATCTTTCCAATCTTTTTCTACCAGGTAGGACTGTTCACAAGGTAACATCAGAGACAGCTGAGGTAGACTATGCTTTGGGCAACATTAAAGGATAAGAAAAAGATTGGTTTAATAGATTGTTCCATTGCCTGCTTTCGCATTTCAGACACGCTTAATGGTGGCATGAATCTTCTTCCAGACAAGCTAAGGAGATCTCTCTCGCTGTTGGTAGGTAAGACAAGCAGACTTGCCCAAACACCAAGTGCTGCAAAGAACACCATCCTTGCTGTGCCTGTCCTCCATTTCCGTACCCAGGCAGTAGGATTACTAAAGCTGTGGCAGTACCATCCTCTGGAAAGCTGAATAACCCAAGACCTGTTTGAACGAAGACTTAAGTAATGATTTCAGCTGCTGGCAAATGTCTGAGTGCTGGTACATTCCTGTACCTGTTCTGCCCACAGGTACAGAGCCACTGTTTGCTGTTCTGTCTCCTTAAGCTCTCCCTTCCTGGCAGCAGTTAGTCCTCTGAGAGACTCATCAATAACAGTATCAGGCTTCAGATGCTGCACAGGGTGGCAAGGTGGCATTTAGGCTTTGCAACTGTGGTCCTAAGGAAGGAGCTAATCAAAATGTTACCAGCTACATGGAGCGCACACGTGCCTCCCCTAGGTGTTTCTATCCAGTAAGGACCCCATCTTATTCTGTCCCTGCTCATAAATCACAGGCTTACTATCCATATTAGCTCCTTTATCTATAAAACACAGTCACTTTTAAACTAAAAATAGTTTGCAGAGGGAAAAAAATATGACAAAGAGAAGCTACAGGAAACCATGTGCAAATACTTTGTGTCTTAAAGTCTCCATTTCAGAAGAAGAGTATCAGTTGGAACACAACTGATAATAAAAGCTCCTTACAGTTTCATTTCCTTATTTTCCATACTCATTTATTATCCAGCTCCCCTCCTTTCAAAAAACCCCAATATTGTAGACAGAGCAGTGGGACAGGCTTGATCACAATCAGATTGAAAAGGAAAATGCACCCACATTTTGGGCCCATGTTCTAACCACTGTAGCTTAAGAGAAAAAGAAATAGCATTTTTTTTCACTGCATTTCTGGGCACATCTAACCTGAAAAATACTTTCAGCCAAAGGTTATTTGAAGAAGCTGACCCAGATTTGTGAATATTTTTGGACAAGTAAAATGACATTTACTATTCACTGAAGGGAAAAAAAAATCACACAGCTCTCCTCTTAATTGATTGTAATCTCTCAGAAAATCTCTGTTGGCTAAACATTGTGGTTTATTTGTTTGTTTTTACCCTGTGAAATTGAAAAGGACAATTTGGATTGTACATTTTAATTTTATCTAAAATTCCCATAAAGAACTTTGCTGTTAAGTAGATGAACAATATCCTGTGACAAGGGGTTAGCTCAATAGTATGTTATAAAAACACAGCCCCAAGGATTATGGTTCTATTAGACAGGATTAACACCTTTCACTGCCTTGTCAACCCAGCCAAATGTGCCCTGCAGCATGGAGCAGGAGGGATAGAAAGAGGGAGGCTGGGATTCACAGCAGTATTGGGAAAGTATAAAATAGTCTCACACAGTGATCTCTAAACATACACTGACCTTTATGTTGCATTCAATCACTTCAAGATGTCTAGTAGGAATAACTGTATATTAAAGTGCAGATGTGTTGCAAATACTTTAAAAGGAACAAGAAGAAAAACATCGTTTATTGTTGGTCTTACCTATAAACATCTTGAGCGTAGGGAAATCAGTTATTCTTTTTCGACCCTTGAAACAACCTTATATCCTACATGTGCAGAAGCCTTGGGCTATTTTGTAGTGTACTTCAATGTTGCTTCATCCCTATTAAATATTAATAAGGGTTACAGGATGGTTTCCACTATTCTAGATAATGGTCTTGTTGCACTGGAGAGCACTAAATAGGACTGCTTCAGCAATTCTCCATACTAACTTCTTCCATTAAGTAATCAATAGCTACCACCTTTTAAAAATGTATTCAACCCCATTATACTGATAACAAAAAGCAGATTTAGGAGCTCTGGGCTGCAAGGGGAGCAGGACTATCACTTTCAGTAGTGTCAGTCACTACATTAGTGTCAGGGAACACCTACTTTGTGAAGACACAGATAGGCCTCATTTCCAGGTGAAGGGAAGCTTTTAAAGTAAATGCAAAGCTACTGGGAGAAAAAATATGATTGACTTTTGATACTGCAATTCAGCATTCTATAAAGTTAAGTGATTTTTGTAGCTGGATTTATGTAAGAACTACCACTGGATACATTAAGCAAGTACGAATTTGCTCAGTACAATCTGATGTTGGCATGGTCAGGGGGAGATATACTTTTATTTTTCCACATAAGGACCAGTCAAATAATTTCTATGAATCAATGCATTAACTTTCATTCTTCCCCTTTAGTATACCAAATTGGCATAATAGAAAATATCAAAGGTGTTTTTCAGTATTTTAAATCCTTCTTCCATCTTTTCCTATAGTTTCTGTTCCCTGAAATTCAGGAACTTTAAATAATAATTTTAAGGGGTTAAGTTCTATGTAATTGCTGTTTATTTTAGTTTGGAAAATCTGTAGCTGGCAATCTGGTTTGTATATAAATAGAAAATGATATGTTATACAAATAGGAAAACAACAAGAAGAGGTTCTGCAATGCATGTATTTCTGTTATAAAACATCCTTCTACTGTAGGGTATATCATAGGAGAAATGAATTAGTTCTTATGATAAACTAGTCAGAGTTTCTCTGTGTCTAAAGACAACCTTTGAGTCAAAACTGACAGCAGTTATCCTTATGGAATAATCATTACGGGTGGTACTCATATTTTCCTCTGGACAATTCACACTGCTCAGAGATACAGTTCCCTGCTGCGAGAAATTCTGGTCCATTATTTTTCCTTCGAGTTCTGCTCAAAACAGTCTTTATGTCTAGCATGACACAATGGCTTTGTACTGGCCCTCTCACACAAGTACACGTCTTCAAATTCCTCCAAGCATTCTTATTCTTCGTTTTCATTCATCCTTAGACTACCCAGACCACATAATACATGAGCAAATGCAGTCACTGAGAGTAACAAGAAGAGAGCTCAGCATTTTGCTCAATTTCCTCACCTGCTACAGTCACTTCCCCCTCTCCTTGTAAGAAGCCACAAAACTCCTAAGAGGACAATCTGTGCTTGCTGCTTTGATCAGTGGAGATAGGTGGAGCTCAGGATCTGACTAATTTCTTCTACTCTCTGATGGTCCTAGTCCCTTCAGAAGGGGGAGACTACTCTGAGAATGAAATTAATAGTTACCAAAGTAACTGTTACCAAAGTAAGGACAAATATTGCCACTCTGCTAGTTTATCTTCTTGCACAGATAATCAATGATATTGTTTCTTACATTCCCAGAAGGCAAGATAGCAATTTTTAGCTTTTGGGATGTTCTATGAAAAGCAATACCACCACCACCACCACTTCTATATAAAGAATGAAAATCTGCATGCAAGACGGTAAATCTCCAGAGTATTACAGCAGTAAAAAAAAAAAAGAATACGTGACCTCCCTACCTCAGGGATTTTTTTCCTATTTACACATTAGTTACACATATAGAACTTCTGACCACTAACCAAGCTATTAATATAACTTTATAGCTCAAACAAAACATGGCCTAAACCTTGTACTTCACCAGGCGAAAGCAATAAAAAAGGTACAGCTTGTTCTTGCTAACTCAAATAGGACAATCTACTGAAATGGCATTTTTAACTGGCTTAAAAATGACTCTATAAAAGACTAGTTGTTATCGTGGCCTGGTATTCAGTAAGGGCATGGATGTGGGGGGAGAGGAGAGCAAAGAGGTCTTTGAACAAAAGTGCTACCATGAAGCACGAGAGCACAAGCCCTAATTTTAATGATGGGAAATCACTGAAAAAATAAAATTGTATAAAATAATGAGTTATTGGTACTTAACACTCCTCCAAGTCAACAAACTTTGCTCTCTAAAGTAAACACTGAGCAGCTGTTTTATCAATATTGCTATCTGGTACCAGCCTCGGTCTCCCAAGCCGGAACTGATGCTGACACAAAGTATGTAGTTTCTGATAACACAGACTGCAAGTCAGAGTTTCCACTAGAAACCTGGTTTTTGAGTGCTTTCAAAGGGTAGCTTGCACAGGCAGGCACCAATACAGCTTAGAGCAAGGGAGAAGCTACCATCTGTGAAGTTAAATGAGGGTGAGATGGTCCACAAGATCCGTAAATCTTCCTTAGGAAGAGGAAAGCCAGGTAGAAAATATGAGCAAAAAGGCAGTTTAATCTGGAAAAAAATGTGCTGTGTTGATTAAACAAGTCTGAGAGGAATTAAATAAGGAAGCAATTTAAGAAATGTTGATCTTAACGCTAAGAAATGTTTTTTGCAACCAAGTGTTGCAAAATGTTCAAGAGGAGAGGAATCTGACTCTTGTTCCTTTAAATGCACATTGACCCTGAATTTTGAGCACCATCATTCCTGGCCAGTTACTGCAGAGCACTCTCAAGTTCCAGTGAGAAAAGTCACTCCAAGTGCTCCTCTGGCAGTCTGTCCAATTCTGGGAGCGTGCACACAGGTATTTGCAATAATATGTAATTAAGACTTTATTATTTATATGACATTTAATTAAAAGTGACTTTCAGTGGCACGCAAAACCATGAAAAGAAAATGACTTTAAAAGAAGGTTAAGGATGTGTGACAAACTCAGAGGAGCTATGAAAGTGACAGTTAAGGACTTGGCATGATGTGCACATCTACCTCCCTTCTATCCTTTTTTATCCTTCATATACACATGGGTAAAAACATTGAGGTACAGGCCTGGAACTCTACCCTCCATAGACCTGTGACTGCAGCAAAGGGGAATGCTGTCTGAGTAAAGACTGGTTAAACACTACATGAGGACTGCAGGCTTTGATCTTTAATCTCTTAAACAGTAACATCTTTCCTCTCCTGAAACTTTCTCCTCTCTGAACCAGACAAATTCTTGTATTGTAAAAACAAATCACCATGCTTCAATTAAAGTACTTTCCCTGCTTACATACACAGCACAATTTTATTAATGCTGTGTATTATCTAGATCCTGACCTTGCAGGGTTCAGCTGGATTTCTCGTGCAAGAGAAATTACTCTCATGTGCGTTTGCAGGATTTAAGTATAAATTTTAAAGGAACCCCTGTGCTTGCCCAGCACACACAGAGTGGGGCAACCAGTGTACTCCCCTAGAGGAGGTGGAAATGGAACTACCATGAATGCTCCTATGCCAGAGCAGAAGCAGCAATAAGGATCCTACTGCTTTGTCATGCTATACATAAACCGCACGCAGAATGGCACAGGGAGACGCAGCATGTCTAAGGGCTTTGCTGTTCCTTTTGACGAGCCTGAGAAGTGGCCATGGCTGCTGACGTCAGCTTACTTGCCTGCCCACCTTGACTTGGAGCAACAGGGGATAGGCAGAAAATACTCCTGCTGGTGTGACAGTGTTTTGGTCAGAGCATCTGAGACTCAACCACTGTACCATAGCCCTACAATATCCTTCACAGGGGTTATTTCAATAGCAATGAGAGACTCCTTGCCTATCTTATGCTTCTTTCATGCATGAAGTAGGAGATGGTCATGCTCCCAAGGAGTCACTGAGAATGAAAGGCAGTTTCTGCATTCTTTGCAAGAGAGAGGCATATTTTCAGTGGAAAGTGTTCCTTTAAATGACCTTCCAGAGGAAAACAAGATTAAAAAATAACCTTTAAGTCTCAGTTAGATCTGACCGTCCCAAAAGCTCGTTTGGTTTTTCTGAAGAGTAAGCAAACTTTAGAAAACCCTTATACAAGTTTTACTGCCATCCTGCAGTCTTATCCTTGACAACAGGTAATGAACAATAAGCTAATTCTAAGAAACTTGGGGGAGGGGAGAGAAAGAGAGTTGGTTTTTATTACTTTTAAATGAGCGTTTGATACATCATGTTGGTTCCCCTGATTAATGTTCACAGCAAACTCAGCCATTGGAGTTGTAATGTTTCTGCAAGCTTCCCTACAGCAAAGCTTAGCCATTAATTCAGTGGCATATGTCAGCTCAGCAGAGCAAGGTCACTCTTCTCTTTCAAGGGGAACCTTTTTAGAAATAATAAAACTGACAGAAAGTTCTTTTTTGCATGCTTTATGTCACCTGAGGTTGAGTGCTGCAGTTAATATCACAGAGCTTATAAACATTCCCATCTTCAGCAGTCTCCAATCCCACTGGGCTCTTGGAACCTCAACTTTTTTTTTTTGAAGTAATATAGTGACAGCTTTATGTGGGGCAGATATACAGTATGTAATCCTAAATGACTAAAAAATGAGTAAAAAATGAACAAATCTTTTCTTAGGCTTTTTAGAGGAGAAATTTTGGAAGGCGCACTGCAGTATGCATTTAGGATTTTAGTGCTTGGAGAGAAAGATTAGGGACTTTGTCTCCATGGACACTTACACCTTTGGCTAAAAGGGAGGAAATTTCAAAATGCAACCGGTTTACCTTGTTTCCATTTCACTGTTAACTGATACTACAGGCTCAAAGTCTGTACAGGCATGTGATGTAAATAAAATACAAAGTTAATTGATCTATTTATGGAATAATTTCAAACTTGTAACTAAATAAAGATGTGTTAGTTATCTGCTATGGTAACTAATTGAAACGGGAACTTATTTATCGGGATACAAATATTATGGAACATGATAAACAAACTAACTAGCTGAAGAATAAGATCCAAGCAGTAGGCCAATTTTTTCCTCCTCATTATCTCCCTTCAGACATCCTGACTACACTTGATTAATGAATCCATAGTGAGATTAGCTGAAATTGCCTTAATGGAGATGCACAGCAGCAGAGAAGCAAAATTCAGGGCGGTATCTATCATCAGTCACTGTGAATTTTAGTGTTTCATCAAATCTTTATGTCCATTTATTCACATTGTTTTAATCTTGGAAAACAGTAACATCAAAATAATAAGACTATACTCATTCAGTAGCTTCACTTTTGACTCCTTTAAAATCATGATCAGTGTCACCACTTTTTCTCCTTCATGTGTCCCCTTTTGTCAGAAGGCTGAATTCCAGCGTTGGTTTATTGCCATCCACAGGCCAATGTTATCCTTATAACTGGACACAGTTATAGAAAGCGCAAACAGCATTTCATTGCAAACTCTCAGGCTTCAAAAACTGGACATGCTTGCACAACATATGCCTAGGAATCTAAAATATGCTCCTTTAAAATCTGAACTCATAAAATAAATTCAATAAGCTTTTGGGTTTGGCTGAGTATGGAAGTTGATAGTTTCCAGCTCACAATTTCCTCTTGACTTAGCACTGTGTAAGAATACTACTTACTGCAGAAGTTATCTGAAAAATTCTGGGTTTTCTTTGTTGTGTAAGTTCTATAACTGCAGCCCCAGGAAAAAAATCTAGTTGTCCGGAGACATGATAGCATTTTGATTCCATTCATGTCACTCTTATACCAGAAAGGAATGGATACAATCAAAAGCTTGCTGTTGGTTCAGGATACAGCAAACAGCACCAGTCTAATATGGGTGCACATCAATTCCCCTCTCTGTGTTTGATTATCTCTGTGGCATGGGGTTATTACAATCACAGCTCAGTGAAAAACTACAGTTTCATCTCATGAAAAACAAATGTTCTGAATTCTTGGAGTGTTTTTCCATTCTGTCACATGACAAATCTGAGAATGAGCTTTTCACTCCTCCCCTGCTCCCACAGCCTCTATGAAAACCACATGCAGTTGAAAGACATTTACCAATGCGATGATGCTACCAAGGCACAGACAGCAGTGAGAGCTTTAAGGTGTTCTTTGAACCCCAAATTAAAAGCCATACACTAAATCCTACTCAAGTCTAGCCTATCACTGCAGAGGGAATTGTGTCAGCTTCAGGGTTTTAAGCTTTCATGGACAGGTGGGAGCATGTTACCTCTTCCCATTCTTTCAAGTACTAACTAAAATCCCAAACACATAGTTTTCAAACATTTTATTACAAATACCAAAAGATATTAATCATGCAAATATAAGCTCCATTAGAGGGACAGGCAGAAAATCATAGAAACACTGACAATATCAGGAGATTCTTGCCACATACTTGTGGCTAGAGCTGAACGCCGGCTCTATCACTGCCATTGATTTCATGCACCATCTACACAGGCTTTGAGCAATTCATCTACCAGTAAACAATCTTCCCTTTCCATCTCTGGAAAAAGGCCTTTTTGGACTTGCCATCTAATCTTAAAAGTGGAGGCAGACAGACAGAAGCATAAGAGAAAAACAGCACAGCTGTGGCGAGTGAAAGCAGTTCATGAGTGGTAAAGCTCAGCATCTGCTTTGCACAGGTGAAGGCAGCAGAGAGCCAAGGTATGTGAGCTCATTCAGCTGTCTTGGCCACTTTTTCATCTCATCTTCACACATCTGTTTTTCCCTGTGCTGTTGCTGTGGTCGTAGTCTTCCTGGACTTCAGTAAAGCCTTTGACACAGTTTCTCACAGCATTAGGAAACTGTCAGCCTCTGGCCTGGACAAGCGCACACTCTCCTGGATGGAAAACTGGTTGGATGGCCACAGGCCCAGAGAGTGGTGGTAAATGGTGTGAAATCCAGCTGGAGGCCAGTTACAAGTGGGGTTCCCTGAGGCTCAGTGCAGCCCATGTACTTGGCACTGGTGTGACCGCACCTCAAATACTGTGTTCAGTTCTGGGCCCCTCACCACAAGAAGGATGTTGAGGCTCTAGAGCGAGTCCAGAGAAGAGCAATGAAGCTAGTGAAGAGCTGGAGAACAGGCCTTATGAGGAGCGGCTGAGAGAGCTCGGGTTGTTTAGCTTAGAGAAGAGGAGGCTGAGGGGAGACCTCATTGCTCTCTACAACTACCTGAAAGGAGGTTGTGGAGAGGAGGCCTATTCACCCAAGTGACAGAGGACAGGACAAGAGGGAATGGACTCAAGCTCCTCCAGGGGAGGTTCAGACTGGATATCAGGAAAAAAAAATCACAAAAAGGGTAACTGGGCACTGGAACAAGCTCCAGGGAGATGGTTGAGTCACCATCCCTGGAGGTATTTAAAAGACAGGTAGACGAGGTACTCAGGGACATGGCTTAGTGGCAGATAGGAATGGTTGGACTCAATGGTCCAAGAGGTCTTTTCCAACCTGGTGATTGTATGATTCTATAATTCTATGATTCTAAGAGAATTTCTTTATCTCACAGTGACAGGATGTAAGTGGCAAACCTCCATCTCTATCTTAAACATAATTGTAGAGGGAAGACATGAAACTACACCATAGCTTTTCTGTTTTTTCTGATTGAACAGCACTCCTCTAGTCCTTCTCTTCTTCCTGAAGACGCCACAAGAAACACTGCAGAAAAACTGAAAGTCAAGTACTTAAGTATTCCAGTAGCCTCATATCTCACTTGCCTTTCAACATACCTGAAAGAACAGCAAACCTACTGCGACTTTTGAATGGTGTCAGCATGACCAAGTAGAGTAACTTACAGCTTCCTATGCTTCTCCAGGAAGAAATCATTCAGCATCCCATGAATATCAAGTACAGGAGTGAGCAATTACTAGGTTGTTCTTGTGAAGATGATAAGAGATGAAGACATAAAAGGGTAGGAAAAGGACTAGAAGTCCATCCAGAAGACATAATGGTTTGAAACAGTAAGTGGATCATTAGATCTTCTTCCCAAAGAAAGATTGTCAGCCTCAGTGCTCAGTGATGATTAGAGACCCTTCGCTGTTGGCAGTCACCTTACAAGAAAGAGGCCAATAGGTGTTATGACTGTCAATTAAGCAGCCTAGAGTCTGTATACAGGTGAAGTCATTATGCAGCTTTCTGTGCATCCATGAAATAAACCAAAGAGGCATGAGGGAAAAAGTGGCAGTATGGTACATAATATTTATAGTCGATGAAGCAGCTTCCCTGAAGCAGTTAAAAATCTCTAAACTTTTCCTTAGTCTAGAATTTCAGCCTCAGGTTTGCGAAGAAGAAAAGAAGTCTGAACATGCTCATCATAGCAAAAACCACTGACTTTGCTAATTTGTGGAAGCGTACAACTGAAGTAACTCTGCTGTCTTTGTTGCAAGATTTTAGAAGATAAAGTTTAAGGGATATTGTGATTACAGAGGCCCAAAAGACTTTTATTGTCTTCTCTGGTGTGGATATTGCCAGAGATTTCCACTCACACATCAAGGGTGGACTCCTCTTTGCTGAAGTGTTTGTAGCCACCCATGAAGTGCTTATACAAGCTGGCTGGTGATAGCTTTACAACAACTTCAGTCTGGATTTATACTATGACACAGATTACTAGAAGAGTGTTCAAACCTACAGAAAACTGTAGGTCACATCTGCTGCTTGTCCTGTCTGTACCTAGTTACTGCTTTTCTTCCAACAATGACAGATATGCTGGCCAATGTTTAATTTGGGGTATTCTGAGTTTCCTGGAAACACAGTATTGAAGTAAGTCAACTGCTTTGTAAAGATAATTAAAAAATTAGAAGGCAACTAATGCTGATTTATGTGATCTTGGTAGTTGTGCTACAGTATTTATCAGAAAGTACCGTTATGAATGATGTGATTGATAGTCTGGTTTCTAAAAATGGCTGGAGAAGGTGGTTCAGACATACTTCCTGAAATGCTCTTTCATGCTTAGGGAAACAAACAAAGAACCAAACCGGATTTGTTACTCTAAGCAAGATGAATATTAATGTGAAAATATTCCCTTCAGGAAATTGGCTTTCACCTGTTTAATAATATTCTGCTGTTAAGGATTTAAGCCTGGCTAGTAAAGGAAAACCAAGACAGGCAAGAAATAAGAAACTACTGGGATTTTGTGCAAAGTTGGTGAAAATTTAAAAGGTGCTGTAATCAAGGGAACACACAAAAGATAATGTCCTTTTATCCTTTGGCACATGAGCTAGTGAAGAGTTGTGTGATCCCTCAGTGAGCCTGTGTGTTGATCTGAGCAATGAAATATGGAGTCTGGTCAATTTAATCAGCCTTCTGGCAAGGGAGAGAAGAGAGACAGCTATTCTTTCCCCAACAAAGACCCTGGATCCTGACTTTCTTGTGAGAAAACAAAATTCCTCACATTTAAAGATCTTACTAGAAGAGATATGCTAACATATATGTTAAGACAGAAAAAAATTTCTGAAACCTCTGTAAAATAAAAATTTAAAAAATGGTTGATGATCAAGAAGCAAGATCATAACAAATAAAAAATACTGAAGATACAAGGAACAGTAACATGATTGTAGAGCCTTCCACTCTCACATGAAAAATAACCCAAGGTTAACTCTAACCTTGTTCTAGTTTTTTTATGAAGCCTAAGGGAGACAGGGAACACCTTCTGAAGTGTCACCTGCAATCATTTTTTCCGCCATATACACTTACATCGTTATTACAAGTATCATTTTTTCTTTCTCTGAATCCTCCCTGATAAAAGCCTACAGGTACTTTCACTATAAAACAGATTCTTGAAACTTCTTCCCAGATGTTGTCATCCCTTTCTGCTTATTTAACAGTGTTCAAATGGATTTTGACAAACCACCTTTTTTCAAGAGGCAATGCAGTAAAGACCTTTAATGACAGAACTATGTGTCATCTTTGCCTATAAGCATAAATTTGCACAGCGGGCAGTACGATGAAAACAGCTTGTCATCAACTCATCACCTCTCATCATTGTTAGAATGAAATGCAAATGGAAACGAACATCACTTCAGTCACGGTTGTGAAAATTAGCATCTGTAGCATTAGCAGTGGCTCCTTCATTATGCACTCAAAATTTCAGGGGGAAAGAAAATAATATAAAACTTGCCATTTTCAGAACTCTACCAGTCTTTACGTTTGAAATATAATTAGAACCCTCAGCTTTCTCTACTCAAGGATAAATCCTAGTTAATATTCATTAACACTGAGCAATCTCTTCACTGCACATCTTGTCCTACAGAAGATATAATTAGATATTGTATTATTTTTGGTGTTTAAGTTTGCTGTACCTATTTTATTTTCTTTAATAAGTATTCCCCATTGGAGAGTTACAAGCCAGTGTCAAAGAAAAAAGCAGCACCAAAAAACTTATAGCATCTGCCTGCACTACAGGCTCCAAACACTTAGGCAAGCGGTAAACTTTACCCAGATGACAAATCCCATTGAAATCAATGGAATTGCAGATAATTTATTCATGTAAGTGTTTCCAGAGTCAAGATCAGGCCTTCTATGAAGAGCATATAAAAAGAGGAATTCCTGGCCTCAAGTCTATGGCAAAAATATGCATTATTTCTGTGGAGGCAGCGTTTCATTTGAAGCTTATAAAAACGATAATTATAGGAGTGAAATAGTACTAGGGAACAGACGCCCATGAAAATATTTCCACCCATTGGATTTGCCATTATTTTCTCATAACCTTGAAAATAAATAATAGTTTATCAACTAAGTAAGCAAATATTGATTTAATTAGAATATTGGACATATTTTTGCCTAAACAAAATGCACAGGCATTGACCCTGAATTGTCTTACACACCAGAAGTAAGCTGAATTTCAAGCACCAAGCACATTTGGAAACAAAATAAGGAAAGAAAAATGTCTCAAACCTTTAGCATAAACATAGATCAACTGTCACGAGGAATAATGACACAAGACTTCCTTCAGTCAAGCCAGAAAACATGGCACAAAGTCGTCTTTGCTTCAGCTTGAAGTAAAGCCAAGAATCATCAAGCAGTTTTCAAGTTTGCTGTGCATGTAGGAATTTGAGTGAGAGAAAGGGCTCTGCCCAACACATTACATCCTGCGAAGTAGGTAAACAATGCAGGGATGTTTTACAGATTATTTGCACCTTCCATTGTCATTTGCACCTAGTCAAATGTGTAAAACAGTGCTAAGTGGGATGTTGAGTAAGTGCAAAATGTTTTAATAGTGTTTTATATGAATGGTGCCAGGATTTGGTGCTGCCTGAAGCCCGTACAAAAGAGAAGGCTAGATCCTGTTTAATTTCTTAGAACGTTTTTTCTTACTGTCTTTCTCGATCTGCTTCATGCCACTTCCCAGATGCACTGACATCTGTAACATCATAAGGGCCAAAGAGGCCAGATGATTGTAGGGGGTCTTTCTTTCATCCTCTAAGTCAACTGCTCTCCTCCTTCCCAGTTCTCTAAGTGGTAGTGGGGCATACTGCACAAATTCATAGCTGAAACACATCTAGTAAAAGCATCCTTCCTCCACTTGCTATAGTACTTTCCTGCTTTGCAACTACAACCGCAGCAATGCAGGAGACACGTGATCTCCCTGCAGTGAGCTGACAGAGCTGAGAGTGACTCCAGCCATCAGCATGACTGTGAACCTCAGGGCTAGGTGCAAGATCTAGTTTGTTTGACCTCACCTACCCACACATAATACCACAGCTCATAACACCTATGCCATGTAAACCAAGACATGTCTCCTCTGATGGAAAAGAAAGCGGGGCAGGTAAGGACTGAAATAAAGTGCTAAGACGGAGATACTCTTAGTGGATGGGACATGAAAAGGCTCTGTTGTGGCAGAAAGTCATTTAAAGTCCTTGATAGGCAGATAGGTTAGATTAGACAGCCTTGAAATAGAAAGCTCAGCTCTTTGATTGGTTGAATTTCTTTACTTTTAAGCAGGGTATTTTTAAGACTTAAGACTTTTGCTTTATAGTTCAGCTGTATAGCTCAGATGATATACAAGGCACAGTTCCATGGCAGCACGTGCAGCTACCATGATAAACATTTGCAAACGTTCCTTCATCTTTTTCATAAGGCGTAATTGGATGCCAATATTATTCCCTTTAGAAAGTAATAAACTCAAAAGGATTAAAATGAAAATCTTGGTGAAACACTTGAATTAACGCACAGAAATTCATAAAATCATGATAAAGATAACTGGTCAACATGGTTAAGATTCAGTTACCTAAAAAGATCTTTTGGTGACCTCTTTGAGGACCTAAGGTAGCAAACTTGATTTTCATGTAATACTCCAGACCTTATGGCTCAGCCATAGGTCTTGTGTCAGCCCCGTGTGGATGCGTTGGAAGCACCGGGACTGCCACCTAAAGGCAAGGTCAGGTAGACCAAGACCTCCACGGTGAAAACGGTATTCTGCCCTGTGACTCTGGTGAGGTACCAAATGCTGCCTTAGCACAACAGAGAGAGCCAGGAAATGATCTAGGGAAGTCGCTTGTGAAATCCTGTAACTTCTGTCTGGAGGTAAGGACCTGTGCCCCATGTTGCCTAATTCAGTATTAAGCAACTTAAGTATTTATGCGGCTTCCACAGAGCATGTTTCGAAATATGCTACAACAAGCTAAGATTTCTATTCTATATGACTTGGGGCTATTTCCTCGCGTGCCTGTTTTGTGAACAGCACATTCAGCAATAACATTCTTGTCATGGAAAGTTTACACAATTCTGTGAAAAGGTGGGATTACATTAGGAAAAGTTCCAAAACACACTACTGAGGCAGAAAGACATCCCTAGCTGCTTCATCAAGATCATTCTAGTTTTGTAAACACTCACAATAAGACAAAGTCAGCACAGAACAAGTCAGAAGACTGACACTCAGTCAAGTGGTTGGACTCTTTTTATCCCTGCTTTACAGATATGGTGAATCAAAACCATGACCATGATATATATTTGAGAAGGCACAATGCCAGCATTTTAATAGTATAGAGCGCATTCATGAATAAATAATGAATAACTCTGTAAAAACAAAAAAATATCTCACTCTTGTTAGGGAATGTCTTATCATGGAAGAAGAGAGTGACCAAAACTGGCTTTTGAAAATATTTTACAAGAAAACAAAACTCACACAAAGAGTCTCTCATGGTCATTTTTTGCTTAACCTATAGTGTAATTAGATGTTAGAACCATAGAATAGAATCATAGAATAGTTTGGGTTGGAAGGGACCTTAAAATCATCCAGTCCCAACCCCCCTGCCATGGAAAGGGACACCTCCCACTAAATCAAGCTGCCCAAGGCCCCATCCAACCTGGCCTTGGACACCTCCAGGGCATCCACAACTTCCCTGGGAAACCTGTACCATTGCCTCACCACTCTCATAGCAAAGAAATTCTGCCTTATGTCTAGTCTAAATCTGCTCCTCTCTGGTTTATACCCATTGCCCCTAGTCGTATCACTATAAGCCTTTGTAAAAGCTCCCTCCCCAGCTCTCTTGTAGCCCCCTTCAGGTAATGGAAGATTGCTATAAGATCTCCTTGGAGCCTTCTCTTCTCCAGGCTGAACAACCTCAAATCCCTTAGCCTGTTCTTGTATGGAAGGTGCTCCGGTCCTCAGATCATCTTTGTAGCCCTCCTCTGGACCCATTCCAACAGTTCCATATCCTTCTTATGTTGAGGATTCCAGAACTGGACACAGTACTCCAGACGAGTTCTCACAAGAGAGGAATAGAAAGGCAGAACCACCTCCCTCGACCTGCTGGCCACACTCCTTTTGATGCAGCCCAGGATACGTTTGGCCCTCTGGGCTGCAAGCACACACTGCCAGCTCATGTTGAGCTTCTAATCAACCAGCACACCCAACTCCTTTTCTGCAGGGCTGCTCTCAATCACATCATCCCCCATCCTTTACAGAAATTGCAGATTGCCCTAACCCAGGTGTAGGACCTTAACTTGGCCTTGTTGAACCTTGTGAGGTTCTCCCAGGCCCACTTCTCCAACCTGTCCAGGTCCCTCTGGATGACATCCCGTCCTTCCAGTGTGGCAACTACACCACTCAGCTTGGTGTCATCTGCAAACTTGCTGAGGATGCTCTCAATCTCACTGTCTATATCATCAATGAAGATATTAAACAGCCCTGGTCCCAGTACAGACCCCTGAGGGACACCACTTGTCACGAATCTCCATATTAATTATACTTCTTCCTTGACATTAAAAAACAGTATAATGATTGAACCATACCATACTAATCAGTGAAATGCCTAAAAACCATTAAAATCTGTGGGAAAATGGATTCAAAATTGTTTCAAATCCATGGTCTAGCAGCAGCCCTTTCTCTTCTGGCTTACAATACACTTGCAAAGGTTGTTTTGCACCCAGTCCAGGGACTGAAAAAAAAATTTCTAGCACAGGATACATACTTACGCATCTTGCAAAGCTCTCATTTTCTTTCTTGCAGTTCCAGATTATGGAAAGTGTCCAGTGTAGCACATTATTAATTTATTAAGAGTATTTCATTCAGACTAGAAGTATAATCATTCCCAGAAAAGTGAAGATGATGAACACCAGTTGCCAAGTGTTCTCTTCTCCTTTGGTTATGATGATGCAAAAGCATAATTATGAAAATAAGGAACAAATTTAATAGCTTTTCTGATTCTTCACTGATTCTCACATTTATTCATAGGACACCATCAGTTTATCATAGATGAAAGGGAAAGAGGAGATTTTTGTGAACCTCTGTGTTAAAAGTCTGGTACAGAACATATAACAACAGACAAAGTCCAATACCAGGAGTCTTTAGCACAGCTATGGCATCTTCACTATGATGATTCCTTTAATTGGATCATTACTATAATGAAGTGAGTATATACAACTAGATTACTGAAACTATAGCACTGAGGCACTTGCTAGCACATCAGGAAATCCTTAAGCTAGGATTTAAAAGGAAATCCTCCTTTTAAAAATTGTTAAGAATTTCTGTTATTATTAATTGACAATAAAATTTGAACATTCTTACCTTTGGCTTTTGACTTTTCCCCTTATCAGAAACGTTAGATGGCTTTCTCTTCAACATTTTCAATTCGCTGTTGTCCAGCAGAGGTGTGACTGCTACTACCTTGTAACCAAACTAAGTACAGCGAAGCATACTACACTAGTGTACATCGGTTACGCAGTTCCTTATTCTGTGAGGATGTGACTTCACACAGTTGCTTTGCAGCATGTGTGAGAGAGATGAAATCTTTTTTTGGGGGAGGGAGTGAGTAAGGAGGGGAGGAAGCAACAGAAAAAAAGAAAGAGATATGAGCACTAAGAAGATGATTTGGAAATGAAGGCAAAGTTCAGAGTAAGAAATGCTTTAAAACTTGTTCCTTCAGGTCTCAGTAGGATTTTTGACAAACTCAAGAACATCATCCTCTTTTCTCCTCTCGTTTTTCCCCACTCAGCCTTGTGGCAGTAACTACATCCTTCATTTCAACTTGTCCCGGGCCTCAAATATGAAGAAGGCATGCTGCTGTTCAGAAGACCAAGGGATATTGCCCATCAGATTTGCACTGCACTGTGGTACATAGTCTAGATAATTGTAATATCACTCTTTTCCTCTTAGCTCTACAGATGAGACTATAGACCACTGTTTGGTAAAGAAGGGAGGTTTTCTAAAGTCATCTTTTTCTTTTGTGTAATGGAATAATTTTTTTTTGCCATAGATCACAGAATTTGGTCTCCTTGAAATAGCATTTTTCAGCCCTCTGTTGTCCTTGATTTGGTGGCAAAGTTATAGGGAGAAAATGCAAGTCTAACAGAAGACTTACCACAAGGAGACAGAGGAGAATTACAAAGGTCCTTTATACTCTTTTGAAAAACAGCCTAGAGGCTAAATAAATGTGGATGTACTAAGATAGCTTTGAATTTCTGCTTCATTTTGCTTGATATTATTTGTCAAACAACGAAAAGTCTTGAGCATCCTAGGTAAAACTTATTTGTTGTGAATCATAGGCCACAAAACCTGAAATCATTAAAAATTCCCATATTTTTGTTGAAAGATGGAGGTGAATTCTCAATTTCAACCCTCAAACTTTTGAACCACACACAAAGCTCAATTAAATCTTAGTTTAATGTTACTACAAATGAAAAAAAAATTATTTCTAAGTAAGCTTCAAGAAATAGGTTCAAGAGTATCAAGAAAAAACTGTTTTTTTAAAAAAATATTTTATTATTATTTTTTCAATTATTTTTCCAAGCAGATCTATTCTAAGCAACTTTTATTCAAGTTTTGCGTAGAGGAAAGTTCTTTCATAAAAGCCAGTCACTGTGGAGGTGTATTGCAACAAAAAAAAAATTCAGAGGCCCTTGTGAATCCAAATACTCTGTCCACAGACCTTTCTTTTTCTATTTCATTCTGTTAATATTAGATTTGATTGAATGCAAATTTCAAGGAAAGTTAATACAAGAAACCATCCAAACTGAAAACCAGAGGAACTAATGGTTGGAAGCTGGTAAGAAATGCACAGGTCTTATTTCTTAGAATTGCCTTTCCCAGTCCCATAAACACTTTTAATTTTTGAAGCATGCATCTGCAGCCAATGATAGATAGGCAAGTAGTCTCCTGGCTGAATTTACTCTCTTCTTTCTCTGTCATATGAATTCTCCAGGGAGGGACAAAACACTGCTCATCAGATGAATTCCCATTTCAGTTTGCCATTTGGATTGGTATTTAAATGTTTAGGAGATGTTTTGGAGGCCTTCTTGGACTCTAATGGATTTTCCTTTCAAGACCTTCTAAGAACTGTGTTAGTACGAGGAGGAGGAGGGATTAGGGTTAAGATGCTGAAATTCTGCCAAATATAATCCAAGACTGTTCTCTAGGTGACTGGACTGGAGTACAGTACGTATTGAACCTCAACTTATTAACCAAGATATTTCACTTTGCATTTTAATCAGAACTACAATAATCTGGAATAGATTTTAATTTCTTATCATTAACCACTTATCAATTTATCATCATTATTATAATAATAATGATGCACTTTGAGAGATATGCTTTTTTTCTGTAACACCACTTTCTAAACATAAGGAGGTTTTACCATGGACATTTAATTAGCCTTAGTAATTCTTTAGGGCCATAGGTTGTTATAAAAGCTGGGTATACGTTTAATAGTAATTAGATCTGATTATTTATCTGCATAGCTGGACTTTGCAGTATATTGTTTTTTTTGTTTTAATCTGATCCAAACGGAGGATTAATTCAGACTCTGCTGATCATTAGACTGTGATACCCTGTCTAAGGCCACTGTTAGAATCTTCATGATTAATAAAAAGGGGAACTCATCTGAAGAGTAATATACGAGCTTCCTTTCTGTAGAATATTTATTGTTAAACAGGAAGAAAGAGGCCATTTAAAGAGATATAGTACTCACCCCTATCTATTTCCTTTCCTCATCCACATATCAGAAAAATTATAGCAGCTTGAAAGCTGACCTGATTATGTTCTTGCCCTTGCAAGTTTGACCTGCACTAGTTTGAAAAAGTAAGGAAGTGAAGAAAATCAAATGTATATGGTATGAAATTCTTTTGATTTAATTAACCAATACATTTCAAAAGGAGTTCTTTTGAACCGAAAATTAATAATAAGCTCGGTGCTTATATCCTCTGTATGTGAAACTAATTTTTCAAAGGGGAATCTACATAGGATTAAAAAAATTTCTCATACTTAGTTTTTTGTTGGACATGACCACAGGCAACTTGTTCCATTTCCTTGCTGGTCCTTGAACCTGATCCAAACCCCACAGAAATCAATAGAAGTTTTTCAGGTGAATTTTATGGGCCTTAGATTGACTCCTCCATCCTGAAATGCCCAGGCAATGTTCCCCTCCTGTCTTAGAACTCCTATTGGGAAAAGGCTATCCACTTAAAACTAATTAAGATGATGCCATGAGAAGGTTTCCTACTGTTATTATATTTACAGAAGGCAACATACCTTATAACTTGTTATTATCATTATTCAATTTTAATGAATAAGCCATGATGAATGGCTCTGGATATTCAAGTCCTTTATGTGCCTCCCTCCCACATGCTATCAAGTGCCACAACAGTCGCCCCCTCAGTGGCTCCATCCAGTTACCTTGCCCTGAAATGGGAGATCACTTTTTGCCTAAACTGCAAGTGTAAACTTATCCTTTCAAAACTTGATTTTTCTGATAAAACTAAAAAAGTAGATTGAAAGACTCAGCATACTGGACACCCGTCAAAAGACAAATTAAATTAGTCTTTTTTCATAGCAGTAGCTAAGTTTTCATTGTCCATCAGACAAATCTGGTCCAAGTTTAACCAGAGCCTCAGAGATGCCTTGAGGCTGTATAATGCTAAACAATCTCAAAGTGTGTTAGTATGTTTATTTTAATTAAAGTAAGACTTGCATTTTGTACAAGAAAGCAATCATGCCTTCAGCCTCTGCTTTTATGACCATGCCTCTCCCTGTATGATCTAGCTCCTTCAGATACTGCAGAAATCTCAGGATAGCAAGTAGAGTTGAGTGAATAATTTGCAGTGAATAATTTACTTAACAAATTTAATCTTTATTTCCTCAAGGAATGTTCATAAGCAGAATGCAGTTTCCTCATAGATATTAATTATGGCCCAGAACATAGCTAGATACTTCCCTCTCCTGGTCTAATCTGAGCTAGGACCAGCAACAGTCACTGCAACTCCTCAGCAGAGCTCTCTCCATGAAATAGCACAACAAAGACTCTGTGGAAACTGAAAGGAACAAGTGTGAAAAAGCGAGCCCTTATCCCCCTGCTAACAACCCATGAAAGAAGCCAGACATTGCAGACTAGGCTGTCTTTATAACTCTTTAAACAAAACACTCACTTTCAACTCCAAAGACTGAAGCTGTGATATTTCCATTTGGATGCTGGAGAATGGAGCTGGATAATTTAGGTTTCATCTTTGAAATTCCCACTTTCACTGCAAATTTATCACTGTGAGCTTAGAGCTTAGTGCTGGAGAGTGGTCCAAAATGCTTAGGATCTTCATGCAACAAGGTATGTAATTTTCTATTGAATAAGATCCTATGCGCTTTTCATTAGGAATAAAAAGTGAAGAAGCTACAGAAAGTCAGAGTATTCAAGAGATGAAATTGGATTACAGAATATTTTAAGCTTATTCCCTTGATTTGGTAGTGAATTGACACTATATCAAGAAAGTTCCTGTCCTGTACAAAGCATAATTCCTATGGAGCCTGCAGAAATTGGCTGTTCAGCAAAGCTAATAACTAACATCTGAAGCTTGCTTCAAAAACTCGGTCTTCGCTAAATAATTTGCACTAGGGGTGAGGATTTCTAATTCCATACGTCCACTCAAACAGCATGAGGGAGCAACAACGTTGTGGAGTCTAAGATTGTTTAAGCAATCATCAGTGTACAGAACAGCAGAAATACTCTCATCGTGCCAAGTTCCAGAAACTGTGAATTTGGCCTCTCTCAGACTCTTTGGCTTCCTTCTTTTTCTAAAAAAATGTTTTTGTGATTCTTCCTTCTCTTATGCTAATCCTTTGCCACTAAGGTCAATGGAATCACGAAGAAATATGTTAGGGACAGACTGTAGAGCATCACTACACCAGAGCTATACTATACCAGAGCTCCTACAGAATCTAGAAACATGTCTGGTACAAAAAGCAGTCGCTACTCTGTAAGTAAGAAAAGGTGTCTCATTGCCAGGCCCTTAGACTGTGTCCTTGGCATGTTCCCAAAACAACCTGGCCAAAAGGGAAAATGAAGTACCAAGAACTTATGTCAAATTTTGATCCCAACGCATTCTCCTTCATTAGTGGTAGATGAACAGATCAGTCATACCTACACTATGTCAGGTTAGCACTAACACTAATAAAAATCTATACCATTGTGATGGAAGGATTCTCAAGGAGATTGGCTTTCACCTATTGAACAAATCCCTTTCTTATTACCTTGAAGAGTAAGAACTAAAGTTGTGGCTATATCTTCTAGGCACTCCTGTTGGGAAAACTCAAAATCAGCACCATTGATGTCTTGTAAAACACAGCCACAGGCTTATCCAGCATACGTGTAATGGTTTTCAACAGAAACATGTGCGTTGCTGGTGGTTTTCCTGTACTATTTATTGTAAGCAGAATACACTTTACTGTCTGTGATTAATTGCAGAAAGTAACTGGCAGTACCATGCTGCTGTGGGTTCAGGCATGTAACTGAACAGCATGCTGTTTCTCAGAATGTATATTAAAATATAGTCAGAGCTACATCACAATATTCATGCCTAGGACATCTCAAAGGATTCTGCTAATGAACACTGCAATTACTAATCAGCTACAAGGGCATAATCCCACATAATTTCCAGGTTTATATGACTGTTGTTTTATACTCATCCCGCTGAAGCTCAGCCTCCTAGAAATGCATTTACAGAGAAACAGTGACAGTTGCCTTGCACAAATATTCAGGAAGCTCAAACATGAGATTTTTGATAAAGGGAACTGATATAAAAATAAATGTAGGTGCTCTGTTTTAATCTTATACACAAAACATGACATGCTTCATTCAGCATTTAGAAGACCAGCTTAATACATAAGCACAGACAGTGAAGCAGGGGATTTTTTTCAAGGTACGTACATGATGTCTGCCAGTGTATCTCTGATTAAAATCAAGATCAGCAGAAGTAAATTCTGTTTAACTCTAATGTGCAGCCTGCTGTCAGGAAACTCTTTGTAGTTTGAACTATCTTTTACCAGTAAACATTTCCTGCTGAACTTCTTCATTGATGTCAGAGCGTCAAGTTGCTGGGTTAACAGTATTAGGACTGCTGTGCCAATGCTATCATGAAAAGAAATAAAGTGTGGTACACTGCATATTCACTTGCAGGACTTCAGTTTTGTTTTGCTTCTAGAAAAAAATACTATTCTTTCTCTTTGAACATGGTTTCAAATGGGTGAAAATCATAATTTGGAAGTGACAGAGGGTGACAAGATTTTTTTTTTGTAATTGGTTTTAAAACTTTCTTTCTACCCTTCTAACTGATGTGATAGCTGATTGACAGCCATCAAAATCAAAAAATGTTTCATCATCAAGAACAGGTGATCTGTTTCAATCTTAGATTTTATTTTGTTTTCTTAGAACACTCTGTACCAGATCTATGGGCTTATGTGGTGAAACACTTGATTCAAGTGCCAACATTAATGACAATTCCTTCAAAAACAAGCAAGATGTGGATCAGGTGTGCTTCATCAGCAGATCTACCAAATCACACGTAATTGGAATGAGACTTGAGCAGCTGATTTGTTCTCGTGGTCACTGCCAGGCCTGAACCTCACCGCAGGGTACCGGCTCCTACTCTGTACAGCTGTCTGGGAGCTGTAGGTGGTTACCCCGATCCATCAGCCACTTGCTTCAGGGCAGGGGTCATGGACAGTGGGCAAGCTGCAGCCATGATGAACACCCCAGTAAAGAATAGGAGGCACTTTTCCTGCTGGATTTCAGCACTGAGTCCCTCACTGAGGAGGCTGTCCAGGTAATTGCTGCATCCTGTGCTGGTCATGGTTAGTGCCCTGCTTGCCTCATTTGGGGCTTCATGGCAAGCCTTGGGCTGTGGCTGGATGGTCACAATTGAGTAAGTTGCCCCAAGTCACCTGCATTTTACTAACAGAGTGGGAACTTGCTCTTAGCCATCAACAAGATGAAGTAAAGCACAGTCATATATTTATTTCATTGAGGATTTAAGATGACATACTTTATCTCTGGCTGTGGGTTAAAAGCACTCACAGTCAGACAGAAGGGAATGGAAAAGGGAGACTGTCTCCAAAACTATGCTCTGTGGAAGGAAAAGCGGATACTTTGCCTCTTTGCAAACACCACAGTTTTCTTCTGGATTCCCTCCATCAGTCTTGATGTGTTTTCATTGTATTATCAAAATTCTTCCTCTCCCACTTCCCCCCAAAATCTCTGAGCTTTTAGCTCACATCTTACATACCACTTCTAATTTCTGCTCTCATCTAATTGATCCTTTCTGCTTTTTGTCTCCTTTGCCTTGCTGCTGCAACAGAAAGCAGATGCTGACAAAAAGGCAATGAAACCTTTCCCTTCATCAGCTCCATGATCTGCTAAAAGTTCTGCTGAGCTACAGATGGCAAACTGGAGAGGATTCTCATTCCAGGAGCAGCAAATCACTGGAAGCTATATAGGACTATTAGTTCATAGCAAGTAATTTTTTTTAGTATATGTACAAACTGGTGAAGAGATCCTCTACCTTAGGACATGAAAGTTCACAATAACCTTTGAAACATCTTTGCATACAAACACCCCTGTAAACCTAAATAATAATGCCTAAATCCCTAAAAAATATCACCCTCATCAACCATACACATATAAACTCATTATATTAAGAAAACAAAATTTTAAAGCCAAGAGAAGGCAGAATTGATGTTATCCATGATATCTCAATCTGAACCCTATGGCTGTATGTTCTATGATGAAGTTTTAATGAGACGGTTTTCATATTTACCTCATTTTCTCTACTGAATGTCTGTCTCAGTGCAAAGGCTGAATCTAAATAGAAGTATTAGTGCAAATATACTGTTTGACCTCTAGCTCTGCTGTTGCACAAGTTGGTATGTGTATTCTTACTTGTATAACAAACATCTTATGTGTAAAATAACACACAATCCCTATTTCACAAATGAGGTCTGAGGCAGAAAAGTTAAGTGAGTTGTCTAATATTACACAAGAAGTCTGCAGGAGTGCAGAAAATTATTACATTATCTACATTATCTACTGAATCCTGATTCTGAGAGTTAAGGAAGCTATGCTGCTATTAAGAACTGGAATAAGAATTGTCATTATGGTTCAATGAAGTGCTAAGAAATTTTGGTAAAACTTATTTACTTTGCAGTTGGTCATTGGTTGCATGTAATCATCAGTTTTTGACCCTGTGGTTAGATGTGCAGAAAATATAGCTTTAAGTGAAGTTTTGCGAGTTTGGCATCCAAGTTTCCAGAACAAAAAATCTGAATAATGTCCTGCCCATCTTAAAACAGCCACCAGAATTAATTGTTTTTTCCCCTTTCCACCTGTGCACCTCTTGCTCTGGGAGGTGAGCTGTCATTTACATTTATCTAACAACAAGAACTGTCTTGCGAGCTAGAACGGCAGCTTACACACTAGTACCCAGTCATAAGCGATGCCACACATATTGCTGTATTGCCATGCTAATTAGTTTTTAGAGAAGTTACATGGAAACAAGTATGATCTGTGAAATCTAGGTATGAGAACACCTACACAATCCAGAACTAAATATAGAAACCCTCAAAATATCTGCAGAAGTTTCTATCTGATGATCTTAAACTACCTGAACTCTTGATTTTCCCACTTCCCTTGTAGTGTTTGTCGTCATTTCTTGTAGTATGCTATCAAATCTAAGTTGTAAGTAGAAGTGAACGTGAAGTTTCATGCCATTTAACCTAATTAATTTGGTCCTTTCACTATAAATATTCAGCCAGATTTCTTCAAATGGATTGGAGTGTAAGCACTTCCAGCAAGAATTATGTTATATTCAAGTTTCTAATTTGCTTTACTTAGGCATTAGAGAAGGTGAATTTGTTCAATCAATTAAATGTCTACAAAAAGTCAGTTTAGAAATTTCATTACCATAGGTAAATTCCTTTCAAAATAAAGAGTACTCAGATACAAATCATGATCCAGTTCCTTCTGAAAAAAAACCGGTCTTTGTCTTCTAGTGATATGTTCATATACTTGAATGTACTTAAATAGCAGAATTGGAGATGTATCCACTATGTGTCTATTGTTTCACTTCCAGTCTTAGTTTTTAGGCCCTATTCTGGTTCTTTTTTTTCACAATTATTTTTTCAAAGCTGGATGAAAATCCTGCATACAAATTAAATGTCCAGTTTTTAAAAATAGTTTTGAAAACATGCAAGACATACCATGGTCTTGGAGAATGTCACAACAGAAGTACTTCTTTTACTGGGCTTTGAAACACATTAAAATAATGGTGTAGCCCTGGAGATCTTAATGCCTTTCAGGCACTGAAAATCCTTACTCTTCCATTTATGCCATTGCTGAGCACTGATAACATGTGACTTTTCCTATGTTTCTATGTGAGGAAGGTGAGAACAGAACTAATTTCTTCTGATTTATGAAAGGTTTATTTCACAAATAAGCTTTACAGGTACATTTTAAAGCATAGAAAAATGACTTACCAAAGAGAATAACTAGCTCAATCTGTACTCACAAAACAAGCAAGCAAACATAAACAGCTCTTGAGCCAGCTCTGAACTTCCAGAAAACTAATATTCCCTTAAAGAAAAGTTCTTTGAATTAGCTAGGGAAGGAGACAAGGAGTAGGAGGCATTGTTGTATCCACTGCTATGTACCACCTACATATTCTTGTAACTTAAGATCAGTAAGAATTCTTGAGTCATCTTAGGTTGTAGCTTCCTTACCAAAGACTTAGCCTTAAAAACTCTACCAAACTAGTCACACGGGTAGCACTTTACTTTCAACCTCATCAGGGGCACTGAAGAAATTTGAAGCTAAACTTACTTGTTCTCCTGAATAAAGATGAGCACACATAAAAGGTATATTGAGTTAATGCAAGCACAGATAAGATTAAATATTCTGACTACAAATGGGAAGCTTGTAACTAAGTCAACAAGCACAAGATCAGGCCAAAGTTTAGGGTTCAAAAGTGAAGCTATGCAGAAGTTAAAACTGCATTACTTTGTGTAAGGAGATAAATTGCACTTAAAAGTTGCAGTCCTGGACAGGCAGATCCCAAGGCACCTGATGGCTTCTTTGGTCAAAGTGTTCCTGCCAGAACCAGGAGCTAATGCATTAGCACAACACAGGATCAAAACACAGATTCTATTAGCTAATTCATTCAACAGAAGCACTGCTCAGGCTGAGTAGTGTATGCTCTGTATTGCTTTCTACAGTGTTTGGGAAGAAATTATAGCTTTTATAAATTTTTTTTAATATTAAAAAAAGAAAAATGTCAATTACATAATACTCTACTGACAGCAGATCCATAAAAGGATAATATTATCACAGCATAGGTATGTAAAGCAGCAGGGAGACAATACAGTCAATTTCTTTTGGTATGTAAAAGTGCATCATTTTGGCAATTCTAAAAGATACTAACAGGAAGTCATCCTTTCATCAGACAATTTATTAACAACTGCACTTAGTTTAATTATATTTTGACTTTTAATCACGTTTCATGATGTAGGTAGCATTCCTTTTTTCTATTAAGAATTCTTGTGCCATTTACAAAGAATAAGTGTATGAAATGCACAATTTTCCCATCAGTTTCAACAATTATATTCATATAATTCTTATTAAATTCACAACAGTAATCCCAAACAGCCTTTTCTTTCTCTCTCTAGCTACAGCTCTGCAGTACTTAACAGCTATGTCAGAAGCAATCCCATGAAATCTGCTGAGGTAAATTGAAGTGTTCTTCTGCAGTTATCTGTAACTGTATGAAAGATGTGCTATTTTAAAATATCTTTCACAGCAAATAAATTCACTTAATAATTGTTCTGCCTTATATGTACTTGCAAGTATTTGCAATCCAACTCTATGGAACAGCCCAGAAATGACTGGAAAGAAAAATTTGGAATTATTAAGCTTTTTAGTAGTTAGGCATACGTGTCTCCAAGATTAATGGAAAATGTGACATAATTCCCTAAATAGCTATGAAAATTCCAATAAGTTATTAAAATATAAGAAAGGACAAGAATTACCATATTGAAGAGCATCAGCATCAGATTTTTCACATTTTTCAAAACCTACTTTGAGACTGCATGGTCAAAGTCACCACAGATGTAGCCACTACATTTCTATTTTTTTCACATTACTGAGCAGGAAGTAGCAAAAATCACCGTAGGATGCAGAATGGCAGTGGCAGACATTTGCTGTCAGCACATTACAATGATGCAGTTATAGAGAGTCTGGATGCTCTTCCAGGCTCCCCTCTTCCAAGAAAAAAATAGAAGAGATGAAGCCTTGTGCTCCAAGAGATTATTTTCTCCCATTTTTTGAATTTACCAGATTCCAGATGTAATAATTTCTTAAACAAAGATCCCTGTAATAGGAGACAAAGATACATTGCAGAGACACTGAAGCACCAGGAAAATGAGTGCTGGTATTTGTATCTTTTTGGCTGTGTCCATATTTTTTCTTAGTATTTCCAGGAAAAGTAAACATTATAAATTCAGTCATGGATCTTGACTTTCCCCAGTTTTAAAATTAAAGCCATTCAAATTTCACCAGCATTTAACTACAACAGATGTATAAATACATCTCAATCCTCATCCACTTCTTTACAAGGTTTAAAATTAAAATAAGCTTTCACAAAGTTCTGGGACAGGGTTTGAACTGGAAAATAGTGAGTGCATTTGAGTTTAACCCTGTGCTAGATTTAGCAGTAGCACTGTTCACTTTTGTCTATCAGTTTATGTATTTTAAAAGATTCTACAGTTTGGGGAGCACAAGGGTATTTCTAGCTATTTCTTTACCCTGCACGAGAGGTGCTGGGTACACAGGGTGAAGGGTTGAGCTAGTGAACTGATGGAGAGAGCAGGTTAACAGGTGAAATTACCTAGAATGTTATAAAAAGCAACAGGAAACTTGTCAGGGGACTTGTAAATGTATGTATGACAAGATGAAAGAGAAGCAGCTGGGGACAGTTTCATATCTTAGAACACAAATCCTGTTTCCATGTCTCAGCCACAGCTTACCACTTGAACACTTATCATCACGGTCCTGACTGCTTTGTTTACTGCCACCCTTTCAGCTGCTCTTCATCTCCTCCCTAGGCAAAGATTTTGGGCCTCTCCTTGGGTACAGCTGAGTAGGACTTCCTAACAGCAGTGGAATAAAGATTTATACTTGGTGAGGATCTAGCTTTCTGTATTGTCACTGAAATAGGAACAAATAAAAGCTGTAGCTTTTAAAAGGATCTCTTGTTACTGACACTGAAGCAGCTAAAGTGACTGGAACAGTTAAAAATTGGTGTCTCAGAAAAGAAATTTAGGGATTTGCAGGCTTTTTTCTTAGTGCTATATTCGTACCAGATAAAGATTCAAAGCGTAATAGAGAAAGCTCTTCAAAAGCCTGTTCAAGTGTCTCTCAACTGAAAGGCATTGGCTGAAGAAAGAAAAAAATGCAGAAAAAAGTCAAATTGTTTAAGAAAATTGAGCAGCCAGAAAGCCCATTAAAATCCAAAGCATTCTAGTGCACAGGATGAGCTGCTGGCTGAAACAAAGTAGAAAACTTCCCACAGCCATTCCCTGATCTGTGCAAATGGTCAAATGTAGCTTTCAGCTTTGAAGCACATTTTGCTGGAGAAGAGCACTCTTTGTCCTGTTTGTTCATTACTGGCTGTCCATACTCTCCCTCCCCACTCTACTAACCTAAATAAAAATGATGAGTCACTTGTATCACAAGAGATCCAATATCCTGTGTAAACCTCAAGGCAATATACAGCCTTGAGCAGAGCTCCAGAGGCAGTACAGAGTGCAGGGTAAGACTAAGCATGGCAAGCAAGCAAGGCTGCTATGGGGCAACCAGAAACCAGAACATATTAAGTAGAATAAGTCAGGAAATTTAGGACAAGAAAATGTCCAGAAACAGAGCTAAGAAAAAGAGTGTTTCTTCAACAAAGAAAGTGTCAAACTAGACTTGTCTGCAAAGGATCAAAGGGAGATGCTGAGAAATGGCTTGTCTGACAAGAAAGCAAGTCAGGCCAGGAGCAATAGTATAAATGGCTAAATCCATCTGCTGTTACACCTAACCATGCTTATAAGCTACTGCAAGAAGAAAAACCTACTTCCAGTAGGTATCTGCTGACTTGTCTCCAGCAAATATTGTCTCCTCTCTCACCATGTACTTCACTCTGTGCCTGTTTCAGGGCCAGTCAAGCCCATCAAACTTCTGTGGTTTCCAAGCTTCTAACTCTAGGTTTTCCATGCCTAAATAAGGTTTCGAAAGTCTTATGCAATTGCACAGATTGAGAAAAAAAACAGAAGGCTGAAATGTCTTGAATAAAAGTCATATGGACATGGCACTTCTAGCTATACTACTTTGTTAGGCTAGTGAAGATCTTAGCGTACGAATAGCAGAAGGGCAGCTTCTTTTTTAAAGAAAAAGATAACAGTCAGAGACAGATAGCTGAACTGTTTTCTGCAGGGCTAAGCTTGAGGGATCAAAAAAAGTGTAAAAACCTATAAACTTTTACATTAAGATCAAGTAGCTGTTGAAGTGGTGTCTGGACAATCATTTTCAGCTGATTAGTAACAGTACAAACACCAGCCTGGATCACTTATTTCTCTCCACAGTATATCTTGTAGTAATATGAGAATATGCAACATAGTAGCTTCTTTATCTTGACAATTTTGTGGTTTTTTTTCCTGTAATATTCAGCATTTTCTTAAATGTGCTCTTCCACTTTGTAAAGAAGAGCCATTTACAAATTAGGTCTCCTTAGGAAGAATATCAGTAACAATAATTTCACATGACAATCTTCATACACAAAAAAAGCAATTCTCTGTGTTGCCCCTAGCAAAATTTTGACCAACCACTAATTATGTTGTAAACAGTTGAACAATGCAGAAAAAAAATTACCTATGTCTAAGTTAACCTTGCAGAGAGTTACTAATGGTAGCATCGTGGCTATAAAATGGTAATGCAGCACATTCAGTTCTGTATTTAATTAAAGGACAGAAATGCAGACTTCTAAAATGCTTTCATAATACATGAAGTTGGGCAGAATGGGTGAGACTTAAGTTGTCTCCAATGTCCCTGTGCTGAAGGCAATCAGCTACCACAAGTGTTTATTGTTCCTGTAACTGTGAGAGGCTGAAGGAAGAGTAGCTGGAGGAGTTTGGTGAGCCTGTTGTAGCTCAAAATGGATGTGACTTTTGCAGTCTATTCTCACAGTTCTTGTTCAAGTGACCAGCCTGGATGATCTCTGTCAGCCTTTTTATTGTTTCACGTAAAACAAACACTGGCAATATCAAGCACCATAAGAGAGGCTATGTAAATGCTAAGGAGGAAGAAAGGAAGAGGAAGAAAGGAAATAAGAAACTGAGGGAAGGAAATTAGGATCACTCATGCTTTGTCTCTCTAAACAGCAATCTATCATGAAGAGATCCAGGTCTTTTTCTTTGTGATTACGGAAGAGCTACGCTTAATTTACTATCTGCAATTCAAGATTTCATTAAGACTGGGCTCAATCAGCTTTGTGTATATTCCTGAGATGAGTCTGGATAATATGTGTCCAACCTAGATATCTGTCTGTCCCCCAAACCAGATCATCCACAGTTTGCTGATGAAATGGCAGAGGCTCAGATCTTAGTCTTGCATCTACTAGTTTTGCCTGTTTGCCTCTATTCAGGATGTGGCAACTAGCATTTCAGTAGTACTTTTCAGGCCAGCTCCTCCACATTGTGCTGCTGCAAATACAATAGAGCAGTAGCCAAGCCAAAGTCAGACAATAAAATGAAGTGATACTTTACTCATAGAATCAGAAAGAGTATTATAGAATATACTGATTTTAGTCTAATAAGTAAAACATCAGAAAGAACATCTGCATCAGCTCCCATGGCTGATCCTCTCACAGCAAAACCACTGGTTTCAGCTTGTTTGATTCTTAAAAAGGGAACTGAAAAATCCAGTCTTTGTAATCTTCAATTAAAGCCAGTTGGGAGAAAGCAAATGCAAACAATGTGCTGTCTTGCCGTTGCCTGTAATTTAAATCTAAAAACACTAAGCCTATAGAGATACATTAAAGTCAGAGAGCCCATCAGGAAAGCAGATGGCAAAATAAACAACAATGCAGGAAAAAAAACACTAAACCTCTTGCTAGCACTTAATAGTAACATGGGTAGGACAAATCTCACCAGGGTAGAGAACATTAGCAGACTGTTCGTGACAAAATGAAATAAAACTATTTGACTTGACGCTTATGCTTTCATAAATCTGAACATATTTATTATTACTATTTTGTCCTGGGACTTCAGCCTTATCTTGGGATGCTGAAAGTTGCTTTCATTAGGAGCAGGCGCATGATGGATCCCAGCATCCCTGGCATAATGTGGTTTCTACAGAGAGTCATATTTACTGGAAGGCAGGAGGACTCACTCAACAGACCATAGTCTTTGTTTATAGCTCCCAGCCTATTTCTGCCAGCACTCTACCCCAAAGATCTGTCTCAAGGGGCTCTCCCTGGGAGTTTGCAGTGCTGAGGCTGTCCAGGGTTTTACTACTGCATCTTTCTAATTTTTTTAGGGGTATTTTGCTTTCTCTCTTTTCTAATTCCAGTGCGATCAATTAAAGCTTCCTGTTTACTATGTCAAATCCTAGGAAAATTTTCTAGGCTACATTCAGTTAGCTAAATCCCATGTTTCAGGTACTGCCTGTTGTTATGTTAGTTACTGTACCATTAAGAAGAAACTGAACGACTGCCTCCATGTATTCAGAAATATTGTTGCAATATTGCCTCACACCTTTATATTTGCGTAGCTTCCCTAGTGATATAAGAGCACATATTAGAGAAAATGCTGGGTTTAGCAGGAGACTTTCTGATCTAAGATTATGGTTGCTCAAGTCTCCATTTGAACACTAAGCTGGCAGGTTTCATCAGGTATCTTGCCTCCTGTGGTTTAGATGCAAGTTCCTTAGGGCCGGCTGTATTGCAAAGTGAGAACCAGCTCTGTCCCTGGAGCACTGTAGAGGGAACTGGCATAAAAGGAAAAGAGGCTACCCTTTACTTCTTTCTTGATATATTTCAGTCAACCAGTCACTGTCCATGTGCTTATATTGTGTGGAGGGCCAGAAGATCTGCTGTACCCAGTGAGGAGAGGGAGAAAAGCATCACTGCAATATTCATATTTTGTATAGTTCACCAACTAAAAATTTTCTTGGTTTTGTTTTTCTAGTTTTAAACAGCCTCTTTAAAAACCTAGCAAGTAATATAGAAAAGCCTCCTCTAGGTAGCTATCCAGAAAGGTAATATCAGGTGAAGACTAAACTCTTCTTCTTTGTATCTTCTTGCTGCCACAAAGGTAATTGCAAAAAATAGACTCCACCAGTTAAGTTGATGTAAGAAGGCAGAAACACTAGTGCCTCTTCAATCTCTGATACTTGTCTAAATAACTATAGTGTCCTTTATGAGTATTGCAGTGACCTCTAGGGGCTTGATCCAAGTCCACTGGCTTCATTTGTCATTACAGACTTCCCCCAGACTTCCTGAAAGTTTTCTAAGCCTGGAAGGATGAGTATTTAATGTACAGATGAAAAAAAAATAGCGTGTCTGATGAGAAACAATAGCCTAAAGCCTTCCATCTCAATGCTGCTGATGTCTGCACAGTTAAAAATGAACTACCTAGGGCTTTATGAACCGCTGGTGTTAGCCTGAACAATACATTCACATACATTTACCTGAAATCTAAATTTCGTTTATTGCATTTCATAACCACATGGAAGGTGACAGCATCTCTTTAATACTGAATCAGAGCAAAAAGTTCCCACTTCTTATGCATATTAGCATAAAAGAAAGCACTTCTACTTACCCAGGAGTACTGTAGATCCATATCAGTTAGGGAATATGTAAGATGTCGTTGATGAGAAGAGCAAGTACAATTTTCCCATTCTTCTATTTTTGAAATCAAGAAGTCACAAGGACAGAGTTGGTTATCAGGAAACGGCTTCCATTCACTCCACAAGTGAAATTCAGTTTCCGAATGGATTGAAATAGTTCCTAGGTTATTAAGTCTAGAAATGTGTGAGCGGCCTAGAGATGCAGAAATAAAATCTGCCCTAGGATCAGTCTCTTCTTTTGTCCTCATGTTGTCTTTCCAGGTCTTCTTTTCCTGAGATTTTGTCAGTTTCATGCAAGAAGTTAGTGCTTCTTCATCCTCTTCAGAGAGATAAGCATCTTCTAATGTATCTTTAAAAATGCAAATGCTTCTGTTATTGTAAGTTGCAAATCATGGAGAAAATAGCACACTTTTTTTTTCCTTAAATACTGTCTATTGCATTCTGTTTAATGCAAAAGCCAAGGACTCCATAAAAAAAACCAAACCTAAATAATAATGATAACTAGGGAGATGGAAAGGATTTTGTACTGAGTCAGACATCAGAGCCAAGAGCAAGATTTATTCTCCATTTGGTATATTTGTCTTCTTCCCTCAAAAGCCTGGAAAATTATACTGGTTCTGCACTGAACACGAAAGTTTGCTGATTAGATGTCATATTGCTGCATAGTTGCAGATAGTATGACTTTAGCTTAAATACTGGAAAAGTCTGAAAAGCTTTTCCAGATGATTCCTCTCCCACCACTTCCCAGTACTTATGTTGTAGTTAAAAAGAAATTTAGAAATTTAGAAATTTAGAAATTTAGAAAACTAAATTTCCTCATGTATTTCAGTCCAAGCAATGATTTGGCTAGAGCAGTAGTTCATCAGTTTAAACTAATTTTGCTAGTATTGGTTTAAAAAGAATCATATACACAAATGCATTGTACAGCCAATGCATGCACTGTTGAATTAATGGTTGCAAAACAAGTTTAGATGAAGAACTGCTGCATAGTCAGATTAATGATCTATAGGAAGCTTGAGAAAATAAGCTGAACTCAGAATCAGTTTAGAATTCCTGTGTCTTTTGGCCCTAAACAATCTGGTATGATGAGACACCTGCTTGCTTATCATACCATAGACTTTCCTGTGCTCCCAGCTGCTATTGACTCATTGATTAAAAATGAAAAGTTATCTTTGCATTTGTGAGTTTTGTTATCCTGATCTGCAGTGTGATACAAAACTAGGAACTACTCTAAAAACCAACTGTCCCAGTATGGAGGCCTCACTGTTATACAAATCTGTTTAGCTAAAATCCTCTCTTGCAAGATATGCTGTTAGAAAACTCAAGCTAGTGTGACAGGAAACAGGTTTTCACACTACGAGGAAGTCAGCACTAAAGTGATATGACAGTAACATCTCAGCTGGGGTTTTAAAATTGTGGGTGGTGAGTGACAGGGCAGGACAGGATTGTTTACAGTTATACTCAATACAGTGTCATTTGCCAAATGCTGGAAAGAATGCTGATATGATATTTTACTTACTGAGTGGGAGTAAAACATTTTTGACATCCTCCAGGCTTTGTGTACTCGGTTTTTTGGTTCGGACCAATTTCTGCAATCGTTTTAATGTTCCCATTGACTCCACTTTATCATCTGGCTCTGTACCCTGGCAAAAAACCCAAAGACATTAGAAGTATTCAAGCCCTACACGTAAAACCTAAGGGAAACATGCTGTTTATTTTGAGAATGACAGATCTCTGATTCAAAGAATTAATAATCTACACAGTGCTTTAAAAGTTAAGTGCTTCCTTGCTTGGGACGAATAGATGCAAAAAAAGGAAAAAAAGGCAAGTCACAGGAGGCATCAAACTTATATTAGTGTTCATATTACTGTTTACATTACTGTTTTTCTTTGATATTCCAGTATTACTTAATTCCAGATAAGTTCTAGAAAACATTTTAATATATGCATCCACAACATTATCCAGAAGCATTTCAGGTATGCACAGAAAACCCAGATGTGGGAAGCCATTGCATTTAAATATGTATGGGTGTGCATTCTGAAATACTGATGTCTTCCTTTATTCAAGGTGTTATTTCCTTTCCTAGATTAAATGACATTAATGTAAATAACAATTCAAATCTGTTATTCCACATCCCAATAATGTCCTACTGAAGAAACTCAGGGTTTGGGTATTACTGACTCCTCGAGTAGGAACTTCCTGAATGTACAGCCATCTCACACACTTTCACTTATGTTGAACCAGCTCTCTTGCAAATCAGTGCAGAAACACTTCAGCCACTTCCAGTCTGACTCTGGACTTCTCTGTGAGCTTCAAAGAGAAATTTCATACTTTGACAGCAAACAAACTCTCTTCCATAGTCATATGCCGGGTTTCATTTGGACCATCTGCTTTTTATTAGAAACCAAAGAATTTAACTGTATTAGAAATGAGTAAAACTGTAATTCACTGATGACTACTTGTTTGAAACAGTACTATCTAGCTTCTACAGATGCTCACCTATTTATACCAATAATGACTCTGGCCTAATTTGGCTATGCATCTTTGGCAACATTACAAGTGATTAAGTGCTAGTGCTGATGTTATCAGAAGGTAGAAATACAGAGACCTTTATTGCACTGTCCCCAACAATTAGGTCACGCATCATAGATCATTTTTTGCTTCCTCATATGCATAATCCTTTGAGAAAATGTCATCAGGGAGTTTGCATATTCTAACATATAGCAGGCAGTCTACTTGGGGATGGGTCTTGAGAGATTTTGAACTGCTCAGCTTTGATATGGGTTAGAGGCTTTTTGCAAAATCTTAGTATGAAGCATGTCTGAAGCCCCAGCATTCACATATTACATCCGTCCATCCTGTGTAGCAATGGTAAAGGAGAGGGTGCATGCTAATTTTAGATTTTAAAAAAAGGCTACTGTTCCCTTGACAGATAACTGCTTATAAAGATGTGTCTGCTTCAAGTGCCAAAGGTTCAGATAATTTTCTATGAAGACATGAGGTCTGCAAGCAGAAATAGAAGTCCAAAGCTTCTATGCCCAGTCAAAGGACATTTTTATGTGTAAGTTTTGTGTCACTAGAGAATTGTGTTGAAATTATAATAAGGTGAAGCATAGAGTTTTTGAGAGCTAAATGAGAATAGGTGAGATGTTCCCCTGTATATTCAGCTGTTTGATTTCAAACCTTGAAAGGGTTTTTGATGAAGTGATCTGCATCACTAGTTCATCTTTGTCCAGCTGTAAATTTGGGGAGTTAATAACCTACAGAACCTAGAATATCCTCTTCATGTAAGACCAATGGACTAACAGACTATTAAAAACTGTCTTGAACCATGCATGACCTAGTGAAATAAACATATACCCACATGCGTAAAGTTACACACAAAATATCTTTCAGGCACTCTTCTGATGAAATGTTCTTAGCTATGTAAAACATTAGAATTATTGTTGTGGTGGTTGTTATTATTTCTCTAGATACACCTTCAACAGCTTCCTTCACAGCTGGTACAGATTTGCATGATTCCATTTTTGCTGATGAAGCTATGCTGACTGCTTTCCTTTAGGATAAGACCTTAGTCCTCTTGCTAAATGCAGTGAGTGCAGAAGTTTCCATGGTGGATAGCGCTTTGGTTTAGATTCCCTTCTTCTCAGCAGTATGCTACATTCCTTGAAGCCTACAGACTGTCCTGAGAATGAAGATTCAACTACAGGAATACAGCAGGAAGCCAGACAGTTGGATGTAAACAGCTTTTCATATCTCCAGTGTCTTCTCTAAGTTCTGGCTACACTAGTATTTTAGTTTCAATCAGGGGCATATACATGAAGGAAATTTCACAGCTATCCCTGTAAGCTGTGCTTTGGTCTCAACATGGCACAAACTGAATTCATCACAGATGAATTTAAGATGAAATTAAGATGAAAGAGGCTTTCTGGAAGTTCAACTGATGAACTCCAGCTACTATAGGATGCCCAACAGAGAGGATCAGAACACAGATAGATTTCCCATAATGTATATACTGTGGACATCAGCTCATCAACATCAATTGTTCTGCCATGCTGATACTCACACTACTACTACTACTCTGTGCTCGTTACTAATATAGTAAAAAACTAGGTGCTTTCAGTTTCTGCTGTTTGAAGAATTAATTATTTTGTTTTGTAGAGCAATAAACCCTAACATTTTTGAGCTTAAAACCCTCTAGAACTTCTTGAGGATCTTCAAGGTAGGATAAGGTCTCAGCATATCCACCTTAAATCTCTAATCAGCTTCGGCACCTTTTAAAGCTTATATCTAAGAATTCATCATCCACTGTGGGCCAAATCCAAGCATCTTGACATTAGTTATGTTCTGATTTGTATTTCATGCCTTCTGTCCCCCATTGTAAATTCCAGATAATAGGACTGCAATTTTAGCTTTGCTAAACAGAGAAATTGATGTGTAATTTTTCAGTCTTTCATTGTGAGATGTCATTGCAAAATAAGCTGCAGGGGGTTTAATATTTCTCTAATATAGTATCTCTTGTAGTAATAATCATTTGTACACTTATAAATAGTCATACAAAAGCAACATGGTGACTTTGAGTCCTATCATGGAAGCATCAAAGCAAACAGAAGATAATCTGTTTGGATAATTTTATTAATGTCAAACCCTAATTATCTTTATCTTAAAAGTACTCATTTGGTATAGTTTATTGTTAGTAAAATATCATAACTGTTTAAATAATAAATATAATAACCCCCCTTTTTTTGAGGAGAAAAGCTCATACAGTATCAGTTCATGATGTGACAACTTCTAAATTTACAGTATATAATTTTGTTTTACCTAAGCATTCAAATGCAGAAGTTTAGTTACCTATCCAAGCGGAAGTAAAACATTCTCTGATGTAGAAACCAGGCACACTATTGGGTGGACTGACTGTCCTGGTCTCACAGTTTTGGTACATTTTCCTGGCAACCATTGGGCACAGATTAGTTAAAGCAAGGATAGGAGTGAGAAACACTCATTAAATGTTATGCTCTGGTTTCAAGCAATATTCTTCTTGCTGTTTATGTTGTCTGGAATCTGGTATCTCTAGTTGCCACTGTCCAGGATATGAAAGTGAAGTGCAGTGTCAGAAAGTCAGCACTACTGGTTGGACTAGTAATGTACATTAATTTGGAGGGTGCTACTTTCCAGTATCCTGGAAGGAACTATAGGGGAATACTGAAGATCAGGGCACAATGCAGTGAATCTCCAATCATAAACGCTGTTCATTTAAAATATATTTAAAGAGTTTTAAATCTCACCCCCCTCATGTTCTAGGATCAGAGCATCTGCTCACTTGAGTATTGTAGCTGTGCTTTTGTTTTGCCCAATGTATAAGAAAAGTGATCAGTAAGGAAATATTTCCCTCCATAACAAGAATATTTTTTATTTCCCTGCTTAATGGGTTTTATTCATGTGAAATCGTGTCACATCACAAATAAAAATGAATTGTGTAACAACATAAATCATAAGCTGCCCCTTATGAATAATTTGCATGAAGTATGCATGAATACTTATGGACAAAAAATATATATTTAAAAAATGCACTTATAAAAATGTATTGCAGAAAAAAAGACCTGAATTGGGCCTGATAAACTGTTTCAAGTTTATCCTAAAATAATCCAAATACCTCAGAAATCTTCGTGTACTGATATGTTGTGGGGATTAATCTGGTGACAGAAATACAGCAACTTGGAAGCTAAGTGTAAAACACTGTTGGCTAGATTCCAGAAATCTTAGTCCTGTTAAGCACTCCCTTCCCGTGGTGTAACTGCATTAATTTCAATAAAAGTACTTGTGCAGCATGTCACTTCTCAGCATAAAGAATTTAGTTACGCTAGAGTCTAACCTCTATGATTTTTCCTGAATTGATTTGCCTTTCTGAAAGAAATGTAATGATTTAATCTCAATTACAGTTGCACTTAAATTAACAATACACTATGACAGTGTGGAGACAAGCATTACTGTATGTTTACTGTGCCAATGGTGTTATTATAGTACCATAGAAATTGTTTGAAAGTTTCAGTAATACCCCTGCTGTACATGGTAAATATTAAAATATTACACTATGACAGAGAACTCGCTGCTGTATCTATATGAAGATTTAATTTTGTAAAATGCACCAAATTTGGATAAATTTTACGTTAAAAATGTCAGTAAAGTCAATATTAACCAATATACAGACAAGCACTGTACAAAATCTTTCCATATGCTCCTAACCATATGTATCTGTCTTTCAATATTGCCATTATTGTAGTCTGGTATCCAGGTACTAAAAAATGACTGCAGAGTGAAACTAAGCAGGCTAGGATTGCAGGCAGATTTTCTCCTGGGAATCCTAGAGCAATAGTAAGATATTCTATAAAAGGTAAAGAAATATCATATTAATAGCAGAGAAATAATAAGCTATCATACAAAAAATAAAGATGTATTATGATTAATAGTGTGGATATGGATAAAAATCTTTAAACTTTTGGAGAAGCAACTTACAGTAAAGGAAATCCTATGAAAACTTTGTGTTCTTCCAGTCTGCTAACTGTTGATGGAAAAAAATGAACAATTTTCATGGCTACTCACCATGTCACCATTACCAGCCACAGCTGGATTGTGAACTCGTGGTGGAATCCACTGCTCATAGTTTATCACCTAGGTGGTAACAGAAGTGAAAAAACAATCCAACATAAATAAGAGGAATAAGCTTAATTAGTATCGTGTCATTGAATATAAGTGGTGAGCTAAGCAGTCTTTCAACCAGTATAGTGTGCATATAAAAGCAATGATTGATATACACTAGCCTACTCTCATTGAAATCAGTTTGATATTGAGCTGTGTTAATTTTCTGAGTTATCTGGGACTCAGTAATGTCTTGGAGATACGTGGTGCAGTAGCAGAGCAGTGCCATGGGATGCTTGAGTCCCATCCTAGATTTTGGCTCTCCTTTCCCCATGAGCAGGAAAGCCACAGAAGACCCCATATAGCAACCCCCAGCTGAGGAACAAGAGACATTGATGCATTTCTAAGAAGAGCCTTGTTCAGTTTGCCTCATTTTGTCTAGGATGTTTTAGTGCAGGGGTGTGAATTTGAATTGGATTAACATATAGAGAAAATGGGAGGCTCCTCAGAAGTAAGCAAAGACAAGTCTATACACACTTTCATCATCTGCCCATAACCCATTTCTTGGTCACAATGCTCTTGTGGTAAGAACAGCACTTTCCCTGGGGCACTGATGCAGTCTCTAGTGGGCAGCCTGACAGTGCTTATAGCTTATCAGTGAAAGTAATGAACACTAGCCTTTTTTCTTCATGAATATGAATGGCACTTTGAAGGCTGAATTGCAACCTAAGAATTTACGTGAGAAATGAGGCATGAAACATTTTTGAAAATGTATTAGCCCAAAGACCGTATTACTTCATATTTTATGTCCTTTCCAATATGCTACAAAGGGTTTGAGCCATCAAGGGAGCCCTGATAGGCGTGAACAAACAAGAACAAAGATATGAAAAATAAATGCAGAAAGTGAAGCTGCTTTTTATGGTAAGGTACAATTATTACAGTGTTGCTCATGCTGTGTCCCTCAACCTGTACTTCTGTTCCAAGTCCCTGTTTTCCAGCACTTACAGAATTAATGGAATGAAATGAGCATCTATTTAGGAAATTGAGAGAGATTTAAGTTTTTTTTGTGAAACACTCAAGGAAACTTTTTGGCTTTCTTTTTTCCTTTTTTTTAATTTTTTTTAAAATATTTTTTTAATTATTATTTTTGAGAAAGAGAGTGAATAAAGCTTAAAATGTCCATCTATTCTATTTACTCCTTTTGGTAAATTTGTTTTTTCCATGTCTTACAGAATCACAGATTCGTAGACCAGCTACTGCTGGAAGTCACCCTTGGGAACTGTCTATTCTGACAATATGCACAAAGCAGATTCACCAGCACAAGTTGCCTAGATCCTGTGTCCTGACGAGTTTTGAGTATCTCCGAAGATGGACTTCATACAGCCTCTATGGAAAGCTTCTTCCAGTGTTTGACCTCCCCTGACAGTAGAAAGGTGCTTTCTTTATATTAAATGAAATTTCCTGTGTTTTAGTTTGTGACCATTGCCTGACATTCTGGGCATCTCTGAGGAGACTCTGGCTCTGTCTTAGTTGCTTCCCCCATTTGGTGTTTGAACTCATGGATTAGATCCCCTGAGACTTCTTTGCTCCAGGCAAAGCAGTCCTTGCTCTCTCAGACTCTCCTTGAATGACAGATGCTCCAGTCCCTTAATGACCTTCCTGGACTTTCACTGGATTTATTCTGTATTTTCCCGATTGTCTTGTACCGGGAAGACAGTAACTGGACCCGGTACCCATATGTAGTGGGTCAGCTCGCTGAGCAGGATCTCAGTTCACTGAAGGATCACCTCCTTCAGCCTGCTGGCAACACTGTTTAATGCAGCTTAAGAGGCTGTTTGGTTTATTTGTTCCAAGGGCACATCACTGGCTCACAGTCAACTTGATGTCCACCAGGAACCAATGCCTCCCAGGACATTTTCTGCAAATCTGCTTTTCAGCCAATTGTCCCACATCCTGGACTACTGGAAGGGGTTGTTCCTCCCAAGGATCAGGACTTTGCACTTCCTTTTGTTGAACTTCATGAGGTTCCTGTTTTCCCAGTTCTCCAGCCTGTTGAAAGCCTTCTGATGGGCAAACTCAACTCCCTGGAGCATCACCCACACGTCTCAGCTTTGTGTTGACTGCATATTTGCTGAAGGTGCACTCTATCCCATCGACCAGGTGATTAATGAAGATAAACATTACTGGACTCAGGATCGACCCCTGTGGTAGACCACTGGGGAATGGTCTGTAATAGGATTTTGAACCATTAATGACATGCCTTTGAGTCCAGCAGTTCAACCTGGTTTTAATTCATCTCGCTATTCACTTTTCCAGTCCCTATTTTAGTAATTTCTGCATGATGACGTTATGGGAACAGTGATGAAAGCCTTAGTAATGTCAAGATGAACAACATCCACTGCTTTCCTCTCTTCCACCAAGCTGATCATTTCATCATATCTGACTCACACTGGTCAGATATGATTTCCTTTTCAGAAATCTACACTGCCTACCCCCAAACAACTTCATGTCCTACACATATTTGGGAATATTTTCCAGAAGGATTTGCTCCATCACCTTCCTAGGCACTGAAGTAAGACTGACTGAGCTGTAGTTCACCAGATCCTCTTTCTGGCTTTTGAAGATAGAAATGACATCCATGGAAGATTACACTCCAGTTGTGTGACTTATACCATCACATTTCTATGATCCTGATGACAGTGCAACCTTGCAACTACATGCAGGCCTCCAATTCCTGCTGTTTGTTCCCATACTGTATGCATCAGTGTACAAACACTTCATACGGGCACTCAGTTGTGCGAATTTTGCAGAGGTGTAAGAGCTTCCTGCATAGTGCTGTTCTCTCAGTATTTCCTTCTTTGTGTGCATGAAAACAGAAATAATCATACAATTCTGAAAGATTAAGGAAGCATTATATCATTGTTATCTTGGTGATAATGACGTCCAGAGGTAGTAATCACAAAAACTCAAAATAATACCATAAAAATTTGAAATTTGTCGAAAGCAAACTATAAAAGCCAAGTTCAATAAGTCTTAAATTGGTACCAAAGCTTGGAGGTACTTAGGTCTCTACAGCTTGTTAATCACATAGCCCTAAAAACATTAGGGAGGTCAAAATTAGAACTTTGCTTTTAAAAATGTGCAACTGGTTCATGGGGAGATGCTTTAAGGGATTTTAAGGAAAGTTATACTTAAAGCAAACATAAGTCTTATTCCTTATTATTTCTTCTTCCCTTCTGACTTCATATTCTACTGTGTCTGAGGAATGGCCTCCAGAATCATAACCAGAAGTCAGCCCAGAGGCTGCCATGGCAGGATGGGGTCAGAGCCAGAGATCATTCACACGAAAGGAAGAACTGCTTTGGGAAATCAAAGAATAATCTGTATTCTTAATACATAAGAGAGGGAGAGATAACAGAGAGAATAAGAAATGCAGAATAGAAAAGAACTCTTTTCTGCTTTCCTTGCTCCCCACCTGTTTTTTGGCAGAAGCGAGCAGTGGTAATCATGGGGACAAACTAACAATGCAAAGACAGATAAAAGCCTATAAGAAAGGAGGAGAAACCCAGAACATACTGGCTTTAAAGTCACTAATACGGTCGTCTGTCCCCTGATACACAGATCATTTGACTTGTCTTCTTTTTAAGCCAGATTGTATCTCTCACTTGCACTGGAGCAGGGCACTGCCTAAAGTCTGGATCTTCACAGCTCTCTGTCTTATCTCAGGTGCCTTCAGGGTGACGCGTGTACAGTTTTTTCTTGCTTTCAACCTAAATATCCAGAAGGACTCCTGACATTGTAGAATCAGCAGAGGAAGATGAGCTTGGAGCCTTTTATAAAGCTCAACATTCACCTTGAATGTAATATTCTTTTTAAAGGAAAATTTACCAGACTTTCAGCTTTTAAAGAATTTAATTTAATAATTCCTCATTTGGACACACACATATATATGTGTGTGTTAGACGCTTTTAGTCTGACTCCCAAACAGTATAAACTGTTGTGTCATGTGAAATCAGTAGAGCTAAGCTGGTTTGCAGCAGAGAAGAACTGGCCCTTTAAGTAACATATTATAAGGGCAAACAGACTCATAGGCTCATAGAATGGTTTTGGTTGGAAAAGACCTTAAAGATCATCGAGTCCAACCATTGATCCAACCCTGCTAAGTGAACCACCAGACTATGTCCCCAAGTACAACATCTACCTGTCTTTTAAAACCCTCCAGGGATGGGGACTCACCCACTCCCCTGGGCAGCCTCTGCCAGTGCCCAAGAACTCTTTCAGTAAAGAAATTCCTCCTGATATCCAACCTAAATCTCCTTTGGTGGACTAGAAATGAAATAAAAAACAAACACCAGTTGTTCAGGAGGCACAAGTCCTTCTCCCCACCTCTCTGCTGCTCATCAGCTGATGAGTTATTGCCTATTTTATGTTATTAGTATTCTGCAAACCCAAGGGTCAGAATTCCTTAATTGCTCATGGTAGTGGGATGACTAATATAGTAGTACAAAGAGGACATACGGTGTATGTTTATAGAAGTTCAGAAAGCATTAGGAAATATATGCTAGTATGAATCATGCAAGACTGATCTAAACACTTAGTATGTATGTATGTATTCACTCAGGGAAAGAAAGTTTTCTAAGTGTTAAAACCCATATTTTCAAAAATGGTGCACAACTCACGTGGTCACCAAAGTCTCCTTATAAACTCAGCTTCTAAAATACACACTATGAAGTTTAGGTTAGGCAAATACTGAATGGAACAAGAAACATACATTTTATTTGAATGAAAACAAATTCTGAAAAGAATATTTCTTTCACCTGGCAAGTGGTTTCTTCTGTCTTCTTTCCTTGCAGCAAATGTATCCCATCACCAATCATATTACCTTCTGTGAATTATGATAAAAAAAGGAAATCTGCTTTAAAATGTCCTGTTATAAGTTATTCTGAGGGATATCATGTGAATAGCAGTAGATGTTTTGAGATAACATTTTGACTCTCTGAAGTTAATATAATATCGTTTAAGCATGCATTTTATCTCAAACTGTTTTAAAGATTACAGAACAAATCAGGAAACTGATTCACAGTCAAAGAAAACTTATTCATGCTTACTTCTTCATCTGTACTTAGTCCTCTCATTACTAATGTAGAATCCAACAAAGTGCTTCCTTTCACACTGCAAATTTACAGAAGACGAGTGTAGAATGTTCCTATAAAAAATGAAGGCCCTAGGCAAAAATTATCTTTGCCATTGAGATCTGTTTATTAGATTAGATTAGAAATTACTTTCAAAGGATGAACGTCCTCCCATTACTTCCAAGAAATTAATGCTTTGCACGGCAAGATTATTTACATTCATTACAACACTGAGCAATAATAGGTGAAACAACTCTGTGAACAGTTTAGCTTTTGTAAGTCCAATTTGAAATATCTACTCTTACTCTCACTCTTAAGGCAAATCATCCACCATGATACTACTGTAGGAAGGCCCTAGCAGTTCAATTCCATCAACACAGATATCTGATGTGCTTCGTTATTTTGCAGGAAAAAAAACAGAAGAGAAATTATATGATAATTACAGACCAAGGTGCTATGCTGTTTTTCCAAAGTTACAAGAAACTGGTAGCATTGTGTTGGGGTTTCAGTTTTGTTATTTTTTCCCTCATGAGTTCTAACTTGGCCTCTTTATTACTGATGAGAAAAGCTTTACAACATCTCCTGTTTGCAGAAGGGCGGCTAACAACATATAGAGTCACAAAGGCTGACTGTAGGTAGGTAAGACTGATTCCACTGTTTTGTCTACAATCAACAGAATAAGAAAAAGAAAGATTAATTCAGTGAATAATTTCAAGTGATTGAGATTCTTCAGCTATTATGTGAAAAAAAATTCTTTGAACATGACCATTAAAATTTATATTCAAAGAGGTAAGTAATATCTCAGTCCTCAAAATGCCTACTCTTATGCTGGAACTAAATGAGAACACAATGTGTGTAAAGCTAGCCCCCCCCCCAAACTCATGTGAGTGACACAAATTGGTACATAGATTGTCACATTATTTTTAAAGTAAATTCTGAACCAAGAGAATATTTTAGTCCCTGCCGACAAAAATTTTAATACAATAACAAATAATCTTCCTTATAAATTTGTAACTTGGGTGCTGTAAGACTGGGTTAAAACTCACAAATTACAATCTGAGCATCAGAGAAAAAAGATTAACTTTTTACATCGTATTTCCACCTTGAAACCATAAGCCAGCTGCGTAGGCAACCCCATCAACCAATTTCCTTTATTTGCCGTGTGTGTCAACAGGAAGAGGAAAAATGAGTCACAGAAAATCTTACTGCATGATTTTGCCTTTCAAGGCTTCTATAAGAGCTTTTATGATTATAGGGTAGTGTCTTTCTCTTAAAGACTTGATGGTTACAATAAAATGAAAAACTTTTCCAAAAAGCATGTTACATTCCAAACTCTAACATAACTGAGCATATTTTAAGATGTCTCAAGTACTTGCAAATCTCCTTGAAGTCACTGAGGGCCACGTGTCTGACAATCCAGTGATTTATTCAAATATAGAGTTAGCTGGTCTTCTAGAAGCAGTATAACTCATGTCAAGCACTGCTTATGCAACACCAGTTTAACATAACTGGGTTGTTTCTGGTCCTCAGGCTAATTTGTTTTCATCTCCTGCAGGCATGTCTGCACACGGTGCCCCTGTGCTCTGTAAGCCTATTCTAAAAGTTAAGTCTTGCAGTGTTCAGTCCTGTGCCCCCAAGTCCTCTTACGCTCTCGTCCAACTTGGTATTATTTGGCAGCTATTTGCATCTAAATCACAAAGTACCAAGGAATAACTATTAATAACCTAGCTGAAAGACTACTTACAGTGATACTATTTTTAATTTATTTTTTCAAGACGTAAAACCCCCAGCAAGTTATTAATGCAAAGCTTAGTTGTTAAGTCTCACTCCCAATCACAATCTCTTTTGCTAGTCGTAATAACATACACCTGCTGTACTCTTAAATCTTACTTAAATCAGTTCTACAATGCACTGACACATGGAATAGGTTATTTGGGAAAAAAGCAAAAAATACAACATGCAAAAGATATATATATAAGCTGCACACCTGCACTATTCTTTTCTTCCTAGTCTGGCAAAGGGTACCGATCACTTTACTGTGGTGTGAGCTGGGAGCAATGGAGAATTAGGTCTGCTAACTCTGAGAGATGTTAGCTTTTTTTCTGGTTCCCTAATACTCTTTTGTGGAAGCCAATTGACTGTGACTTGCATAGTCAACTTTTTCAGCGATGATAGTTTTAGGCTGGCAGATCTGATATTGGTGATTTGGGTTTGGGCTTGTGAGCAAAGTCAGGTATTACCACTATTGTGTTTGTGCGATATGTATGTTTTTACTGCCTTGAACCGGCAAACTGATTTTTGTAGAAGTTATACACACAGCAGCATCAAGGACCTAATCCAAAGGTTACCAGCATCAGAGGGTGTCTTTCCATTAACTTCAGTGAGATTTGGGTTGGGTTTGTGAATAAGGCTTTGACGTAAGCAGAGAAGCCTACACTGGCCACTGCACATGGCTTATTACAATAGACTTGCAGACCTTGAAAAATTATCTGTTAAGAGAAAGGTTTGATCAATAGTGATGAATTTTCTTGATCAATTTAATTCCAGCGTTTTTCACCATTTTGTGAAGAGGACTTCCCTTGAAATAATTTTACTGCAGCAGGGGAAAGGAAGATTTTTATTTAGCTGCCAGCTTTGCTTCCTGTTCCCTCTGGGCACCTGCCCTTCAATTACAACACTTGTCATTTTTTAAAATGTGTGCTGCTTCTTTTGCATCTTTTGGATATTTAAAAAGGCTAAAACCAAATGTCTTGAGTAGAAAAGACTTTGGAGGAAGGTCAAAAAGTTCTGTTTTCTAATTCAGCCTCTTTCCAACTTCAAGCTTACAGCCTCTAGAGTATTTTGAGAAAACATTCAGTAATGGTTTTGGTTAAAAGTAAGACATCTGGAGAAAACTGCCTAATTTTTCTTTCATCTAACATTACAGCCTTTACTCTTGTAAGCCAAAGAGACTCACTGAAGGTCCCTTTTCCCCTCACCATTTCACCAAAAAAGCGGAATTCCTCTAAATTTTCCTGTCATCTCTTCTTGCTGGTTCTGGTCCTAAGAAATCAAATTTGTATATATATAGGCAAATGCAATAAACAAGTCAATTTCTGATCTATTTTCCAAGCATTTAAGAGTTTATCTTCAAGTGATTAAGTGAGTGAAACCCAGAGGAAAAGCTAGTTCTCTCCTCTCTTTGGTATATTCAGGTAACAGTGGAAGGTCTAAACAGTGGATGATATCTAGATGTCTAGATATTAAAAGTTAAAGTAATGTTCAACTTCCCACTTTGTTGACCTAAACAGAGAAGAAAACAAGCACCCACTTTAATCTCACCTATCTTGGTTTCTGTTTCTGCTGAATCTTGTCTGATTTGGCAACCATAATGGATTTACTTTAACTTTTAAAACTACAAATACAAATTCAATTCCTGGAAGCAATACTAAGCAGACTGTGAATGCATTTTGATTTTTAAAAATCCAATTTATATTTAAATAGACAAGGTGACTGCTCGCTCGTGATTCCTCATTGTTATTTTAATTAAATTATACAAGCCAGCTCTTAAACAGTGATCCTACCAACTTCTCTTGTATTGTCTGTAAAGTTTTTTCAATGAAGTCATTCAAAACATGCTTTAAAAGAGACTTGGACAAAACACTTGACTATAAAATTTTGCCATCTGCCTTTTGCACCTGTCATGAGGAGTTTTTTTCTGGGAAATATTACTGCTTCCCTGTTGGATACCTGGGGCATTGTAAAGTACACGTGGAATGAGGATTCCTACTATAGGTTCATCTTATAGTTGGCAAGCCATGTACAGCACAACTATGGCAATTTACTGGAGTAGAAGTTTTTTTTGATCCATGGACTACAGAGTGAACTGTCTACAGAGTGTGTTCTTAGCTTCCCAATTTTAAGGTAAGCTTTATTTTAACTCTTTTTTTTTTTTCTTTCTCCTTAAGGAAACAATAAATCGAAAAAGGCTTGACAAATTATTTAGCTAGATTATTGGTGAAAAATGAGAAATTTTCCTAGGTGCCCTTTAAAATACTTCGCAGAAAATGCAAAATCAGCTGAAATATGTTTAGCAATTACCTTCAAACTGACAGTGCCTTCTTATGTACGAATCATTCTCCAGTTTCTTGGAACCCTGACAAAGTGTTCCATTCACATTTTTCCCATCTAAAGTAAAAGCACAGAGAGCAGTCACCTAAATTCATAGCAAACCCATAAAATAACAGGGAAGTCTATAAAAACAGCATCCTAATGCAAATCAAACAAGCTTGCAGAACACTGTAGCATCTGCTCAAACACAGAAACAAATTGATGATTTTGCAAAATAAGAAATTTGATGGAAGGATGGTATTTATTGTGGGCAGATTTCAAGTTTTATCATCATTTGCCATTATTTAGTACATCATTTAGTACCTCATCATGAGATGATAGGGTTTTCTGTTCTAGGTGAAGTGAAGAGGGTGGTTAGTAGGACAGTAGCATTAAATTTCCAGAGGGCAGACTTTGAACTCTTCAGAAGCCTGGTTGGCAAAGTCTCATGGGGGACAGTACTAAAGGGCAAAGGAGCCCATGAGGGCTGGGAGCTCTTCAAAAAGGAAATCCTAGCAGCTCAGGAGAAAGCCATCCCCCTGTTCCGGAAAAAAAGCCAGCAGGGGAGAAAGCCAGCTTGGTTGAACAGAGAGATCTTGAGTGATATGAAGAAGAGAAATGTTTATGGGCTCTGGAAGAGGGGACAGGCCTCTTGGGTGGGCTACAGGAGGGAAGTGAGACTGTGTAGAGAAAAAATCAGAAGGGCTAAGGCTCAGCTAGAAATCAGATTGGCCAAGTCTGTGAAAGATAACAAAAAATCCTTCTATAAATACATAAATAATAAAAGGAGGACTAGGGAGACCATACAGTCCCTATTGGATGCAGAAGGAACAACAGTGACAGGGGATGAGGAAAAGGCTGAGGTACTTAATGCCTTCTTTGCCTCAGTCTTTAATTGTAAAGAAAGTTGTTCCGTCTGTGTACAAACCCAGGAGCTAGAGGAGCAAAATGAGGCTCCCATGATCCAAGAGGAGGTGGTCAGAGCCTTGCTAGCCCAACTAGACACCCACAAGCCTATGAGGCCGGATGGGATTCATCCAAGGGTATTGAAGGAGCTGGCGGATGTGCTGGCCAAACCCCTTTCCATCATCTTCCAACAGTCCTGGAAGACTGGGGAAGTTCCACTGGACTGGAGGCTGGCTGATGTTGTGCCCATCTACAAGAAGGGTCGCAGGGAGGACCCAGCAAACTACAGGCCTGTCAGTCTGACCTCAGTGCCAGGGAAAGTCATGGAGCAGGTGATCTTGAGTGCTATCATGAAGCACATGCAAGAAAACCGAGTGATCAGGCCCAGTCAACATGGGTTCACAAAAGGCAGGTCTTGCCAAACTAACCTGATCACCTTCTATGACAAAGTGACTCGGCTGCTGGACGAGGGAAAGGCTGTGGATGTGGTCTTCCTGGACTTCAGCAAAGCCTTTGACACAGTTTCTCACAGCATTCTGCTTGAGAAACTGTCAGCCTCTGGCCTGGACAGGCGCACACTCTCCTGGGTGGAAAACTGGTTGGATGGCCAGGCCCAGAGAGTGGTGGTAAATGGTGTGAAATCCAGCTGGAGGCCAGTGACAAGTGGGGTTCCCCAGGGCTCAGTGCTGGGTCCAGCCCTGTTCAATGTCTTTATCAAGGACCTGGGTGAAGGCATCGAGTGCACCCTTAGCAAGATTGTGGATGACACTAAGCTGAGTGGAAGTGTCGATCTGCTGGAGGGTAGGGAGGCTCTGAAAAGGGATCTGAACAGGCTGGACTGCTGGGCAGAGTCCAATGGGATGAGGTTTAACAAGGCCAAATGCCGAGTCCTGCACTTGGGGCACAACAACCCTGTGCAGTGCTACAGACTAGGAGAAGTCTGGCTGGAAAGCTGCCTGGAGGAGAGGGACCTGGGGGTGTTGGTCGACAGCCAACTGAACATGAGCCAGCAGTGTGCCCAGGTGGCCAAGAAGGCCAATGGCATCTTGGCTTGTATCAGAAACGGTGTGACCAGCAGGTCCAGGGAGGTTATTCTCCCTCTGTACTCAGCACTGGGGAGACCGCTCCTTGAGTACTGTGTTCAGTTCTGGGCCCCTCACCACAAGAAGGATGTTGAGGCTCTGGAACGAGTCCAGAGAAGAGCAACAAAACTGGTGAGGGGGCTGGAGAACAGGCCTTATGAGGAACGGCTGAGAGAGCTGGGGTTGTTTAGCCTGGAGAAGAGGAGGCTGAGGGGAGACCTCATTGCTCTCTGCAACTACCTGAAAGGAGGTTGTGGAGAGGAGGGTGCTGGCCTCTTCTCCCAAGTGACAGTGGACAGAACAAGAGGGAATGGCCTCAAGCTCCGCCAGGGGAGATTTAGGCTGGACATTAGGAAGAAATTCTTCACAGAAAGGGTCATTGGGCACTGGAACAGGCTGCCCATGGAGGTGGTTGAGTTGCCTTCCCTGGAGGTGTTTAAGGCACGGGTGGACAAGGTGCTGAGGGGAATGGTTTAGTGTTTGATAGGAATGGTTGGACTCAATGATCCAGTGGGTCTCTTCCAACCTGGTTATTCTATGATTCTATGATTCTATGATTCTATTTAATAATGTTACAATATGATCAGAATATTTATTATTTTAACCCTACTTTTAAGACTTAGGAGCCCACAGAACATCTGTGCCTTTATTTTGCTTCCAGGAATTGTATAACTATTAGCTAATTTTACAGATAACCAGCTAGTGTGTTAGCAAGAAATAGCATCAAAGATGCCCACATTTATGTAACACAAGTTCCAAGGCTAATAATGTCTCAGCTTGAATAGGAGAAATTAGGTTGACTTTCAGAACAAGATGGTCATTCTCCTGTTCCCTCAGTGAAGTTCAAAGTGGCCAGGCTTCACAGTATATTCATAACTATTAAGTTTTTGTGCTTTCTGGTTTTATGTAGTCTTAATGTTGGGTTTCACTCTGACTATGTCAGAAAATTTTCTTCATGAAAGCATTTGATGACTTTGTCAAGTGCTGGGAATTCATTACAGCCTGGATGCTGTAGACCAGACGATACTGTTCTGCATCAAAGTCTTCCCAGTGCAGAGCTGCAGAATGAAGTCTTAACATAGAGGACTGTTCAGCTATCTGAGATGTGTTATGAAATATATCTGCACTGTTACAGGCAAATATATTAACGTTCTACCCAGTGATGGGTAGATACAACAACTAAACCCAGACACCAAAGAATAAATAATAGAATGTTAACAGGAAGCTCTTGCTGGAAAAAAATAGGAATTTTTACTTTTTAAGAAACTGATGATTATTTCTTATGGAAGATTTATTAATAACACCCATTGAATCACAAGTGTGGTTAATAATATGCAGTGTCAGGACGGGTTGGAAAAAAAAAGCCCTGAATTTCTTATTTGGTTAACATGCCTGTGAAATCTGAAGCAAAGTGTTTTAACAGGGTCAAAGGTAGGGACCGGAGATATTCCTATTTTTTATTGAAATGATTAAAAGAAACACTAGATATGCTGAGTATTTCTCATACTGTCCCATAATAGGTTCTTTAAATCTCAAATCTTTTTCTAGGTTTAACTAGTTTGTTTTCAATATCTGCTTACAAATGTGTCTGTAGAAAGCGGGGGATTGAGAGGAATATATTGAGAGCTTAAGTGTATTTTTTCTTTTTTTTGCATTTGCTCCAATATCTGAAAACCAAATCAGGGCCTTCATTACAGTTCGCTCTGTGAGATTAGCAAGCGTACAGTAAATAATTTAAGGAATTACTAACCAAATGCTTCATTTTCAGACATAGACTTCTGGATGGATCTGAAAGAATTAAAAGAATTTACCGTTAGCCGAAACTCAGAATGAAAAATGAAAGGACATTTAATCAAATATGGATATTTTCAGCCTAATTCTTCAAAGCAGGGCACAGGGATTTAGCTGTGCAATTCCCACTGGCTTTAATTGGAGTTATATGGCTTTTCTCATTCATGCAATCACCTGCTCCCACAAAACACTGAATGCTTCTGAATTTTTATTGTATAAAAATATGTTATTCAAGTTTCTTTCTGGAATGAAGAATTCATGACTGAGTCAGAGAGCCCACCAGTATGAAAGTAAGAGTTGCTTTTTTTTAAACATGATCTGAAGTGTCCTACAACTTTTAGAAATTAGTGTCTGAAGTTTGGTGACACAATAATGAATTAAATCAAAGAGCTACATATGAACATAACATCCCCATGACTACGAGTAAAATTTTATTGTGCAAATAAACCTTGAGATTTTTGCAAGTTTACATCAAGAAACAGTTATAACTCATGCTTCCATCTGTGGTCAGTGGTTTACAGATGATGACTTAAAGTATATGCTAACTTAGCAGAAGGAAAAGAAATTTTTGAATTAGTTAGTTTCAGTTTATTAATTAAGAAAAAAACAATTGTATTAATTCATTAACTTAAGGACTAAGCCAGAAGATTATACTAGATGAGACCAGAGACTCTTTAATCTGTGACAATGATCAGCAGAAGGGAGAGAGCACAAAAATTGAGATGTATCTCCCGACTTCAGGCATGTAGGTGCTGGAGGATTTCTGGAGCGAGAGTATACATTATAATTTTATTTTTTTTTATGATCTGCTCCATAAGGAATAGTTTCATTTGAAACCACTTGTATTTCTTTTGCTTCCAGGGTTCCACAATTTCTTACTTTCTAAATAAGGCATTTTTCTTTATTTTATTTCTGCTACTGTATTTCCATTGAGGCTTCCTTGTTGCCTCGCTGTAAGAAAAAGAGAATGATAATTCCTCATTCAATTTCTCTATATCTACAGAAAAGGCCAATGTGAAAATTTCTGCATTATCAATGGGAATATCATGCCAGGATAGTGATGGGCTGGACACTCACAATGAAATAATTTTCATTACAAAATCTTTTCATTTTGAGTGAAATTAATTTCATCTAGCTTGTTCATTTTCTATACTGATTAGTCAAATGACCTAGACAACTTTTCTAAATTCTGATAATTAATTTATAATAAGATCAGTTTTAGAATAGAATAGTCTTATTTGCATTGTAAATTTTGATACTGAAGCTACAGAATTCTACTTCTATTCCTGGGGCAGGCTTAGTTCTGATCTAAGCAGGAGAATCTTAGGCACATATGTGATTGCATCATATTTGGTAAAGCCTGGTAAAACAAACCTTAGGTAAGGCCTGTACTGTGGTTTGGCTTCCTTAAAAGTGTTACAGAATTATGAGAAAACTGTGAACACTAACATATATTAATTATTAGCTCAAACCTTAACATCGTGTCTTAACAAATGGATGCAAAGCATACTGTTGTCACAAATATATTTGATAAAATACAGTCTGACCTGCATTATCTGAATCATTTTGCAAACTAATTTTTTACTTGGATTAAAAACACAAACAAAAAACTCTTCAGGAGATTATCAGGTCAATGGTACAAACATGCTATAAAATAGGTTACCACTTCAATCTTTCAGAAAAGCTGACATACGGTTAAACCAGGCTTAGCTTAATTGCATTTTATTTCAGCTGTCCTGGTTCTGATATTTTGGAAGAAAGCTTTATGTATATGGAAAAATCATGGTAAAAGAGCTTTAGTAGTGCATTACAAGCTTGTTACTTGCTTCCAACTGCAACATTAACACATATACTCTATGAGAATTAAATCAACATTGGCAAACATTAATAAAACAATAAGGATGAAAGGTACAGACAAACATAGTGATATTGTGTAGACCTCAAACTGGTCTCAACTTACTTTCTTTTTTTGGTCACTGTGTTCTCAAAGTCAGGAAATTCCTTTTAAAAAGATAAAGAAAAAAAAAATCTATGAGAATCAAAAATGTTTAATCCAAATATAATATTTTCCTCACTGGAAAGACACTGAATTATGTACTTTTGATGTATGTTTTTAACATCCACTAGTATTTCCAGTCTTTCTTTTCCTAACAGCTAAAGTTGTGGTGGGCAGAACCACAAAGTACAGCAGAAAGTACATGTAGTTAGGTGTCCTGATTTTAAGAGGCTTCAACATCCCAACTGCAATACCCCTAAAAAAACATAGAACAATACTCTTACCTCAAGAACGAATATTTTATTTCTTCCACGCTATGATTCTTTTAAATTTTATGAGGATAAAATACCCACACATTACAATGAGATGGCTTTCTGAGGGACACTGACACTCTAACCGCATTACATAAGGAAGAGAGCAGGAAAATCTTCAAGTAAAATTGAAAGTTGTGCAACTCAGGCTGGTAAAGCTCTTGGGGACATCATATCAGAATCGAGCGCTGGCCTGGAGGTAAGATCACACAGTCCCCAGGGCTCAGATGATATGTACCCTGACAAGATGTGGGAGGGAAAGGAAGAGTTATGTCGGTGTTGAAAGAGTGAACAAAAGGGTGCCTAACTCTGCAAGTTATGCCAAAATACCTCACTGCATCTTTGCTGTTGTAGTCACCCTGGGACTTAAAGTTAATTTTAACTTTGAGAAAACCTGAGGGTGTCATGCTAGGACAGAAGAGATCTCTGATCCCTATACTATTTTGATATCTCCTGAGACAGAATATCAAAGCACTGTATCAATTTCATGTCTATTTCTTCCAGCCTAGAAAGCAGAAACTAGGATAAAAATGTCCATGATGAATGCCACTTCAATCTACTGTGCAACAAGAGTCATTAAAAAAAAATGCAACCATTCCTTATTTTGTAAATACAAAAACTTCTATTTATGGACCTATTTTTCATATTCTTATGTTTAATTTGTTTCCTTCATGTATTACTATCTACATCTGCACGGCTGTGACCACAGTAATTTAAAAATGTCATCCAGGTTGCTTGATGAAAAGCCAAAACATGTAGTACATAAAATGATATAAGGGCATAACTGAGTTTTATATTTTTCCCCCCCCTCTCAGCAAAACCCATCATAGATATTCTTAAACTCCTTCAGGAAAGTGCATTAAGAAAAGGCTGCTTTACTGCACTGAAGTTATTTTAGCTGAGTGTAGGATATTCTGTTAGCACCTGGATGTTTGTGAATGCTAATAACAGTTTCCATAGAATATTTTTTCATGCGTATTTGTTCATAGATGTTATGTGCAGATCAAAAAAGTATACAGAATTTATCATCTACTTTGAAATACTGCAAGCAATGTAAGATAAGTTTCTCACTGAAAAAAAAAATCATTTTAGTCATGGGAAAAATCTTTTCAATAGCTCTAAAGAAATGACTAGATGAGGTATACAGGCATACGGAAAAGTTGAAAAATGTTGAAAAAGTGATTTTAAGGCTCTTTCTTTTAAAAGGATAGTGTCGATACCTCATTAAAAATACTATATTTTTGATTTCCAATAACTCTGAATTAAAGCATTGAATGTGTCCCTCTGGTGTTTACAAGCTGTCTGGGAAAGCTAAAACTCTTGCATCTGTTAAGACTTGTAAACAGAGGAAATATCATTTCAGATAAGTAGCCCTTTTCTTTACCTCACTGGAATCAAATGTCAATTATAACACTGCAGATCAAGCAGGTGTCATGACTGACTGTAATTTTCCTGGCAATAACTTAGAAAGACTGATAAATTATTTGGCACTTTTCTGATGTACAGGGTAGTCAATCATATCATGGTCAGCAGTTGAAAAATATGTGGATCTCATGACATTTGGTGATTACAATCTGACAGGAAATATATGAAAATAGTTTTAATACTGAAGACACTTTTTTCATAAGCTTAATACAGCTGATGTGGTTGAAAACTGTAAAACCAATCTACAAGTGCTAGAAATTAGTTTTCCCATTTTATAGCATAATTAAGGCAAAGAACACTCATATGAATCATAGAATCACCGGGTTCGAAGAGACCCACCGGATCATCAAGTCCAACCATTCCTATCAAACACTGAACCATGCCTCTCAGCACCTCATCCACCCGTGCCTTAAACACCTCCAGGGAAAGTGACTCAACCACCTCCCTGGGCAGCCTATTAATGATGCACTATTGTTGGCTACCAACTGTTTCTGAGGATGATTTAATTCAGTTTTGCCATGTATAAGGTTGAAAAACAATCTGAAAATGTACTTTTATTCCTTCTGTCTAAGAATATTATTGGAGCTAAGCAAGAGGCAAAGTAATCAAAAAGTTAACAGGACAAAGCACGAAGATTAAAATCAATGTGTAACAGGCGTAAGGCAGTACCATACAAACCTGGAGTATGAACATCCCAGGCAAAACATTTCATATACTAAACAGGTATTTTCAGTTATGTGAAGGAGCAGAACAGTATACATGAAAGAGAGATTATTCTTAATCCAGGATGTGTCATTTGGGCAGATATTTGGTTAGGAGCGAAAATCATCATGGTTCAAAAAGAGTATGTTCACTGAATTATGTCCTGCAAAGCTTCAGTGACCACATCTCCAGAAGAGTGGCACAGACCTTCTATGATTAATACAAATCACAACAGATAAGATAACTGCAAGAAAATAACTACCTTGCTGCAGTATGAGGAAGAATTTCCTCTAGCACTAGTGTCCCTTTTTTAAGTTGAGGGGAGCAGACATTGAATGCCTGCCCTGTTGATTTACAAAATTGTATAGAAAAAAAGGAAGGGGGCAAAACTTCCAAAGAAGGAAATGTGCCATGCCAAGCTACTCTACCCTGAGTCAGTGGAATCTGCATGGCCATAGTTCAGCCGACCATTTAAACATACACTGGAGCCCATACCTACGTAGCAGTGCACTTAAGTATGTGCATTACTGAATAATGATAGATGGCTGAATCAGGGCCTGAGGGAGCCAATAATGTTCTGAATTTATCATGCTATGGGGGACGCCCTGCAGCCTGGAACCAAGTGACGGAATTAAAAATGGGAGAGAAGTACAAATGGGTTCAGTTAATAAGCTTAACGGCTTCATCCAAAGTGTAACTCTAATAACTCACATGCTAGAAATAGCAGATAAGATTACACATAGTCCTTTGGCCTTAGCAGCATTTTTTCCATAGGTCTTACTGCCAACACGTCATCACTAATCTTGTTTTCCATTTCTAGAGAGTATTTTATAAATAATCGTGTTGATTCTACAGCCAGCACAGTGACACAGCATCCAGCCGTTATTTTTAGTTAAGTGCTGAGCTGAATATTCTCTCAAAACAGAACAAAATAAAACTCACAGTCAATTTTAGGAAGCTTCTTGTTAACATCCAGTGAGTTTGCTTACTCATTTACCTTTACTTCTATTGATGATGATATTTGAGTTTAATGATGAAAATACGTACCGTCACTAAAATATTCCCTTTTGGTAGAAAGAAATTTATTATAAGAGTTAGCTGAATCTGAAGTCCCAGATTTTTCTATTCACTGCTGTACATGTATCTTCTTGGGCTATGAAGTGCCATCCCACAAAAGCAGCACTATGCAGTGTGAAGTGTTTTGCTGCAGTTTGTTCAGATTAACATTCAGGACTTTCTAATCCTACACTAGTAGCAAATCTGCTTGTCTAGGCTGTCTCAATGGAGATCTGCATTGAATAGGTTGATTATTTTTATTTATGAAAAAATTATTAATTTTTAGACTAATATAATTAAGAGTCTGAAGTAATGCTGTCAAATCAGAAAATAAAACAATAGGAAACAAAATGCCTGAGGTAAACTATGACTGGTCTTTTAATTCTGCATCTTACACTTTGTGAAAACCTGATGCAGAGCATAGTGCTAGGCATGTGTCTCAACCATACTGTGAGAAGATAAAAGATAATTTCTAGTCCTTATCTATTGCAAAATGTATTAGGAGGTCACCTGTCACATGCTGGGTACAAACCAGAAAACAAATCTGCTTTCAGTTTTTGGTTTACTTTGTCTGAATACTGTTCCTAAAAGATAAGTATCTATTGGTCAAAGAAATTAGTGTAGTTGTCATTAGCTGTTAAGTTGGTTTGTAGTCACAGCAAAGGCAAAAACGACTGAGTAGGTGTAGGAACTGAATTATAGCATCCACGTTTGTTAGTAGAATGGCATGTTTCAATATGGTTGTGTAACACTGCCCTAGCCAAACAGCTAGAGCTTTGAACAATTGAAATACTGCAAGCATGCTAGGATCAGGTTACAATTGTATTTCACAACCATGGTTAAACACACTGTTGACAGGGTAGAGGTGGCTCATTTTTATAGTAACAAGGTCACAACCTCATAATGGGGAGAAACCTGTCACACAGGAGAGCATCTTCCACCCACTACAGTAAAATTACAATGCAGGTACATTTCAGGCTCATAGATCTGTGCTGATGCTATGAAGAATCCTTCTGTGCTCTTAAAACCAGGACCATTATATACAGCACCAAGGTCAACAGCAGAAGAGAGAGCAGGTGCTGTGTGAGATGGCTGGAGCAGAAGGTTTGGAGAAGAACAAGCTACTTCCATTCATCTAGGAATTCAACAAATGCATGCCACAATTACCAAGCCATTCTCCTATCCCGCCTGCTCCAGCACTCTCTCCATGCAAGTCCTGTGTGCAAACCTGCTTTGTGATAGTGCAACACCATAGGCCCAGTACTCTCACAGGTACACAGTACCTAATCCAGACTGCATCTGGGTAAAGTGTGGTGTAATTTCTGAAGGGAGGACAGTTGCTCCTCTTTGAATAATGAATACCCTTTTTCCTCTTTATTCCTTCACCCCACTGCATCATGTATTGCTATAGATAGCGATAGTAATTATAAATTGAGGAGTATTTTAAGCAGAGAATAAAGATTATGAAATGAAAAAGATTATGAGATTTAATATACTATGTTAAAATATTTGCCAAAGTGTTAATGATATATTATACCAATAAAAGGAGGATTAAGTAGGATAGCATTATTTAGGAAGAAAAAAACCCAGAAGAGAACCTCCTTCACAGGTTTACCTATTGAGGTCTTGTAAAAGACCTGTTGCTCCAGAGGCTATTAGTTACAAAATTCATACAACTCACACTTTAGAAATGCAATGTTGTCAATAAAAAGGACAATCAAAGACACTAATAGTGTATCCTGTAGAGACAAACTCTGCTAGTATCTGTACCCAGCATTTTTGTATGCTCTTACTTGCAAAGAGAAATTCCCTCGTACAGTGAAGCTTCACTAATCTCACTTTGCTGCTAGCTGTATAGAAACTCATGACCTGTTTTTCAAATGTGCTTGTTAAGACTGGACAGAAATCAGGTCACTGGCTACAGACATGAGATTTAAACAGTGGCTCTAAAGACCCTAAGTCGTTCAAACTGGCAGTTAAGCCAGCTGAATATTTATGCCTGCATACAAAGCAATAGTTTTTTTTGCAAAATGCATCGCATACTTTGCAATTAAACCTTACTTACCAAAGACATAGACCTGTCTGGTGGTCCACAATTTACATGCATGCCAACTGGACTGCTAGCCCGACTGCTAATAGTAGTTGTATCCTTGGGTTCTTGATGTTCTGGAACAGGCTCATACAAGCTGTCCATAGAGCCCTCCTAAAATACATTTAAACAGATTTCAAAGATGAACACTTGCAAACACATTGAAATAATGGTAACTAAAAAAGCTGTTTCTGTAATTTACAAATAATTTTTCTCCTTTATCTTTTGAAGTTCTTTATTTACTTCTTTCTCTAAAAAAAACATAAGGAATTGATTTTAGTAAGTAACCAAATGCTGAAATTCACAATATCATGGCATAAATTCCACAGATTGACAGGAGTAAAGCTGAAATGAACATTAGCAGAGCATGAACATCAGCAAAAATGAACATTAACCGCTCAAAATGAGTAAAATCAAGTGTAAACCTCCACATGAACACTGCAGGAAAATTCCTGTGAAAACTATGAACACTATAAACCACAAAAATTTCTACATAAACTATAAAATTGTTTTATAGTTAGTTCTTCTTCATGGGAAGAAGGCAATTTGATGCAGAAAGTTAACCCTATTCCTTAGAAAGAAATGGCGAAAGTACTGCCAGCTCCCAGAATTTGAGAGTTGAGATCATGGCCCCCAAAATCATGAGAATGTCTATAATTAAAAATAAATTCCATTTGCACTCAAATTTTTGAACTCCATGTTATAATGCACATGTAAGGGTTCTTTTTTTCCAGTCACCAGGAACAAAAGCATTATAACAGAATCTAAGATTTTCATGTTTATCCCACAATTCCAAGAATCAGGATTACATATACACACCACCATTCCATAATTCAAGAGTTAAATGAAAGCAGATGGCAAAACTAAAGACACTAACTAGTAATCCTAGATTTTAGATGTTGTCACGTTCATCTGCACTGAATATTTCCCCAATGAATCCTGATTATTGGTTTTAGCCTCATTAGTTAAGAAATAAATTAAATTAATAACAGTGTGACTAACACCAGAGCAACACCATTGAAATTAGCATGGTACGTTATTATTATTTAAAAGTATTTGCTTTTAGTAGAGAAGATAAACACAGATGTATATTTGAAGTTATATGGTTAATGTGTAAAGCTTTACATGCAAGATTATTGACCGGTGAAACACCAGTTCAAACATGGGACGAGTTTTTGCAACCACAACGTTTATCTATGGATCTTTATTTGCTTCAGTCTACTACAGCCTTGATAAGCTATGATAAATACTATGAGAGAAATATTATAAGTTGAAACTTGAAGATATTGAAGTTATACACTAGAATTTATTCTAGGAACTAATGAGTTAATATTTCCTGGGAAAGTGGCATATGGCATATGAAGCACACTACACACCACTTGTGCTCCTAACAGCCAGTTGAACATGGGTTTTCACAGCAATTGCATAAGAATATTATTTTTTTTCCTGCAACTGTTGCCACGTAGCAATGATGTTTCAGACTCCAGGTCTGAAGTTGTGGATTGAGCATTTCTAGAAAAAAAATCATGAGTTTAAAATATTTTACACACTTCCAGGATTCTGCAATGTAAAATGTCACCATAGTCTTCTCCCTCTATTGGGAATAATACTGGACTTTGGTGAAAAGAGCTTTTAATTAAGAGACGAAAGCATAAAAGACAGCTTGTGTGAGAGAGACAGCATGAGAGAAATAAAAAAGATAGGGAAAATTGAGGGTGAGGAAGAGTGAAAGGAGAGAGAGAGAGAGAGGAGAGGGATAGGGTAAGAAAAGGGAGGAAAATAAGACGGAAAGAGAGAAAGAAAAATATGTAAAGGAGAGAAGGAAGGAAAAGAGCAGGAATAAGAAAGGGAAAAGAGATGGAGATAGAAGAAGGGGGAAGAGACAATGAGAGAGAGAGAAAGAGTATACAGGGACTAAGAATGAGTGCTCAAGAAACTGAAAGAAGGAGAGTGTGAGAATGAGCTCAAAAAAGAAAGAGAAAATCCTTGTGTGAGAAAGATAGAGCACAAGGGTGTGAGAAAGGGTAGGTGTGTAAGAAAAGGACAGTATACAGAAAAAGAGCAAGTGCACATGCGAGAGTGAAGACATGAGGAATAGGAAGTGCATGAAAAAGAGTGAGGGCATGAGAAAGAGGATGCATGCAAGAAGTGGAACACATGAGAAGGCACAAGTGCACACAAACAGCACAAGAAGAAAGTGAGTGCACAGGGACGAGAAAGCACATGAAAGAGGAGGAGGAAGAAGAAGGGAAAAGAAGCAGTGGCACAAGAAAGGATATGATGGCCTGAGAAAAGGAGCAGGCACAAGAAAGGAAGTATAGGTGGGAATGAGAGTGCTCATGAGAGAAAATTAGGGGAAAATAGAAGGTAAAAACAAGAAAGAAGGAGGAGAAAAGCTAGGGAGAGACAGAGGGAAAGTATGAGAGAGATCACAAGATAGTTTAGAAAAACGGAGACAGATCACAGAATAGTACAGAGGGAATACGTGTGAGAAAGAGATCACACATAAAAGAGTGATTGCACAGGAAAGAGAAAGCATGTGCAAGAAATTAAGTGTGAGGGGATAAGAAACAGTGATAGTGAGATTGTAAGAAAGGGGGGATGAGGTCCTGAGAATGGGGGACAGCGCAAGAGAGGCTGCAATGCTGTGAGGCAGAGGGTGTGAGAAAGGGAGTGAGCACAAGAAAGCAGGATAGCTTTTAGGAACAAGTGGGTGAAAGAGCAGGGCCATGTGCAAGAAAGAGCAAGAACATTAACGGGTGTGTGTGAGGTCACAGGAAAGGGAACTAATGTGCAAGGAAGAACAAGGCTGTAAGAAATGGTGCAAGGTCACTAGAAAGAGTGGAACATTAAGGAATGGGGGCACAAGGACACAAAAAGGGATCCATTGGTGCAAGAAAGAGCCAGGGCATAGAAAGTGAGTGAGCAAGGAGAAGTACGGTCATATGTGATAAAGGGCAAATGCACATGAGAAGATGTGTGTACACATGTGAGAGAGTTACAAAGAGGGATAAAACAAGAAAAAGAAAGGGAGAGAGTAACAGAGACAAAAAAGAGAGGAGGATATAGAGTAAGAGACAAGGATGTAGAAAATAAAAGAGAAAGAGAGTGAGGGGAGAAGATAAAGGAGTGAAACAGCAAAAGAGAACTCAAGAAAGGGAGTATGTGTGCAAGAAACAGAGTGTGTGTGCAAGAAATGAGAATGTGGAAGAAGGAATGTGTGTAGGGGAGAGTGAGTGCAAGGGCATGAGAAAGTGTGGGAGTGAGGTTGCAAGAAAGAGCATGAAGGTGCGAGTTACTGAGGAGGAAAAGTGTGGATGTAAGAAAGAGTGGCCACAAGAAAGTATATGATCGTTTGCAAGAAAAAGCAAGAGTACGCAAAGAAGAAAGGTAAAGTAAAAGACATGCAAGCAGGAGGGGATTGGGAGGGTAAGAAACAGGGAGAGTGTGGGAAATAGATAGCACAAGAGAAAATGCGTATGAGAAAACTAGTGTGAGGGAGTAAGAGAGAGTGAGCATGACTTTGAATGAAAGGGCACAATAGCTTACATCAGAAATAGCGTGGCCGGCAAAACCAGGGAAGCGATTCTCCCCTGTACTTGGCACTGGTGAGGCAGGACTTCAAATACTGCGTTCAGTTTGGGGCCTCTCATTACAACAAAGGCTTTGACCTGGTGGAGCACATCCAGAGCAGGTCAATGAAGCTGGTGAAGGGTCTGGAGCACAAGTCTTAGAAGGAGCAGCTGAATCGTTTAGTCTGAAGGAAAAGAAGTTGAGGGGAAACCTTACCACTACCTACAACTTCCTGAAAGAAGGTTGTAGTGAGGCAGTTATTGGTCTCTTTTCCCAACTAACAAGTGATAGGACAAGAGGAAATGGCCTCAAATTGTGCCAGAGATGGTCTAGATTTTAGGAAAAATTTCTTCACCAAAAGGGTTGTCAGTCATTGGAACAGGCTGCCCAGGGAAATGGGTGCATTACCGTCCTTGGGGTTAGATGTGGCTAGCAGTTGGACTTGATGATCTTAAATGTCTTTTCAAATCTACTGTGATTATGTGAAACAGTGCAGAGCCAAAAGAAAGGGCATGAGAACAAGCACGCATGAAGAAAAGCAAACATGCGCAAGTAGAGTGCACATAATGGAAAGAGGGAGAATGAGAAACAGAAAAGAGAGAAAATGGGAGGGAGAAATACAGGGAGAGAGCATAAGTGTGAGGGTGGACACAAGAAAGGGAGGCAGAGGTGCAGTGTGTGTGAGTATGTGACAAAGTGCAAGTGCAGAGAAAAGAGTGAGCACATGAGAAAGAGCACTTGAGAGAAGGAACACACAAGAAAGCATGAGTGTGTAGAAGAAAGGGAGCACAGGAGAGAATGAGGGCTTGAGCAAGCAAGAAAAGGAAAGAGGGAGTGAGCAAAGAACAGAGAGTGTGAGAGCACACTTGAGACAGAGGTGGAAAGAGAAAGAGGCATGGTGCAAGAAATACTGTGTGCCCGAGAAAGCAAGCATGAGGTTGTAAGAAAGACTGTAGGGGTGCAAGAAAGGATGTGAGGTTTTTAGTTTGTGAGGTTGTGAGAAAAGACATGAGGTTACAAGGAAAAGCGTAGCATTATGAGAAAGGGTGTGAAGATGTGAGAAAAGAAGCAGGCACAAGAAGATAAGCATAAGAAAGAGAGGGGGAAGAGAGGGAAAGAGAAATAAAGGATAAGTGAGAAAGCAAGCACTCAAGAAAGGGGTAGAGAACATATAAATAAATAGAGTTTGCTGGAAAGACATTGCACGAGGAGAGAAGTGGCATGAGAGATTGCATGCTAAGGCATGAGAAAGCATGAAAGCAAGGTCCCAAGTAATGGGGTGGGGGCATGAGAAGAGGCATAAGGAAGGGAGTAAGGGTGTGAGAAGAGGGGTGGGTGCAAGAAAGAGTGACAAAGAAAGAGCAACCACATTAGAGTGATTGTGTGTGAGAATAAGATACAGTGTGAGGGAGCAAAGAGCAAGAAAAAGAAGGAGATAGATAGAGAAAGAGCAAAGGTGGGGAGAGGAAGCTTTCAAGAAAGTAAGTGCACAAGAAGGGGAGAGAGAGGTAGTGTGTAGGAAAAAGAGATGTCACAAAAGAAGTGAGAGAGCACAAAAAAACCTCTTGCAAGAACTCAGGCATGGGTATGTGAGAGAGAGTACAGGATCAAAAGAAAGGGCATGCAGTTGTGAGGACAACAAGGGCACGAGATATGGACCAAGTGCACCAACATGTGAGAAAGAGAGCATATGGATATGAGAAAGGTACAAGAAGGGGAGTGAGAAAGAGTGAGGTCATGAGAAGGAGGAGAGGGCATTAAAAAAATTTTGGCTATGTGCAAGAAAGCAAGGATGAGAGAATGTGATGAGATGATTGTGTAAGAGAGAATGAGAATAACATAAAGGATGAGAGAAAGAGTGGACATGCAAAGGAGAGGGAGATAAAGCACACATGGGGAAGACTGAGTGTGAAGATGAGAGAAACATTGAGCAGGAGAAAGAACATGGGTGCATGAAGGCATAAACAAGTGAGAGTGTGTGCCACAAAATGTGAGAAAGAGCTAAAGCATGAGAAAGGCAGAGTGTGTGAAAAAAGGAGAGAAAGAGTGACAGAAAGTGAGAATGCAAGAGAGAGATACTGAGAAAAGTCATGAGAGACAGCATGTGAGAAAGAGTGCTAGAGAAAGAGAGTATCAACAAAGACAGCATGAGAATGAGAGACCTTGAGCAATACAAAGAGCAAGCACAAGGATACATGAAATGGTGGGCTCAAGAAAGGGTAAAGGTGTAGGAAAGAGGGAGGAAACACAAAGGAGCAAGGGCACATTATAAAGTGGGCTTGAATAAGAGCAGACACAAGAAAGAGTTAGTACACACAAGAGAGAGTGGTGGTGTGAGAGAGGATAGCCAAGAAACCAAATGCAAAAAAGGAAATGTGCATGAGAAAGCACAAAAGAGTGAGAAAACAAGCACCTAACAAAGAGAAAGTGCGCCCTCAGAAGCGTTTGCTGAATGGTTTTATATTGTGAAGGATTAAGTTTCTCTTGTAAGTGGGAATTAGTGAAAGAACTAATTTTTTTTTCAGGGCAACCCGAAGTATTTAACTGAAATTGAATTTTTCTGCTTCCTTTTTTTATATTTTTGGTTTAAGTTAGGTCTACCAAAACGCCACAATATCAGTAAAGTTTTCCATTCCACACAGCACAGCATGAGCACCATAAACATCACAGACCAATATGAAAGATAGCAGAAGAAAACGTTAATTTAATTCTGAGTTAGTTAATACATTTCCTTTCTCGTGCACGGGTTGAGAAATCCTTTTGAAGCCCACTGCATAAGGAGTTTTATGGGAGAAAAGACTCTGGTTCTGATCTAGAAGAAAATAACTGTCTACAGCTCTTTTCTTTCTGTGATATTATCATCGCATGCAGAGACTGAATCGTTCATCAGGTTGAGAAAGGTGCATTTGGTAATGCTGTGAGGTCATTCTCTAGCTCAGTGTTCAAATGTGAACTCTTGAGTGTGGTAGGATGATAGGAAACCAGCTAAAATGAATAAGGAGTATATGAAGATGATGACATGGGAAGTACTACAAAGCTCATTCGCAGATCTCTTCTATTCACATTATGCTTTAAAGGATGGTTTTCCCACGTTCAGGTAATACTTCTTTGTTAGAACACAGATTTTTAAGTCAAATCCATTTCTAAGTAACATCCCATCCTAATAGCCATAGCACCATTAGCATCTTTCTATTCACTCTATGGTTTCTTTAACTTATGGAGGGTCCATCTAATTAATAATATGTTTATTACATCACTTTTATTAATATTTATTTTCTCTGCATCTTGCATATAATTTACATTGTGCTTTCAACATATTTTTAAACTATCAAAACAAAATATGTAACTAGTTCAATGATACTGACAATCACTAAGACGACTAGACTTTCACTTGGTACTTAACTTTACATTTTACTAGCAAAAGGGATGGTTAGCAAGCTACCATATGGAAGAGAAATAGAAAAATGAAAGGGATCTTATTTGACTTAAACCCTAAAATCACTGCTCATCTTGAATAACTGCTCTGAGCAACCCTGTGATTAGGAGTGTTGTGTCCTTTACTGATGGGCCTTCTTATACAGGTTTCTGATATATAAGGTGTTGGCACCTATGAAGTTTCTGAAGTTCTTCCCTGCCCTCATTAGTTCTACTACTAGTGTCACTGTTCACTGACAGTGAAGGTAGAATTACGTCTTTAAGTATTACCTTGTGTAAGGAAGTCTTTCATGCCCCTCACATCATCTTTCATAAGGAAAGTTTACTGAAATTCAGTTTTTCTTTGAAGCAGAAATACAACTGCCTTTATGTCTCTTAGTAAGTGAAATGATGGACAAGAATGAAGCAAGGTACTGTAACATGATCATCTACGCTGATGCCTTCTGAGAGAACAGTCCCTGGCCTTCACTTGTCTTATATCAACTGACAGACAACCAAAAGACCCCTTGGCACAGTTGTTAAAATGCCATCAAAAATATACTTGACGGGCAGGTTGCATGAAGCTACCTGGTTTTGGAGGGTTTGCTTGAAGAGACATGAGTCCTTGTGTGCTGAGGAGGTCTGATATTCCTGGATGTGTCTACTTTACTAATTTGATCCTCTATAGAGAAATATTTGAAAAGCCTGTTATTTGTACTAAGTGTTCAACTGTGGTCAAAGATGACCCCACCTAAGGAGACACATCTGCTGCTTCCAGGGGTAAATGCTGCCAAACTAGTAAAAAGATACCCTGTTGGACAAGAAAGTAACTCAGGACAGGATTAATTTGTAGCATTCCAGGGGAACTGGTGCTAACCCCAGCATATATAGCTTGGAAACTGAAGAGGTGATTCAGGAAAATAATGCAAGTAAAAGAAATTTTTCTTAACTAAAGGACTTAACGATTCAATAATATCCTTTCTTTCTCAGATTTGTGGCATGCTGTCATTTTTTAGGCAGAGTGTCAAAATAAATGGTTTGGCAACATAATTTCTGGCAATTCATCCAAAAGTAGTGCTTGAATTGTGCACCTTTTGTATATTACCCATAATACAAAAAGAATTGTTCTGATTTAATTGTCTTACATGCCAAGCACCATAAGACAGAAAAGACTGAAAATTCAGGGTCTAAGCTTGACCTTTTAACATCATGTGTCTACAAAAGAGGGAATGCTTATGCTTCTGATCATTTTGTAAATGGAAAAGGGACACAAGGTTTTGAAGGTAAATCTAATTTTTCTGCAAATCCTTTGAGACCAAGGCAATGAGTCTGATGCAAAATTAATCTCAGCTGAGAAACCAAATCATTCTGAAGTCAGCTCAGGACGCAAAGCACTACTGAAGGGACATCATCCCATGCTGCAGCACTCATACTAGGAGATCAAAGGACTTCTAGGTAGAGCCCAGTCCAGGCTCCAAAGCTCTTATAAAATCTTGTGATTCTTGGGTGTCTTCAACCTCCATGACACAACTTGCTAGACTGGACCATAAAACTGTGTCTCTCATGCTAAAAACATGTCTCAGTTTTATGGACAGGTAAGAAAGCAAAACCCACAGAGAGTCAAAGTCAAATCCAAAAGCATAAACTGATGCTTCTTTAACTACCATAGTGTTTCAGACACTGGATCGGACAGAAGTTGGTTTCTCCTCTGTTTTTAAACAGAATATTCTGTCATTCCCTCAGGTTGTCCCTCAGGTTACACCTTACTTCAACCACTATATCCCATAGGGTGGAAAACTATTGTCTCTGTATAAAACACTGTATTGTAAAAATCCATGCATATGTATATTCAAACATATATACAAGGACACAACTTGCAGTCTGATATCTACACAAGGAAAACACTTCCATAAGAATACTGGTTTATTTTGGAAAACTCTTTTTATTCTGTCTGCCATTAGTCTTCTCTTCCATTGTTTCAGGTTTAACAGTTACTCTAAAAGTTAACTTTATGTAAATTAGCAATGATTTCTAGTCATCAGTGGCTATTTGCATCTACTAAAAACTAGTTCCTCTAGTATCTTAAAAGATGTCTCCAGAGCTTTATTACTTTGTTGCTGTGCACTACTTTTTACTTGCTTCTGAAGAGAAAAACACTCTCCAACCAATACTTCAACCACTTTGTTGCCAGCTTTTTCACACAGACTGACACAGTAAAAGTAGTGTTTGGATCTCCAGCTCATTTCCAAGCTAGACAATCTGATTACAGAAAGCAACTGCACCATGTTGCATGCACAAGGAGGACTGCACAGGGCTCTAAGTTTCATGAAATACATTAGTCACCTATGAATTATCTTTAGATCTTGATACAGGGTACTCAAAAGATTACCACAGCAGACAGAATGGCTCCCATGGAAAGCTTGTAAAGAATGAAGGTTATCTTCTTAGCAGCAATCTTTTAATAGAACTAATTATTTCATTACAGAAACTATCATAGCACTAGCTTTCACTTGTTTGACCTGTCCATTATTACTGCAGTCATTACAACTCTGGCAGAAACTCCAGTTGTTACACATCGAATTTAATAGCGAAACTGTAACTTGACCCTCACAATCTATCCTACATTTTCTCTATATGCTAATTTCTCAACAGATACACTGTTCAACACTTTTTTTTTAAAAAAAAATGAACTATATAGAAAGCAAGAAGCTGCCCCAATGGAACAGTAAAATATTGATAGAGTGGTTTCGTCCCAAAAATCTGCAGAAATTAGTATTTTCAAGCTGTTACAGATTGTACCACAAAGCCATCATTAACTTTGAACAAATGCACAGGTATTCACATTAAACTACGATCAAAAGTGTTATTGAATTCCCAGGAAACTACTTTTTATGAGGGACTCTTGTCATAGAATCCTAAAATACCACTGTGTTTTACTTTAAGTACTCTGAAACAGCTTTTAATCCTTATGATCTGAAGAACACCCATACTTTGCACTAAGACAGCATTAGCAATCAGGAGCAACAGTTTACATGAAGCAGCTTCCCTATTTGAATTTGTATCAGTGCAGTTTGAATATTGATTTTTATTGTTCTTTCTAAACATATGGGAAATACTAAACATCTGAACAAAAGATGAAAAATGGGAAAAAAATTGCTGTGCTGTGTAAATACAGCAAATATAGTCATCTTATTACCACTGCTAATACTGAGCTCTGAGTATTGGCAGATGGTTAAGCTTTGAAAACAGAAACAGCTTCAGTGGACTTCCTATCCTGATTTACCTGTTCATCCTGACCAGTTGTCTTTGGGTAAGGAAAGAGAAAAAAAAATGAAAGAGAAAGTGAAGGAAAAAAAAAGCCTGAAGAGGGTCTTAAATCAACTCCTCTGGCAGTAAATATTGCTGTATGACTGGATCAGCCTCGATAACTGTGTATTCATGCTTCGTTAATAGAAAATGAATGCTTGAAATGTTGTAGCAGTTCTCCCAAACTACTTAAAAAGGAAAACAGATACTACTATCTCAAAAATAATCTAGCTTGAAGCAAATAAGAGCATATATGTATTTAGTAATTTTAACATACATTTGAGACGTTTTACTGTGTTGGAGTCAAATGCTTCATATTTAAATCTGCATATTTTTGTAATAGTCATATATATTGCAGAGTTTATTTGATGCATTTTGCTCCATCTTATTTTTACTGAATAATATTTTGCTATGTACAAGTTCTCATACATTAACTCTTTCATGTATGCTAGAAAGACTCACTGTCATTACAGAACCCTTGCACAGTTTGTGGTATAACACCTTGATTTTTCCCATTCAAACACACCTAGCAGTTCAGTTTATCAATGCAGTAACCAAGTAAATAAAAATGTGTGTGTATACACTTACCAGAGAAAAACAGAAAAGGTTCATGTTGATATTGAGATCCACTCCAGCACCCCAAAATTCTGCTCCACAAACTCGTGCTGCACAATGCAGCTCCTCCTTGCTCTCCCAGCGGTTTGTAAATTTCTCCCTAGAGATTAAAGCAAGATAAAATCCCTGCAATAATCCACTGGATTCAGAGCCCATTATCAAATGAGACAGGCTTGTCTAGGCCAATACAAACTGTTTCCTGAATTAAAGAACAGTGTTTACCAACAGAACAAAAGCATGGTCTGAATGATTATGATGGACTTTGGGAACGCTCTCTTGCAAGCTCGTTTCCATTTAGTTTATCATGTAATAGAAATAAAACTCTTTCTGCCTAAGACCACTGGAACATACACCTATCTCCAATGCAAATCTTCTCAGTTTACTGAGATTATCAAAAGACACAAAGAAATTATTAAAAAATGCTGATTTTCTATATAAATTAATTGTTTACAGAGTTCCATAATTATTGTTTAACTGCATTTTGAATGGAGGCAACTTACTTAGGGATCTTGGAAAAGAAACCTGTGTGTAACAATCAAAATATTACAAAAGAAACCCCGTGATAAAACCAAAGGAAAACCTCTCACCGTGGGCCTGAACACTAAACAATCATTAGCAAAGTAGTGTCTGACTTGTTGACTGCTTAATGATTCAGATTATGACTAAACCAATTTTGCTATTAGAATACACGGCAAATCTAGAAAATAAAAAATCAGGAGTATTCAAAGCTGATTCATTGGTTATAATGAGAAGTATTATAGTCTAAAAAGACAGGTAGACAAGGGATTAGCAATTATAAAGACAAACAGTAGTCTATATCAGAAGCTGGTATAAATCAGCTGTAGTGTATAAAGTGGTATAAATACCTGTAGTGTAGCAGAACAGTCTGAGGAAGAAATAATGATGAAAGCCCTATGAGTCACACATTGTTTAAGATTATTAAATACCAGAAATTAGGCTGTTTTGGGAATAATATTGCCTCCTAAATTGCAATTAAATCCCGATAGCTCTTATGTGAATGCTATCATATTTGGTTACATGAACAAGCAGAAGTTGTTACTAATGAGATAAGCTGACATTCACCACAAATGGAGAGGTAGTGTCATTTTGCCACCAACATCTTGATTTGCTTTTTTGGGCCCAGAGCTCAATATTTGTAAATGCCAAGCATGTCTTTCATTGCTAATACTTCTGACTACCTCAGTCTCTGCAGCTGATCCTGCCCCTCAGAGAATTTGAATCATCCATATTTCGGCAGAATAAATGTATTTTAACATAAGTTAGTTACTATCCTGAACAGAACCCAAACTTGGCTAGTACAAAGGCATGTCAACAAACACAAGAGGACAGATAAGATTCAAGATCATAAAAGGAAAAAAATCTTTAGTTTGCACTTTTCCTACTTACTGTGAAGTATATAAGCTATTTCTGAATGCTTTTCCCATGCCTCCTTTTCAGTTAAAATTTCAGGTTGGTTCTACATATTGGAAAAGTAGGGTTAGCTATGGAGAGCTTAATGAAAAACATAGATAAGAAGCCCATTAATAAGAGTTGTCTCATTTATTCCTCTTACAAACCTGAGGAACACGATTTTTTTTCAGTTACCACCCAGTGAAACTTTTTAAATGTGATTATACAAAAATAGACACCTGAGAGGTATATATTGCCACAGATGAGTTTGCACTTGCTTTGTCACTCACTTGGTAGCTTGTTTGTGAGGGAGCAAGTTCTTGTCCTTCCTGTGCCTCCAGTTCTCTACCTGGAAAAGTTGAAATAACAGCATGTGTAAAGTACTATGAAAGTAATCAAAAGCACCTTGTCCCAGATACAGAGAATTCCCTTTTTTTTTAATTGATATCTGGAAAAATCCAGAAACACAGAAGAGCTAGTAAAATGACAAGACACAAGGAAGCAACACTTGAGTAATTGATGGGAATATTATTTTCATTTAGACTAATTTAATATCTTGATTTTGCATTAAAAAAAAACCCAGCCTCTTGCAGGGGGTTTGCTATGCATATTTACATTTGGAAGGCAGTTTCTTAATATTGTACCACAGATGTAACTAAGAAAGGAAAGATCTTATACTGAGTTATTCAGTTTATATTATTATTTATTATTATTATTATATTTATTTAATATATTATTTGCTTATATTCATATACATGCAGAAAAGAGAATAATTTAAGAAAAAAAATTAAAAGATAAAAAGTAACCTGTATCTATACTTACAGATGTACACATATGTGGCAAGCAACTATGCAGGTTGGCAAAAATGGAGAGCTTTACAAGACAACCTTTTGTGAAAAGAGATAAATGCTCATCTGGAAACTGCCTAGGGCACTGGGCCAACTTTTATTTAAGTTTTTCTTGCTTTGCTGTTTAGATAGGAGCAATTCATCGCATCAGGCTTGAAATATCATGAGCTAGGCACTATTCCATTGAAGTAAAATGTGAAAACCAGAGGCAAGCTTTTCACAAATGCAGAACGGGAGATTGAAACTGGGAATCACACCAGTTTAGGTTCTGCAAATGTGCCTCCAGAGTGCATGCCCCATATGGCTTGTTTGACTTCATTCTCTGAAAGGCAGACCTGCAGCACCCAATTACTCCCATTTCATTTCCTGGTGCATTCATCCTTCTGTTTCCCACTGTATCGGCTCTCTGCATATATCTAGACTGAAGGCATTACAGTGGCAGTATTGGGTGAAAGTTGCTTCGGTCAGATTTAAAATATTCAGTTCAAATATCCCAGTTGAGAAACAGAAATTTAACCCTCTTTCATTTTCCTTCTGCTGGGCTAATAGCTTTACAAGAAATAGCCTTCAGTAAAGACTTTAAGTGGGATCCCACTTGATGCAAGCCACTAAGACCCTAAGACTAAAGACTGCAAATTTGTTACTACATGTTTTTGAGTACTTACAGTGTTAAGATTCCTCATATGAAAAGGTAATGTTTTAGACATCTACAAATTCACTGATATAGCCATCTGTAAGGGTAAAGTTTGTTGATAGATGTAAAGTATAGATGACATTACCCATCAGGTTCTAGTCCTAGACTACTGAAAATATTACCAGCTGTGAGGAAACACTTACTATAATAATTATAATAAGATGCAATAGCTTATAATTTGTTGATCAGGATGAATAATATAAATAAAATCCTCATCAAGAGTTCTTAATGCCACTTGATATCACAGCTATCTATGTAAAGAATTTAAGCTTTTATAATAATTACAAAACCAGTAACTAAGTAGTACAAATTTGAAGGTAACATCAGTGTTGTGTCATCTATGTACATTTTACCTGGTATAAATAGAGCAATTTGGAGCAGCAGAAAAATAACAGAACAGAAAACCCACTTTATAATGAGGTTACATAAATCAGTTTTACCAGACAGAAAACACATAAACCTTCACTTCCTGGATCTAACATTGCACTACTGCTAGCATTTAATTTTCTTTCTTCACTGCTGCATGATTTCTACATACTTGGGTTCTCTATCCTGGCAAGTATTTCAAACACCTTAAAAAGTGAAAAATTGTTGACAAAATTGAGGCTTTCATGTGTAGAGGTTTCTATTCCTGCACAATAGCCAGACATACAAACAGTTAAGGTCGAGTGATGATTCAGGTACTCAGGATTCAGCCTTGGCTCCAGGCTCCCAAGCCATTCTACTGGTGCAGCTTAATATGTCACTAGGAGAACTCACCAGCAGAGCTGTGCATCCCACAGATTTCCTTGGTTAGCTGGACAAGGAAAAATAATGTATTAATAGGTATTAACCTGGTCATGTTTTAGTAAATCTGGAACTACTATATACCCCTTTTTCCTTCTCCCTTCCTTTTTTCCTCCCATAGCATATCTACCTTTAATGACAATGTGCATCTACTTCTCTGATCATCATCTGGCATCTGAGCATCCTCAGATTTAAAACTGAGAGCAACAATGCTACTTTTTGATATAGTATGGGTTAAATATATAAATTACCATATGCTAATTAGTCACATTTCTCTATTCACTCCACATAAAAGGCTGAATTATTACTTAGAATCATAGAATCATAGAATAACCAGGTTGGAAGAGACCCACCAGACCATGAGCTCAAGGTAAACAGAGTGTGTTGCTATTATGTTCCACAGGCTAACCTGGTGGAAGCTGGGAGATTCAGAAATTGAGTCAGAGTCTTTCTTCTTGCTTTCCCATTTCATCAGAAAGAGACTGTGCCTACTTTCAGCATCTACTCAATACACCACATATTCTGTGACATATGAAGGCAACCATGTACGTGCCACACTGGGTAAAACCCCTGCCTCATTTCACCTCTTTCTGTTCACTTACAACAGGCCGATGACAAAGCAGTTCTGGGCAGAACATTCTGCTTGTTAACTCACAGCCTGAGACTGAGTGTTCTATAAGAAGCTGCCATTTGAACTTAGGAAACTGCTATTATTAAACAAGTTTAACATTTTCTATCATGAACAGCCCCTGAAGGTACTCCAAATGGTAGAAAACTGCATTTCTGACCACAAACATAATAGTGTCTCTAAAACAGAGCTACTATCATTTGATATTCCTTAGTCAAATGTTCCAATGACTGGCTCTAAATTACATCTACTTAATAGTTTGGAAAGGACCCATGAAGTACTAACTAAAAATCTGATTCTTTAAACGTTATTGATTTTTCTTTTCTTTTAGAATCTTCTTCAATTTAGAGACAGCTTCTTCATTTCCTCCTTTTATTTTCACCAGCCAATTAAAAATTGGTAAAGAAAAAGCTTTGCAACCCCTCTCACCCCTGCCAAATTGCAACATTACATTCCTCCTTTGAAAAGATAGTTTTACAGATGTAATGATCAATTCAACATAACAGATATTACACCTTTGCAACAAAGATTTGCAATAAAGTTTAGCTCAGTTAAAGATTAATTTAAGCTCACTCAGAACCGATAGGCATCACACTTAATTCAGCCCAGAAAATCAAGCAAATAAAGACACAAAGAACCAATATTCTATAACTCAGAATGGAAAAAGCAAGTGAAATGCTTTCACAATTTCCAGACTCCAAGAGAATGTCTGTGCTTATTAAAGTCACTGGCAGAATTCCCAGCAAATTCAGTGCAATCAGAATTTCATGCACCTTCTCTTGCTAACTGATCACATTTAATGACAACGTCATAAAAGCACATGTTGTTTCCTATACAATTCATTGTAATATTCAGCTACACCTTGAAGCAAACATTGTTTTCAGGATAAATAATCACATTGTTCTTTCACTTATCTCTGATTATTTATAGGTTTTGCAAAGCAGTCATCTTTTTATCAAATGAAAAACTGTATTTCTGTTCTAGAGAGGAAACATGTACTTCCTAAATGGGAGGGTCAAATCCTCTGCTCTATAATTTTACTGAAACTCAGTGAATCTGGCTCACTTATTCTTTATTGCTATCTAGCACTATACCACAATTCAGAGTTAAAACTGCTAACTTCTATCGTAAGGCCAATTCATGTATTATCAGACAAAGCTGATGTCTACAGTGAATTATGGGTATAGGAGTCATTATCTTCAAGGAGCACCTTGAAAACGAGATGTCTAATCTCAATAATGTAAGTTTCCTGGTTAAATAAATCCCCTGTGCTTACTAATTCTATGCATTTATAGAAAAGATGTCACTCCCCACCTCCTTAGACTTTTAAAAACATTTTACAGCCTCAAGGGGATTTGAATCATCACTAAACAGAATTGATTTCTGTACTTACTACTTAGTATTCTTAATCACACAGTTCATGCATTTTTGTTGTGTAATGGATAGGGAAATTCAAACAACCAGCTTGTTTTGCAAACATTTAGCTCCCCATCTCCCCACTTCCCTTTTACATTGATGGCTTTTTTTTAATATCAAGATGACAGTCTTATTAAGCACACCCTGCTTGAAATAGCTCCAAACAATCAATGCTGCTCTGTAAGTTTGTAGCCACCCAGGCCTTGCATGAGCATTTGAGAACATAACTTTGAAAAGCTAGCAGAGGTCTTCCAATTCACTCTGCAAGAAAGATTGCCTTTCCACTTTTGCCTGTAAGAATTCAGGTTAAGGACTTTAGTCATCTATTTCTTCCCTGAGACCCTGATCCAGAGCTAAATGAAGCCAAAAGGAATCCATCTATTGATCTGAGCACTTCTAGCAACTAATTCAAGAGTTTCTCTACCAATTTATTACACACTAAGTTGGATACAGCCTGCGTACAGTCTTTCTAACCTAATTTTCTAACCCATTCGCTGTGGCCACAGGCACCCACCACTGTTCCTATGCACCACCTTACCTCCTGGAGATGCCCACAGATGGCTGCTGACAGCCCCAAGCTCCAAGTAAAAAAGAAAAAGACAGCTGTCTCACACAACCCCCTGTACCTAGATGAGTAGTCTCCAAGTAGAATGTAATATTTTGTCCATACCACCACCTTATCTACAGTTTTCTGGGTGGGAGCCAGTTCATAGCCAGCCAAATCAGACTAACATCTGGATATACACAACAACAGAGCTTAAAAATATTCTTCGAATCTTCAGGAGTCTACATGGACACTCTTGGATCCTGTCTGTGCTCTCACTCTCCTACAAATCAAGAGTAATGCATTGGACAGTGAAGCCACAGTAGCATCTAGAAGAGAAAAACTAAAACCTAATAATGTCATTGGTGAGCTCCTGGCTTATGTTTTAATTTTCTTATCAGATTTGTGCAAGTCTCACATTTTTGGAAATCAAAATTAGGGACTTGAACATTCTCCATTCAGTTTTCGTGCATTTCATGGATCTTCATCTGATTTAGATGTGTACTTGCTGCTGCCAGTAGCCTGTTCTTTTACAAGACATTGCAAATAAATTCTGTTGTACAAGACCACATTTTGAGCACACTAAGTTAGAATCAGTAGCTTTTAAAAAAAATCTTCCTGGTAAAAAAGCAATTTTTTTATACAACCAGAGAAAACCAGCAATCCATATCAATTATACATTAATGGCTATATATTTGCTGTTGTGCCAAATAAAGCTTTCATCTAACATTCCGTAGCCAAGGCTTCAATCTGTACATAGCAAAATACAGTGATAAAAGCTAATTTTCTAGACCAGTTCTGAAGTTTGAGTACCAATGCATCCAGGAAGTACAAAATTTTCTTAAAAAGACAGTGATCTAAACACTTTAGGACTTCAAATATAGCAATCCACTGGAACCAACCACATAAAATAGTTTTGTTGCGGTAAGAAATACATGCTCCTATACAAAGAATCTCTTCCCACCTTGCTGTTTTACATAGCTTAACAGTTCCTTACTGTTTGGATAGGCCCTTTATATTCTTTGAAAGTTACTCTGGATAGGCCGTTATTTGGCAGACATTAGCAGACCTTCATATTTTTCATCTGAGTTATGTCTGCTCATCCAGTGTCACCAAACAGTTACAGCCATGTAGCTAATTTTTGCAATAGCACTACATTTTAGACGCAAGGACACACCAACTCGTGCCATGGCAATTTGAGCTGTTTACATCTCTGTGCATGTGATTTGCAGAGCCTCCAGCTTGGAGTGGCCTCTTTTTTGACTATCCATGACCCTGCTATACTGTCTTACTGCCTCTCCATGTGTTATAGCACTTTCCCTCACTTCTACAAACATGGCATGCCATGTGAGAGACAAATATTTGCCTCTTAGGGCTCCATTAAAAAAGGTAGCAGTCCTCATGCTCTATGGCAACTCATGCCTTTATATACCTGCAAAATATCATCTTTACTCACCACTGGAGAAATTACTAGCTTTTATTCAGGTACTTGAATATGAAGAAAAGGCTGAAGGCAAGGGGAAGAAGTCCATACACTGCTGTAAATACTTTTTGCAGGAAAAACACAGGATACTTGTGTGTTCTAAATTATTTGGAGAAAACAAAACTTAAATTTGATTATCACATGCCAGCAAAAAATTGCATCAGATACACATTGTAGTAGTTGCATTAAACTCAGGCTTATATAGTAGGAACTGTAGATGCCATCTGCAGCCATAGAATAACCTTGGCAGCATACCAGCGCATATTCATTTCTGTGGAGAACAGCCTCGGTTGCTACAGCTGAGTCCTCTTGGTACCTCAGACTGCCAAAGTGTCTCAGAACTAGTAACCTGATATTATCACTCATTTAAATCCATCCTAGTTAAACAGGATTCTTGGATTTGGCAGTTCTTGAAGCCTTATTAAAGATTGAGTAGGTAACCTTTCTTGACCCCTGTACCCTGATTTAGCAGAACGTAATTAAGTCAGGCAAGTCATCAAAAGCCTGTGGTGGATAACCTGAAAACTGTAACATACATGCAACAAGCAGTAGAGGGGAAAAAAAACCCCAAGCAAACCAAAACCACTGTTGAGGAAATTTCAGTGTTGTTCTGCTTTAGGTAGAACAGAATGTTTCAACAGAAGAATTAATGTGATCCTAATGAATTATAGACAGATTGAGGGGGGAGTCAGAGGGGAAACTACAGAGCAGTATTTCTGTATTTGTATAGGAACTTCTACATGGATAGTCTAGCGTCATTTAACTTATGAGAAAAAGGAACAATCAGGACAGTTCTTGAAGAAGCCTGTCATCCAGAGATCTGCAAAAAGTGTACAAACAACAGATACAACTGTAAATCAAAGACTTGTACATCAAAGAGTGACCCGCCCCTCTGTGACTCCCTCTGCTCTTATTACACTCAAATTCTTCAAAGTAGGATTCAGTGGAACAGATGACTTTTTTATCCTGGTTAACCATGGAAAAACCAAGATTTACACCAAGTCTATTGAATACAGATGTAGATCAACAACCTGTTACCCTAAAAACATGCAAAAGAAAACACTGCTGTATGCAGAAAGTAGTGTCTACAAATAAGCTCCAAATTTCCATCAGGAGTAGCTTAGTGAATCCCACCCATATTGGTTTAATGCTACAAATTCCTAGGAGTAGTTTTACCCAGCACAGTGTATAGTTGGGATGTCAAAAATGGCTGCGCTAGATATACATTCCCAACCTTCATCACAGCCATTCAAACAGTACCGATCTAAAACTTAACAATCTTTAACACAGTCATTCATTGAACATCACTATGGCAGGAAAAAGTGGCATTATCCCCTTGTTAACATACAGCTGAGTCTATTGTCTAGATCACCATGTACATATCATCTAGTGGTCACTGATGATGAATCCAAAATGCTCAAATTTTAGTTCTGTAGTTTAAGTTGCTCCTTCACTCTTTGGGTGCTTAAATATACTTAGAAATGTAAAGTCTGTGAAGAAATCCAGACAGTGTAGAATTCTTGAGCCTATAGAGCAGCTAGACAGCTACCCTACATTTAAGATAAATCATAACATGAATGCATAATTTATGCATTCATATTCTATGTTACATCAGTGATTAATCTGACTGTTCTCCTCAGAACGAACTTATTCAGTGAAGCTTTGTAGAGAACAAAGGTAAAGGAATGGATAGGACTTGCCTCTTCTACTTCCTCTACCCCAACAGCCCCCTGATTGCATCCTTGCTCACTATGGGAATTAGGGTTCAAATTCTCTTTGTGATTTCTCTTTTCCTCTTCTGTGTGATTTCTTCAACAACCAGGTGAAAGACTTGTGTCCTTATCCAGAATCTTCAATTAGCTACTCTGCATTATACAGACTAATTATATACTAGTTGAGCTAAGGAGAAGGGATGTAGAGTATGCATGTGTTTGCATATGACTCTCTGGCCTGGTTGCTACAACAGTCACTTGACAGGGGATACAATTGGATTCCCCAGTCCTAGCTTCAATAAACATTAAATATTAATCTAGCTCACTGGAGCAGAAATGAAAAGTGTTGCAGCAAATAAGATAAAATGTTTTGGAGGATCAGCTATAGGCACGCAAGCAAGATGTCTGCAGAAGACAGAAATGTGAATCTCCAATGCGTGACCTCTGGAGGGACAAAGAAGAGCATGCACCTTCTTTCTCCATCTGTTTGCTCTGCTCATTGCCTACCTCCTTTTTCCAATCTCTGGGGACTTACAGGAGAAAAATTGTCAGAGTGAGGAAGGAGCCATTTCATAAAGATAGTGGGAGAGCCAAATGCAATGAGCCAATTACTAGTAGTTTGCTGCTGGGTGTTGCATTAACCACAGGGGAATCAAACCACTTTGTCAACAGAATCTTGCTGTAAAAACCCAGTCAAATTGAATGGATACTCGGAATCTTATTTAAGAGAAAATAATGATACTATGTGAAAATTCAATAGGAGAGGATATATGTATTCCAGTCTAGCCCAGAACTGGAAACTCTTACTGCCATTATAAGTTGCTTTGCTGGGTGCCAGTTTACACTTACTCAAAGAGGACATATTATTTATATCACATACAGCAACTGAAGCATAATATGTTATTAAGGGATTAGGTAGTCAAAAAGGAAAACCACAATACAAGGTGTAGAATTATTTTTCTGAATATGACTAATAACAATTGCTTTCACTGTTGGAGACAGGATACTTACCTGTTCTTGTCCAAACACCTCAGTATACTGAGCTTTATGTCTGCTCATGTGGTCTTAAGTACTCCAGAGATGTTTTCTCATCTTCAAAAGGTATGTTACCTGTTGATTCTATATTAATCCCAGTAGCAGCAGATAAGCTAGAGTCCAGCCTACAAGAAAACAACGGGAACAAAGATGAATAGAACAAAAGCTAGGAGATGAGAAATAGATCTGGTAGCAAACATTTGTAGTGGAAATTTTGGCAAAAAATATACCATGTGACAGAGAGATTCGGTGCAGCTGTCTATGAGAGGTCCAGGCTTTCACACAGGATTTCTGCTGAATTTGACAGCAAAATCTTAGGGGAAATTTTTAAATCAACTTAACCACTTTCAGGACAAAGTGTTTACTCTTGAGGCAGAAAAGATATACTTTTGTGTTTGTATGTTCCATATGCCAGCTTAAAATAACAGCTTGTAAACTCTGCAAGCATGTATCTGTTGCTCTCTTTCTTATTAAAATCCATGTTACGTGAATGGGTTTATTTACAAACTGATCAAGAATTCTATTATGTCATCTTCTTTTTATAGAAAATCACAGTAAACTTGGCCCTTGAGCATTATAACTTTGGATTTGTAGAAACTTAGAAAACATTGGAAAACTAATGCAGTCATAAAGCTCTGCTAAATCTAAGTGCACAGATTAAACAGAAGTGTCTAAGTGTCTAGGAAAAATACCAAAGCATGTAAGTGAAAACAAACATGAAGTGATATAATTACAAGGGATAATGAGACTTTGGTTGTAATCTCTTGCATTAATTGGTATTATCAGCTGAATCTTTGGTTAGGCCTGATCCAAAGTCTGCTAAATGTTAATGAGGTTTTTTTCTTTTTAATTTAATAGGTTCTGCACTTAATCCTAAAACATTTTGGGTTTGTGATGTGAAGCATGGTGTATGAACACAAAACATGTATGACATGAAGTATACTTCTGTTTTCACTAGTCTTTATTTGTAATACAGCAAAAAAAAAGCTTTTTTAGAAATAAAGACTCAGGGAAATACATTTTGCAGCAGTGCATTTCTTGGGTCCACGCACTTAGACTTTGGCTTAGATATACTACGATCAATATTTCCAGGTGAAGCAATTAATTTCCTTGGTTTGGCATGTGAATAAAACTCTTGCAATGCAACTTTGACTTTCATTTCTATTGCAGTCTGTTATTGTTAAAAAAAAAAAATGTATATCAGCTAGCTAAATTGTTAACACTTAAGAACTCCCCAGGCAGTAATGAATGACAGAGTTTTCTGTGTTATCCCTGATAAAGTTTAGGATATGGAAAGCAGTTTAATCCTCTTTCTAAACTCTCCCATCTGTGCTTTAGAGCTACCATAGTAAATTACTACATACTGAAGCACTGCTTCAGATGCAATTTTATATTTTCAAAGCTGAGATAATTTTACTCCACAGTGTATTTTTTAATCCTTGAAAAGAAAAAAGCAAAATGCTTAAGGAAGCCAGGTCAGATAAAACTGTTGAATTTAAGAGATGGATAGCAGTTTTCAGTGAAGCAGACCTTCCATAACAGTTGCTTGAAGTACAGAGTTAAGCCAAACTAATTACTTTGTTTACAGAAAATCTGCAATGTAAAGTGTTAAGATTGCACTCAATTGTAATCTTTCTTTAATTACAAGATACTCTTTATGCAGGAATAGTTACTGACAAATATGGCTTGAAGCACTCTTTTAATTGTACCTTAAATATGCTGTTGCCTATGTCTAATGTCTTTGATTCTGTTTTCATATTGCAGAATGAGTTTACTTGGTACAGTTTTGCCATTAACCTGTTCAGTCATGGTTAGGGCTCATTTCTTTCTCTGTAAGGAAGCTTAAGTTTTGTGTTGAATTTCTCCACGTCTAATCAGATGTGCATTTTGCTGCTCTCTGTTCACTAGGGACAAAGGGACTGATTTAGAATCTATTGGAGTAAATTGCCTGAGTCAGTTTAGAGGCTGAGTACAAGCAGCTGCTCCAATAGCGCAAGTGAATACAGAGAAAGAGAGACACCAATTTAATATACTTCTCTATATTGTGTTTTCCCTCATCCACATAAAAACCCTATATTCAATAACACTGCAGAAATCCAGTCAGTCCAATGTCTTGCTCAGGTCACCATATGGTTGTGGAACAGCTGGTTCATGTTAAACCTTCACAAAATTCAGATTATACTTGCAGGAAGCAGCAGATACTTCGAAGAATTTGCAGCCACAGTGCAGCATGTAAGACAGCCACAAATCATTGAAGCACTCTGCCAGAGGAAGGGTTCCTCTGTAACCTTTTTGTTACTTTGACTTTCATAACAACATCTTACTATCTATCTCACCTCCAGGGACTAACCTGAAGACTACAACCCATCCCACCCAATGACCTAAACGCAGCTTAACAGCAGTCTGTGACCTCACAACCAGATGACAACAATCCAGCACTTTCTCTGAAATTTGATGATTGCTTCCAAGGCTTTCAAATTCTCAAACCTGAATTAAATGTTCTGAATTCAAGGTGAAGAAAAGAGGTTTGTGGAATTTTCTGTGGGGGCATGTAACCCACTTCTGCAGAGGAAAGCCTGCTGACATTGAGACAGAGCTGCTTCACACTGCATATGCCAATAAAACTCCCCCTGTTCATTTTATTTTCCACTAGGTCTTCATTGCTACATGCCCACTGCTGGGATTGCTAAGGAGTAGACTTCCATTTTCACTGCCCTACCTACACTCATCTGCACGTCCAGTAGTGAGCAAAGGGCACCTCAGCGGGCAAATGCAGATTGGTGCTCAGCAGTGGGAAAAGTGGCACAGGGAGGTGAATACAGCTTGGCAGCAGTGAACAACTAGCCACCGTGGCTGAATTACAGAAATGTATTGCTGAAAGAACAGTGAAGTGGCACAACTATGTGGCTGTAAAGATGGAAATTTCAAAAAGCTCTTGAAAGCATAGAAATAACTGAGTATAAGGAATTCATGTCATCTTAAGTTTGCCCCTTTGGATGCCTAGTGTGATTTTATTGGTATTGACAGTGATCGAAGGGAAGATGTATGAGAAGAAAAGAGGACATCTAAAGCCTGCCTCTGGGAGGCTCACTCCAAAGCAGATACCTAAATAGGCAGGAGAATGAGTTACCTTGAGCCTGAAAATGTCAGAGAATAGGGGGAACTGCTGGCAACAGCCCACTTCCCCGCCCTGCTTCCTACTTCACCCCTGTCCCAGTGACATCCTCAGGAATTCAGATGGCAGCCTGTGAGGGTCTGCCTCCTGCCCAGGACCCCTCCCCAGAGACAGCATTTGGCTCCCCACACACCTCTAGGGCCTCTGAAGAGTAGGAGGGGGGAACAAAAAAGGAGGAGGAGTAGGGGGACTTGGCTACTCTTCTGCTGTCTGATCTGAATGTTGTTTCATAAAACTAAACAACAAATGCTTCTCAAGGACGTGACACATTGTAGAGGCTTCCTTGAAGTAAGGGAACTGCTGAAGCCTTCCAGCTAAGGTTGACAGATTTTCTGATAACAGAAAATGAAGCAATCTGAAAAATATGCTCTTCCAGCTACTCCTACCGTAAGTTACAGGTAGATATAGCATGTTTCATAAATGCCAAAGGAAACTGTCCTAATATCATCACTCCTTTGTTCGAAACACTGATAGAAGAAGATGAGCTATTTAATAATGAATATGCAAAGTGCTATTAGGGCAACCAAAGCATGTAAGCAGGTTGATAAGAACACTCTGAACCTTTTCCAAAGCTAATTCATGGTTTCCAGACCTGATTTTTTTTTCACACTTTATGTGCCTATGGTACTACTTGATTATGTGTTGTTTGTCGTACTGCTGTAAGCAGTATTTTAGAAGTATACAAGCAGAATGCAAGCAGGCTTTTGAAATGGCAAGCTGATAATTAGCTAGTTTTTATAACTTGCTAATAAAAGAATAGAAATAATATACCTGGCATAGTAGAAATTAAGTTTAGGTCTTGGATACAAATAAAGACCAAGACACGTGATGTTCTTAATGAAACAATAAAATTAGTTAGTCTTTTAGTCAGTTTGTGTTAGGTTGGAAATCTTCGTAAATAAGATAACTGACATATTTTGGACCTGAACGTTCACATAAAGTAATGCTGGGATTTCTGAGACATGCAGAGTTACTGCTTGAATAATACTGTGATTCTGCAAACAACATAATATAGGAGACATGTAAATAAAATACTAAGTACATCCAAAATATTAAGTATTCAAAATATATTCGAAATATATTCTGGAGTACCAAGCCAATAGATGGAACAAAAGTAAACTGTGATTTGGGCATAAAAGCAATACGGGGTTCAGTCACAGGAGGATCTGTTTCTAAAAGACATCTTTGACAAAATTTTGGGAAGCCACAGAAATCCTGATTGGGGTGTAGGGGTCTTCTTAATAGTAAAGCATATTAATACTGTATAATGTTAAACTTATATGTTGCTATGTCTACCATGCAAGTGCACCATATTGCTACTGATTTTTTAGTAGCATTCGTGGAACTGTTTAGAAGGAAGAGCTGCATTCAACAGTCATCAGAAAGATTTACCCAGCCTACTATTATCTGACAACCAACACCTTCTCTTTTGTGATACAGACAACCCGAGTCTCATTGTGAAAACAGAAAACAGAATACATGAGATAAAAAGCTGGAAGAATATTTAACATAGAGTAAAAAGACAGGTAAGAAGATTTTGATAACACTATGAGAATAATTCTTTATTCTTTGTAATGGAAAATTTGTGCTTCCTCTCAAAATGCTTTCCGGGAAATACTTATTTCCTTATCAGCTCTAATCATAATTTATTAAAGGCACCAGGGTTTTTTTATTTCTTCTGAGAAAAAGAAAAAAAATTAAATAACACAGGTGTCACTTGTTCTCATGACTGTGTCCAGCTGTGCCAAAATAGTATTACTTGTAAAAGACAGTAATCAGTATTTGCAAATAATAACATAAGCAGTCAGGGACAAATTACATTCAGGCCCATAAAGAACAAAAGCAACAAGAAGGAGGGGGAGAGCAGGGTTGTTAGAGGAAGCAGGAGCAAAGGAAGATATGAGACAGCTCCAGTCATTCACTGCCTTGAGTTCACTTGCAGACAGAAGACCCAGTCTGTTTTTTGCAGCTTTGTAGAAATGTCAAGAGCGTTGAAAGCAGCATCCATCATTTCACCAAAGGGGACAGAGATCTGACCCTGTTCGCTCATGCATTGGCCCACAGAGCTGGCTGAGTATGTATGCTGTATTTGTATATGCACTCTATTAAGAAGACTCTGTCAGAAGCTACCAGAGGGCTTTCAGAAGGACTGTTAATGTTCACTGAGTGACTCCTTCTGTTCTTTGAACATGAGTTGTCAAAGAAGTATCTGGCCCAGACAGGCCCAAGAACACTTGAACACTTTCATGATAGTTAATGTTGTGCTTTCCACATAGCATGTATAGACGGTCTACACACTGAGTAAAATATTTCTGGTTAATCGGTGCCAGCCTTAATTAAACTTGTGTGGAGCAATTTTAGTTAATTGTTCAAAACACATTTGTGAGATTCTGCAAATTGCCCAGCTTACCCTCCACCTTTGCGAAATTACAGTTAATCATTCACTAATGTCTGCATCATCCTATTTAAACCTTCCCCCTGTGGTTTTAGACTTCTTTATGCTTGCTAAATCCACCACAAGGGAATGATATGTAAACATGCAAATACGTTTTTATAGGTTTTTCCTGTTTGTGGCGGTAGGTTCTATGAAGCCGTATTTATAGCCTCACCAAGAATTATTTATAATTCATTCGTCTCACATTCAATTGAATTAATTTAAAGATATAATTCAATTTAGTCAACATGCAGCTCAGTGTACTGAGCAGTGAGACATACTGCAGCTGTTTCAGGTATGCTGCACTTCACCCCATCTTTCTGTTTTCAGTCAGCCTCCTGGCTCAGTGATATTATATATCATACCAAATACCACACCAGAACAACAATGGACCATAACAAGAAAACAACTGCTTTTAAACCTCCAAGCCATGTAACTATTACCTAGCTGTCCCAATTTTCTCTAAATTCTCCTTCTCCATCAAGAGGATGTCCTTTACTGCGCAGCTCTCTATTATAAAATTCTGTTGACATGAACCACTGTACTCTTACCTCTAACTCTGCTCAAGTCTGTTACAGGCAACTCTTTTCTGTGATTTATGCCTCATTATAAAAATCAAATTTCTTGGTTGTCAAAAGTAAATTGACTGCAGCAAGCTGAAGGAACTAACTCCCTGACATACAGAGCCATCACACCAGCCTAAGGGTGTAACTTCCAATGTGATGGACTGATATTCTATAAATACTGAAGTCTCTCAGAAAGAAAAATGAAAAGTGATTATCAGGTTGAGCAAAGAAAGCGTGAACTATCTCTTTCCTAAACTTAACCATAACTACCAGGATGGGCTGAGACTTGCTCCACATTCAGAAACTATCACAGATAAAAAGTTGTCAGGAGAGAAATTGTTCTGCAGGATACCACTCCTCTTGTCAACCCTTTTACAGCCCCACTACAATTGGGGATCTAGACATTTTCTCCTTCCTAACACTAAACCTGATCTTCACTGTATTTTTAACCGTAAGCCTAAAACGTGTTGTGTTCTGAGCAATGGGCCTCAAACCATGGTTGAGATGAAAAAGTCATTACAGAAGAAATCTTCTTGCAGCCTACCCCTTCCCTTTGGCAGCCCCTATGCAGCCTCACTCTACCCAGAGCCCCAAGACTTCTTTCTTTCCTAATCTTTGCCTAGCTATAATGCTAATCCTAATGATGGATATGGACTGAGATTCAGTTTACGATGAACAGCAGTTGCCCAGAAAAGAAATATTTTGGCAACCTATCCTTTCCCTTGGCAACCTCTTTGCAGCTGTATTCCAATGGGGAATATAGGCTGTGTGTCTTTCGTAACTGTAACCCTAACTCTAAAGTTAAGGATGAGCTAAGCCTTATCACAGTGTACCAGTCATGGCCCAGACAAAAATGGTGTCAAGAGAGAAATATTTAGCAGCCTAATCCTACCCTCAGCTTCTCTTTGCAGTCACACTCCAATTAAACCTCAATGTTTTGTTACTCTCCTAACCCTAACCCAAAAGTTAGCCAGTGTCAATGTGCTAACCTATCACTGACCTTGGTAGCTCCTTTCCACTCATTTTGCAAAAGAAGGACAAGACTGTCTCTCTCTAAAACTAAACATAGCCCCCACTGTTTAGCCTGGCCTTGGCCCAGCACTAGGCTAAAACCCTCAGGCATGGTACAAATTAAAATGTGGTCAGGGAAGAAACCTTTTAGCAGCCTAGCCCAATACCTGATATAGCTTTGGCACATGCACTCCAGTAAATGGCCTAGGTTTTATCTCTAAACCAAAACCTAACCTTAAACCCAGCACTATCCTCAGCCTTATTCCTTGGCCTTTACTGTTCCTTAAGGATCCCTTATGCATGGCTAGATAAAAAAGTCGTGACACTAATACTCTTCTAGCCCACCACTTCCTTAGGCAATGCCTTTGCAGTTTGACTCCAATAAGAGTCCTAGGATTTGTCTCTGTCCTAATGCCGACACTAACCCTAATCCTCAGATCTGGTCTTTGCTCAACACTGACCTGGCAACCCCAGCCATGGACAGAACTCAAAGGTGAGGGGAATAAGGGTTTTGTAGACCACCACATCTCTTGGCAGCTACTTTGCTACCCCACCAGCCTTTGTCTCTCTTGTGACACCAAATGCAAACCATTTTGGAAAGTTCAGGCTTGCCTCATGGTCCCTCAGCAAAGTCAAATTGAAAAGAAATAGTTAAGTAGAATAATATTTTTCTAGCTCACCATTTCTGTTGGCAGATCTTTTCCAACTCCACTGTATCATGGGAACCAGTTTTTGCCTCCCTCCTCACCGTGACAATTTCCTTTACAATAACTGTCACAGAGAGATAGGCCTTACCTCAGAACCTTCAGGTGCAACCCAGATGAAAAAGTTTTCAGATGCCCATACCTTCCTTTTACAGTCCTACTCCAACAAGAGCTCTGTGCTTTCTCTCTTACACAGCTAATCCTAATTATGAGCATTACAGAGTTCAGCCTTTCACCAGGATTCCAATACATGGCCCGGATGATAAACTTGTCAGGGTAATAACATGACCTACAACTTTTCTTGGAAGCTTCTTTGCAGATACAGTCCAAAAGAAAATCTAGGCTTTGTATCTCTCGTAACTCTAAAAATGTCTTCAATGCTGATTGGCCTGAATCATAGAATCATAGAATAACCAGGTTGGAAGAGACCCACCGGATCATCGAGTCCAACCGTTCCTATCAAACACTAAACCATTCCCCTTAGCACCTCATCCACCTGTGTCTTAAACACCTCCAGGGAAGGTGACTCAACCACCTCCCTGGGTAGCCTACCCAGGGAATCCTACCCCTTGACCCCCAGGAGTGCACCTAATGAAAAATATTCAGGCGAGAAATCTCTGTAGCGTACCACCTTCCTTGACAGGTGTTTTCCAGTCTCATTCGTAGAGGATCTCTAGATTTTATCTTCGTCCTAACCCTCACTCTGTTATCCCCAATACTATATCTTAACATTCATTGAGTCTCAGACAAGGACCCCCAGCCAAAGCTGAGATGACAAGGCTGTCAGAGGATTAATCTTTTTGTGGCCCTGCTATTTTGGCAGTCCGTTGCTGCTCCAATCCAAAAGTAGCTCTAGGCTTTGACTCCCTCCTAGCCCTAATGCTCACCATCATGGAGGGATCAGCCTTAGATCAGGACATTCAGGCACCATCCATATGAATGTGCAGTCACAGAAGTCTTTCTTTAGCCTACTGCTTCCTTTGTGAGCCCCTTTCCCACCTCATTCTAATGTGAGTTCTTGGGTTTCTCTCTCACCTGATTGTGGCTTCAGCACAACAGGTGGGATGAGCTTTACTCAAGAATCCCCAGCCATAATCCAGGTGAAAAACTTTTCAGCAGAATAATCATTCTGTATCCCACCACTTTTCTTGGCATCCCTTTTGCAGCCCTGCGCCAGCACTGCACCTGGTCTCCTAACTGCTTCCTAAGCCTGAGCTGATCCTTACTTTCTGCCTCTTACTCCACACAATATCCTCTAAAAGGTCACTGTGAAAAACAAAGAAAATTATTTGTAAATATTATAATTTCTGAGTTAGACTGCATTTTTGTTACATGTAAACCATTTATTTTTATAGCTAATTATTTGCTGAATGAAAATAAGAAGAACAGTAAATATTCAATGGACCACTGTATTTTTCTTCAGTGATCTAATCAAGCATTACTCACCAGTGCTGAAACCCTACTTATATTCTAAACTGCCTTCCAACTACTGGCAATTCTAGCAAAAAAAAATTTTAAAAAATTACAAGTCAGTACTGTATGGGCCATGCTTTTAAAATAAAACAAAAGATCCAGATTTACAATTTTCCTTAAAAAATAGAGACGTAATTATAAATTTGTTTTACTGGAGATTTTTCCATTAAAATTAATGACATTTTATGATTTTATAAAGACCCATAGTCTATCTTACATTAATATTACAGACTCTAGACTTCATCCTTTTTACTCAAATTTTTTAAATTTTGCTCAGCTAAGTTGTTGTTGTCATTATGTATTGTTAGTTTTAAAACATTCTTTTCTTCTTCTGCCTACTTTCAGGGCATGCAAGTTTACTATTTGCATCAACACTATTAGGGGTCTCTAGTCTGCCCCACGTATCCTGAATCCTTTGTTTCCAGAGGAGTAAAGTTACACCAGCTTCTGCAGCAAATAGTACTGAAGATATCTTATAGCCAGCTGTATTTCTTTGACTTTGACTTCCCCATGCACATGACCAAGAAGTTAATTGTCAACAAGGTTAGCAATAAACAGCTGTGGGGCTGAATCTGGAACAAGGTGTGAACTCACACCTCTAGCTCCACAGTGGAACACCTTAGTTATGCCATCAAAAGGTCACAGTTAAAATAATTTCTTTAATATTTTAAAAAGTATATCCTTATGCTGCATATGTAGTAGATGATATGTAGAGGGTCTGGAGTCTTAAAAGGAGCAGCTGAGGAACTGGGGCATTTAGTCTGGAGAAACGGAGGCTGAGGGGAATTCCTATTGTTCTCTACAAGTACCTGAAAGGAGGTTATAGCAAGGTGGGTAATGATCTCTTCCAAGTAATAAGTGATAGGATCAGACGAAATGGCCTCAGGTTGCATCAGGGGCGGTTTAGATTTATGATAGGAAAAATTTCTTTACTGAAATAGTGGTGAAACATTGCAACAGACTGCCAAGGGAAGTGGTTGAGTCACCATCTCTGGAGGTATTTGAAAGATATGTAGATGTTGTACTTCAGGACATGGTTTAGTAGGCATGGTCATGATGGGCTGATGGCTGGACTGGATGATCTTAGAGGTCTTTTCCAATCTCAAATGATTCCATGATTTTATGATTAGAAATTATTTTTTTCCTGCTGTCTTCCTAGATGTAGGAAATCTTAGAGTATTTACACTATCCAAATCATTCTAATTTTTCCCATGATTCCTTTCTCTCTGTTCATGTACACATACATGAAATCCTTTACTAGTTCTGGCTTCATTCTTTTATGTTCTTTGTTATTACCAGTCTGCCTTAAAAGTTGGGAAAAGACATGTATTACTGTTACTGCTCTATGTATTCCATACCAACAGCGAAACCAGTGTCATCATACGAAAAAAGTCGAACACGTCAAGTGCATCCAATTAACAAACCAATAAAGAACAATTTTCACTACATTTCTGTTTTGATACTTCTAGACTTACTCGTCACAATAGTGAGGAGCCATATTTATACCCTGATAGGTGATACTAGAGTTGGTGTGCCCCTTCATGCTTTAAAGACAACCATCCTCTTAGCACAGATTTTGACTTTAACAATACCTGATATTAGCAGCTACACAAAGCTTTGGATGAAAATGGTTTGTTAGTGGTCCATCCCCTGCCCCCATCATATCTGAAGAATGTCATGGCCTTACAATGGCACACTTTTTGAATCCTTTCCAATTTCAGATATTTCCTTTCTCTTTTAATACCTCATTGCTTTTGCATCAATTACAGCCTGACCTAAAGCCACACTGGCAGTGAATGTGATATATAGTAGAATCCATTTAAATGAATTTCTGATGAAAGAATAAAACTGTTAAAAGAATAAATTATTATACAGATTTATACAAATCCCGTATATGCACTGAAATCCTCTTAAAGGAAAAACTGATGGCAGATTAAAATGTTAAATGAATTAAAACCCAGCCTCCTAGTGAAATATAATGATTATTTGACCTATTAAATGAATAACTCCACTGACAATATAATGGTAAGTATTCAAATATATGTCAATTTTAAATATGTAGTGAAAAAATATAAAGCAAACAGTGATCAATGGGAATACGGAACAGCAGTGAAATGTTCTTGAAAGGTCATTGTTCACCCAGGCACAAAGCTAGCAAGTCCTTTGTTTCTGTTGAGAGAGACATTTAATGATAATTAAAAGCTATTAATTGCACAGCATAAACATAATTTTTACTTTGCTTAGTTTTGTCATATTAAAATGTCCAAGAAAGCCATTTTCTTCCAGCTGGACTCTACTCCTGTGCTAAATTTTTAGGGATTTGTTTTAAAAAAGGTGTTGACCAACATCTGCTATTAGCTACACCTGTACTTACAGGAAAGTGTCTTGTTTTATTTGTCACAGTTTGTGACATACCTGTTGTGAGCACTGTAACATTTGTTTAGCTTTTGCAATTTTAATGGATAGTCAAGAACAGAGTATATAGGTTTATTTCTGATAAATATTACGCCCATGTATTTCAATGTTAAAATAAAAATTAAGCATTTTACCTTTCCCTATCAAAAGCACTGTTTTAGTAACACTAAATCCTACAAAGTGATCCTATTTTTAAAAAATGCATGCTTTATCTGTATATCTTGGGTTTGGCCAGCTCATCAAGTAACTGGTTTCAGGTTTAAATCACAGATTAAACCTCTAAAAACATACATTCTAAATCCCCTGGCAATGAGTTGAAAATGATTTTATACATCAGCTTTCTACCTGAAAAATAGCTGAGTTCATATTCAGTTTAGGTCATAGGTGAAATGAGTTTGTCAGTCGTAATCTAGCCTGTAATGAATTTATATCTTGATCACAAAATTACTGTACTACTCAATTAAATATTGCCAGAAGGGAGTGTTCGTTAGAGATGGAGACCCAACAATGCATATTAGAGGCTGAAGTGCATTTTCAGTGTGCGAAGAACTGTACAATCCCTAGATAGTCGTGTCTTGGTAGCAAGAAGATATTCATGGAAAGGGCATCCTTCCATCTGTAAAGTCTTCATATTTGAACCATTTTGTGTTCTTATGAGCCTACAAATTTCATACCAAGAAACAATATAAACCTTGAGACACAGACTTCTATGCAGAAAATGTTTTGTAGTAGTTCAATGGTTTTATTGGTTACTTATGCAACTATGATTATCATTTTACCATTTAGTTATATTTTTGAAAGATGTATGTATAAGGCAAAACCTTTATTGCTAGGGGCTGGATGGCAGTGGAGCATGCTAAAAGTTATGACTTCCCTATACTGAAGGAACAAGTATGTGTGAACTGCAGACCACCAGAAGAATGCACATGCAAGGGTACAAATGTATCAGTCCTTTTTCACAAGAGAAGATGTCTTCTGCCTGTACCCCTCCCAAAATCAAAACCAAATGAATATGAAATGTCGGGGGGATACTTAAGCCCCCAGGTAAGGTTAAATTCAAGCATTTTTAGCTTCCCTGTGACTCTTGTGTGAGCTCAGGAAAAATTTGGGGAACAGAAAATTTGACTGTCTGACTGGAAAAATGCAAGGGAAACATGTCAGGGGGGGTCAATAAGGCTAATGGCATCCTGGCTTGTAACAGAAACAGCGTGAGCAGCAGGTCCAGGGAGGATATTCTCCCTCTGTACTCGGCACTGGTGAGACCGCTCCTTGAATACTGTGTTCAGTTCTGGGCTCCTCACCACAAGAAGGATGTTGAGGCTCTGGAGCGAGTCCAGAGAAGAGCAACGAAGCTGGTGAAGGGGCTGGAGAACAGGCCTTATGAGGAACGGCTGAGAGAGCTGGGGTTGTTTAGCCTGGAGAAGAGGAGGCTGAGGGGAGACCTCATTGCTCTCTACAACCACCTGAAAGGAGGTTGTGGAGAAGAAGGTGCTGGCCTCTTCTCCCAGGTGACAGGGGACAGGACAAGAGGGAATAGCCTCAAGCTCCGCCAGGGGAGGTTTAGGCTGAACATTAGGAAAAAAATTCTTCACAGAAAGGGTCATTTGGCACTGGAACAGGCTGCCCAGGGAGGTGGTTGAGTCACCTTCCCTGGAGGTGTTCAAAGGACGGGTGGATGAGGTGCTGAGGGGCATGGTTTAGTGTTTGATAGGAATGATTGGACTCGATGATCCGGTGGGTTTCTTCCAACCTGATGATTCTATGATTCTATGATTCTATAATGGAAATGTTTCAAGATAGAATTTCACCTTGAATTTCCTTTGTTACATGAGCGATATCCCTTTGTCTTCCACTCACACTGAGATCTGGGATGACAGCTAAACTTTTCATTTACCAAAACTCCATCCATTGTTATGTTCCGATAATCAATACACAATAATAGCCATAAAGAAGAAAATTTGAAATAACCATGCAAATACTCCATTAATCCCTAAAATTGTGTTCTACTGTACCTTAAAGAGAAAAAGTGTACATTGAAAAAGCAAGTAGATGATGATAGGGAGACATAAAAGATGGTCTACAAATACAAATATACTGGGTCAGGGTTTTGCAAATTAGAATCTGATGGAGAGACGGTCACATTTGAACTTTGATGCTCTTGTTAAAATAGACTGTGAGACCACCTTGTTGAGAAATGCAAACTAATTGAGAAATAAACACCTGGGAAATAAACAGCTCCTGTTGAGAAACTGCTAGAGACCCAATCACTGAAAAGAAAAGGAAATGGCTGCAGAGGAAACAGAGGGTATTCAAAACCAATTAGGAGTCAGCAAGGCTTAGGTGAGAACCCGTATGAGAAACATATATACAGAACCCAGTTTTGGTAGTTGGTTTACTGGCAGAGACAGAAAGAACATTTTTCCTTGATGATGTAGTGACACACTACGTGAAGTGTAGCACATTTCAAGAAGCTATCAAAGCAAGGATGGAGATGATGCTGTGGTGCACATACATGCAATACAAATACCTTTTGAGAGATAAACAAGTGTTATTAGCTTTATATGACAGCAGAAAAATGTTAATGTAAGGGAGGTCTTGATTATTCTGTTGCCACACATAAATAACAGCTTGCATAATCCAATATTCACAGAAAAATCTTTGGCCACGCTCCAGAGAAACCACATTTCCATCCTTGTCTCTTGGGAGTCCTCTTCTGAAAGACTCATCCTTTTTTCAGCCCACATCACTTTTTATTAGTAGAAAAAGGGGAGTCAGCTCAACGTATCTGATTATCCTTCTCTTTGAACTCTCAGATCAGGTAGCTGCGACAACCTGTCCCCTAACCCTTTTTTCGCCAGCCTCTTCTTTTAAATCCCAGCCTGTCACAGAGGTGAATAGGACTGAATCAACACAAGAAGAACTTAAACATCTTTGAGCTCCAGGAAAAAATATAACTGTATCAGGATCTGAAAATATGAATGGTGCTTAGTGGGTTAATCTGATTTATTTCAAGAAAATAAGACTCGATTCATGCTTATTAAGAGGACTTCAATTTTGTGGTGTGTTTTTAAGCAACCTAGGAAACACCTGACCTCCCTGGCAATAATTTCTCTCTATTCATCATTTTGGAGGTGCTGATTACAGTACAGAATGTCAATAAGATGCTCTCTACTATTAATATTATTACTATTGCTTTAGTACTTAAAAGCTGCAGTTATGGAGCAAGGCCTGACTAAGCTATGTGTAAAAGACTGTCACAAGAACAATATGAGAGACATTAATAGTTAACATGGATCTAAACAAAGCAAAATGTGAAAAAGTACTTGTCAACCTGACAGAGGGGAGTTGGATTACCAATGCCTTCATCGACAAGGAGAATTTTAAGGGAGATTTGAAGCATGATAAAACATTAATTTTTCAGATACTGCCCAAGGATGAAGGCAATCATGAGAAAGGTTTGATGTGTTTGATACTTGATGTTAATGCAATTGATACATCAAGAACAGTGAACCCTGAGTAACAGTTTTGGCCTTTTCCAAGAGAAAAACTTTTAGTAAATTCAGTGGGCAAATCCTAATGAAGCAAGAGGGGAAGAAAAGAAAGGATCTGCCTGGAAAAGTAGACCTTCAGAATTCTAAACAGCATGTTCAATTACGCAGAAATGAAAAAGAGAAAGAAAATGGACAACAATACTTGTAAAGACACATGAATACTTGTAAAGACACATAAGGGTGCATATATACTTTTTATTTAAACAGGAAAACCCGAGGTCTGATTGCTCTGTGAAGAGAAAAGCTCAAGCAGAATAACAGAAAGGACAAGGTAAAAGACAGAAAATGTACAGATAGAAGGCAGACTGAGGACAAAATAGGATGAAATTGATGCAATTGGAGGTCATTAGAGAAGGAGCACAACTCAGAAACTTGCACTTGCATCAGGGGAGAAGATGACACTTGCAGAACCATTACGAAGGCTATAAGGAAATCTGGGATCAGATGGGAAGGACAAATGGTCATTTCATGGAAGAAATGCATATACAGTTTTCATGGGAATAAATTTCTGTCAACATGTGCAGAAAGTAGAGTATTAGTGTAGAAGGTTTCAAAAGGTGAAAGGTGGGAAAAGTGGAAAAGGTGGGAAAAATGGAAAAGGTGGAAACATGTGACTGAGGTAGATATGGGGTTCAGCTGAGCTGGAAGACAAAAGCTGTTTAGTCAGGAAGACTGTAGAATAGACATAGAACATATATTATTTTATAGTAGAAGGAGACAGGCATGGAGAAGCATGGAGAAACATTGACCCCAAGACCCCTGAATCCCGGGTCAGTTTGTGAGATAATAACTGTCTGTTGGCTGGTATGGACAGACGCTTGACGTTCCCCTACTCTCTGCAGAACCTCTCTTTCTTTTCTCAATACAGACTTTTAACAGATGGGCATCTTAATTAAGATGTTACTCAAGCTAAACAGCAGACTATGCCACAAAATATTTTGCTTTTTTCAGTGTCTGTGTTCACTATGAACTCTATAATTGTAGGAAAAAAGGCACATCCATAAATAGCTCATGATTTTATCTGCTAATAGTTCAGCAAAAAGGAAAGCAAACAATATCCCATCATATCATAGAGTTTAATGCTTTCCACAGCACATGGAAACAAAAGGTAAAACTTCACTTCTCATAAAGTATCTACCTATGCCAACATCTATTTTAGGCCCAATATACATGCTATGCAGAGAGAATAAATCTTTATGATTTATCAAGACTGGAATCCAGGGCAGCCTGGTAGTGATATTGAAACAACACACAATTTGCATACTGATTTTTGTGGTGCTTTTCTTTTTTGAAAATACAGATTTATGGAGTTTCACTGGGAGTATAGTTGTCATAACCAAATAAATGGGGAAATTCAGCCAAAGTGGCTAATTTGTTAACAGCTCATTCTGTAACTGGGAAGAGACGCCTTCTAGGGGTTTGGGGTTCAGACTCCATTTATAAAATAAAAGTTAAGAATATGTTTCTTCCTCTCCTTTCAGCTTTTTGAGATTTAAAATATCTCCACATCTATTTTTGTAGATTCTATGTGCCCTTTGGAGTAATTTCACATATAATTTCAGTTTACTGATAGTTCACTGAACATTTAGAAACAACATAATTCTCTAGCTTTTATTTTTTTTTATTTAAAGGATCTTTGATATCTTTTATCTGTTTCTTATCTAAGTATTTATTTAGGCCCATGTGTTAAGTATTTTGAGAGTTGCTTTTAAGAGCTCTGATCTTGCATGCACTTCATCTGCAAATTCCTCCTCAAGAAATCTACAGCACAATAAAGAAATAAAAGAACTTCACCTCAGTGTTCCTCCTCAGTGGTTTTGCATGACTTTTACTTCACCTCTTGAACCCCTTCAACACACTGTCAAGCTGACTGTACTCTCTGCTTATCTGTGATTACTTTCTCTCCACTGAAATGCAGTTCATTACTTTCTTCAATGGAATTCTAAATCTGTTTTGTAATAGATTTCTAATCCTTAGCAAGCCCGTGCATTACAAAGCAACCACTGTGCTTGCCATATGGTTAACCTGATTTTCAGTGACCCTGCCACATAATTTTCATGAAGAGCATGTGATTAGGAAAATACCACATCAACAAGAATGTGATTCCCCTTTGCAGCTTTCCCTTGTTATTATGATGAGATTTTGATTATCACACACTCTCCAGTCTCTACAGAGACCTGTTTCCCTTCAGAAATCTCCTGTTCTTACCTTTCAGTATATTCAGGAGCATCATAAGAGCTTGCTTCTCAAGCTCATAGAGATACTTGCACTGTTCCTTTCACATTTGTAGTTAATTTGCATGCAGAAGAATCAATAGATCAATAGACTTCTGATCTATTCCAGTAAGGACAGCAGACTAAAACAAAGTGTGTTTCCATACTAGCACACTTAAAATAAAAATGCTACCTTTATCCTATTTCTGAACACCTGAAGTGTTCTGACCACTTGTGATCATTAATAATCTTGTGCAGCTTTTCACAGCATTAGAAGACTTCATCAAAAAGTCCTTGGAGAATTCCTTCTCATGAAACTGCATATCACCTCACTATATCCTTATTTCACCAACTGTGGGTTTCCGTTTCATGTCCTGCCCCAAGCTGTCCTGAGATTATACTGATTATTTTTCAGTAGTAGCAACTGTTAACCTCCAATATACAGGAGTTTGTGTGTTAGAAGGAGAGAAAAAAATATATGCACATCAGAGTATAGTGATGCTTAAGTATCTGTTGCAATATTAACAGAGTAGTGAATCTGAACAGTTTGCCTGGTTAGTATTCGAAGAAAACTAATTATCTAAAAATACAGGATGTTTAGAATTACCTCATTTAGAAAGGTTTTTGAGATCTTTGAGTGGAAGATATATTGAAATTCTCATGTTTTGTGTTGTGTTCTTTGCTGGTTTTTTTTATGATGTGCAGGTTTTTTTAAATAGTTATTTTAATATTCATTTAAGAGAGTATTTCCAATGCTAGGCCATACCAGGCACCTTGAGAATGAGTCCTGCTGAAGAAAGATATTTAGAAAGTAATTATCAAGTACTCATGTTGGTGAACAAAATATTCTTTTCACAATTAAAACATACAGAACTTTTTGTTTTCAATAAATATTCCATTACCATGACAGAACAGCTCCTCCTTATCTTACATATTTATATATACTGGCGTCAGGACTAAGAGCCTCAGAGTAATGATGGCAAGAATCAGTCATGGGGAGTGTATAGGCATCTGAGAAGAGACATGACAACACTTCCAAAGCAATCATAGAATCATAGAATAACCAGGTTGGAAGAGACCCACCAGATCATCGAGTCCAACCATTCCTATCAAACACTAAACCATGCCCCTTAGCACCTCATCCACCCATGCCTTAAACACCTCCAGGGAAGGTGAATCAACCACCTCCCTTGGGTAGCCTGTTCCAGTGCCCAATGACCCTTCCTGTGGCTTATGAAAACTGGAAAAGACTCTTCCTTTGTGGACACACTTTTAAATCCCAATTCAGCTTGGGTTCTTGACACAGCAAATGCGAGAGCTTGCAAGATCTGACCTGGGGAACCAATGGCTGACATATGGTTCACCAAACTTTTACTTAAAGAGAAAAAATATCAAACATTTTGCTGTAATGTTCACAAGGGTGTAAGGATCACACTTCACGTGGGAAGATACAAAGAAAGACAATAAAGACCAATAAAAAGCAAGTGCAAACCCAAGTGCAAACATGATGACAGAGCTGGGTGTAGCTACAGGTTACCTAGCGTAACAAGTGAACAGATTGGTTTTGGTTTTTTTTAATTTCCCAGAGACAAGGCTTTTATTTGTTTGTTTTTTTTTCTTCTCTCCTCTGGTAGGCAGCTACTGGAAACACTTTCACCGGAAATATCCCTTTTTACCAGGTGTGACAAGGACACACACCTCTCCCTCTGGCAGCACCAACCCACAGCTGCCAATGGTACATACATGTGATGAAGCAGTGCTTGGATAAATTTCTCAGCTTTTTTTTTTTTTTTTGCATTATTAGCTATTTATTTCAATATTCTGTATGTTATCAGTACTTTGGCAAATAGCCCGTTTTATTAATTTTAATAAATACACCTTTTGTAAAAACACCACATGTAAAAGCTCAGTTTTGGAATAACTCACTAATCTTCACTTGTTAAGGCTAGTTTGTCAAAGTGCATTTGGTAGCTGCCTCATTTGTGTTATGACATGAGCCAGACTTGTGAAGGTAAAAGCCATAAGAATCCAAATAAAGGTCTTAAATTTATATGTTTGAACAAAAATTTCACAGTGAATAAATATCTGGGTCATCACTTTCGAGAGGCACAGATATTTGTATTTCTATTCCTGGTCAACAATGGTATGCGTTCCAGTGCCTGCTTGCATGGTGTTTTCCCTGCTGTCATAACTAGGTAGACAGTACAAAAATACAACCTCTACTACAACCAGAGGCTTCAGTGCTGTAATCGACATGCATACAGGATTTTAGAGATCCTCCTAGTTTGGGAACATGCATCGAGTCTATGTCAGCAGCTTGGTTTACCTGTAACTTTAGTGGATGAAAAACAGCCCCAGACCATTTGAAGTGGCTCAGTTCCATATATTAAAGTGAGATTGAAAACTAGCAATGACATAATTCTTTCTGCACCTTTGAATTGACTATTGATCTCAGCAAATAGTGCTGACCACAGTGAAGGAGGCTCCAACTCTAAAAGCAGGTTATTGAGGACCACCTCCTTTAGAGAGACAAGAACATTCTTCTGTCCCTCGCTTTATTAACGCTTCAGTGAACCCAATTGGGACAAGGGGTTCCAGAGCCTCTTGGAAAATGTTTTGCCTTTCAGAACCTGACATTTCCCAGCTGAAAGTCTATCTGTTTCTATTAAAATTGAAAAACAGGTGTGTTGCATGGCTATTAAATCCTAATTTTTTAACATGCATCCATTATTTGTACTGGTGACCTAATCCCTGTGAAATCAATGTGAAAGAGGAAAGAAGATGATTCAAGGACCCTAAAAGACACATACCTGCGTTCAGAATTTTTCTATTATGCTCCTTGCAGATGAGTTAAAATGTGAATTATTTGGCAGAAAAAAATAACAAATAATTTAAAGTAAGGAATGGTTGACAAAAACTATGAACTCTTCCACAGAAAATGTGTGAAAAAATGAACAGAAATTAAACATTAATAATTTATACATTTTGTGAGTAATTACCCACCCAGCTCTCTTTTCTGTCCATTCATTGCCAGTGTATAACATGCCATAACCACAACCGCATGTTTTTCTCTTGTTTAATTTTATTATCTCATATGCTCGTCAGAAATTTTGTCAGATTTGCAACCAGTGCAAGTAGTTCTCTCTCACTTACTTCAATGGAGTTATGTGATTTGCACCAGTCAAGACCCTGTCTCCAGCTCTACTTCTCTCCTTTTTTTCTTCCTCTACTTGCATGAAGAATTTTTTAACTCACATATACAATCCTACTGAATTATTCACCAGGGTAAGTGAAGGTTACATGATTAGGCTCTATGAGTCAGACTTCTGATGTGACTTCAGTTACAGACTTTCTTTTCCTTTTTTCCAAAAAAAGTATATGGAAAAGGAGATGCATACTGCACAAGCATATAAAGCCATAACTAACTGTTTGTCCTTCATTTTTCTCCTTTTGGTCTATATCCAGTCCTCCTGACTGATGGCAACTCTGTGTGTGGAAACATTTAGATTCACCTAGAACTGAGGAGGAAAAGTATCCTTTGAGTTGTACATATTTAATTTGAGGTCATAAGCTCAGTGGGTATCTCAATACACCCAAACTGTGGTGCACCCTGGATATTATTACTCACCTCATTATCTCTCTCTATCTCTGGACAGCTAATAAATACACTAAGTCACTCACAGTATCAGTACTCTTTTGCAGGACTCTCACTTCCCAGTGAAACATTCGTATAATGGGTGCTTCCTTCCCATGATGCCTACTGACACCATTATCTTCCAGGACATATCTTTCAGACCCATAGCACTGTTGCCACCTGATTACTGAAGAACACACAGCAGCCTGCGTTCAAAACTACAAAATGCTGCCAGCTGCCGTCAGCTGAACTCAAGATGTATTTCACCTGCAATATTTAATGACCTTCCTCCCCATTTAAGAGGCATAAATGTCCTAATAAACATCATTATGGGAGATGGGACTTTAATCTAACTCTCTTGGGAGAAATATCCATCATTTGGAGTTTCTGAAAATAGCCTCTCCTGTGAACCTTTAGGCACAAAGAAGACACAGTTACGAGACCTTCACGTTCATAAATTTTAAGGCCAGAAAGAACCATCTTGCTAAAGAGGGAACCCCTTATTTAGGTCAGATAACAAACTACCCATGGCTATTAAGCTATCCACGTACTGAGCCCCCCATTAACATATTTGCATATGCTAGAAAGGCACTAAATCACCAAGAGATGATGAGCCCACTGTTCATAGGTCTTCTTGCAGCAGTTACTGAAACACATTTCTCAAAGTAGTGCCTTGGTTTCTTTCCCTCCAGCATTACCTTGGGTGATATTGTTCAGGGAAGAAGATCATTGGAGTAACAGGTTATGCAACCAGGAACTGCTTCAAGAAATCAGAATACAAAGCTGAGCTTCAGACCCTGAAGTACAGGTGAAGACTCCTTCTTGAGCTAAGGCAGTTTTAGGATCTCTTGAAATTATGTTGAGGGTTTTTTTCATGTCAGTGTATCTTAAAGCTATTTAAAATTGCAGTCTGGGAAAACTTCCAAGGGGCTATTATGACAGTTAGAGATTACCAATGAATAAAGATTTCTGGTATGTCCCCTATGTAATACTTGCTGCAGGGTTGTAGGATGAAAATTAAGGACACTATCTCCTTAAAACTCTCCCACATTTTCTGACTTTTCAGATAATCTTTCTCTTCTCCAAATTCCTCTATCATTTTATCTGTTTTCTCCTGTCTCCTTTCATTGGCTTCAGCCCTGGTTTGTTCTATAATCTTCATCCTTCCCTTCTCATCCTGCCCTCAGCAGCTCCATTTCTCACTGCAAGCCCTCTTCAGCACTAGCTTTCAGCTTTGCCAGGTATGCTTTAGGCCACTGTCAGCTTTCCTCACGCTCAAGGTTCATCTTTTTCCCTGCTCTCCATGTCTTCCCTCCCATCCGCCCCCCTTCCCCCCACCCCATCAATTTCAATGAGTTGCTACACATTTTCACATGTATTTTCTTCCTTCGTGATCTTCTTCTACATATGAGCTGCAGTTTCTTGTACTTTATCTGTATTTTCAATAACATCTATTTCCTCTTCCCTGACTATTTGCATGCAGCAGATGCTTTCTTCACCCATCTAGAATTATTTTTCCTCCACATAGCTCTTAATCTTTTTTCTTCTGTAGTGATCTTTGAAATTACGAGTTCTCTTGAAACACTCCTCTATAGTCCTACTGTCTTCTGCAATTCTGGCATTATTTAATGGATGGGATATGTTGTTATAATCTGTATGAACTTTTAGTTTACCTATAGCATTCATGTTTCAGTCACCTCAGTTCTACTCAACACCTTTTCCAATGAAAATTAATATTCTGAAGCATGCACTATATTTACATTTTTCTTAAAAAGTAATATCTCAGCCACAGAGCCAAGTTTGTTTCCATATTCCCCTTGACACTAGTGAAGCTGTCATTTTCATGCCTTGTCCTATGGTCTAAAAGTACTCGCTCTCTCTTCCTCACTTTTTTTATTTTTTGTTTGGATATTGCTGTCCTTGGAAAGCGTTGTCCCAACAAATACCAAATTAAATGTAAGTCACACCAGGAAGAATATGAAAATAAAGCAGAGAAATCCCTGCTTAGTTAGATACATTACCAAAAATCCCCAACCAACTACTAAATTATTAAAATACCAAGGAATTCCATGTGCTCCATGTACCTTAACCCCTTCTGAAACCCTCTCCCATTTTCAAAGGAAAATACATTACAGCAGTTTCCCAAAGGTTAACACAATGCCACAGTAATATTTTCTTTCCTTCCTTCAGTGGCTTTATTTTGTCAATGATTGTTCTCTGCCTCAGCAAAACAGCTTCATCTCCCTTCTCTGTTTGGCTCATGTGTGGCTGAATCCCACAGTAATAGTCCCAATGAAGTTGGTGGCAATGCTGGCTCTGTAAGAACCAGATGTGTCTCATTGAATAATTATCCAGGGCCAAATGAACTTCCAGAAGTTGTGCATTCAGACAAGCATTCACATCTAAAGGTTGTTAACCAAAGCAGGACCTCCACTATAACAACCTTTCCTACCTCTTCCCATTAATGCCCTCACTGACCTATTCAAATACATATTTCCATGAAATTAAAAAAAAAAGAAAAATAAATAGATATAAGATTTCAACAAATAGAAATGATGCAGTATTATTCAACAAAAGACTGGACTTCTAAACCTGTCCCAACTGTAAGTCAACTTTATTTTTAAGCAGAAGTCAGATGGGGTTTTTTTCTGCTGTAGAAATACATGTGAAAATTCTGAGTAGAAACTCGCTTTCTGAAGTTCTAATACACCAATGTATGTCAGAGACATAGGAAGGTGGAGCTCTTATTGAGTAGTATATAGTAAGAACAGCATTTAGCAATTTAGCTATTAGAGTAGTGCCACCTAGTTACCTCCTTATTGCCACATTTTTCTTTCCAGTCAATGCAGATACAATCTGTGAGAAAATGGGGGAGAAAATATGTTCTCCTTATGAAACCACTGAAGACTTATTGTCTCATTATAGTAAGAATTTAAAATCCACTATCAAATTGGATGTTAAAATCAAAAATAGCCTTCAAATTTTAGAACGTCCTTTCTGGTAAAAAATAGCATGAACTATGCAAAACCTGAAACAGTCAGAAAATGTTTTGAAGATACTTCGACTAATACCTTAATAACGATGCAACTCACTGGTAAGTAAGGATGTTGCTTGCATTTTTTTAATCTTGTTCTCATAGGTGATGAAATCCAACAGCTCAGCAAAGGAACCCTGTGCCACCAATTGGACAAGGAAGAATATGGAGAAGAATATGGAGAAGAATATGGAGAGAGAAAGTCTAAAATTCTGGAGTTTTATCCAAGGCAGAAACTCACCTTTTTAGCTGTTCTGGGCAGGATCCACTGTTTCTCAAAGTACAAGACAAAGGGCTAGTCATTTGTGGTTGAATATCTGTACTCAAAGCAGAGGAAATTTACACCTGAGAATGCCTTTTTCTAAGCAAGAAACAGGGCAAAAATATAGTGTTCATTAAAAGACTCACTCTGGGCCTCTTTCCTAAAGGGTTCTGCTTGTAAATTAACATCTTTTGTCCCTGACTTGCCACCCTAAGCTCAGCTGGATGTCACATTTCAAATCAGAGATCCCTCCAAATGCCAAAGCTCCAGTTAAGCTGATGTCTGAGTAACAGTGTGAAAGAAAGGCGATACAGACAACAAATCCGTGTTGTCAGAAGCTCCAGGTGGCAAAGGAATAAAGATTTTTTTTTTTAAATTTGCACTCAACTTTTTTTCAACACTGTCTTTCCTGCTAAGTTCAAAAGGTACAAGGGTCTGAGACTGCCATAGGTTCTGACTCAGCTTCGGCCAGATACATTTGGTTTCTTAAACCCAAATATTTGAGCCTATAGAAAACCTAGGAAAGCCCAAACTTACATACACATTCGTAATTTGGGAGCTGTTCTGTTGTCTAGGGGCTGCGGGTATCCTCCCGCCTCCCCATCCTGGGAATCAATGCAGCTGGAGATCCTTGGGGCAGCTCCCGTGGCAGTCAGCTCCAGGGGGACCAGCACTTGCACAGCCCAGGGACCACCTCAGGGGCTGAAAGTGCCTGAGTTCACTGTCAGAGCCCAGTGCATCTGGGGGGAGCCTGCGACAGCAGGCCTGTCAGGGCAGTGCAATATTCTCCTTTGAGGCCAACCAACCCCACCCTGTAGCTCTGTGAGGCAAGCTGGGCTGGGCATGGGAAGGTAATCAGGTCTGACCACAGCCCAGGTACTCCTGGGCACCACCCGCAGTGCAGGTCTGGGAACCGGGTAACACACCTGTCAGTGCTGTGCTCTGAGGTGACCTCAAGATCCAGCGAGAGAACACTGCCAGGGCCCTGAGAGCAGGATCCCAGTAAAGTGCCTAATTTGTTATCAAATGGACATTTTATGCTGGAAGCTATGTCGATACAATAGGCCAAGGCTGCTTCTGCAATGTTTATCTGACTGTGGAAAAAGAAAGGAAAATAAAAGCATTGGCTAATAGATTGTTAAGCAACTGCCAAAGCAGATTGCATTTTTTAAAGTATTGATACCATGAGGACAAGGGACAGCTCTTACCTTGGCACTAGCAGTGTCCATTCCCACCAGGACTGCATAACCCTCAGTAAGAACTTCCTGAGTCTGGGTCTAAGACAGCTATTCATGAGAAAACTCTCCTAATATATACAGGAGCTCATTGATTTTATTTTTCTTCCTGAAAATCTCCATAAGGAAGATGAAAACTTCTTCCAGCAGTCCTGGCTGACTGGGGAAGTTCCACTGGATTGGAGGCTGGCTGATGTGCTCATCTACAAGAAGGGTGGGAGGGAGGATCCAGGGAACTACAGGCCTGTCAGTCTGACCTCAGTGCCAGGGAAAGTCATGGAACAGGTGATCTTGAGTGCTATCATGAAGCACATGCAAGAAAACTGGGTGATCAGGCCCAGTCAACATGGGTTCACGCAAGGCAGGTCTTGCCAAACAAACCTGATTGCCTGCTATGACAAAGTGACTCGACTACTGGACAAAGGAAAGGCTGTGGATGTGGTCTTCCTGGACTTCAGTAAAGCCTTTGATACAGTTTCTCACAGCATTCTGCTTAAGAAACTGTCAGCCTCTGGGCTGGACAGGCGCACACTCTCCTGGGTGGAAAACTGGTTGGATGGCCGGGCCCAGAGAGTGGTGGTAAATGGTGTGAAATCCAGCTGGAGGCCAGTGACAAGTGGGGTTCCCCAGGGCTCAGTGCTGGGTCCAGCCCTGTTCAATGTCTTCATCAATGACCTGGATGAAGGCATCGAGTGCACCCTTAGCAAGTTTGTGGATGACACTAAGCTGAGTGGAAGTGTTGATCTGCTGGAGGGTCGGGAGGCTCTGCAAAAGGATCTGAACAGGCTGGACTGCTGGGCTGAGTCCAATGGCATGAGGTTTAACAAGGCCAAGTGCCGGGTCCTGCACTTGGGGCACAACAACCCTGTGCAGTGCTACAGACTAGGAGAAGTCTGGCTGGAAAGCTGCCTGGAGGAGAGGGACCTGGGTGTGTTGGTTGACAGCTGACTGAACATGAGCCAGCAGTGTGCCCAGGTGGCCAAGAAGGCCCATGACATCTTGGCTTGTATCAGAAACGGTGTGACCAGCAGGTCCAGGGAGGTTATTCTGCCCCTGTACCCAGCACTGGTGAGACCGCTCCTTGAATATTGTGTTCAGTTTTGGGCAACAAAGCTGGGGAAGGGGCAGGAGAACAAGTCTTATGAGGAGAGGCTGAGAGAGCTGGGGTTATTTAGCCTGGAGAAGAGGAGGCTGAGGGGAGACGTTATTGCTCTCTACAACTACCTGAAAGGAAGTTGTGGAGAGGAGGGTGCTGGCCTCTTCTCCCAGGTGACAGGGGACAGGACAAGAGGGAATGGTCTCAAGCTCTGCCAGGGGAGGTTCAGGCTTGACATCAGAAAAACATTTTTCACAGAAAGGGTCATTGGGCACTGGAACAAGCTGCCCAGGGAGGTGATTGAGTCACCTTTCCTGGAGGTGTTTAAAAGATGGGTGGATGAGGTGTTGAGGGGCATGGTCTAGTGATTGATAAGAATGGTTGGACTCGATGATCCTGTGGGTCTTTTCCAACCTAGTGATTCTGTGATTCTATGAGAAGGTAAAAAGCAAACCAGAATGAATTCTGCAGGGAGACTCAAATTTGTTCTGCTGACAAACCCAAGAGCTTATTTCTCCCAACGGTGCCATATGCTGCAGTGGGAGGGAGCAGGAGGTGGTCCCCATGATGTTAACAACATACCCCAGTGCAGTTTGTATTGGGAAAGGTGAGTTATAACTAGAGCTTGAGCTTCATATGAGACATAATCAATCCTGCTATGGCTTACCTGAATACCAGGGGCTAAGAGCTGCATTGCCATGGAGAATAGGTCAGTATGGAAGAATAAGACTTTGATGTTACCCTTGTCAAAATGAAATCCCAGCCATGGCAAGCAGGGGAGTGGGAAGGCTAGGTGGCTGGAGAAAGTGATTGTGACTCAGGTTCATTTTCCAGTCTCTTTCTGGGCAGAGCTGGTATAATCTAGCCCTTAATATGCAAGTTACTAGTGGAGAGTACTATAAATATGGAACATCAAACTGTCATTTGCACAGTCACTTTAAGCAGGTATGTCCTAACACTCTCTTCCTTCTGTGCAGGAAAGATAATAATCTGTTAAACTTTCTCCTGGAACCATATTTTAGCATTTTAATTAGAGACCCAACACATGCACTAAACACACTCTCAATAAAGGGCACACCTTAATAAAGTCAGTACAGCATGCTTCTGTAACCCAGCAAGGTCACTACCTGAGAGGAATCACCAACAAGGCAACTGGCTTACTGCCAGGATAACAGGCAAAGTTACTGGGGTCCATTTCAGGAGGCCACTGCTGCTGTTGGCCAACAGAAAAGTGCAAGGAAGAAGCAAGCTGCCACACATCCGCAGAAGCATTCATTCACAGATGAGAAAATTAATTTAAATATAGTTGTTGTTTCTTTCTAATGGAGGGCTTCTACTGGACTGAACATTATTCACTGGGTTATTACTTGGTGATGGGTGCCGTGGAGAAAGCCTATGCCTTTCTTTCTCCTTTGAGCACTATCTCCCTCTGCTGTCCTGCTGCAGCTCTGCGTTTTGACTTCAAAAAGTGACCTCTGAAGCCTAACCAAAAAAGTAGAAAACTTGGACAAATACCTTGTGTATTATTTGCTTAACAGTATTCAGTTTCATCAGAATCGCTTTGATGTCAGGTAAGGTCAGTCCCACACACTGGAGACTTTCCAGTGGAAAAATATATGAAAAAAGAACAGCTGGGAAATATATTTTCTCCTTGCAGAGCTGCCCAATCAGGTTTCCATTACTAGTAAGAAGTAATAAGCAGCAATGGTTTCTTCTCTGGCAGGGAAGTAACATGAACTTCTAAGCAGCAGAGATTCTCTGAAGAGAAGTGAATCTGAAAAGTGTTCTCTGCTTTTGCATTTGCATTTGATGGACAGAAAACAAGGGGCAAATGTCTGATCAAGGTAAGGGTAGTTCATACACATCCCTGTATTCGTATGCAAGATATCAGAACTCAGAGGGCCAGTTCTGAGGAGAGTCTATGAGGTGTATGGGGCTGGACAGCATCTCTGAGAAACCTAAAATAAAGTTGAATAAGGGCATTACTCAGCTTTTATGGGCATGGATGTTTAAGTCCTTGTAAGTGTGGTGATCTTCATCACTAGTTCAGACAGCATGCTATCAGCCTCTTCAAGAGGTGCTTTTCTGTAGCAGATTATCAGAACTCCTATGCCAGTCTCGGTTCTCTGCCATGCATTTAGGATTTTTCTTTAATTTATATATTTCCAACATTTTCATGAGAAAACCCTAAGGTTCATTTCCTTCCACAAGCCCCCAGTGAGTATAATATTCTTGAAGCAGTGAGGTGAGCTCACACTAGGTTTGCAATGTCAATAGATGTTTTTTGTGTTCTCCATGGATGAACCATGGCAATACTGTTCTGAGTGATAAAATGCTTATTAGAGTATAGATTGCAAGCATGAGGCTACAGTCTTGAGGGTTTGCTTTTCCAAAATGAAGATACAATTTGCTGATTGTGCTGCTTTGAATTCTTGCAAGCAGTGTCTTAAGTTCTACTATGATTTAACAAAGGCAGAATTTATTCTAAATTTGTTGCGAATCTTTCACCACAGTCAGTGTATGTATGCAAAGGCATATTTTGTCACTTGTTATTTAATGTGAATGTTACAGTTCAAATTAATCTCTTAAACGTCGTTAGTGAATGATACTTTATTTACACTAGTGGTGTGTGAGGTGTTTTCATTATTCCAGTTTTTAATAGTGTTGAAAAAGATTGTCATGCTTCTCAGTCTGCACCAATTTTTTTCTATGACCTCTAAGTAGAAACACTAGGAGAATCTCGCACCATACAAATTAGGACAGAGACTGGAGCAGAGGTTCAGCATCATTCTGCAGCTCTGTGCAGTACCTTGTGCATCCAATTAACTAATGAAACCTGAATGAAGAGAGGAAAGAAAAATCTTATTCTTTATAGCATTCCCAGTTTGCAACAGATGAGAGCATTCAGTCACCAGTGGCTTGCCTTGTTATAGTTACAGTGTAAAGTAATAAACCAGGGTGCAGTGTATGACTGGAAACTTGACCTACTGGAATTAATCTGTCTGTGTGGATTCAGGAGAAGATAGAGTTTTCAAAATCCTCTGCCTTGTTTTGGATCCCAGTGGCTCATTGGCAGACCTCTGAACCCGTATATTAGCCATCTCAGAACAGCTTCCTCAGGTTTCTAGAGCTCAAGTAACCTGATAATATTGTGGTCCCACTGTCACTATAAAAAGTCTTCCCTAAAAATTATATGGCTTTTAGTTTGTGTATTTATTGATTGATTTAGCATTCCTACTTTTACCCCAGAAAAATACAAACCAATCAACAGAAGGGCAACAATTACAATGTATCTCTGATATATGTGGGCCCAACATCTATACACTGCTGAATTAGTATATTAATGACGTTAGTGCTTTAATTCACCACACTACTGTGCTTGTATCGGACTCTTTCCCAAGAACTGTTCAGGTTACTGCATAAGTCAAGGACACTGATTTTCTTTTAATTTCTCTTTTTTTTTCTTTATTGACAAGTCTGCCAAGTTCAAGAGGAATCAATAACCAAGGATATTCACATAGGATAAGATTTACAATGCATGTTTCACAGACAGTAACAACTGGGACCTTGGAGCACTTACTGAAACCAACAAAATGACAACTGATGTGTCCTCCAGTGAATCTATGTTAAGATGTTCTGTCTGCAGTAATTAAAAACTAGGTAATCTCACCTGTGTGAAAAGCCCACCATAAAATCAGCTCCACTTAGCTGTGTAACTTGACATGTTGACTTTTTACATCAGCAGCTGTGTCCTCTAAGCCAGCTTCTGGCCTCACTATGCTAAGTAGCACCTCCTTTAATTCAAATCAAGTAAGGGAAAGTAATGCTCCATCATAATGCATCTTAAGTAATCCTTCTTACTTTTCCTACTATCTCTTTCCTTCAGTATTGTGTATGTGATGGTCTGGTAACCCACTAATAGGACCTAAACAAACTAACCCTCAGTGAAAACACAGACTATTTTTTCATATACTTCTATTAGTCATACATAAATTTTGTAGTAATTATCTTTGAGCTTATTTTAGTAAATGTAACTGCAGTCAGTAAAATGCCCAAGTTTTCTGTTGTGTGCTAATAACTGTGCAAGACTTTGATGTCACTGAGCACAAGGATTCCCTGTGTATTCATAATGTACCATGTAAATTAAATTGATTCTATTTCGTCTTATACTCCAGAAACGTTCTCAAACTTCTACCAAAATCAGAAAACATGCACTGGAACAAAGAGTCTTTTCCATATGTCTTCCATACACATATTTGTACTGACTTCATGCAGCTACTTTTATGCAAAGAAGTAATGAAGGAAAAAAGTTCCTAACCTTATCATAGGTTATTGCATGTAGGAATATTATAAATATTATTAATTGCTTGGCTCTCTTCCTTCCTTGTCACATTTCCCTCAGGTCTCTGTTCCATGCTCAAGGCCATTATTTGATGGGGGAGGTATAAAGTCATAGCAGGCCGATGTAAATTTCCTTTGAGATGTCTTATATATCACAGATACCACGAGGGAGATGAAACAGCAGTTTTGTTCGCTTTCGTAAGTAAGGATGTAAGAAACGCTTCATCTGAAGAGAACTAAACTGATGCCCATTCTCTAATTGAGGCCAGTATAGCATATTATTCTTTTGGTAAATCTTTGATAACACTTATTGCCTTTTTCAGGTAGATCTTTGATAGCACTTATTGCCTTTTACAGGACCCTTTCTGGAAGGAATACTGTAATTCTGAGAAGGAAATGAACAACTCCAAAACTGAGTGAGATAAAGAAGATGTCTGTATCAAGAGACACGTTCCATCAGAGTACTGAATGTTATGTTGCTGCTAAATTAAAATCAGAAACTCATTAGAGAAATTGAAACCAGAAAGGAGCTCAAACAATCACTTTCGAAGATCACCATCAGCCTCTGAACAGTTCAGAAACCTTTTTTCAGTCTGCTGTAGATACTTGTGTTGTTGGTTTGAAAAAGTGCAGATCTACAACTCTGACAGGGATACTTCTGGTGTCTTGGCTTTCCTGAGTATGTCAAGAAAAACACTTATTGAACTTAAATTTTAATTAGGAATTCACCTGGGCAAATTTACAGAAGATGACAAAAGCCTAGGAAGAGTATTCATTTCACAAATACTATAATGTATCTATCCTTGGAAACCAGATAACACTTCAGGTGAGCATGTTCCATACCATGAGCAAGTCTATATCCAGTATCCATTTCATCTCCGGCCTTTAGAAATCACCCATTATCTAACATACCAGCTGACCTATTAATAAAATACCAGTGAAGCGACATTTTACAATATTCCTACCTTAACCACAGTCTCTAGCTTTTGCCCAGCAGCATGTTTGTGCTATTCAAATGGTAACCTTTTTTTTTTATCTCTGGAGAGTTTCACCATCCACAATTAGCAACAAAGCAGATCCTGTGAAGATGAGAGTATGTGCAAGTCTACTGTAGACAAGGGAAGTACTATGCTTCTTTACACCGTTCAAGGTTCTGTTCCTGTTTAAGCTTTGATCCACTTGTAGCTGTCACAGTTATGTTTTCAGATAAGCCAGTTCATTTCAATAAACTGGAAGGGGGAAGTGACACAATTTGTCCTACAGCTATCATCAAAACTGGGTGATAAATACCAACTTTGCTACTACAATAAACCCTGTTAAAATCTTATAGCACAGCTCACAAGGAAAATAATTTGCTGAAATCCAGCTGTTGTTCACAAGTAGACAAGAAGATGGTTTTACACACAGGTTTTGTTCACAGCAGTTTAATAGGCGAGGTGGCAATATCTTTGCTCAACTAACTAGTATCTTGCTCCTGATGGGGAGGATTGTTATCTGTTCAACATATATAGAGACAATCACAATATTGTTTCACAATAATCACAAAATCAGTTTCAGGGCTTTATAAGTGAACTAAAACTAAGGATGAGACCAGGTGTCAGAATCTAAGTGGATAATATCAGCAGAAAAGTAGCAGAGAGAGGAACAACACAGTCATTTAAAATAGAGCATCAGGAATTGATGAGGAATGAGTTAGGGAGCCAGGAAAGTGTCTCAGTAGCAGAAGCTGGCATAGCTGATAATTGAGCTACATAGTCAAGAAGATAAAATATGTATGTATGTTTCCTGGAGAATGGGTTTCCCAGAATTTTGTGTGCTATTGATTTTTTTTCACTTAAGTGACATATTTGGATTTCTAAACTGCTTCCACTGAAACTCTATAGTGGTAGAACCTAACAGAAAAGTGGCTAAAAATTGGCTAAAAAAAATGATGCACTCAGATGTGACAGTAAAATGGACCATATAAGGACTTGAGCAGAAAGAATCTGGCAATGTAGTAGAGGTTTTTAAAATGTCAAGGGTCAGGCTCCACCAACACATTTAATCCTATTAATTTCAGTAGAAGTCTTCACTGATAAAGATACTAATCAATAAAACTATGGAGAATAGCAGCCAATCCTTAAAGGGGATGGTGTCACTAGAAGAATTCCATTCTTCTGGGTCTATTGCAGGGCCATTGTAACAGTTCTAATACATTTATCTTTCTCAGTATATAACATTTTTAAAATTACTTTACCTTCTATTATCGAGGTCTTAACCCTATATATTTGGAATCTTAAAATGTATCTTTCATGCTAAGTATTTTTTACTGTCTGAGACTGAACTATAGAGGACTATTGTATCTCCATCTTGAAGACATACTTTCAAAATGCTGATAACCCTGTATGATAAGATTGTCATGTATAATTACGAGGCTAGCTGTTATGAGAACTTCAGTATCTGATTCCCTTAGGTCTACAAATATATGACTTTAATGCTGAAACAGCTGTCCATCAACAGCTCTGCTTACCAACATGTATGTGGAAAGTTTTAAAACCTTCTCTTGGTGTTTGTGAGCTAATGTCCCCTACTACTTTTTCTGCAGCATACAATGCCAGCCTAACTGACAATCCATTCTTTAATTTCAATGAGACCAGAGGGAAAAAAAAACCCCAACAAAACTTACTGCACTGTCTTTAGAAAGATAATGAAGGTCAGACTAATCAATCTCAAATAAAAAAGACACTATAAAACCCCGCCCATTTTAGCCGAATCCATATTCATTCCTTCCCAACAGAACACTGATGTTTTCCCTTACAAAGCAAATTTTATTGCTGTTTCTAGAAAAGTACTTGCAGGTCTTCTACAATCAGCTGCTGAAATATGATCCTAGTTTATTTGGTCCCTGTACTCATTCATCCCATTCCATACAAAATATTTCTTTCCCTGTGGTATTGCATAGCATCATCTATTTCAGTCACATTACTAACAACAGGATAGCACTCTGAAAGACATTAAACTTAAAAAACAGTAAATAAAGGCACAAAGGAAGGTTGTTGGGTGGACAGAGGACTGCCACAGCAGGACAGTCAAAACAGAATTTACCTGGTAGGCTACCTCACAAAATTCACATGGGAAAGACTACAAATGTTTTATTCCAGAGAAGGGCTTTCATTAAAGACCTTAGATCTAAGTGAATCCAGCCACCAGGTACAAAGCCCATGGAAACCAGGCTTCATGAATTTTACCACCTGCAGATCTGCTTCTTCAGTTATCGTTTCATTATTTGTGTTGGTGAATAAAGTTTAGCACGTATTAGTTACCATGAAAAACATCTTTCCATTCACATCCTTTCTTACTGTTCTTTGAAACATTGTCCCCTGTGGGTGTCTAACACATCTTCCATCCCTGTTACAGTTGCTTACAAAACCCTTTCTTGTTTTCAGCATTTTTAGTAAGTCCTGAAATCTATTTCTATAGTAACACTGAAGTCTTGGCTTCACAATTTATGAAGAGCTTCCTTAAAATTCAAATAAATTATGAACTGTCAGTGTCAATCTTGAGTGTAATCTCACAAAAAAAAAACTTGAGGTTAATTAGGAGGGATCTCATCCTTCTAAATCCATATAAGCTTAACATAATTATTGAGAGTTGAGATCAATTACTCATGGTATGTCAAGGGTAGGAACTTATACAATAGTGACTGAGTGCTTGGCCTGAATGCTCAAAAGTCAAGGTCAGAAAGCATGCCAAATGCGCATTTAAAATTTTTTTAAGTCACAAGTGGTGAGATGGGGGAGGGAATGGGATGAATCTAGGACTAATAGCTAGGGTTCATACTGATCTGAACCTTTGAGGCCAAATACAGAAGGCATTGTCATAATAAAAAGAGAGAGATGCTGGGAAATATTGAGTTTGAAAATGGGATCAGAAATAGTTTAGAAACAATTCTATGAAGCAATTCAGAAATACCATTTTACAAACATATATCTAGTTCTCCCAGTGGACTAATAACTTTAACTAAAGATAAAGTATGGTGCTCTGTCCCATGCAGTGCATGAGACAATCATTGTGCCACAGAGTCACATGACACTGACTTTCCCTTCCAAGCACAATCACCATAACATCCTCCAGTCCTCTGGAAATGTACTACCAGTCTCATTTTAATCATATCAAGACAAGCAGAAAAGGACAGTCCTAAGGCAGTCCTGCTCACCCTAGGAGGCAACAGCAAAAGAAGCCTGGAAGAAGATTGATCGTGTTTTTCTTTATTTTTAATTTTTGTTATTTTTCAGGTTTTTGACATTGGTCCTTTCCTTTACTAAAACCCCACAGTCTATAAAACATATAAACTTATCTTCAGCAATGATCTTGAAGGAGGTGCCTCCCAAGCGAGCCATTGAAACACAGAGTGACTAGATGTGTATGCGCCTCTCTCTTATTGTGTCAGAAGTCAAAAATCACAAATCGAGGAGAGGATACAAAATTATTACAAACTACTTACAGTCTTGAATATGGCACTAGACTGCAACTGAGATTTTTACTATCTGAAGTAGGCTTTGTAGGCTTACTCTGTACATCAGAGGAGGTAAGGACTTGCAGATAATTAATCCCAAACCTCTTAGGCACCATGGCATTGATAGTTTTGTGAATAATTCCCCCATCCTAGAAATGGGATGATCTCATAGTGAGACTGTGAGACTAAGCGCACTGAGAAGATCTCTCCACTGACACAAAGCAGTGTACTGTAAAAGATTAAAATCAGACCCGAGCAAGCTAGCTCTGTTACCAGGAGCAATATAAATGCATTAATGCAGTGTTTCACCAGACTGGTTTTCACAGTTGGCAAATTCCTATACTGCAGAGCACTGCCCAGGCAGGGCTAAGCAGTCCTGGTACCAGGCTGGCCCATTGAAGTGCACTGTCATTCCAAGGTAGCTCAAGACTCTAACAGCAATGTAGTCCTGGCACGAGCCTTGAAGATTAAGGAGCTTCAGTTCTGCAGCGTATGGGTACCATATAGCAAGGTGAGACTCAAGGAACATTTCAAGTTTTTTGCAGTCATATTCCTACCTTTCTGCACTAAAAGAATCTTGGTAAATATTCCCTGGAAGGTAGGGCTTCTCCCTCAGTATGTTCACAAAACCCATGCTACCTGAGGCCACCACCTGAGAGTGTGTCGACTACAGGAAATTCAGCAATTCTGTTATTATGTGTAGGCTACTACAGCTAGAGCTTTTGGCTAGCTAACTTCCACATTGCACATTATGAATACAAGGTATCACACAGGAACTCGAGACTCTAGACTTGTGGCTAAGTCATAGCATGCCAGCTGTGTTGATGTGACTCCTGGTTGTGTATTCCCAGCCATATGGCAGAGGTTTACCTTTGCATTTCCCATTAGATAGGAACACACAGTGGTGCAAACAGCCTCTGTCAGAAAATTTGTCAAGCCACGGTAGCTTCATCATGTGTTTTCTCTGTAGGGAACACAGAGAATGAAGGAAATCTGCAGTGAAGACGAAATGGCACAAGAATGAGAACAGCAGTCAGGGATAAATGAAGAAAGGTAAGAAAAGAAATACACTTTGTCAGGGAAACAAAGGGAGGAGGTGATGAAAGCTTCCTGGTACACGCATATGGACCAATTCTAAAGGAATATCTGGGGAGCTTTCCATCCTTGGAGATAAGTTTTCTGTTTCTTTTTGCCCTAAAATCTAATCATAGCATTGCATTCATGTCTTCATTTCCAAACCCATTACTTCAAACCATATAAATGCTTAGATGTTTACAACAATAAAAATTCAGACAAGGCAAAGCTCTAAAAAGCCTTTTTGGATATTCAGATAATAAATTCATCAGGCTGCTGTGTGAAAGCCTTTTTGAGAGGCTATATCCAGCTGGAATCATTACAAATCCTCAGTCTATAGCCTGGCTCATGAAGACCTCGAGCAGGTCTTTACTAATATACTTCCCAAAGTCCCAGGTTAGTCTGTAGAGAAACAATTTTCTTAGCAGTTCAGCTACCAGATATAACATTGTTATGCATATCCTTTGCAATTAGACTGATTCTTTAGTGATCACCTGTGGCTTAGTGGTTTTTTTGTCCGTTCCTCAAAATCAGATATATTTTTGTCATATACTAGCTTTAAAATTGCCGGCCCATAGTATGATTGGTTGTTTCATTCCTGCAAAGCAGTTTTCGAATCCTGTCCCATGCTATTATTTGACACCCATAGTTGTCATGACTGCTTAGCACCTATGTGAGGGCTGTGTTGGGCAGCTATTGTGATGATTCCTGGGTGTTTTCCCAAAGTATTAGTATACCTGCCTCAAAGTCTCTGAGAGACTCTTACGACTCTGAGAGACTGGACACAGAGACAATCTTGTCATCAGATGGAGGGGGCACTGCAGTGTTAGTTTGAAGCTGACCACTGTCCCTGCCCATAAGACTTCTGTGGGCGTGTCACTGTACTAAATGACATTTTCCTGGTAGGAACACAATGCAAAGACCCTGGGTCCCCCTGAGAGCTAGTATGCGATCACCAGCTGGTCCGACCAGCCTGTTTAGCATGGGGACTATCGGAACCACAGACAGATCATGGCACTTCTCTGCAAACTTGTCATTCCCACTACAGCTATGTGCTAGTAGTTGTAAGCAAGTTGAGTTAGGAGCCTATAATGTGAGGCTTGCCCTTTAAAGATACAGCCCTCTGTATTTCCTTTAATAAGGTCAGTTGTAAGATGTCAGAACCTTTCCACGTATTCTTTCCCTGGCATCTCTTCCCATAATTTTGGAAATCAAGCTCCATAGCTCACCCCACAAACCTTTTCTGACTTCCAGAGATACACCACAGTAAAAATAACCTAGAGCCCTCGGTTCAAGCTGAATATTTTAGTGCTAGAAGTAACAGCAGAATTGTGCTCCATTTCATTGCTTCTAGAGAGGGTTTTGACACTAGCTTAATAGTGGTTGACTCACAAATCAAAGTCTGTCTTTGAGAAAACTTTCAGCAGTGTTGATAGACAGCTAGCATACTCTAAGGCATTTTCTTCTGCATTACTTGGCAGGAAGCCTGAGACAGTTTGAACAACACTGTGCACAATGTGCCCAGCTCAGCCAAAACTCATTAAGAGTCTTGTCTTCTCTTGTGCATTTTGTGAAGCACATTACTGCACCCCTGATGGGCAGCAGTTATGCTAAGATTAAAGATCACCAAATACCTTTAATGTACCAGTCAAATTGCATTTCTCGGCTCTGTGTACGTTGGTAAATGTTCTGCTGCTTTACCAGATGAAGGATGGAGATGTAATGGCTGTTCTCCAGCTACTGAGCTTGGTTAAGGAATTGCTCTGAAAGAGGTTTCATGGGATGATAATTTCAGCAAAATGTAAGACAGTTGCTAAAAGATGCTCAAGTTCATGACTGCATTTACACTGGTTCCTATTGAAAGACTCCTCCCTGGTGAACAATCTAAAACACATGCGTCTTTGATCACTTTGAAATATATTTTTAAAGAGGTTCTCTGGATTTTGCTCTGGGGGTCCCACTGATTTGTGAGACAATCAGTTTAGTTATAACTTCATTCCCAGTCAGCTTGAGGGAATTGCTGACTCGCGGCATTGCAGACTGAAGGTACAATGCACTGTTGAATTTCTGCTAAGCTGGGTGTTACAAATATCTTCTTTCCTCCTTCATGTGCTTTCTTTTCTCTCTTTTTCAGTTTTTGGGAATGCTCAACTACTGTAATATTTGCTAAATTGTTTCATTGTTTTAATATTAACAAAAACAACCACCACCATCCTTCTTGTAGCTGTTTAGAGGAGTAGACTTCCCTATGCCAGCCAGTTCATGACAGAGGGTCCTTAAAAAAACCCAGCCTTCTTGATAAAGGTTGTTTGCCAGATCGTTGCATGATAATATGATCTCCTTTTTCTACATGCAAGGAATAAAGGAAAAAACGCTTCCAAAACTGGCAGGTTTTGATACCTTCCTACATAGAACTTACATGCTTCTGCAACATAGAGTGAACCATAATCATTTGTACCCAAGGATCAACTGAGTAACTGTAACAATGATTAGAAGAATATTAAAGCCTAGTTACAGGTGGTGAACACTCAGCTCAGTAGATGTAGTCAGGGATAATATGTCATAATATGGAGTTAAGAATGAGATAAATTTCAGAAACAGAAATGAATGGATTGGCCTTATATAAACTCTGTGTCTGCTGATACACAAAACAGCAGATGAACTGGGGGAGTGAAGAGGAGGGAGTACATTCTGCCAGGAGGATTTACTTTACCATTCTTACCTTACCCATTTTCACTACTGCAAATTCCCTCTCCCCCTGCCCTCCCATCTACAACTGTGCTGCAGTGAGAAGCAGCTACAGGAACAATAGTATTGATAATTCCAAATTCACTTTTTTTCTATTAGGAAAGTAACTCAAGCCTGGTCCTTCACTCAGTAAATCTGTACTGATTAACATTGGTCAAAGCCATCCCTTAAGCATCATTCATGCACAGTGAAGCTACTGGTAAATAAGGAGAATAATTCAATGAGTGCTCAAATGCTATGAAAATGACAGATGAAGGCAGCCTCTGCTTGAGGTATCAGAGGAAATATTTTTGCCTTGACTGGCTAAATCATGGAACGGAGATATGAAAAATAGCTACAAGACATGTAAAGCAAAATTTGCCAAGAAGTGGACAAGGTTCAAGAACAGACAAGTCAAGGGGATGTACAATATGAAAAGGATTTCAGCCAAATATGGGTAGCTCAAGAAGAGCCAGAAAGCATTACAGAGATTTTTAAGAACAGATTTGACAAGGATCTTCAATGCACACCACCCTTGTCAGTAGCTGATGAGAGTCCAGTCAAAGCCAAGTAGTTACAGACTTCTCCACCATGCAACCCAGAGGCACCTCACTCCCAGCATCAGTAGGCTGGGATAAAGTGGCCATAGAACTTAACAGGTTAATCAACCAGTTCCAAACTGAGTTCAGGTTTCAAGGAAAATATGTGTGGAAGATGGTGGTATTAAAATTATTCTAAAGCAATTAGACTGGGAAAGGAACAGAGGAAAAGAAAACATCATCGTTTTAATGATACGGGCATTTTTTAGACTTAAGAGACTTTCCCTGCATTAGAGTAATTAACTAACAACAGAAGGTAAGAAGAATTAGTTAGGATTAGTAGCTGCACTCGCCAGTCAATGTGCAGTGGTGTATGCAAACAACCAAGATGCAGTTTAAAAATTGTACACAAGATGGCATGAGGATGCACCACCAGAATTAGCTTAGTATTTGGTGCACCGACCCTAATGCCCTTACATGACTCTGTTGGAAACACATGAGGACAGCAGCTTAAAGAATAAGCTGTTTACTCAGAGCTGAACCATGGTTAACAAACACACATACAGTAACATCCTGAAACTGCCTTGACCTTTAACCAAGATGCTCTGCTGTGTTTGAGAGGTCCAAGCTCATCTTTTGCAAGCACAGCTAACTCCAACTTGTGTTTAGTGAACAGGTTTTAAGAATGCCCTGCTGAATGCAGAACCATGGGATATATTAGGCAAAATGTCGAATGTGAAAAGCCTTAATTGCATATTGCACAATTATTAATGGTCTGATGAAGTAATCTTGAGAATCAAGTAGAGGAACAAGGACATGGAAATAATTGACCCCTGTACTGGGATTAAACTCGGAAAATAAAACAAGAAGCATCTGAAAACAAGAGCAAATTTACTGGAACAAGAAAAACTATGTGTAAAAGACTCAGCTTTGACCACAGATAGAGCTTCTATACAAAGCTTGTTGTAGTGCTTGCTTCTGCTAAGCTTGTGCAAGAACCACAGACTCGCACAGAGCAGCTGAGGCAAGAAGGCACCTCTGAAGATCATCTATTCCAACCCCCACCCACAGCAGGGTCACGTACAGCAAGTTGCTTAAGGCCATGTCCTGTCAGGTTTTGAAAATCTCCATAGCCTCTCCAGGAAGCCTCTTGTGGTGTTTGGCCACCCTCATGGCAGAGCAGTAGTTCTCTCATGTTAAATGAAATAACTTGTATTTCAGTTTGTGCCCATTGCCTCTTGTCCTGTCATGGAGCACTGCAGAGAAGAGTCTGGCTCCCTCTTCACTCTGCATGCCTCATCAAGTATTTCTACATATTGATCAGATCCTCCTGACCCTTAGCAAGCATCTCTAAGACTTCTCTGATCCAGTCAAACAGTCCAAACTCTCTCAGCCCCTCCTCATATGACAGATGATCCCATGGGCTTGCTCCAATGTCTCTCTTTTTTATGCTGGAGAGACTAGCACTGAACCCAGCACTCCAGATGTGTCTCACCAGGACTAAGCGGAGGGAAAAAAGATCACCTCTCTTTACCTGCTGCTGTTGCTGGTCCTAAGAAAACCCAAGAGTTTGTCGGCCCTTTTTTCTGAAATGCTGGCTCATGGTCCACTTGGGGTCCACTGAAGATCCAGGGTCTTCTTCAGCAGAGCGGCTTTCCATCTGGTTAGCCTTCAGCCTGTAAATATGCCTGGCGTTTTCCTCCCCAGGTGCAGGACTTCATTGGACTTTATGAAATTCCTGTTAACCCATTTCTCTAGCCTGTCGAGATCCCTCTCTATGGCAGCATAATCTCCTGGTCTATGAATAGCTCTTCACAGTTTTGTATCGCCTATAAAGTTGCTGAGGGTGTAGTCTGTCCCATAAATCCAGGTCATTAATGAAGGTGTTAAACAATGTGGAATCCGGGACTGATCGCTAGAGTACACCACTAAGGACTGGCTTTCAGCTGGACCTTTGATTATGGGAAAGAAGAACACAGCAGTGAACAAGGGTAGGTATGTCAGTCATTGTTGGTAAGTCAGCATTTCTGAAAGACACTTGTTTTTTTCAGTCATTGTTTCAGGGACGAAAAATGAAAATGAAAGGACTGAACATAATGCCCTCAAATATCATTTATGTCAGACCAAAAAAAAGAAAGAAAAACAAATGACACAAAAAAATACTAGGTACAAGCATGGGAGGACTGTCTTTTGTCTTAGGAAATGATAAGCTTTCAGTAGAAATAACTATGCCCTCCATGGTTTTAGCCAGTAATAAATTTGTTAGTTATTCACCAGATAGTCGTTTTCTCCAAAAACGATTATCGCTATAGTCAGATTAAATGACAAGACTTGGAGACCTCAGGAAACATATGGATTTTATAATAAGAGCAAAAACATCAGATGACTTATTCACATTTAAATCCCAGTAAGGGTTATAAATTTAGCAGAAAAAATAAGGTTATTAACTACAGCAACATAATTTTCCATGTGCATCAGTGAACTGTGTAAAACATCTGAAGGGAAACCTGCTACAGAGGAGATTGCAGGCTACTTACATTGAGAAACTCTGTGCTGCCCTTGCCTACCTATCCTTTAGTCAGCTCTGCTTCACATCACTGAAACATAAAATAGAAGTATTATTATTTAATCAGTTTGGAAATATTTTTAGTTGGAGATGAAAAAAAGGAAAATTTGAGGGAAGATCAGTACACTAGAAAAATCAAGAAAATGAAACTGTAAGGCAAAGGGATCTTAACCTACACCATTCTTTTTCACTGTCTTTAACTTCATAAATGAACAAAGAACACCTGAATAGCCTTGCACTTGCAAATGGGATTTTGTGAAAATCGGACATCTGTGACTTTTGGAGATCAGTGACAAGGCCAGTTTATGGAGCTTTCACTCCCTCTGCCCTTTCCACCACCTCTGTTCTCATCCCTAGTTCATTCCTAGTCCTTTGGTACCTAAGACATACTGATACATGGATATGTTTCAAACACCTTTCTATCCAAAACACAAAAGGACCATTTCAGTCCTGAGGAACTGCAGCATCTCTCCTAGCTGTACTGAGAGGGCAATAGTGAGGAAGAGTCAGGGAAAGGCTGGGACTCCTTGAGCTAAGACTACATTTGTGAAACTACATCTTAAGCACCAACGGGTTGGTCATTAAAGTCTGGTCAATAAAAAAATTTCAGCTAACAGGTGTCAGCTCAGCTTTAAGAGGCAACCCAACCCAAAATCTGAACCCTGCAGATGTTGGCATTAGGCTCTTGGGCAATCTACATGGAAGCAGGGCACAATGAAGCAGGAAACATTCCTGAAATTGCAAAGGGACTTAGGCATCCTGACCTATTCCTTTTCATGGAGTGCTCCATAGTCCTACATGGGCTACCGTGAAGAGTAGGAATTAGTCCTTATTTCTCTTTCTTCAGTTAGCTTGACTGGAATATGTCTCTGGGACGTGGAAAACCCCTGTTTAAATCTTGACTCTGACTGGAGTAGGTATTGTAACCTAAATGATCTCCCTGAAGATGACATCACCACTGACCTTCACTTATTTTTAGACAGATTGTTATCAGTCTAATTTGTCTGTTTCATACGGAATATTCAAATACTTCCTGAGCCAAGGCCAGAGTTAGGTTAACAAAGTCACTTAGCAGCTCTGAATACCAATCTCTGCCCAGTGTTTGCTCCAGACAGGGAAGTCCCTCTTTAAGTCAAGCCTGACATGACACAGGCTGTTACCTAACTCATTCTGTAGCTTGAAGCACATGTATTACTGCCAACCACAAACCCCTACTTCTTGAAGATTTCCTGCATTGGGAGTACCATTGAAGACTCTGTTAATCTTTATTTTGATTTCATACTTGCCTGCAGATTAGACATTACCTAATAATTAGATTGAAAAAGGTAGCAATCTGAAAGTTAGAGAAATATCTGTATCATACCATTACCATTCAAAACAGGATGACAAGCCAGAACTGCAACAAATTTCTCTTCAGAGTCACAAATTAGATTTGAATAAAACTGTACTTTAGTGAGACACTTACACAGCTTGTCATGCTTTCCATTATCATTACTCATGAATAAAAGCTTGTGTAAAAGCAAAGTAAATAAGCATAACCTACTCCTATTTCTGTTGAGGGGTAAAAAGTTATCAACTGGAATCTATAGCAGTACAAGAATAACTGACCTAGGTAAGAGTTACTTCCTTTCACACTTAGGTGTGTACAGTTGCTCTTGAATTTGCTGTCTTTCCAGAGAACATCAGCAAGAAGGAACTGGCAGGGGTCTGGCTTCAGTTCACACTGTCTGACTAATGTATTTGAACCAGGTCTAAGTACAACATGATTGGCTAAAGATACAGATAGGCAACACCACTGAAAAAAGGTGGAAAAAGGAAAAAAGCATAGAAAGGGTCATGCCTTAGAGTCAGGTCCTAGAAACCACTGTTCTCCAAGGCTGCTCCTCAGGAAAAATTACTTGTGCAGCCTGGGATTCAGGACAAAGGTTTTATTGTAGGATGTTGTCCCTTTTATAGCACAGGAGAGCCTTTTAGGCAACTTTCTTCTAGTTATCCCAGTAATCCCCAAACTTCCAGCTGAACTAAATTCAGTTAGTTCTCCAGCTTTTGCATAAAGATCCCTTGTTTCCTCACACCGTTTCCAATCACCGAATTACAAACTCTGGTGTCTCCCATTCCACCCTAACAAAGCACAACGTGTGCATCCCCAATTTGTAATCTCTGTCCCAGCTCTTCCTTCCAGCAGCTATCAGCACTGCTGAAGTCTATATAACCCAGTCTTCTGCTAATACTCAGAAGTAAGTGGGAGCAGCAGTTCAGAGAAAATTCCTATCTCCTCTTCTTTATGGATCCTCTGCCCTGGGAACTAGGTAAAATGGGAGCATCCTGATTTGTCTTCTCAATGGTCTTTCTTAAACATCTGGCTTCTCTCCTACTTTGTCCACCAAAGTTGTCTCTTAGGACCTTCATTGTCCTGCACTTCTCTGTACAGTCTTTGAAAGTTTCTCTCTTTCTCATTTTTGCTTCTGGCTCTTTTTCCCATTCTTTTTGGAAAGAGATAGCACAATTATCCTTTCCGGAACTATGTTTCACCCAGGACAGGCTTTCCTTTGGAGTCATGTCAGTGTCAGATCTTTCACTTACTGACCATTAGAAACATACAACTGAATTCCTAGTGACTGCTAGTATTCTTTTCAGTGCTTTCTTTTGAAGAAGTCATAACATGGACCTTCTGCCCTAGATCCTAGGGACTCTAAAGAAAATCCCATTAAGGGACATCACTGGCAACTTAAGCTGAGGCTACTCATTTATATTAGTCACCTAGACCCAGTTAAAATTAATGGAGTGGAAAAGAAGTATTTCAGCAGCAATTAATCTCATCCAGATATAGATATCTAAATACGATTAAGTGATTTGCACCCTAAATTTTGTATTGACCACTCAAAAAATATTCTGTACAGTGACTAGCTTAGATGAATACCTCATTGTTGCAGGTATCAGCACTTTAAGAAGTGTGAAAAGAATTGCAGCTGAAGTAACTGCAAGAGGACCTCTACCTCCACTGTCAACATTTTCCCTTTTAAATGACTCATGATCTGATTTCATATTTATTCTTCATTCAGCTCTGTAGATACTCGTGGAGATAGCAGAAACATTTAAAAGATCTTAATTCTTCAAGGAGAATAGGGACATTTTTCATTATTGCTTTTGGCCTTCTTTTCAACTAGCTCTGTACACTACTGTGTATGCAACACTGGCTGAGTACTTGTAAACACATTCACTGCTTTATTTTATGTCTTTATAACAATCTTTATTCACCAGCAGATGTTATGTCATGTGAGTATAGTAGATAGCCATCTGTCCCACGTACGTTTTTAAAACACAAAAGTCAAAGACAGTGCTCCCACCAGTGCGGGTACACGAGGCCATTCCGAAGTTGTACTATTGTTTTTCAAGCAAATGCGTTTAGACATAAAAGCTGATTACAAGGCACTTATGTAAAACTGCCTATATTAAGTCCAGAGGCTTTACAAATAGAAGATTTTTACAGCACAGATATAACTCAGTTCCCAAAGCCAGTGGGAGCTTCACCAAAAGCTTGAATGATCAGGAGCTTGACAAACATGACCCTTGAGAGAGTATAGAAAGAACTGAGCTTGTTCAGTCTAGAGAACTGAAAACTAAGAGGTGACATGGTAACAGCTTTCAAATATGTAAAGATTGTTGCAAAAAGGGAAGGAAATAAACTGTTCTTCTTTTCCACTGTGGAGAGGACAAAAAGTAATGGGCTTAAATTGCAGCAAGGAAATTTCAGTTTGACACTAGGAAGAGCTTTCCTAAGTGTAAAGACCAATTGCCTGGGCTGACCACAAAATCCTCATCCTGGCAGTTTTTAAAAAACAGGCCTGTTAAACGTCTGTGAGGGTGGTTTAGGCAGGACTGATCCAGTGTCAGGACAGGGGGAATGACCCTTCAAAATCCTTTCCAGCTCTTTTTTTAAAATTAATTTATAAGTCACTGAGAAACAGATTATCTTCTTGGAAAAACCTTACTATGCTTTTTATTCATATATCAATATTATCATATTAAATTCATTTGTGTATTTCCTTAGGCACATGCAAACCTTGCTGCAATACAAAATAAAAGCAATCGCCACAGAGAAGCCACCTGTTTGATGAATATGGAGCAACCCATGTCTGTAGAGCTCAGAGAGCTCAACTAGGCTGTCAGATAAGAGCTGCTGTCCCTGAGAAGATACATGATTCTCCGACATTATTACGAGATCCCCTTCTATAAAATTTGTGTGATGTTCCTTCTGCATCTTTATTCTCTCCAAATATCCACTGTAATTTCCATAGCAAATTTCCTAAAATTTAGGGTAAATACATAGTATAAAACAGACTATATATACTAATCTGAATATCAGCTTGTAGTATTCTTTTTTTTTTTTTGTAGACATCTCTGGTTTTGTGATGATGAACCTGAAGGGTAAAATAAAAACTCTATGCCAGGCACAGGAAAGTGCTCTGAATTTAGAGTGAAAGTATTCTACTGAGCCTTTTCTTAAGAAGTGGATCACATACAATTCAGTGATAGAAATACTGTCCCTTAACCTAATTTTATAATGCAATCTGACTGACCTCTCCTACGCACAGTAATTGGAAAAAAAAAAAAAAAAAGAACCTCCAACAGACTAAACAGAAACTACCCTAGTTTTTAATCAATAGTCCTATTCCCACCGGCTATGTATTTCAGTTCAGAACATTGTAATTAAATATAGTGATGAGCTGCATTTCTTTATGAATGAAATCTCTTGCTCTCATATTAAAAAATAACACTATAAATTATTTGTTGCTAAAATCCAATCATGATGAGTCTGAAGAAAATAAAAATATGAGGAGCCTGAAAGTCTGAAGGAGAGAAAATCCCTCTAATTCCGCTACTGAAATACTTTCCTGTTACCTTTTTTTGGGGAGAGATGGTGGTCAGAATGCTGGAAGGATGTTAGTAGTATTGTTCAGACAAAACTTTACATATTATAAATATATATTATAAAATGCCACTTAAATGAAATTCAAGAGTCTGAAAATAATTGATGTTATATTCAACGAAGTGGTCTCACTGATTTCCTGCAGATCTACATGTAATGTAAAGGTGAATGGGATTTCAGTCCTACATAGATATTTTGAAAGTATTTTTCTTGGAAATATATAGTTTTAATATAGTTCATAAGACTGTTCAAGTCTAAACAGTAATATTGGAAAGTTCACATGCAGAGTAGGTGCCAATAGGTGGTTTATGAAATTCTAATTAGAACTACTATTGCTTAGCAATCACACGCACAGAAACACTAAAAGATTTAGGAAATATAATTGCATTTCTAATAAAGTTTCAACACTTCATGTTAATAGGTGAAACAGTGATTTATTCTTAGAAGCAAGAGAAAAAAATCTTCACAATTTTACTATTTAAAAAAAGACTAAAAAGCCATACAAAGGTGCTCTGAGGACAGGAATATGTTCATTCTAATCCTCGGTGATTAGTAGCATATCTACAGTGATTCTGCTTTGCATAAGACTATCCTTTTGCCCTTGACTTTATGGCAGGCTGAAGTTAATGGGCCAAATGCATCCGTTGACTAAAATGGTCTTAGTCAAAGGATGTTTGGCTTACCATACAGAAACACGGTTCAGAGCAGCCCAGAGAATTGTAATCATAAGAAATAAACCTACATCCTGACATCACCTCTTAAGAACGTTGCTTGCCTTAGGTACATATTCAAGGTCAGATGTGCAAATTAGAATGAGCAAATGCTGTTTTCAAACTATTACTTCTTGGTTTGATAAGCAATATATTAATCTAGTTAATTTTTCAGCTCTGATACTCTCAGAACCAAGTATATCTTACTACGAGATCTATTCTGTAAGTATTATATACACAGATGTATCCTGTATGTGCACAGACAGATGGCATAAAGGAAATTAAATGGATAGCTCTTCCCCAAATCAGGTATATTGTAGGCTAGTTTGTGACACATCTAATATCTCTTTAATAATACTGCAAATTAAATAGCACCTTTTATTTGATGTATGTCCCATGAGAGAATTTATTCACCCAAATCTGCCTCTATGTCTACAGGTATCTCCACTGAAAAATCTTCAGTAGTCTATTACAACAGAAAGTTCTGCTTGTACTTTAGAAAAAATAATTGAAATGTATAGAATATTTTTTCCTACTCTACTCATAACAAAGGAACCAATGCCTTTCAGACTTATTAAGAATAATGCAGCATTTAAGTGGATGTCTGACATAGGACACTGAAGCCTCTGTTTGTTACTTGTGAGTCAGCTTAATAATTTATATGAAAGATGGGAATTTCAGAAGGAACTTTCTTTAAAAGGAAGTGAAGAAGCATCTGGAAAAAGTTTGCAGAAGAATGCATTACAGGGTAAAAGCACCTTCATACAAAACTCTTAGTTATGGGGATAAGGGCAATACTTTACTCTTTAAGGCACTGAGGGCTCAGTTTTAACACAAAATATGCTACATGTCTCAGAAGGCAAGCTGATATAGAGGATCATCTTATGGAAGAAGCAGCTTAGCTGAATGCACAACCAAGCAGACTCTTCTAGGCCTGCTTGAGATCTGGAAAATCAAACCACCAGAGGCTATGCTGTGCCATAATAATGAAAGTTACACCTATAGCTCTTTTTGCTAAAACAGTTTTACAGGAAACTACAGTAACGTACCAAAGTTCTTGGCAAAACAAGTGACCTACCACAATAATATATGTATTTTATAAATTACATATCGTTTGTTTACTACATTTAAAAATCTGTTATAATACCTAAAATTTTTGTAAAAATTAATTCATTTCTTGAGTGAAAGGAACAGGAAATAAGTCACACATGACCCTTTAGGGGCTCACCAGCTTATCAAAGTCAGTCGTACCAACAAAAACAAAGGCTGAGATCTTAAGACTAACTAATTCCTGTTAGAAATAGAGAACATACTCTTAAAAGTGAAATCAGTAGTACTCTGTGCAGGGATATGGTAGATTCTTCTTCTGATGCCTTTGGAGAAATACTGGCTGTCCATACAGACATTAGGCTGTATTTGATACAAATTATTGTGCCTGTATCATAAAGCACTGTGTGGCCCAGTCCACACAGCGGCACTGAGGTGAAGGTGTCTAAACCTATTCAGCTACCATAAAACCTAAAAATTCTCTACCCCCCTAGGTATTATTTAGATAGATTAAATAGAACAATTAACTTTTTAAATAGAGAAAAATCTCAGTCATTGAGAAGCGTAATAGAAGGGCTTATCACATGCTTCCTCTTCTGCCCATTCCATTCTGCTCACACACATTTATGTGAATGTTAGACTACTTGTATAGTTCATACAATACTATACATACATGTGCAAAAATATATGTGTGTGTCCATATCCATATCCATATACAAGCATACATACCTTTGATCGCCAAGAGATTAGCCAGATGAAACATGTCATTCAGCTCAGACCAAATGGTATAAGGGCTTCTTCTGGCTTCTGTTGAACTGTATTGCATTTTGGCCCCCTGTACTTCAAAAATTTGTGGAAATTGTTGCAGCTTGAATGAGGAAAGAGAAGCTTTTATTCTAATTTCTTTCTTTTTTTTCCTTTCTTTTTTAAAGCCACTTCTGCAAACTCCTGAATAATTACCATGTCATCAGATATTGCTTAAGGCGTGAGCAGGCTTCACCATCCCTTCTTATCATGTATTTTAAATCCAGAAGTTAACACAGATATTCCCCAGTTCGTAAGTACTACTACAGGAGGAGGAAGAGGTAGATCATCTGAATACTGCTGCTTACGAAATGAATTAAAAAGACCCCTCACTGAGTGAACAGCAGTAGTATGCAGTCATTCCTCAGTGGAACAAACACTAAAGGAAAATGCCATGCACACTTAGCAGGGCTATTATCATAACAGTATATCTAAATTTGCATACAACTATCCACTCTGGAACCCTGAACTATTTTTGTTCCCCTGTCTGATCACGATGCTGCCTCTTCTGCTTACTTCCCCATCGGAAGATGGCATTTCCACTGAACCATGAACCTGCTTTGGCATAACAAATGTTCCTGGATGTTTCTCAAAATGTGTCACAAAGAGAACATCCTTTGTCTACTCCAATTATATCAGCATTGTTCCCTCCTTCTAGCTGTCTTTTGAATAGCTTCTGTTTTCAGCCTTTCTTCTAAGAATTAAGGCCTTGCATGATGAAGAAAGGGGAGGTAACAATTTCCTTACCTGTTTTTATGACTTTTACCTGGAGAGAAGACCCAATTCTGGATTATTAACAGATTGAAAGTCTTCCAATTACATTAGCCAGGATTTAGGTCTAAAAATGAATGCAGGCTGAGACCATAAGTCTACCTGTTAATTTTGAATCAGACAAGCAGGTTTCAATATTCAAGATTATTTTTGGAAGAGTATTTTCCCCTTGTATTGACAAGAGGGGACTTGGAATAGCAAAACATTTCTTCATAACAATGAAGTCTTATTTACACATTCAGTTCAGTCTCATATACATTGAATTGATTCATTTCACTCTGTTACTGTAATTTATTTTCTCTTTCATTCAAAGTGCAGGCTTGGCTGCCACAGTACTGTTCAGGTGGAAAGGCTTTGCCACTGCAATGCCATGACTATTTCACGTTGTTGGGGACTAACCTATATTGCTGACACCGTGCTGGGGAGTAGAGCAGAGGTGATCTTCACACCACAGCAATCATTTTCCTGTATAGGCGATATGAAGGCTAATTGCAATTTTTCTTCTTTCCCCTTCTACACAAAAGCATTTCAACAACAGCTCTGAGACAACTCAAGGATATTATTGTATTTTTCACTGTAATTGTTAGTTAGCACATATCACTTCAGTATAGTAACACTAGCCCCTGAAATTCCCTGCTGTGGGAATAATGGCAGTCTTCCTGGCAGCAGGGCTGCTGTAGCTTGCAGGCTCACAGAGCTCTGCAGATCTATGCAACAAAGAAGGAGGAGAGAGAAGCAGGAATAATTCTTCCACGTTTTATCATAAGCCACATCCCTAATATGAGAAAGGCTAAACAGCAAACTGCATTTTAGAGTCATCCCACACAGCTGAGACAAGCAGGCTAGAATGGACCATCTTCACTGTGTGGAAATCTCTTATTCCCTGATCCTGAATTTTTAAAGATGATTCCCTTGTTTTTATGCAGGGAATAAGCGTCACAGGGATGCCTCACCAGGCTGAGACGTGGCCCATGTACCCTCAATGCTCTGCAGAGAAAAAAAAAATAAAAAGGCTTACCCTGTGTCAGACATGGGGAATGCCTCACAAACCAACATGTGGCAACGCCTCACAAACCAACATGTGGCAACACAAGTTCACAGCATCTGCATGGGCCTCCCAGGGTCCCATAGTACACAGAGTGTAGGCACTCCCATCCCTCCTCTGCACCTCTGAAACCCTGAGCTCCTCAGGCTGCAGGCTCAGACCCTCTGTTTCATCCTGGTGCACCTTGCAACAAGACAGACCTGTAGTAACACAGTATGAATGTTTATTTAACCTTGTTTGAAGCCAAGGTTCAGATGTATGCATGCAAGGGTTGGAAACAAAAAGGCTATGGGAAAAATGAAATACAATCTTGCCTGCAATACTTCCTATTAATTAAGGATATTCACCAAAATGTAGCCCTTGGTCTGCTGATCACTAATTTCCATATGGTTCCCTCATTCTCATCTTCTAGTCTAGATGATTTCCTTACGTGCCTTTTTTGGCAGCTTTTCCTGGAGACTTACACTTCTTACACTTTAAAGACTCCTTTAGATTATTTCCCTTTTTGCTTTATTTCAGATTAAGTGCCTTCCTGCAGGCTCGCAGGAAGGCATAATATTATGCATATTATGACTAATATGCATACAGGAGAAGCTTTGAGCTCAAAAGCATCCCGTATATCACTGATTATGAACTGTATATATTGTCCCTGTATTTTGTCAAACAATTCCAGACATAAGAACAAGAGTCCTGATGAGAGAGATCTCAGAGCAGACGGCTCCCTGCAGCTCTAATTTCCTGTTAGTTTGGGAAGATATCTAGAGGAACTGAGTAGGTAGTAGATATTGAATAAACTCATTTATTTCTGTTTGAAATATAACTCTCTATTTTAGACAGCACATATTTAATAATATTTCAAGCTTTATATTGTTTCAATTTTTAATATATCTGATCTGTAATTCCTGCATTCAGACAGCTTTCCTGCACAGGTACAAACTTATTTCCTCATATTCTGAATACTTGAAGCATCTGTTATTGTTAATTACAATGAAAGTAATAAGTTAGTAGCTCCTCTGTGTGACATATTTCCCTAATATGCTGCTTTAAAACTAAAGAGTAATGGCATACTCAATAAAACAATTTGTATTAGTTAGTTTCACATTGTAAACTCTGTAAAACATTTTTGAAAGCAAGTAGGATAAAGTGAAATCTCCATAATGTTAAAGGTTTCAAGCTTTGTAAAAGAATAAGTTTTTTCCTGAAGCGGCAGGCTTAGCAAAAGGCCCTTTTAACCAAAAGATTTAGATGTCAGCGCAGCCAACCCTGTGTTGCATTTCCTGTACTGCAAAGGTTATGATACAGCAGCTAGAATCAACACAGTGTCAAACTGCAAATTAGATTACAGAGCTGAAAATAATTAAGCAATAACGATAGAAGAACTGGGTATTTCCTGGGGCTTAATGACCTGCTGGGAGGAGTTGAGGTCTTTAATGTTACTTTCAGCTAAACATCAGGAAGAAAAGTGCTACAGTATATTTTTTTCCTGGCCCTTTCATGTACAAAGGGCAACGCCACTCTGTTGCTACTCCCAGAGAATTAATGGTCACAGCACTAGTCAATCAGATTTATTTATTTGCCACTAGACGCAGTCTGGGGCACTGCAGGTCCCTGTCTATGGCAGAGTAATTGGAGACAGGACAACAGAAAGACGACTGTCTTGGCTAGTTTCTCTTGTATAGGGGCAGAGGGATTAAATACGTTGTCCACTGGAAGCTTTCTTGTTACTCAGCTTCCACACTCTCCAGAAAGCCTCCAACTCCTCATATCTGTCATCTTAGCTAGCTCTATCACTCTTTCCCATCCCTTTCTCATCCCTTCTCATAATGAATGTCAGCAGTTCCTTGCTCAGTGTCTCATCTGTGCAAGGCAGACAGGGCTTTCCAGTTCCCTTTCCAACCTCTTCTCACCTCTCCTGGCAGGTTCCTGGTGCTAATACTCACACTTTTCTCTCTGCATCTCCTCTGTAGGGTGCTCAGGAGAGCATAACCTCTCTCATTCCCAATCTATGCTCAGTGCCCTCAGCTCAGAGAGGAACCAGTGAGCCAACTGGACCCAAATCCTTCCTTGTTTTTGCAGCAGAACTATACCTGAATTTTCAGCAGAAAACAGTATTACAGAGGATATCATAGCTAAGATATGACATCAATTTTCTCTCATGATTTTTTGTCATTTACAGTCTTATGGTTATGGCTGTGCAATGGCTAGAAAGCACATAAATTGTATACATTTTTTAAAGGAAACACCTTTTCCAGCTCCAGTTAATGTCAATCAAAAAAAAAAAAAACCAACCAAAACCAAAACAAACCACCAGCATGCCAGCGTGAATTAGACTCCACTCAAATGCTAATTTTATAAATCCCTAATCAAAATATAGTTATTCTGCAGACTTAATGAACTACACTCATCTCTTGTGCAACTGTGCTGAAGTCAAGGGAGTCACGCTGGGAATGGATTTGGCCCACTCTGTGGAAAACAGAATTCAAAGGGCAGGGTGACCTCATTTGCAGCAAGAATGTAAATAAAAGTGATAGCATATTTTTTTTATTTTGATCACTGGGCTGCAGAATAGCAATCTAATTTCTAGACATGGGGGTTTGTTTATTGAGGTTCAGTAACATGAGCCCAAGATCTTCTGCATATTGTATAATAATGCAAAAATAAATCACACATGAAAACATGGATCATAATTCCTTTTTATCAAATTATTATTATAAGATCAATATTATGAAGTACTTTTTACACAGCTGGATCCACAAAGTTCTTCAAAAACTGGTTAAACAAACTGTAGAGCAGAAATCTTATTGCCTATTCCTAAAATGTAGCCACTTCTGTAATGAAAATCAGCAGCTGTTAACACTGCACAGCTGTACCAGACAAAAGCTTGGGGCATAAAATGAAGATGATGACTCTGCTTATCCAACACTGCAAGTGAGTGTAAGTAGGTAGAAAGTATGGTAATAATCCAGATATTGAGAGTAATACACTGCCACTCTCCTGCCAGAAGCAGAAGATTGTGCTTACAAGGATATCAGAATTACCCGAAACCCCTGCAGATCTTTGCCTACTAATGTCAAAGGCAGTTCTCAGCTCCGCACTGCTGTAAAGAGGTCACATTATCTAACTTGCCTACTGAAACTTCTTTTTAGAGCACTCAAACTTTTCCCAAGAGAACCTCCTAAAACTGATTCCCTAAATCTGTGAGTTGTCACAATTCAGTGGTGCAGCAGGTCACAAAAATTTGACCTCTGATGAACAGAATGTGCTTCTGTAGAGACCAACTACCCTTAACATTCCTGGCATCAGAAGCAGGGTGTAACACTTTCCATCTCCCTCTTAACCACGGCCTCTTCATTCATTGGTTAATTCGGATGCTTAACAAAGATGTGACTGATGGAGACACTCTTCCATATTCCCCAAATGCTCTCCCTCCAAAGGAAGATTAATTTCTCACTAACAGTTGCAGCATAAAGGACAGAATCTACCATCCTTCTTCCTTGTGAAATTCTTTATTTTGATGTTATATAGCTAGAGATTGCATTAAATATTTGCACGCATGTTAGCATGTACATATTCTAAACCAAATAAATACAGTGCTTCATCTCCCAGCCAGGATGCAATCTCTGCATCTGCTATGGCTAGTGTCACATCAGATAAGAGGATTCTCCAGTGATTTCAACACTTTTAGATTATTTTTTAAAAAACAATAAAAGTAGCAAGAAGTATTTCTCAGCCTCAGTTGAAATAGCAGCCTGTTGTATGACTGACTGAAGTTTGAATTCAGCACATGACACCTCCAGATGCAAATTACATAACAAAATATTTTTCGTGGCACTCTTCAGATCACAGCTGTCATTAAATACTTTCAACAGGCTCACAGGAGGAAAAAACACAACAGCTCAGTAATGTTTTAATCACCAGAGGTGCAAGCTCCCTAGATCTTCCTGCAATATACAATATTCCTTTAAGTTCCCTCTTCTTCCCACTCCATCGATCCTGAAGCCCCCAGAGAGACCCTGTTCTCTCTCCATCTCACTGACAGACATCCTTGCAGTAGGGGGTCCCTAGCCATTAAACAGCCTGTTAAAAAAAAAATTCTACCTGCCGTGATAACAATGAGAAGAAAGGGAAAATTTGCCTGACATCCAGGCATTGAATGAAGGTGTCCTTGAGTCTGTCAGGGTGCACTGAAGAAAACACCTTATGGCCAAAAAGAGAAAAGGAGGGGGGAGTGGGATCAAGAATGCCACACCAGTAGGTGAAAGCAAAGACTTTTTGCTTTGTGTCTCCCAGGGACAGGATAGAAAGTTACACATTTCTCTACGGGTTTTGTTCTTCTCTCCCTTGTTTATGCACCTCTAAGCTGACCTGATTATGTCAATGCCTCCTGAAACTTGTTATAACAACTTCTCCCCATTGCAGTGACACTTCTGATGAAAGCAACTTTGAGCTGACCCAGGGAGAAGTGGCAGATTCCTAGAACCGGCTGCAGCTCCTGTGCCACTGTGAACTTTACAGACTGGGATTTGCTACCCTAAAAGGAGAAAATGGCAGTATGCTCGAAGAGAGTGCTGTGCTGTGCCCGTCACCACAGGGAGAAAAGGCAGGCTGGACATGGTCTTAACAAAATTTTCACATACTCCTTTCTGCATTCTTACTTTTCTTATTTCTTACTTTGTGAGGACTATTTACATTAGATGTATCAATGTTAGAAACAAAAAGTGTTACAACATTAAAATTACCCTTCTTCAGGAACAGGGTATTTGTAAACAAGAACATCCTATGGCACGACACAAATGCATTTTGTTAAATGCAGTGTGGATCAGCTTAACAAAGCAAGCATGTGAAATTTACAACTGTGGCTAGCAAAGACAAGAGGATTTTTTTTTGCTTAAGTGATAATATGCTTTAGAAGGAGCATGAATCTGCATTTCTTGGAGGGGAAAGCTGGGGTACAGCCAGGATTCAGGCCAGATAATGATTTTACGCTGTTCTTTCATCAAGTCAGACTCTCAGCTCTGCTTTTTAATTTTGTTGAAATGTTTACTGCAATTTACTTTGATTTTCTTAAACAGTGAGAAGTTAGGAAACATTAATACTTTAATTTGCTTCTTATCTGATTTCCTCTTGGACCATACGTGATGATGAACAAACATTAATTAATGATAATGATGTATTTCTGCATTATAATAAGGATCCTTTGTAAGGTTCTCTATAAGGGTAAAATTCTGAGCCTCTACCAGCAATTTTTCAGTAGTGTGGAGTTTACACCATCTTTTCTGTACTACCTGTGACCACTGAGTCTTATTGATTCTTCCCCATGACCATAAACCACTGTTTCATGCTTTGATTTGACTCTAGTGGCACATCAAAAAAAAAGACGACTTGGAGTTGAGTAAGAAACTTTCAAAACCCCACACATTCAAACAAGTATTTCTTGAGCACGCTCTCCAGTGGTCCTGATGGTCCTGTGGCTGGTAAGGTAGGGTGTGGGGTTGAGATTTTAGATCAATGTGAGTTCCTGTGCTGCTTCCAAAGTGTCACCCTGTAATCCTGATACCAAAAAAAACACCAAACCTTAAAAAGATCAACTATTTATTAATGTCACTTCTTATCTTTAGTTCCTCATTCTAATACTTGGCACTAGAAATACAAATACTATTTACTGTATGCAATATTGTATAAGGGATGTTGAAAACATCTTAATGACAAATAATAATAAAATAACATATAAGGTATCACTTATGCATCAGAAAAGAACACTCTCTTTTCTCAGTGGACAGACTAAAATGTTCAAGGAGAAGTATTTTATCAGATTTATTAAGTTATGCATTTCTGCCTTGATTATCAGATGCATTTTTTTTGTTGATGAAACTGTAAAATAAACCAAGTTTTTTAAAAAGAGAAGTCTGATGAGCTCATTCATTTTGTATCTAATGTATCTCAATGTGAAGCCAGAACACTTATTTTCCTTTATGTTTTCCTGTTCATTAGCACATCTGATACAAACTAGTATATTCTTCAAAAATAAAGATTGGTTATGTGTCTTTTTGCCTCACAGCTCTTCACCAAGGAACATAAGCAGTAATATATTTTATTATCTGGCTTTGGTTAGGCATGAGGCATAAGACAAGGACACACTTTAATATTCATCCAGTGGAGAGTAATATGCTTTCACTTCCTGGCAAGAAAATAATGTTCCCTGGTGGAATCCAAGGGAGACAGGTTTCTCTGCCAGTAGCCAGATTAGCCAACAAGTTCTGAAATGTAATTTTTAACCTGACTGGGATGCTCTTCTGTTAAACTGTTGGCCATGACACGAGAAAGGAAACAGGGCGGAAATAGTATACTGGGCTGCTGCCTTGTGATAAGTTCATCTTTATATGATGAGTTTTGATCTTAAATTTAAACTTCATTCTGATCTATACACTAGTACTTGCCTGGTCACTGCAAAACTTCAGGCACATTGTTCATAATACCTGTAACAATGGATTGGCCCCACAGACTTACACTGAAAAAAACCAAACCAAAATCTTTTTTCAACTCACCATAAAGAAAGAGGCTTTGATGAGCATGCAGTTTGTTTTGCTAATAAAACTACTGCTTGGCCTATGTCTATCCACCATTTTGTATTACCATCTTTCATTACCAAGTCTCAAATTTGATCGCAAGGAGTTTTCAGCAGGGATCATGCTTTCTTCATCCCTGTGAATGCTCAGCTGTCTTCTCTGCAGAGTTGTAAAAGAAAAATGAAAAACACACACACACACATCCATTAAACAACCTGGCATAAGCAGTAATCACTACAGACAAATCTTTGTATGTTATTAGACCTATGTGTAATCTAAGAGAGCAATCGCTGAGGAAAAAAATGAGTCCGAGGTGAGATTTTTCAAGCTTGCCTTTGTGAAACATAATGACGTCATGAACATACACTTTTAGAGGAGCCTGATGTCACGCTGTCAGAGTATTGCTTTCTGAACCCCTAGTATGGTCCCTTTCTGTTGGCAGAGCCTTCTCCCTGTCCTTCTTCTTGCAACCAACCCTCCTGGCTGGCATTTTAAATCAGGGTCTTCTCAAGGTCACACAATCCACTTGGTGTGTGGGGTGAAGCAGGTGAAATGTCCCACCAGCAAAAGGGGAATGTCCCATCAGCACAGGGGAAAGTTTTAATATGATCCAGTTTCAACTACCAATGTGGTGTTTGGCTCTCAACTTGCTGGTCAGACAGTGGCAGCTATGCTTGGACTAGTTAAGGGCAGCTGCAGGCAAAGCAGAAATATGTGGTGAAAGGATGGATGTGTTCACTGCTGGGTTTTACCACTGTTACTATTACCCTGACTAACTGCACATGTTCACAGCTAAGTTCAGCCTCTTCTTTTCTTTAGGATGCTCTCCACGCTAAATGACAAAGCAGGGCTGGCAATTCAGTTAAATCTCCTTTCTGTCCCTCACCTTGACCAGAATTTAAACTGTAAGTATCCCCGTGCAAGGTGGAACGGGTTTTTAGTTCCTCCTCCTTCCTTCCATGTAATACATTCCAACCTTGATCATTTGGCTTTGAAGGACTCAAGGGCAGAGTGTGTGGTATGTGACATTTACCAGGGTTCCTCATTTACGCCTTTTTCAGTGTGCAGGGCCAGGTGAGAATTTTGCTTTCCAATTTTTATGAACTCTGTCATTCACATGCCCACACAGAGAGCAGGGGAAAGAAAAGATACCAACATCCACCATGAAAGAAAGGTAGTTATGCATGGGCTAGGTGCAGGACTGAGAACAAGGCTTTGACTTTCTAAATTTTTCCTGATATAGGTTCATCATGAAGCCCAGGTAAACCATTTAATTTCTACTCTCCATCTATATACAGACAATGGTAATAATTTGGTTTATATTTTATGCTTCTATAATACCTGTATGGTCTATCCAGTAAGAAATACAGAGCAGTTTTGTCCCAGTAATATTTTCCTATGTTGTGTAGTTACTGTGAGGATTAACAGAATTTCCTGAGCAGTCCTGTATGAGTGTTAAGTATCTCCGCTACTAGGCTTTGCCTGCTTGCATCTCCAGCTCCAATAAAAGCTGAACATATTCTCCGTGCTCAGGAGGCAAGTCTGCAAAACCAGATGAGACTGCTCCTTGCTCTGAGGTATAGCAAATGTAAATCAGCAGAGCTGAGTCTTGCCACAGAGAACAGCTGATGCCAGTCCACCAATGTTGAAATCTAAGGTAAAACAGAAGTTCGATGTTTCCACAGGCACAATGGTGCACCAGGACAGATAAATTTGCAAAGGTCTGACAAAAGGAGGCAATCCCAGTATCTAAGCATGTGTTTAATTGCCTTCTGTGATCCATGCCTAGGGACAGGCTCTGGTATCTCATTTCTCACATAAATAGTTCTGCAGTACACAAACTCACATGCATGTTCCTCCACATGCTCATGTGCATACACACTCATGCTGACTGTACATATTCTGTCTCTGTGTATCAACTGTGAGATTGCAGGAACGGCTCGTAGAAAGGTTTCCCAATGTTTGTTATCAGTTGCAAGTAACTTTGCCAAACTCCTGTCTGACTCAAGCTGAAATTTTCTGTGCCAACTACATAGCACAAGTTGAATGCTTTTTTGAAAATCTCTGCCCTAAACGAGTTCAGACAGTTCAGTGGATAAGGGGAAAAATCAGTGCTGTGTCTGTGCAGAAAGAAAAAAAGAAGTCTGAGTAACCTGCTAGGACAGAGGCTCTAACTAACCCATTGCTTTGCAGCAGGAATTTAAGCTTCTCTGGAGGGCCTGGACCTTTATTTCAAGAGAGCTTTTTGTCATCCATATGAAAAATTGCCCCCTTTGGTCTAGTGACCAGCCTTTGAAGCATCCTGCCTCACAGTAGAAAATCTGGAAAATCTTCAGAGCTAAAAGTTGCAAAGGAAGCAGAGGAAACCCTGCCCAGCATTTACCTTGTTCAGTGCCACTATTATAGCTGCGGGTGAACCAGCTCAGCCTGAGTGTGACACTTTGCCACGGATTTTGTTCTCCCCTCCAAAGCCAGGGCACAATGAAAGGATTCGCGTTGCTCTGTGGGTAGAGCAGAAGGAAGCTGGCTTTCATAAGTGTATCTCTCCTTTTCTTCCAGGCTGCCCCGAAGAAGAGGCCATATCCCCACTCACTCAGCAAGGAAGGCACCTTGCTGGCCAAGGTTCAGCAAGAACCACTGCTCAGCTGCAGGCCTCACAGGAGAAAATTCATATTTAATTCTATGTTTAAGAGAAAGAAATTTTGTGAATTTTTCTTATAAGCAGCAACTCAAGCATTCTTTCCTCCACTGTGGTTTATGATTAATAGCAATGTCTACTCATAATTTCACTTCCAGAGTGTACAAACAGTAACCTTAGTGCCTTCTTGAGTCAGGACTTCATAGAAAGCACACGAGCAAAATTAATTCAGGCTTGCTGTGAATAGTCCTACCCTGAGTGGGAAATACCAGGCAGCTCTGTGAAGGCTTAACATCTACTGCTTCTGGCCACTGGGCCCACGTGGTCATTTGCCATCCTTCCACTCACAATTTCAGTCCCCACACATCCTACCGAGGATCACTGTGGAAACTACTAAGGAGCACAGATGATGTCCCCAGCTGATGGCAATGAAAGTTTAATGCTAAATGGCCTTTTATTTTTTTTCATTGCACACCAACCTTTACAGACACACCTGTGGAAGGAGAGCTACGGGGTGGCTCTTTCCCAGCTACTAGACTCAACTGTGGGTTTCCCAAGGATGTCCACTCCTCCAACTTTGCTACAGGCACAGCTCAGTATACTCGTGCCTACACCCATCCAGTTGCAGGGGTGAGCCTGCACCTGCATCACCAACTACAAACCTTGAGAATGCTTTCAGCATGGCATATGATCTGGTCACAGAGGTCAACTCTTGTTCCCTATTCCAATGCCAGCAGGTGTATCTACGTGTGTCTTTCAAGAACAGGAGAGTACTTTGGAAGTGTATCCCTTTGTCACCTCCCCTTCTGTCTTTCTAGTTTTGTCTGTGCCATTGAGTGGTCACAGAGCAGATGAAATAGATTCTTCCAGGTTAAAAATAGATGAGAAAATAAACCTTAAGAGCCAATATAGACGTTTGGCTCACCGGATCAGATCAGAGCTAGTCTGAAAGATACACTCTACATGCATATAGCATGAATATTGGTTCCTACTACACTGTTTCATTCTACAGGTCTATTTGAGTTTGCACAATCTGATAATTTTTAAAACTATAAAAATGTAGAAAAATTATTAAAACCAATAGAAAATCAAGCTAATTTGTGCTTTTCCAAGTGAGGGTCCATGTTTTTGCTAAAATTTTTAAGACGTGTCTTTCAGAGTTCTTTCCACCAGGATATACAAGATAATCCCCCAAATAACTATTTGATTGACGCACATGTTTTAAAATCAATTTTTTTTCCAGTCTTCATCAGGCTTTAATCAAGAGGTTTGAAAAATCCTCCAAACTCAAAACTTTCAAGATGAATGCATCCACATTTACACCATAACATGTACTCATCTTCAAAATTTTTCTGCTAGTCTTCTGATAATCCTAGCACAGTAATTCCATGCTCTAGCATATCTCCTTATAAAAAATATGCTACGGTTTTTACTGATAGTGCTTCTGCATCTAAAGAGGACAGAAATGAATGTTATAGTTCTCACTGAATGCTGCTGAATTCCTAGCAGAGAAGACAAATGATTGCTATGATTTTGAACACCGAGATATGCAACAAACATTAGGGAATCATAAGACAAAGTCCCTTGTGTTCTTCCTTTTCTTCATATGCAAGAATTGAGAGGATAGTAATTATTGATATTTTGCCCCAAAAGCTTACATGCTACTCTTATGGAAAATATTTTCATTCAACATTCATGGAATCATAGAATCATGGAATTATAGAATCATAGAATAGTTTGGGTTGGAAGGGACCTTAAAGATCAACTAGTTTCAAGCCCTCTGTGATGGGCAAGGAAACCTCGCACCAGACCAGGCTGCTCAAGGCCCCATACAACCTGACCCTGAACACTTCCAGGGAAGGGGAGCCACAAATTCCCTGGGCAACGTATTACTGTATCTCACCACCCTCATAATGAAGAATTTCTTCCTAATGTCTGATCTAAATCTTCCTCCTTCTAATTTAAAACAATTTCCCCTCATCCTATCACTACATGCCCTTGTAAAATGTCTCTCTCCACCTTTCTTGTAGGTCCCCTTCAGGTACTGAAAGTCCAACATAGGATCTCCCCAGAGCCTTCTCTTCTCTAGGCTGAAAAACCCCAGCTCTCAAAGCCTGTCCTCATAGCAGAGGTGCTCCATTCCTCTGATCAATGTCATGGCCCTCCTCTGGACCTCTTTCAACTGTTCCATATCCTTCTTATGCTTGGGTTTCCAGAACTGTACACAATACTCCAGGTGGGGGTCTCACAAGAGTGGAGTAGAGGTGAAGAATCACCTCCCTTGACCCGCTTGCCACACTTCTGATGCAGCTCAGGATACTGGGCTGTGAGCACACATTGCTGGCTCATGTTGAGTTTCTCATCAACCAGCACCCTCAAGACCTCTCTGCAGGGCTGCTCCCAATCACTTTGTTCCCCAGCCTGTATTGAAACTGTGGATTACCCTAACCCAGGTGTAGGACCTTGCACTTGGCCTTGTTGAACCTTATGAGGCCAACTTCTCCAGCTTGTCCAGGTCCATGTGGATGACATCCCACCCTTCTTGTGTGACAACTGTGCAACTCAGCTAGGTGTCAACTGCAGGCTTGCTAAGGGTGCACTTGATCTCACTGTCTGTATCATCATAAAAATATTAAACAGCAGTGGTCCCGGTTTATGTTTTTTTCTTCAGCTAAGCTGTGTTATCTCTGACTACATGGATTCATGGTAATTCTACTTTACACCCCAACAACACTAATTCTAGGAAGTTTAAATGAAGATTTTACTGCTTCCTACATCATTCCCCAACTAGCTTATAGTAAATAGTACCCCTGATGAACAGCTGACAACATATAATCTTCATCTTGCTAAGACAAAGATTTTTTTCTTTCATTTATATTATAGCCATGAGAAAGTACAATTTATGCTTTCAGATACAGAATAGACAATGCTATTTGTTTGATTATTTCCTAGTCAATAAATCCATAATCTCATGGGCTGTTGAGTATCACTATGTTTAGTGCTTGAGAACCTAAAGCCCAGGTGAGTAAAGAGATAAAATGCGTCCACACTGTAAGGAAAATTTTTCTGAGGGGCAACACTAAAATATTGGTGTATGTCCTAAAGATAAAGCCCAATGTAGCCTGAATTACAAACCCTGCTGCAGTGGCTGACAGATTCATGACTGCTTCTCCTTTTTGCTTGCCTCCTGTACTTGCCAGTTCCTAGAAAATAGTTGTCAGTGTCACTTTATGTCTCCAAACAATATTCCCCTTGAGTTTTAACTGTTACACGAATAGAAATATGGCATACAGAACAAAGGATAATTTTGGTCTGCTGACATTTTTTGTGTCCGTGGGTTAAAGAAAGTTAATAAGAGAGTTTACTGTGTGTACCACTTGCACACTAAAAACGTTCCTCAAGAGGTTAAAAGTTCAAAGTTGAGTCAAAGTCTGCACTGCCTCCGCTCTTCCCTTTTAATTATCTGAGGTCAGGAAGTTAATAATACCAGAAATCCCCAGTAGAGACCTCTTGCTCAGTGTATGAACTTTAAACTTGTTCAGTTTTTTCCAAAGGGTAAAAAGTTCAGTGAAAACACAGTAGATTTTCCCTCTGGTGTCCACCAATTCAACCTCAAGGGTTAAAAGTTTAACTGTAAAAGAGGAACCTTTGTTCTCTGAGCTACATTTACAGAGTTCACTTATTAGAAGGTAAAGATTTCAAACAGCAGCTAAAGTCCAAAGTGATTCTTTCCCATAATGATGAAAATATCGCAATAAAAGAAAGTCCTTTGATCTGTTATTACTTTCCTCAGAAGTAACTGTCAAAACTTATTTTTCTCTTTATTTTGAACTTTGGACGAATAATGGAGCCACATGGTTCCCTAAGGCCAAGTATATCTGTTAAACAGCAACATGCTACATTTGTGAATTTATCCCACATTTTTTCAGCCAGACAATGTTTTCCCTACTGAAACATTTACAGCAGATGTTCCTCCATCAGGATTTTTTGCACAATTTATTTCACACAAGTTCATGTTCACCAGTTCTGTCAATGATGAACATGTCAAGTATAGATATTTTCATTATATATAGAGAATGAACTCTAAAGAATAAGATCCCCATTCTGACCTTTTAACAACTATGCTGCTTGAAAATATACAAACTAGTTTATCTAATATATATCTGTTTTTCTAAAACGCAGTTTAAATTTGTACTATTGGAGTTTCCTGACAGATATTCATTAGGTGTGAAGAGGCTGATACTAACTGCTGTGAGTCAAAAGGTTTCTGAAAAGAAGAAAAGTCAACAAATATGTTACTTTTGTTTTTAGTGCTTGTCCTGTATCTAATGGCCTGGATAAGAATTTATGAAACTGAAATAGGAAATGCCCTTGGCTTGGAAGACAATAGACTGCTATGCATGAATTTGGGATAACTGTAGTCTTGAAAAACAATAAATTCTAATTTGGGGTGTCCTTGGGGAATTTTTAAATATGTGACTTTTGGATTGTTATGCTGTGATTGGTCTTTTTATTAAAGATCACCTTATTAATGTTCAAATATTCCCAGAACAGTTTAGTCATGCTTCATTTATAAAGAAGATAAAGCTCAGCATTTCAGTCTTACTGTATATACAAGCAAAAATCTCTCATAACATATCTGAATGTATTGCTCTGACTGATACCCATGACTCTGCTCTTTGATACAAACCTCAGCAAAATCAATATAAGCTCTCATTTTAGCATGCTTTAAATCTGACCATCTCACTGAGAATGTAACAGAAGGTTTTTTCCTTACCCTACTCCATCTGGCCCATGCTTTGGAGGATGATTCAGTTCTGAGAAATGGAGATTGAAATGTAACTGAGCTCTTTAATTTCTTTCACTTGGATGTAACACACTTTCCATTTCCAGGCCTTTGTCATAGAATAATTTTCACTACTGTGTCTATAAAACAATATGCACTTCACAATGGACCTGTGAATCTGCTCTGTTGGGTAGGTTGTCCTAAACTACCCTTTTGATTTTTAGTTCTCCTACAGAGTTTGCATGACCTGTTACTCTATTTAACCTATAATTCATCATGTATTTCTACAAGCAACTCATCTTAATCACTTTGATCACTTGTTTATGTTGTCAGATGAAGATTAAAGCAAAGATATCTTCTCCTTAAATACTCAGAGAAACATTTTCTTTCACCTTTATGTGATCAGTAACTGACTCCAATCCATGAACCTTTTCACGTTCAGTACAGTAGGAAAGGTTTACTGTTTAGGCAGAACTAGTTTGCTAGGTCCAGCACTCCTGAATTTCAGCTAATGATGGTGACCTTATGAGAGGGTCTAGTTGGGCCAGCTTAGACATACTTACATTAGTCTCTCTGAGGGGGGCACTTGGCAATAAGTCTGCATGACTTTCTCAGTAAGCTCCATTCAAACACCGAACTCACAAATTAACAACAGATTCTGTAGGTTTAAAGGACATCCAGACAGAGGAAAGAATGACTGAATCTGATTATGAAACCACTTACAAGGCTTGCAATAGGTAACATAGCATAATTTTTTATTGGAAGATGTCCCATTTCAACATAATTGTGATTTTATTCAACTAATTATAATTGTGCTTAACACTGAAAAAGAGGCTGACTGCTCAATACATTGATAATATTTGTGCAAAGCACAATTGTTTCACAAATATAGTCTGAGTTCAAGTGGTTCCAGGGCCAAATTGAATACCCGGCAATTAGACATCCACAAATTATCATTTTAAATGGAACATATTTTTCAGCTTCAGTGAGACATGAACTATTCTAGTTCAATTTTGCTTCTCTGCCCTTCTCCATATATGCCCTTTTCCCTTTAACTTTAGCTGTTCCATGTCTCAGCTTCGCCTTTCTACAGGCTAACTCAAACAGGCTTTTGCTGTGCCATAACCTTCAGGCTAAAAAATTAAGATGTTATTTTTTTTTTGCAGTAAAATAAACATCATGGGCAAATTAGCTAAGAAATACTGTAGTCTCTGGAAGCTGAGTTGCTGAGGGGTTTTTTTGACAGTGCAATGGGTCCAGGATAACTATCCACAGTCAACTCTCTGTGGGGACAACTCTAACCCTAACCTTAACCCTAAGACTAAACCTAATTCTAATGGCTCCCAACAGAGAGATGTCCTGCAGCGAGCTGTCCTGCAGAGTTGCTCCTTCACAAGTGCAATTATAGCCAGAGTTCAAAACCAGAACTTCATAGAGTTCATTGACTCATCTGTGCTACCATTTCACGTGCATCTATACAAAAGCACTTCTGAGTGCACTAGGATAACAAGACCTCTGACAAATGAGCACCATCAACCTGCAATGGGAAGAGCAGAGCACTATGCTTCCCATCTGCCCTCCTGACTGGTGAAACAGTCTAGTGTTTCTATAATCCTTTCCTGTTATGTTATTCTACAGCTCTGTGTATTAATATACTATGTAGAAGTTTAAATTAAAACAAATCAGCCATGAGCTGTGGCAGCTTACATGTAATCATACATTCAGATCTGTTGCCTTAGCATTAAGGGCAATGACCTCCCACGGAGGAATGGGGAAGGGTGCTAACCTTTGAAATTTCACCAAAGTGAGTCACTGGCACTTGTGAGAAGAGCACTGAATGACACAATGTACTTGGGAGGGTCGGGGGACATTATTGGATGTTTTCATCATCTTTGCACTTTGTCACAACTCTACAGTTCATTCAATTTGCAATTCTTCATCTTAATTCTCTGCTAAGTCATTCGGCACCGCTTGTGCCTTTTTACTGTAAACCTAACTGACAAAGCTCCATCCCTTGCCCTGCAGGAACATACTGCCATGATAGATACTAGGAAAAATCAAAGTAATTTGAATGTCTTTCCTACAGAGAAAGCTCTTCTAGAGGAGCCGCTTCTCATGACGTATTCTGTATGAGAAGAGAAAGCAAGAACATAGATTCAATCACCATGTACTACAAAAAGCCACCCACAGACAGCACATAATCTGATTCTATAGCCTGTAAGTTTAGACCTAATGGGTCCCTTAGAACAAATGGATCTTTCCTCATAGTGTTGTCTCCAATCCCCTAAAAAACACCAACAAAATAGCTGGATGCCAGCTGCCACAGTATATTTCATGTAAAAATTGTAAAAAAATCAGTCACAACAGTGAATAGGAGACTCCTATACCTAGACAGATGTAACAAGCACTTCGTTTTCTTCTTATTTTATTGTAGCATTTTCATTACTATTATTTTGCTAGACCGGACCTACTTAATAAAAGGATAACATATCTTGTGGATGATCAGATTATCTGCCTGACAGCTGCAGGCTAAGGTGATGTGAAAAGGAAAAGAGCCTCCCTCTGCACCCAAATCCTTCTATATGTGATTCATTTGCAATCTCAGTAGTCACAAACAACAGATCTTATGGGAAAGGTAGGATTAAGTTAATGTGATGTTAATTTTATTTACTAATTCAGAGAAGAGAAAATCTCTTCTCCCTTTATGAGTACAAACTCTCTTCTGAGCTCAGAGCCTGGTGTGCTGACCACCATTAGGCCCACAGTTACGCTTGCAAAAGCTATGTGCTATGAAAAGTCATAAAATTTGAGTTTTCAAATAATCCCTTGAGACCTGGAACCCTGAACTAGTGAGCCTTTTGTCCTTTTAAGAACAGCAACAAACAGAAATTCTTCAGAGTGTGAACAAAGTCTGAAACAAGCTTTGCAAATGAAAACACATGGCAAATCCCTTTTCCCGCATACAGGGAGCACACATATGGGGAACAACTTGGTCCAGTTTGGAATGTACTGGCCATTGAAACACAGTTTCTTTTAAAGACATAGCTGAGTTAAAAGACTAGACCTCAATCAAAGCAGAAGCATGAGGACAGAACAATAATAAAATGGCTATATACTCTCATCAGAGCCAACTGTGAGATGAGTAGTCCTAAAACAATGGAGTCTTTCAAAAAAGCCCACAAATTAACTTAAACACACAGCTTTTGCAAGCAGCTGGTGTGTTAGTCCTCATTCCTTTTACAGACAAAGAACATTGAAGGTCACTACAGCAAAAAGCTCCAGGCAAATTTCTCAAAGAAGTTCACAACTGCTCATGAAGACAATTCACTTCCATAAATTATTGGTGATAACTAGTACAAACATTGAAAAGATTTGGGCCGTACCCAGTGGAAAATAAAAATCTACTTTGAACTCTCCAAAAATATGAGCAAGCCATGTAGAAATAATTAATCTTATACAACCTATTACAATTAAAAATGTATTCTTAAATAACTTCTTGATTGAGAACAAATGCCTCATTAATCTGGAACGTATCAGCTTAGGAACACAAGAAATGTCAGGCAGAGAATGATGACCGACATGACACGGGACTCCACACGCTGTATGTGCTCCATCTCAAGGGCTCACAGGGAACAGTCCAATGCAAAGGTCAATGGATGTGGTGAGTTGGAAAAAAAAAAATCTACTGGCATTTGATTTTTTAAAAGTAAAATTATTTCATTGTAGCCTACTGAACACTACAGAGGTTCTAAAGTGGTCACATCTACTATTGTTTCCAGACATGCCTTCTACCCCAGTATTTCTCTGCTAATGTTTCTACTGTTGTTATGTTCTTTAAAAAACGTGTGTTCCTGCAGCTGTGTCTTAGTGTATATCCACATACCACTTCCTTGGTAAATAACGAGCTTGCTCTGTCCATAATACAATTGAATTAAGAGGAGTACGACCACACTGGAAAAATTCCAAACCTGATTCAGTACATCTTACATCTCAGTAGGATTTACCATCCTGGGCTTGGTACCATGCTATTCAGCTGGCAAGTTTGTTGTTTAACACGAGGCAAGCTCTTGGAAACTTCCTTTCTAGATTGAAACATATGCTCTAAAAAGGCTTCAACATTCAGTTTTACAAAACTTCACTGCTGATTTCTCAAACAAAAATCTTTCACTATTAAAACGCTGTAGTTTAGAGAGGAAATTTTCATCTCAGTAATATTTCTGCAGTGGAATCTGTGGCGCAAAAAGCGTGAGTGCTTTTCTTTGGAGATTTAATTTTGTTGGTAGATTTCACCCAGGGAGTAAGAACTAGTTATGGTGGCAAAACCAATTTTTTCAGATCTAAGCAATGCTGTAACCAGCAGGACTTGGTAGCAGAGCTGCATTGGCAGACCTTTTTCAGCTGTGAATTTGGCTTTTAAAAATTAGGCCACTTGATCGCAACACTAGTGTGAAATTAAGAGAGTTTGTATAGCTGATATGGAGCTTTGACATCTCAGCTAGTATCTCCTCTTTCACGTAATCTATGTAAGGAAAGCGCCTGAAGTATCCTTTTGTAGCTTCCCTACCGCCACGTATGTGCTGCTATTTTCCTTCTGTGGCAGGATGCCAACCTTGACAAAAATATAGATTCATGTCATGCTTCCAGTTTCTTGAAAGCAAGGGAACTTTTGTAAAAACCAAAAGTTTATATGGGGAAAATTTGGATCTTGCTGAAAAGCTGTATTCAGAATTAACTCCACTGTACCCATTGTCCTTCTGGCTGACCTGCAGCGATAGAGTGCAGGAGTTACCTGGTGAGCTGTTTATGGCAGCTGATGATGGTCTGTCTCATATTTTTCTTGTTTTCTATGTCCCACAATGTATTTCCTATCACACAGAGTGAAATTCAGGAGATTCGTTGGACTGAGGTTAAACCTGCTACTATTTCATAATGTTTTAAGGAGGGGTTTTTTTCCAATTCAAATTCTGTACAGAGTAAACTGTACATTTACTTATGCAATCATGTTTTAAATTGCCTGAAAAGGAGAAGGTTCATAGAAAAAAGAACAAAATAAAACTTTACAAGCAAGGCGGGGTGTCTTGCCTCCACCATCTGTCCCATCACAGGATAATGCAATACAGCATAATTTACTTTTCACACATAACCAACAGGACTTGAGAAACAAGTATTAAAATCAAAATCTCACAGAAAGCTTGATTTAAATGAGAAACACTGAAGTAATGCTTTCTCAAATAATTATGAATAGCAAATGCATTAAAGGACATTGCAGACTTCACAGCTACTGCACGAACAGAGACCTGCTATATTCATCAAATAAGGTACTAATTGCATGTCAGTCATTCTAACTTATCTGAATATTACTGCAGAAAGATTTTTCTCATAATTTTCATTCTTCAGTGACATGGTTAAAAACATTTAAAAACTTATTCTGCAAATAGTATTATAATTGCATCATGATGGTGTTTTTTAATTGTAGCTCACCTAGTTTTCTCTTACGCTTTTCCAGCCTGGCAGCACCCTTCAGGGAGAGGCTTAGCTCCTAGCATGCAGTCACCATCATAGAGGTTGCTCTGTTTTCACTGGTGTTCACCGAAATGGGGAAAAATCTGTCAAGAATACTGTATTCTGAGAATGCTGGGCATAGGTGAAAAGGTTCTCAGGAAGAGCATTGCAGATTGAGACTGTCAGGTGAAATGTGGGACCACAACAGGGCTAGGTAGCTATCAGTTTATTGATCATATACTCATACTCCAATAGGTCTGAGGAGCCCCAGTAACCATGCTGAGTGTTGCATGAGAAAAGTAGATGATTGGGTCAGGTGTCCAGTTGGGGTTCAACTCAGGGATGTCCCTGACTTAACTTATATCAGCAGATTCGTATATCCTATCCACATGGTAACACAACAAACAATACATTGTTGCAATAAATAGAAGCTAGGGTCACCCTGACCTGATGATCATGAGCAATGGCAGGATGTTCACTTTGTGAACTGGGATGAGATAGCACATGCCGAGCCATGTCCTTGACTCCTTGCCAGCCATCTGAGCTCTCCCCTTGCACTGGGTGCCATTGTAGAGGATATGTTTTCAGATGCAGAGCAGGAAAAGTAAGTGAAATTCTATGACCCATTCCATATATCTTCATCCGTGACAATCCCCTCAGTGTATGAGATCAAACTGTTTTGTATCCTTGCACTTCACTCATTGCAAGCAACCTCCAAACATTGTCTTCCCTCCTTCAGCACTGTATAATGCCTGGTGGATATGCCTGTTTTGTCTCCATTGGTTCATCAGAGTGAACTGATCAATTATCTGCCACGTGACTCCACCAAAATCTCATAACATTTGTCAGTAATTGAAATATGAGAGCATGTTTAAAAAAACAAACCTTCATTTTCATACATAGAAGATTTACTAGTTTGTAATAAATTATAGTTTAAAATATTCAGATAACCTAGTACTTCAATTAAATTGAATTATTTATATAAATTGCAGAAAATCAGAGGCAAAGGTGACCAGGCTATTGAGGTAAGAGAAAGTCTACATGGAGGTGGTATGCAAAGAAACTAGTAAGAAAAGCTTTGTCATGTACTACCCACATGTGCCATCTGCAAGGCCGTTGAATCAGGGTTGGGGGTTTTGGTTGTTTCTTCTGATATTTGAATTTTAAAGAAACCGTATTTGGCAGACTTTAAAAATGCTTTCTTCTCTGTTCATAACAATGCTGCTGGTGGTCAGTGGGTGGATCTAAATTTTAGTTTTAAAAGAACAACCTGGGCTTTGCAATTTTAGTCACATCCTTATCATTTTGTTATCATGTATTTTAAGGGGTCACACTGATTCTTTTTCATAATTAACATCATCTTTTTGTGCTAAAGTATCTTCTTTTGGTTGACCCTGTGTAATAATTGGTCTATTCTTCATTAATACCTTTGGTGCTCATCATGGCAACATTAATCACAAAAGCCTCATTTGGTATTAATCTTATATGTCATATACACGATTGTAGGAATTCCATACTAATCCAGCATTAATTAGTTTACTGTTCCTGACAATTCTGATTGAAAATTTAAGCACTACAGCACAAAAATTATTCTGAGAATTTTTCAGGTCTTTGGTGCACTCTGCATACTTGGTAAAAATTATAAGTCTGTTGTTATTGTTTTTATCAAACTGTTTTCTTAAAATATACCTCAACTGTCTCATAAACCAACATTAAAATGTTTATCATTACTTGCTTCATAGTCACATAAATAGAATAGCTGTCAATTACATAATGCTTAAACAGCTCTGAACAGCATTTTAAGCTAATCCAAGTAACTTTGTACTGAGGCAGTTTAGGAGAATTCATACCCCTTCTGAGGTACCTTTGCTCTTCTGACTCAGCTTGGGGAGTGGCCATGCAGAGGGCAGTAACATCTCAAGCATGCACACTTGTGTTTGCAGTCATTGGCCTGACTAAGTACTCCTAAGTACTCAGTTTAATTTTAAATCTGAGATTTCAAGTAACATTCTAGATGACTTTCAGCAAATCGGTGACTTAAGTACTGACTGGCTGAAAATGGTATTCATAACTTCTTACCTTTTCTTCTCTTCATAGCTTGCCCTTCCAATATCACACCTGAACCACAATTAACATTGCTTTAGCTATCTGTCATCTATTGCTTTCTGACAGCTTATTCCTAGCACTCTGTAGTTGTTCATTTGATGCTCCAAATCTACTAATAACATTTCTCAATAAATCCAGGAATAAAAAGTATTTTTTAAAACATATGCTTTTTGTGTTAAGCTTTTACTACTTTTCATATGAATTTCTAATAGCCCTGTAGGAGAAGTTTTCAGTTTTGTAATAAAGTTTCTTGTGTAACGGTAACAAATTCTAGATGGCACATGAAGAGAGCATGACAGTGGAGTAAGAGAAGACATATCAGTGGAGTAGAGTCAGGAAAAGTAGATCTCAGTTACAAACTTCTTGTATGCTATGATTCATTCAACCGTACAGCCCTTTCCTGTGTCATAGATTTTGGTGTTTAAAATGAAGAAGAAATTATGTTGAACTCGTGGAGTTTCTATACACCTGTCAGAGTAGATGATCAAGCTTCTGCACCTAGCAGAGTCCTTAAAAGTCACGTGCAAGCTCATGTGGCACCTTGAAAGAAGCACGCTCTGTCTATGTTTTAATAATGCCTCTAAGAAATCATCCAAGCTTAAATAAGCCATGGTATATCACATATAGTCCCACCCAGGATAATAAAACTCATTACTTCATAGAGACCACAGTCCATTTTCCACCTTACAACTTCACAACTTAACTCTGGTGTCCAGAATTGTGCCACCTTCTAGTGTAGAGACATGAATAGACAGAACCGACCTCACTTTTTGACCTTCTGCTACTTGATGCCCTCACAAATTACTCATCTAACCCACTACAGGCTCAAACTTCAGAGCAAAACTCAGGTAAAAGCTTTATGTCTCAGAAAATGCATACAAACCAAGCTGTGCAAAGTAATCTCTCCAGCTGTCTGAATAAATGCCACTGAATTTTCAGTTATTTATAGCTATGTAACAGAGCAGGCATGATTGTCTCTTGGCTAGAAAGATTCTTGGTAGCAACAAACTGAAATCACAACAAGATAGAATTCTATGCTCTTGACTTCCCTAACATTATGTGACAAATTGCTCCTATTACCTCCAAATACATTTAAATTTTTAAATACAGGAACTTGTACAGCCAGGTTAAAAAAGTCACAACGCTGCAATAGAAAGAAAACTCTTTTCTTTTTTAAATGGGAAAATATGGATTATGCTGGATCAGTTAAAATGTTCCTATAGCAGACTTGAAAAGAATAATGAGGCAACAGGAAAGACTGACAACTGACTTAAGTACTCACTAGAAAATATTTAGCTACCCAATTAACCTCAGTTGGATGGCAAACTTTTAGATAACCAAATAATAAGAAAATTAATTCCACCCTAAAACTCTGCGGTATAATTCCAGATTATATCAATTTCTTGCCAAGAAAAGCATGCTGAAAGACAAAAATATTCTTATCCTTCAGTTAAGTATTGGCTGAAAGTCCACAGCCAGAAAGATAATTATATCAGAAAAATCATGCCATCTTGTAAAAAACAAAAACAAAAAACAGAAAAAGGAAAAGCATAACTTAACAGGGAAAAGGCAAATGAATGCTTCAATGGTATAGCAATAAGATTTTTAGGAAGTAGTGCATGAAACCATACATTAAAAAGAACAGTGTTATCATAGTAATAATGTATAATTATCCCTTCAGAGTTATCTCACGTTAAATAGGCTTATTAAAGAAGGTAAGAGCTAATACCTTCATTTTACAGCTGGCATACCATAGAGCAAAATATCACTCTTAAAGAAGGATAGTAGAGTGCATAAGCGGTTCAGGCATCCCATAAAACTTTGTCTTTCCTTCATGACTCTGTTTCAATTAAAAAAAAAAATCATATACAAGTTTCCGTGCAAAAGAAAACTGTGGTTTACAGATCTCTGACTTCATGGTGCATCAGAGCCTTACTACAGAATTCTGTAACCTAGAGTACCTGTTTGCCAGTCTCAGGGAAAAAAGGAGATGAGAAGAAACATTTCATACAATTTCTAAAGTTGTTTCAATACTAAATTTTTATAAAACAGCACATCTGTAGCCCAGTACTTGTATATGAACTCGAACTTTATGTAACAGAGCTATTCAGAGACCCCATTCTTAGTGTAAATTAGCATATTCAGATATATCAGCCTGCTTGCTTTATTTCCAAAAATGTTCTGCAGAGATTTATACTTACCATATTTATAGAAAACCTAGCGAATATTCCTGCTAGATAAATGCATACATACCTACCTACAACGTTACAGAAATAAATAAGATGGCTAGCAATCAATGACATTCCAAGACAGTAGGACTGCAAATTGCATCCTGTTTTGCACAAGCCTGCATTTTTTGCATTCTAGGTGCTGCAACAGGGCATAGCAGTACCGTGGCAACATCTGAGTTAAGCGTCGTGGTAAAGTGCCGTTCCTGGGAGCCAAAGGCACATCAGAAGTTATGTGCCTCACCAGCAACATATAGACTCATTGGAAAGCCAAATATGGGGTCAGGTCTTACTAGATAAAGGTCCACTAGGTTATAGGCCCCAGGGAGGAATATGGGCAACATCACAGCCTGCAAGGGAGGGCTTGAATGGCTACAACCAGCAAAAAACCTCGAAGACTGAAATACATTTTAAGCATGTAATCTCCCATCATGTGGTATTATTCAGGAAGCTGCTTGAGCTTGGAGGTGACAGGGCTTATTCTCTTAGGGCTGGTGCGTTAGCAGGAGATTATTGCTGTGCACATTACAGAAAAGGAAAAGGATTGCATTGCTTGTGACGTAGGAGAGAAAGGAGGTTACACAGCATGAGCCAGAAAAGGGAAAGGATCTGCAGGCACAACAGAAAGAGCACGTGATGGTCCCCGTGACTAATAATGAAAAGGCTGGCAGCCACTCTGACAATAAGAATCAGTGGTTTAAAGCTGAAATCACAGTGACTGCATTTCAAAGCAAAAAGTCACCAAACAGTGATTCTGAGAGAACAAAAGAGTCTTAATTGTTAAATGTATATTAGTAGCTCTGAGATTAGGCTAAGCATTCCTGTACAGTTTTCTATACAGAAATGATTAATTTGGATGTGCAAAAACTGCTATACTCACTGAATAGATGACCAAAGTCCTCCAAAGTAAACTGGATAAGCTGACACCATTGCTTTCACTAGGGCTGAATTTGTGCCATCATTTTACCAGAATCAATACCTAGAGATGCTTCCAAGGCATCACAATGAAATCTTGGCATTCTTACAGATGAGAAAGCACCCTCTTCAGATCTGCACGTGTGCGCTGCCTTTCAGGTAGATTGGAGCTTCTAAATCGTTCATCCCCCTCACAACAAGAAGAAGGAACTACTGTGCGCTTGAGGCAACCAGTGAGGATAGGGAAGGTATTTAATAAGTTTCACTGTAGTTTCAATACCCAATCTATACTTTTCCAAATGGCACAAAAAAAAAGTAATAAGATTGCAAATCTCTCTAGTTAAGACTATCATCATTATGATAGGAGCTGGCAATATCAGTTACTGATTTACATTTACCAGACCTCTGAAATGCTAGATTTTATTTCTAAAGCAAATCAATATATGAATTGGTAAAGGTCTGGGGCATATAGGCTCTTTTCATAGTCATTCCAAGTACTCTTTTGTCATTTTGTCACATGGAAATCAACTGAAAAATGGTTATAATTCTTTTATCTTGGGAAAGACTGCAACAGCAGCAGCATGCTTGTTATTTTCTCTGGGAATTTCCTCATATATTTTCTAGCTTTGATTTTCTGTCTTTGGCTCTTGCACTGATATTTCCTTGTAATTCTGCTACATTCTCTGCTTTATGTTCTTCTGGGGTCAGTACACATTATGACACCCAGTCTATCTATTTCAAGGACCTGCAGAGTTTTTAATACTACAGGTGGGTTCCAAAACTTCATTATTGCTTCTTGACTGCACTACACTTAAAAACCCAGACCATAAGCTACATCTAAATCTGTTACCAAAAACTATTTAACCTTTTGCCCTATATACTTCCATGCTCTGCTGCTTCTCTTGCAGAGATGCATTAACCCTACTGTGCTCTGTGACTGCTCATGGTTGTTTCTCCATAAGCCTTAGCTTTTATTGTTCTAGAGTTGAAATACTACCATAATGACACTTCCTGCCTGTCTGATGACTAGTTGTTTTTTTGTGGATGCCACTTTAACCAGTAAACTCTGGTCTAATTTTGGAGGCTTGGAAGAAAGAGGTAGAGAGACAGGGTAGCTGGGCAGCATAAACAGTTAAATACGAGAAAGTATGGAAGAGATCTAACAGGGAAACTTCAGCTACTATAATTACCAGAGCCTCAGTTTAACTGTGCTACACTGATTTTTGCAAAATGAGCTTCTTATCTATTAAAGATGAAGCTGAGAGCTTCAGTTCATTGGCCTAGTTCCTTGCTAAAGCTATCTCCACAGATGCAGCACTCCTGATGACTTTAACAGCATCATTCCATCAGAGTTTCTTTAAACCTTGGATATTTCACTTCATATTACCTCCATTATCAAGTTGCTTTGTTCAGCAGCTTTGAAATATTATATAACACTAATCTCTCCCGTCTCCCTGAATGCAACATATCGCCATTAATCCTTTTGCAACTGTGAATATAGGTTATACCATTCCTTCGGTAGACTTTTTCTAAACTTGCTAGAAAATGCAGCAAAGGTCTTTCCTGATTTAAATTTTAGAGCTTGTTCCTAATGTAAAAATACTCTCTTGGCCTTTAGGCAGTGTATCAACTGAGGCAGACATATTTAACCAGAACAGTGGATGCGCTGAAACCAATAAGGTGCTGATACAGTCTTCTGGGCATTTTCAAATCTGTATGCTGAAATTATTACAGAATTTAGACATGCATCAAAAATATAAGGCTGAACTCTGTGATGAAAATCTTGAGGGTTTTATGTAACGATATTTCACAGATTCTAACTTCAGTATAGTGTTTCTCCTGACAAACTACTCGGAAGTTACTCGTGCAGGAAAAAATACATTCAGCCTACTTGTCTCTATAACACGCTAAATTTTTGTGAAATATTATGAGGAAGTTTGTAACTACACTCTCTACATTCACATTAAGAAGCATCATAATCTAAGCAATTAAACGAGTGACAATAAAATAAATCATATTCTTATTAAGGCTGAGCAAAGTGATTTTCACTCAGTGGGCAAAGAGGCTAGAAGAATTCCAAGTTCTACGGATAAAAAATGAAATCTATCTTTCTCTGTGCATTGAGTTCAATTCAGACCCCTGTCCAGATCTGAACAAACTCAGGGGCTATAGATCAAGTCCAGGAATCATGTTACAGCCAAAGAAGGGATACTATTGTTCCGCTGTTGTCTCTGCTGATGTAATAAGGTCCTGTAACAGTACAAGCTTCATTTCTGAAATTTTGTAGACTGAGAGATATATCATCTATAATACTTCTAATTTTATAACTGCGAAAAATGAAAATTAAAAACTTCCATTCTGGAAGTGGAAAACAAAGTGCTACCACAATTTTTTTAATTATTAGTATTATTTTAAGGTGCCTTCCTAAAATATGAAAACAAACCCAAACTTCCAGAGTTTAACAATACAAGGGCTGTAAACATTAAGAAGGTTTACATTCATTTTGGTTTTCTGCCATGAAGCTTGACGAGTATTTGACTGGCTGTCCAACAGAACTGACAATCACTGTTTGCCAGTCAGCTCTAGTTGGTTTTGCTTTCACCATCTATACATACAATATTGTCAAAACAAGCCACTCTGGGATGAACAGGTATGATTACAGGCCAAATATGCAATTTTTAGATGGCTAGAACATTATAATGTTTTCTTTTTGATTAGCCTTTCTTCTTTTCTGGCCAATAACTTTGCTGAGTACTTTATCACTGAGACCGAGGCTCCATTCAAAAGATTTGATGGTGATAGCTGAATTCAAAGCCTCTTCCTGGCACTCAGTAATATTAATCTTACCAATTTGATTGAATATTTTCAGGGTGTCATTAAAAGATTCAAGTATCATCCTCAAAGTGATCGTCTGTATACTAACAAGCTGTAGAAAAGGATGAGTTTGCAGATGATGCAAGCTAAGAAGGGATCTTGCCATGGCAATTTTCATACATGGAAAGTTGCTCCAAGTTAGAACTCTGTGTTTTTTACAAAACTATGCTAGTGGATATCCAAAATCTGACATTAGCAGCCTTGACAGAGTTGTTTGACTGCTGGATGTTTACTGGACACCGTTCCAGAGCAGTACCTGTGGAAAAGAGCAGAAAGTAAACATCAGAACCTCAGCAGAGCATTGGATGCATCATTCATTCCAAATATTATTTTCTTGATGATCTAAACAAGCTCTCTCCCCAAAAGCAAAGAGATGTTGCTTCCTCATATATTGTTGTCTTGGAGAGAGTACTACCAAGGTAAACATGTCAATCACTTGGAACCTTGTTTCATCAACTGTGGCTGTGAAAAAGCTGTGTAATTGCCTTGGGTCAGTGCATACAATGACCTCTATCTTCTATATACTAATGACAAGGCAAATGTCTCTGAAAGACAGCAAAACAACTGAGGATAGCCTGATGACTTCCATCAAATAGGAACGCATTTCTGCAATCATGAATGAAGACTGGATGGATCCTCCCTAGGCTGGGCTCTCAGTCTGCTGAGGTTAAACTTGCGGCCTTCAGTTCTCTAGTGAATTTAACATGTTAAAAAAAAAAAAAAAGGGAGGGCCAAGGAGAATCTCCATCCTTTACTGGATGCAGGAGGAACAATTGTGAAAAAGGATGAAGATAAGGCTAAGTTACTTAATGTCATCTTTGCCTCAGCCTTTAATAAGGTCAGCTATTCTCCAGGTATCCAGCCCCTTAAGCCAGAAGACAGGGATGAGGAGTTAGAATAAAGCTCCCATGATCCAAGAGGAAATGGTTGGGGACCTGCTCAGCCAATTAGACATTCACAAGTCTATGGAGCTGGAGGATCCACCTAAGGGTATAGAGAGAGATGGCAGAGGTGCTCACTAAATCCCTTTCCATCATCTACCAGCAGTCCCACTTGACTGGAGGGCAGCAAATGTTAAGCCTATTTACAAGACTGGCTGGAGGGAGGATCTAGGGAATTACAGGCCCCTCAGTCTGACCTCGGTGCTGGGGAACATCATGGAGCAGATCATCTTGAGTGCTATTACACAGTGCACACAGGACAACAAGGTGATCAGCCCAGTGAACATGCATTTATGAAAGGCACATCCTGCCAAACTAACCTGATCTCCTTCTATGACAAGGTGACCTGCTTAGTGGATGAGGGAAAGGCAGTGGATATAGTGTACCTGGACTTCAGTAAAGCCATTGACAATTTTCTTCATAGTATTCTGCTGGAGAAACTGGCTGTCAATGGCCCAGACAGGTATACTCTCTGCTGGGTAAAAAACTGGCTGGATGGTTGGGCCCAAAGAGTGATGGTAAATGGAGTTAAATCCAGTTGGAGGCCAGTCACTAGTGGTGTTTCCTGAGGCTGAGTGTTGGGTCCAGTTCTGCTCAATATCTTTATCAATGATCCAGATGAAGGGATTGAGTGTATCCTCAGTAAGTTTGTGGATGACACTAAGCTGGGCAGAAGTGTTGGTCTGCTTGAGGATAGGGAGGCTCTATAGAGAGATCTGGACAGGCTGTATCAATGAGCTATGACTAACAGTATGAGGTTCAAAAAGGTCAAGTACCAGGTCCTGCACGACAACCCTACATGACAATGCTACGTGCTTGGAGAAGAGTGGCTGGAAAGCTGCCTGTCAGAGAAAGACCTAGAGGTGTTGGTTGACAGCCAGCTGAATATGAGCAAGCAGTGTGCACAGGTGGCCAAGAATGCCAATGGCATCCTGTCCTATATCTTAAACAGTGTCACCAGCAGAACCAGGAAAGTGATTGTGCCCCTGTACGCAATATTGGTGAGGCCACACCCTGAATACAGTGTTCAGTTTGGAGCCCCTCACTACGAGGACATTGAGGCACTGGAGCATGTCCAAAGAGGAGCAACAAACCTAGTAAAGGGGCTGGAGAATAATTCTTATGAGAAAGTGCTGAAGGAACTAGGGTTGCCTAGTCTGGAGAAAAGGAGGCTGAGGGGAGACCTTATCACTGAAAGGGTTGTCAGGCACTGGAACAGGCTGCCCAGGGAAGTGTTGAGTCCCCCTCCCTAGATGTATTTAAAAGATTGGCAGATGAGGTGCTCTATTATGGTTTAGTAGTAGACAGGTACACTTGGACTTGATGATTTTCAAAGGCCTTTTCCAACCTAACAATCCTATGATACTATGATTCTAAGCTGCATTCTTTAGTCATGTTCTGGGAAGCATTAAGACAGAAAAATGAATAGGCTAGGTGCAAGTCCAGTAATATGTGACCATACTGGGAGCAAGAAACTACTCTAAAATTGAGAATTATGGGCTTTTTTGTCATTGTGAAAGGAGCAGATGAGGTTATAGAGTCAAAACAGCCTGGACTGCTTAGGACTTGCAGACTGCTGAGTCTTGAAAAAGACAATCAAATAGTTTAGTCCAATTAGTAATGCTTACAGTACGAATTCTGATTCCAGGTTGTTAGAAGCCAACAGAACATATTGGGAGAAGTAATATGTATTAGTTCCCTCTTACAGTCACCCTTAAACATGCACTAATAGCCACTCCAAGCCAAAACACTGAACTAAGATGAATCTTTTATCTTATCTAGTACAGAATTCTTACTAATCTCTTTGCTTTTCCTGTCAAAGCACAAATATCTCAGGGTTGCCACACACAGTCCAGAAACTGCCTGGTCATGAGGCATCACTCTCAAAAGGATGAACTCATGTTAAGGACAACCTGAACTAACTATTTCCAGAGTATAAATTGGAGGAGGATACTAGATAGCTCTCTCATAATGGATAATAACATTTCTTTTTTTTCTGTAGCTATGCAATTAACGCATCTTTAAAGTCTTCCATCACTTCTCCTTTTCCACATATTCAGGTGAATAGTGAAAGAGCTCCACAGAATAGACTTCTTCCACATGTAAGTATGCTAGCAGCTATCCTACCATCCTTGGGGATATATCCCCTTGTAGTATTTTATATATAATTTTTCCATTTGATCACATTAATCATTGCGTGATGGAGATGAGAGGTGACTGACTAAAGACCTTTTTCAACTGCCAAGATCAAAAATGCTACTCCAAGATCTGTCAAAGCAGTTAAAGCCAGTAATGGTGGGACTCCATACAGAGATCTTTTCAGAAATATATTTGGTGTTGTATGTATTAGTACAGGACGGCATGTCCTCAGTCTTCTCTTTATCCTACGCATCTTCCATTTCCCAAAGGTGTCACATTACACAAAGATTTAAAATGTTCCTGCTTCTTGTGAAGTTTAACATTTGAGCTGTGCTAGACAGAAAGAGTCTGTTTGATCTCCTCATAATTTTAATCTGTCCATCTTTATGTCTGCTTTTAATAGAGCCGATTGGTGATTTGGGTACGGCAAGTGAGGCATCTTTAAGATGTGCTGGCTGTTTTCTCTATGTTGCTGCACTGCTTGAAATGGAATAGAGACTGTGTCTAATGCCAGGTGGGCACTGGGGCTTCCTCCCTGTGGCAAAGAGCCAAGATGACCTGGGCACAGGCAGAGCTCTCTCACACAGAACTACACACAACAGCTGAGGTTGGGAGGGACCACTAGAGGCCATCTGGTCCAACACAACCTTTCACATAAGACCATCCAGAGCCCACAGTCCAGGGCCATGTCCAGAAATCTTTTTAATATCTCCAAGGATGGAGGAAACAGCAACTTCTGTGGGCAACCTGTGCTTCTCCTTATGTTCAGGTGTAGTCTCCCTTGTTTCAGCTTGTGACCATTGCCTCTTGTCCTGATACTGTGCACCACTGAAAAAAGCCTATCTTCGTCTTTACATTCTCTCTTCAGATAATTAAATACATTACACTAATAAAATTCTGAGCTTTCTCTACTCTAAGCTGAGCAGTCCCAGCCATCTCAGCCTTTCATTAATAAAAGAGACAGCCTTACAGGGAAAGTTTCGTAGTTTGCTTTTTCTCTTAGACTGACTTACTCTTCAAAGCACACAGACAAGGAGAGAGCATGAGAAAATACCAGTCACAGCCGTACTGCACATTCTGCTGAATAGGAAACCTTAACCTGTAGACTTAGCACCACATTTCACTGTGTTTGACACTGTACAGCAAATGGGAAATAATCATTTGCCCCTACCACCTGTACAGCTCACTATCCCACTGCCCGGGAAGCATGAAGGTACTTCTGGCCTTTTGTTGCTGACTTTATTGTGTTCCTCCACTTTCTAAGCTTTCACCTGTAATCCTGACAAATGAGATCTTGAGATCTTACTGGGTGCTTCCAATGACTCTAGTATATATGCAACTGTAATTTGTAAACGTTAAAATTCTCTGGGTTTGTGGTTTTTTTTTTTGGTTTTTTGTGTTTTTTTTTTAAAGAATAAAAGATGAAAAGCATTTTTCCCTGGTAGGCAGAATACTTCCTGGATGTTTTATGATTTTATACTGCTGCCATCAGGCTTACCTGAGGTGTTTTGCTATGACCTTGCTTCTGATAGAAAACTTTCAAATAGCAGCAAATCCTTTTTTATTGTTGTTGTCTTAAGATCTTTCTATTTTCACCCAGATTGGTAATGCCTGTAAACAAAGGGCAGGCAGCTAGAAGACGAACAGCAAATGTCAGTGCTTGTGGAGAAAAGTACATTCATGATTAATTATGAACCAGGACTTCCCATATCAGGAAGGTAGGACTGGAAGTATCCAAGCTAAGGCAGACATTCCTCTCCTGCAAATTCAATGTGAAACATATGGAAAGTGATATACCAGGCTGAATTTTTAAATACCTATACTGAAGACATTTACAGAACAATGTGGGAAACAATCAGCTGTTCTTCAATATATATTGTGTGGGAGATAACCAACATCACCTGGCTACAACAGGGAAATAAAATGTTAATAAAGCTCACTAGGGACAAGTATTACAAGGAGGAAACTTCCCTACACTCCTCTATCAATATAAAATGAAAGTCTGACAAAATGTGAACAAAATTAACAGCAGCCTGGCTAATAGCACTTAGAGTAACTTGCCCACAATCATAACGATTTTCAGAATATTATCTGAATATGTAAAAGTAACTTAAAATTAATAACTATCTCAGTTATGTAAAGGCAATGATTTTGAGAGAAATGTGAATCAGTGGGCTGCAATTGAAAGCATTGGCTCTGGGAAACAGGTATAAAATGCTGGATGAAATGATTTTTACATCAACTTATAGAAAAAGAAATGTTTTTAAGAATGCACATGAAAGTAATTTTCTGGCATCCACAACCATTGGATGTAATTTCTTTTTGCTTATGACAGGGTTTTCATATCAAACTTTCACATTTGCTGTCATTGATGGTATTCAACCCAGCACTTACCTTTGACTTCTAAGGGCCTTGGAGAAAGTGATCAGTAAACTAATGTTTTCTACCTCTTCTGTTTAAGTTTCTTAAATATTAGAAACAGATGTCTTCAGTAGAACTTCTTTCCTCCTTATGCTTTCATTATATTCAAGCTACTAATACTTTACATTGAAAACTTATACAGCTGTGACACTTTGTGAAGGTGTGACATCCTGTTAACACAAGCTTTCAATTTCATTAAAGCCCTTATTAACACTTTCATTCATTTCTCAATGCTGCCTGCTAAGCTGTGGTTACAAGGCAGACTTCTCAGTTTTATTTTAGAAAATGTGTCACCATAAATAGAAGAAGACTGGTTATTTTCCAATTATTCTGACACTTAAACCAGAGCACTACTGATTTTGACAGGCCTTCAATAAACTCAACAAAACAGAACACTTGGTTTCTATCACCAAAGAGCCTACGTTGTCAACAGTAGGATAACTGAAAAAGAGGTTTGATGATTTGTGGTTTAGTTATCTACTGACTCACAGCAAAGATCATGGTCTTACACTTACAAACTACTGAAAATTTGCAGTAAAGCAGACCAGCATTGCATAGCATTAGACCAGTGAATTCATATGACACATGCCATGATGCTCTCTACATAAACTGAACTGATATGCTCTGAGGACACAATTACACTTATGATCCTAAAATACATAACCTTGGAGAGAATTTCTATGAAGGAAAATACGAAGAATGAGTAATCAACAATTCCACTGGGAAAGTGATCTCACTGAAGTTTGCAGTCCCCACTAAATATTCCCACAACCAGCTTTAACATATTTTGGAGCTTCAAATAAAAGTCTAGAGAGTACTTTTTTAAAACAAATCAAAATAAAAATGAACACAAAACAAGTCTCTGTGTATTTACTTTACCTGGTAATGACATGCACTAACACCTTATTGCTTTTCAAAGCCAGAATGTATTTATAGAACTGTAAAACACAAGTCTCCTTCTTTGGCCCCAGGATCTAGGGTTTGTTTTTAACTGCTTATGGCTCAGTCTCATGTTTGTCTACAGAATATGGAACCAGAAAATTCATTTTTTCATTGGACTTTAGTGCATAAATGTGTACTTTGAACCAAACCAGCAAATGCACGGGTGGCTAAAAGAAGTGGTATTGGGTTTCACTGTGCGTTTCTTTTGCAGGAAACAGGGAAGAATATGGGACGGCATCGTTGTATCCCATTCTTCAGCAGGTGACAAGCAAGTACTTAAAAGAAGTCTGGAAATAACTCACATCCTCTGTGGAAAGTCCATGAACAGTGGTTTTGGATGAAAACTGCACCAGGACTAAGCAGTGCTAGACTTATCTCATCCAGACTTATGGTCGTAACTCAAAGGCCCTACTCAGCCACTTTCTGTCAGCTGTAATTGATGCCTACAACCTGAAGAGCCCTTTCTGTCCTGCTGACCACTCCAGAAAGCAGCTGCCTTTATTCACATGAGATACACGATACAGTTCACACATCAATCGACAGCAGTAATTTTGGAAAGAAGTTACTATTTCCTTATTCAGTTAGAAGCTGCAGATTTGCTAAGTCAACCCATGTGTGCCTGCCTAATAACAGCAACAGTATGTAGCATTTCCATCAGGGGCTTTCAAATCCCTCTATAATCTTTAACAAAATTACTTCTCCAGCACATCAGCTATATATATGCTGAACTTGTACTACATTATCCTGAATTTACTGATTCTGTAAATTTTAAATTCTGTACCAGAATTGTGGTATAGATAATAGTTAATGGAAGATACCATTAAAATCCAGCTCATGCTACAGTGCATAACAGTCTGGAAAGCTTCCATCTCAGTTTCCAGCAAATTCCTCTCTTAACATTTGCACAGCAATATTTTATTCCATCTATGAACAGCCTCTTAGATATTTTTCTGATTGTTGACTCTTTTCTGTTGAGAATTGCATCTAAAATACTTAATCCATATTTGACCCTTAAATTGTACAATTTAAATCTTAGTTTCCAATTTGTAAAAAAAATAAATGAGCTGGGTTTTTTTCCTCACACTAAGTCCAACTAGATCGCTCCTTCAATATGTCTATTCAGACCTGAAGTGTTTTTCAAAAACCTGAGGCAGTCATCAGCAGGATTAAAAAACTATAATAGGATAACTCCTCAGAAATCAATAAACAAACATCTAATAGTGTAATGCACACCACTCAACTTTTCTGTATCAGGTGAAACATTTCTCAGTAATTGAATTTGCCTCAGATTCTTTAGGAATGTTGATGATCCACACAGGTGACTGGAATTAAAAATTGGAACATGACTCTAAGTAATTTTATTTAACACACAATAGAAATTTATCACAGAAAGGCTTGTGTCAACCATTCTTGAGCATCTTATCTAAAAGGATTGGGACAAATTTTTCACTTGATTCTTCAGTTGCCTATGCTTTTATTACCAAAGCCTCTCAAATATCCGGTGAAAGCATCGCTGACATGATCAAATAGCCAAAGTGGTGCTGCGTACTAAAAGAAACTAGACTGAAGTATGTTCCCAGTGGAAAAACCTCAGGCCACTTCTCTGCTGACCTACCACTGCTTTTACTGCAGTTCAACATGGGACTGAACAAGAGATATTTGCTTTTTGATTCCTGGCCTTACAGGTGGATTGGAGGTGAAAAGAGAGTAAAATGTTGCATTTTGGATCTTGATACATCAAGGAATATTTTTTTTTTTTCCTATGGGCTTGGAGATAGGAAAACAAGGAATGGACCTGGTAGGGCTGTACAATTAAGTGCTGTGCATTGAAATAAATCTATGCTTTTGTTTTGTGAGCAATGCAGTTTTACAAAAATCCTCTTTTCACACAGCGTCAGCTTTTAGCTGGCAGCTATATATGATACATTTCCAGAAAACTCTATTTTAGCAATAAGGTATTTTTTTGTAATTACCCTCCTAGCTGAAAAGAAAAGTCACTGGAGAGATCCATCAGCTGATATAAATCAACAGAGCTGCACCAAAGCAAAGATTGCGACGCCAGCCTATTAGCTAAGACTTTTATCCCAGTACATTCCATGAGTCTGTGTACCTTTGGCATACATAGAGTGGGCTGTTTAAGAGAGCTGTTCTATGAAATTTGAAATGATTTTTGCCCGAGGCAGGAGAGATAATAAGCAACCACCCTTTCAGCAGCAAAAAATGGAAGGGGTGGATACCGCCAGTGAGGAGGAGCAGCAAACCTGTGCAGTGATTTCCTACTGAAGATAAGGTCTCAGGTTCAGTGACTTACATGAGATGCATGTGACCACTGTATTTCAACAAGAGAGTTGAGCAGAACTAACAAGCAACAAAACCAAATCTGATGTTTTTAGAAATGAAGTCATGGCCTACTTTTACTTCCTGACCCCAGGCAAATGATTGACATTGGAGCAGACTGTGACCTGTTTAGACTGGTTTAGTGTGTCAACTGCCACCTGGTTTTATGTCACTGAACATGTAATGAGGCTCACTAAATAAGGCAGACCTAACCTAGAAAACTGCATCAGTATTCACTTATATTTTTGGGTTGATTTCTTCCCAAATAAATTTAAATACCAACCCGAGTCATTCACTGTGAAAGTCTGTACAAGCTTTTCTGTGCTATCGAAAGAGACTAAGGATTCTAGCCAGCTGCATGATGTCATTTTATTCTGTTTTTTAAACCAACTCTCTTGTTTTGGGCTGAAAACCTGAAGGCAAACAGCACGCCAAAGCCAGAAATTTCTTGTTTTCAGGAGATAAGAAATACCGACACAAAATCAGAGAATTCACCTGCCAACCCCAGTAACTGGCCAATGAGACTGCTCTTCCCCAGTAACAAGTTAACATTATTTTTATTACTAGTATTGGACCCACGTGAGGCAACAGTGATCCTGCTCCATGCTTTTCTAACAGCAAACAGTACAGTTGTTTGTGACAGGACGGCTCCAGCCTGCCACATTTCTGGGTACTCTGCGGAGATCTCAGAGTCAGTACTTCCATGGTGACAAACTATATTGCCTGGGGGAAGCTGAATACTTGCTACCTTTCCTTCTCCACTTTAGGACTGAATCAACCTCGTCATGTGCAAGGATGTTTTTGATAGCCCTGGTGGTAGGAAGGCTCTGCCTGCACACAAAGCAGCTGGGCAGGACTGAGGCAGATGGAAGAACTGTGGCATCACACAGGCCCCAAGGTGGGGTATAACAGAATGACTCAAAGGCCAAAATCAAGCTTCATGCTTAGCTTCCTCTCACAGAGACTTATTCCTACTGCTGTTCCTCATAAGCTCATATGAGAAGTAGGGCACCTGTCAGCTGAAGCTTAACCTTTTTAAATTTTTTCCCTGACTGAACATTTCTTAAAAAAAGGATGATGATTTAGTCTCATTTTCTATGTTATTGCAGCATTAGAAGGTCTTGGATCAGACTTTGGGATGTTCAGTTGACTCCTGGATCTGCTGCAAAGCAATGGCTTTAGGCAGTGCCTACGCTTTGAAAAAAATGCAGATACTTTCAGTGAGTTATTCAAACTGCAGCACTGGGTCTAAACTCACTGACCTACTTTAACTTGCTTTTTGAGTGGCTGAGCTTCAGACTTATCTTCATTTTATCTGAATGTTAAATATTGCTTGGCTTTCAGAATTTTGTGCATGGTCCCTTCTGTAGTCAATCTCTTCTCTAGGTAGGTGGTTTCCTGTCCTAAATTTCCGTTACTAATTGTAGTCATTCCTAATGCACATAAAAAGCACCATCCCAGGCTACAACATCACCAATGTGTGCTCTCATACCCAAGAGGCCTTCAGACAGCTGACGCATTATGCAGTTAAGTACTTCCACATCTGAACGTATTTTTAAAAGTGCATGGAAAAAAGAATAATTGCAAAGTGTTTGCTTGCTTCCTTAAAACCCTAACAGTTGGCAGGCTATCAGAGCATCCAGTCAGTTTGCAGCAATGGCAATCAAGTGTGTGGGCAAAGATTAGCCACCAGGAGTATTACACATGATCGGGCTGTCAAATTTCAGAGGAGAGATTCAAATCCATGAATGCTCCTCATTCAAAGGCAGCTGCCCAGACTCTGTCAATTCACTTCAGTTGTGGCAAAACATGGCCCCAGAGCATCATTCCTGATGGGCAGATGTTAATATTCTCATGTAGGGCTCCCATTCACTTCCTCAGAGCTGTCTGTCGGCATCTCTAGTCTGTGAAGCACACCGTTACCACAAGTTTTCTTGCAAGGAATTTTCATGCTTCTCTGCAGACGTAACTTGTGCAGGCTTGAGTTCCAACTATGTGAAAAAAGAGCAGCAGTTTCAGACACATTAACTCCTCTTCCCTTCGTTGGGTGCATTTCAGTCTCCATCACTCACTTGGCTTATGGAGTGTCTGAGATTCCTCCCCAGTCGGTGAAACTAATAACTGCCTGTACTGCTACTTCTCTACACCTGACAGATCTCACTCTTGGAGAGAAAGGATCTGTGAAGCCTTTGGTCACAAAGCCAAAATCAGCTTGTTCACTGTCCCCTGTATTTCACTAGCGTCTTCCTCCAAAATTCTCTGTGTCAGCTCTAGAAGTCATTGTTTCCTTAGACTACCTTGACTCTGTTAAGTAGCTCATAGACCTGGGCACAGTAGAGATGTCATCATAGCTGCGGTATTTGACTTTGTCCTGGCAAGACCTAATTGACATAGAGTCAGCGGTGATTCAGTTGGCTGTGAGATTTTATTGAGTCATTTGTGGAAGAGAGCTGCTATTGGCAGAACCACTCTCCTCAAGCCCTATCTCCTTCCTTCTAAGCGATACCCAAGCGCCCTTGAGAGGCCTTACCCCAGAAGTCCTCTACTATGGGCTGGCATGGTGAGCCTTTGTCTTGTTTCCAGGACAGGAGTACTTGGGAGGAAACACTAGCTACAGCACATTTTTATGCTGGACACCTGTTTGGAGTTTTTTACCTGCATCATGCCTCACCTGGTCAGAGCACTAGCATGACCCAGCTGGAGCAGCACATCGATATGCTCAGTGCCAGGATAAGAGGGTGTGAATGGGTTTGACATGATGCAGACAAGCCCAAAATAATCTCAGCTCTTCGCAGAGCTGACAGAATTTTTATCGGGAGACTTTAGGCTAGTTAGTACTCATCGTAAGACACAATAGATCTGTTACATTTTTTAAAAATGCATTTGAAAGAGAAGTTTGCAAAGTTCCTCTTCTTCATCTTGAGGCTGGTGTTTTTTCCCTCACTTTTGGAATTTACAAAATGACGTCAGCAGAGGGGGAACCTCTTGCAAGCACATACCATGCATTTTCCATCACACTCAGACACCACCTCCAAAGTCATTGCCTCGGCATGTGCCCTCTGCTCCTCCTAAACCAGTAAAAGTGCTTCATCTGAGAGCTTGACAGATGTTATTTTTCTTCATTCATGTCATGGCACAGGGTTGCTGGGGACATGGCCTGGCCAATCCCACTGCCTCTGCAGGGAGCAGGGGTGGCCCAGATGCAGTCCCAGCCCCAAGGGCACCATGGGGCCAGATGAGCCCTGCAATGAGGGAGGCAGAGGCAGTGACAGGCTCACTGTGGTGCTGGCACTTGCAACCTGACTGGACAGGGGCAGTGCAGTGGGGTCAGCAGGGTGTTATATATACACATTTAAACAAATAACTTCACAGAAGAAAATACTGGAAATCTAGCATCAGCAAGAATGGTCAAGACACACACTGTACAGCAACAGAGCTGGATCCTGCACTTCAAGCTACACTCGTGTGCTTGCAGATGCAGGAGTTAATAAGTTTCTTTGCTTAAAATCCCCCTCCTGGTAAAACCCTTGTCAGCTCTGGCATGTCAGCCACAAAAAGCTCCTTACAGCGTAGCTGTCACATCATGCCAGATGCAAACCCTTCCTGCACAGCAGCCCTGATTTTTTTTTTTTAAATAGGATCATAAACAGAAGTTTCTTCAGCAAATCGCAAAGGTATTAAAATATGTGTTACGAATGCTTGCCCACTGCTCCCTCAAACAGCCAAAAGGGCCACATGGGGCAGCTGGGTGGCCAGCTGCAGGCTCTCCTCCACAAGGAGACAGACTTCAATGCTGTGCCTTCCTCTGGTTCTGACCCAGAAACTTTGCCTTCTGCACTAAAAACAATTGCTTGTCTATAAAACCAGATGATAGTCTGATTAAAACACGGGTGGTGTTCAACTATGGGGGAAAGACTAGTGTATACCCCATGTTTTAGACTAAGTATCCTTAGATGGTGAGTTTCTCTCCCATAACAGGTACCCAAAAGACAAGACAAGAGTGTTTATACAGAAATAAACTCGTACTGCTGGGTGAAAAAAACCTCACAACTTTTTTAAAACCTGTGTTAGCATCTCTAAATCAGTGACAAGAAATGTACAAACATAAAAAGAAATACTAACCCTGCTTCACAATGCTTGCATCCTCTCCACGTTCCCCAGTGCAAATGCCCTAAATGTTGCTTTAAAATAGTCTTCTCCCGAATGGTATATGATGCAGATCCATTGGAAACCTACTGGATCTACATATGCAGATGCAAAGCCCACAGTTTCTTTTGCAGAAGATCTCTGCATCTCCCTGGAACAAAGACGTGGTCTCAGACAGCTGCCCAGGCAAAGCCACAAGCAAGCACCAGGAGCTACTCACAAGCGTGCTGGATATCTATGCACCATAGACTTAATATTGGCAGCACAGTCGCATGCCTGACTTTCTAAAGCCAATAAGAATCAATCACTATAGAGTGTATCAAACCATTTCTTCTTTACAGGGGCATAATTTACTAAGGTATAAAATTGTAAGACCCAGAAGTGTTTGCAAATTTAATGCAAAGCGTGCTTTTCTCTGTTTAAGTTGGGGCAGTAACAACTTGCATCACAATCTATAGTTACAATCTTGCATTACCATTCAGAGTGATACTGTACCATAAAAAAAATCACAACCAAATCAGGGAATTACAAAAGATGGGGCTGGCACTGGGAGTTAAGATTGAAATTCACAAGCATGGCTGAGTTTGGAGTTGTCATGGTACCAGTGCTACTATGTGTGAATCACTGTGCCATCAGATTGCATGCTGAAAGCAGCAGTTTTACCTGCATACAAAGCAAGCAAAACCTTAGAACAAACTGTTAAAGAACTCAATGTTCTCTCCAATACAGCAGGCTGGATTCAAAGTTTAAAAAGTGGTGAGATTTTTGAGGAATTAGTGACTTTCAGCAAGCAAGGCCTAGCTCCCCACTGCTGTGTTTTTTTATGGCTTTGGAACTCTGCAACCCAGGGATTAAGAAGCACCAGAAACACTGCAGCTCTTCTCACACACTGCTGAAAAAACATGTGGCTTGCTTAGGCCACTGAACCTTGTCCATGGCAATAATAAAAATCAGCAAAATCAGTCTGTAATCAATGCTTTTATTAGTATTAGCCCTCCTGTGCTTTGCAGAGGACCACGTGCATTGTAGCACACATAATCCATCACATCTTGTTAAACTTATTTTGCAAAATTTTCTTCAATATGTAGGCTAAGGTTTGCTCCCTTTATTGCTATGTTCTTAATAATGGTGCGCAGCCAAGTGTAAAAGATCTTCTGTCTTCTCAATTAACAGACGATTAAGCTATCCCCTAAGAGTAATAAACTCCTGTAATCTGGCAGGGGCAGCAGTCCACAGATGTGGGTTTCTTTTCCCGAAATGCAAGTTTGTGTTTCCAGATCTGTGCAGGTTGTTCTAAACAGATTTTGCTGAGGAGGCACACAGAAGGTATGTTCACTCTAACTAACATGCTAAACAGGTGAAAAGTCATCTGGTATACAATTAAATCTAAATTGTTCCAAAATATTTATTTTCATTTCATTGAGTATTCCTGCATGTTTTACTCATCATACATAAACACTCTTCAGAGACTCTCTCTCAACAGCAGACATTTTTCTACTTGGAGATGAGGAAAATGTCTAGGAAGCCTATGAAAGACAGCTGGAAAAAGCAACATTTTTTATCAGGATGGTTGAATTCATTGGCTTAAAAGTGTCAGCACTGCTGTGAAATAAATGAAGGAGTTTGTAAATCCCAGAACCCCTGCTCTGAATTGAGGAGTTGACAAATGAAGAAACCAAAGATAATGGCAAATTCCCCTAAATGCATAGCAGATATCATGCATTTTACACAAATTTATATCTAAATGCACTGTTGTTTAGTCTAAGTCTCAATGTTCTTCATAAAAAATGGTAAGTGAGATCAGGCTGAAGAGGTGAGGTGTTACCAATACTCATTAAGTTGCATCAAAGGAGAACCAAAGATCACACTCAAAAGAAATAAACCTGCTTTGTTTTCACAGTGAAAAAGCAAAAGCTAGGCATTCATACCTTAACTGATCCAAGGCCAGAACATGTTCTTGGGTAGTTTTTAAAAAGGACAAAGAGCTCCTTCCTGAAAATAATGATCTGAAGACTTGAAGGAAGATCATCTGCCCCTCTCCCCACTGTGCTGCAGAGAACAATCAGGCACATCTGCTGCCTGTAGCTGCTTGGCTCCATGTAGGTGTGCAGTCCCAAAGAGAACACAGTCATATTATGGAAGAAAAGAAGGTGCAGATAGATTCTTTTACAATTTATAGAGCATGTAAGGTCATCTGCTTCACCAAACTGTATAAAACCATGGCCGGTTTGAAAACTTCCCAAGAGCTATGCTATACTAGCCTTAATTTGTTATTTTCTTGTCCCTTGAAACCAGATATCAGGAAAATTCCCTAAAACTCCCTTCTAGGAAGTCTCATTACATTTTTTTCAACTTGCAGTGATAAGATGGTATTGTCAGCACTAACCTTTAACTAAGCAAGGACTAGCCTTGGGTTGCAATGCAGAGACCACCCACACACCAGACTATATTTCTGTGCTTGTTAAAAGCAACAAAGTATAAACAAAGAGAGCACCTAGGGACTTGGGCGTCCGCTCTCCCCACATAGCCTTCCCTGGTTTTACCTTGCTACTGCTCGCTTTTCAGATCCAGATGACACTTCACTTCTCTGCTAAAATCTCAAGGCCAGTCTCATGCAGAGCCCTGAGAGCATGTCTGTACAGCCCAGTACTGCTCTGCTGCTGTGGATGTGCAGAATGTCCACACTAACTCTAAATGAGTTGGCATGAGCACCAGCAGTATTTCCAACAACATTAGAGCTTTTAGCTAAACACTTCAATGGGTATTTTCCATTTCTGAATATATTAAACAAGGTTTTTTTTACTTTTTCTCTCTGGGTGATTTAATGAGTAACTTCTTTCTCACCCCGCTTTTGATTTTCACATTTTTTCCTCAGACTTATTTCTGGGTTCATACATACTTTTTTAAGAGATCACTGAGGAAACTCACAGTGACAGGTCTGTTTTTTTGATCCCCTCCGTGACACAATCCATATACAATAATTCGTGTTTCAAGTTAAGAAACAAAATTCCCTTCTGAAATAAGGAATACCAATGCTGAGATAGTTAATTTATCATTAAATAAACCTTTCTCCTCCTCTACTCGTTTCATTTACCATTTTTCCAAAGTTTGTAAGACATTGAATGCACTGGCTTGATTCAACTCCTAAAAATCATCTCAGTACCATCTGTAACCAGTTTGTCTTTACTAGCTCCAAATCAAGCTGAGTTGTTATTTTTGTAGTTGCATACATCCAAATTCTTCCCTCTTTCCCTTCCTACACTCATCTTCCCCTCATTGCCTTCAAAAGTTGCCTTCAACTCCCACTGCAAAACTTTTCCCTCCAGTTCAACCTGCTTCCCTTTTCTTCTCCTCTCCGTAACAGCTTCTTCAAACGGGAAGTCATCTTTCCCAAGCATTAGGGATAAAATCCACCCCATGCAGAGGAGCTGGTGCCGGGTCCACTTAAGTCTTCCAAGGAATTTGACCTCAGGTGACTTTCCCCTCTCCTCCTCCCCTCACTTACTCTTTCCACAATAGTTTCCAACAATGGCCTTAGCCAGTTTCCTTCATTACTGCTAACTTTTACCAGCACTTAATGTACTTTATGTGCCTGCAGTGTTTTTTCTGAGTTTGTAATAGGCTGCAAATTCCTTGAAGCATGTCTCATTATATTTTTGTATAGCTCCACTCATTCTGTCTCTACTGAATAAATAATGGCTACCCTACAAGAACACTTACTATACACCCCTACTGTTTTAAATATCAGCCATTGCATTGTCAGCTTTCTTAATTTTTCTTTTGTCTGCATGAGTCATTGTACCCATCTTCTGTGTGTGTTTACATACAGATGCTCATAGATATTTCTCTCCACAGAAAGAAATGGTAAAATAATCCCCTGCACCAAAATTCCTTATTTTGCAAATAAATCCAAACATTTTGGATTAGCTAGAGACACAGTCAGCTTTTTTATTCTTCTGAAAAAAGTTCCTCTTCCCTCACAGCTATTTTAGACATGAGACCCTGAGTTTAACTTGCCTTGCTGTTGATATAAGAAATATATAGCAAGTGATAAACAAAAAACATGCTAAAAATATACTTGAACACTGGAACTAAGCCTAAATGAAAGAGCTTTATATGTTGAAGAAAACACAGTGAAGTGTAGCCCAGCTGAGAAAAACTACTGTCATCAGGCTCCCACGAGCACAGTTGCAATAAGGCACTTTCACTGCTGCAAGGTCTTATTTACTTGTCCAAGCATATTAGGGGTTAGACCCACTATACAATTGCAAGCCTGGAGTCAGATTTCAGAGGTTTCAGGTACAAATCATAACCAGTGCTCTACTTCTATTTAGGTTACCCTCTGGCATCAAAAAACTTCCTTCCATTTTCTTAATCCTCATTGGGTTTTAAACTTGCTTATTTAATGCATTGTAATTAAGTTATATTTCCAAAATATTTCTCTTGCAAGAACATTTTAACCTTGATTTACTCAAATGTCCCAGGTGAGATGACAAAAGCAGGGGCAGGGTTAAAGAGTGTGAGTTAAATAAACAGACCAGTTATGGAGTTTATCTTCTGCTTTGTGATACATTGCTTGCAAAGCCATTTTTGACAGGTTACGAGACGACAGCAGTTCCACCCCATCAAGGAATTTTCCCATCTGATGGGAATCTTTACGTTTAGGTCCTCTAAATAGGAAGGCTAAATTGCATACTATGTCTTTTAACACACCAAAACGATATAGGCTGACCAGGGAGGTGGTTGAGTCACCTTCCCTGGAGGTGTTTAAGGGACAGGTGGAACAGGTGCTGAGGGGCATGGTTTAGTGTTTGATAGGAATGGTTGGACTCAATGATCCAGTGGGTCTTTTCCAACCTGGCGATTCTATGATTCTGTGATTCTATACTCTCGTCTGTCTTGGGCACATGTACAATTCTATTTTACTAGCACTGTAGCCTCCCTAAACCATGGGGAAGTCTTATTTTGTCTATTTAACACAGAAATCCTAACATTTGCCCCACCTGAAATCTCATGTAACTCCACAGTCAACCACAATGCAAATCTGGGGTTCCTCTATCGTAATGTGCAGACCATCCCTCCTCCGGTGAGGATGGTGGTAGGAAATAAAACCAGTCATGACAGCCTGTGGGCACTACCTGATAGTAATATAGGTCCTATCTATACTGTGTATTTCCAACCACTGAGGCAAGAGCAACCTTTGCTCATGGCAGGAAGGCTGCAGTGACTGCTGCTGAACTTGACTAAAGAGTGATGGTGTATAATTTCTGCTATGGAAAAAGAAAACATAGCAAACAGGGACTTCTGCTTCATCAGGAGCCTTATCTTGGCTCTGTAACCTGACCTTGTTTGCTCAGATGCTAAAACAAAGCATCCTGATACCGCAATACTCTTCGTGATGTCCTTTTCTGCATTCCATTCTTATCCTGGACTCCTTCTGCAAGTCTAATCCAGTCATCATTCTCTCCAGGTTCAGGATGCTACCTTATACCCAGCTGGCCACTGTGTATTCCCCACTCCACTCAGCAGTAGTAGCAGCTGCAGCTTGCAGGGCCACCTTTTTTGGTACCTCTTTTAATCCATGCCAGGTTCCTAGTAACACCAGGAATTTGCATGCTAGACAGAAAAGACATTCAGCATCCCTCCAAGCGCTCCTCCTTTGACCGGTCTACTTCTGTAACTGTCTTTTGGCCTTGATGCCTTTCTGGATAGAGATCTCTGTGCTTCACCACTTTCTGATCTGGTTCCTCGTTCCAAGGACTGTACTTAGCCCTGTGAGTGCTGCTCTCCTTCATCCAATTCTTCCCCTCGTTGTTCCCAGTTCAGAAAAATACATGCAACAGTGCCTCGAGCAGAGGAGGAGAGCAGACGCCAAGCATCCAGCACAGCTCTTCAAAAAAGGAAACACTACCCTGCCTCTACAGATGTTTCAAGTTTCCTATCACATGCAGAGTTTTCTACCTGCTGGTGAAGCACAGGGCTTCATGCCACAGGCAGCCATGTTCCACATCAAAATTGACAGCACCATCTCAGCTCCAGCATAATCATGTTTGAGCAGGTGCCAAATTGGCCCAAAGCAAAGGGTGAAGCTGGCAGGGCTAAGCCATTAACACAGGGTAGCATGAATATAGTAGATGCCTGGAAGTTGACTGCTACTTCTGCACCCATGCTTTACATATGACCAAAATTTTCCGTATTCCCTTGATCCGAACAAGGAGATACAAAAACTGAACAAGGCAGAAATTTCTACAGTGCTCGATGTATCACTAACATTACCACTTATCGCTCCAGGCATCCTAGCAGCAAGAAACAACCGTTAGCCTGGGTCAGAGGAGACTTCTGTTCCATGTAGGAGGTTCCTGGTGCTGCCAGGAGATGTTTCGCAGGCAGAATTGCACTGTTACAGACATAGCTTGAAATCAAACAAGGGATAGCAAGCCATGTTTCTAGTGTAAACACAAGAAAAAAATGTTTATGTAAAAAGAAAGAAAAAGCTGACAGGAAAACTGCAATAGTACTTACTAAAATGAACCAAATTTCCAAGTACTAAGCAGATGTGGGAAGACAATTTAAAAAAACCCAAACACTGTTGAAGCAAGTGGATATTAAAAGCCATTTTTATGCAACTAGGTTTATCCTTAAACCTTCTACATAAGATTTTAAGAGTGAGATGTATTCCATGTAATAGCTGCTGTCTGTTTCTAGACAATTATTCCTTTTGCTTCTAAATTAATAGCTGAAAATCTATGCGATGCAAAAATAGAGAAAAATTCTTCGGGTGCTAACATTTTTTTAGCAGGGGATTTCAGTGTCTCTTCTTCCTCTATCAGCACCTGACACTGTTTTGTTAGCAGTGAGAGAGTAGCTGCCACCAGCAATCTGTTTTGGATCCCATGCAAATAGCAGCATTTGACCCTCTGGGAAGCAACCACTGCCTGCAGCACCATTGAGCTTTCCCTCTGGGAAACAGGTGGTAGGACAGAATAGGAGCAGGCAACAGGTTGCCAGCTGGAACCAGCTTAGGATGCTTATAAAAAAAAAAAAAAAAAATCCCTTTATCTCATTTTCCTTCTTTTACTGTCCTTGGACTTGCATCTTCTATTCTGCATCACTTAAAAAAAAAACCAAAACAACCCACCTTGAATAACTCTTTTTTTGGGGGGAGGCGGTATCAGGGGGAAAAGGGCTGTGACGTATGCTTTGCTTCTTCCTGCCATAGTAAGCAGCGTCCTAAAATAAAGGAAAGGGCTACTGGGGGTAGGTACCATTAGAGGTCATCACCTCTCTTGGTAAGCAGGCACTGTGCAGTGCCTTGAGTGAATAGTTTCAGGAGGAGAGACCAAGACACAGCATTCAATACAGTCAATGCATAACATAGTACCTCAGGCAAATGCCTATTTCAAAGCAGGGTTTTTTTGTCTAAAAATATATATAGTTTTTCCACCTTCTATGCCCTTTATGAGCGATGACTAGGCTCCCACATACTTTGAAAATGAAATGAAGGGACTAAAAATAATGCGGAAAAGGAAGGGGAAAATGGCATGAGATTTAACAGTTCCTAGCATAAAAGACAGACAAATCGCTACATGCGAGGATTAACTAAACTAATTCCTCTCAGATTTTCAAGTATGCTTATGCACCAACCAACTAGCTATTGGTATGTCTGCATAATGAAAGGTAAGGAGTAGGGAGAAAGTAAACTTACATCAATATACTCTGAAATTTAAGCAGTGATACTGAAGCACAGATAGTATGTTATCTACGATATGAAGAGCTGTATGAAGTTTTTGTCTTCTGGATGTATGTAGTTCTTGCTGCAGATGCTAACAAAGACTTTCTCCCAGCGACCGTGTTGAACACGGGAAAACAAGGTGGGACTAGAAAGCAAAAGGCACTTGAGAATAACGTCCTTGTAGCTCACCACCCTAGGATTCTCCTTCCCTGTCCTTCTTCCTCCTCCTCTTAATTTAACTGTGTTCCAAGAGGTGAGTAACAGCCCCAAGTCACACAATGGACAAGCACAGATACATGTGAGCACTAGGGTCATGTATAGCAACCGAAAGAACACAGCTTTCCTGCATGACCGAAGGCAAATCATATGCTGAGCCAGCTGTAGAGCAAGTGAGAGTCACTTAGGTTTCTTTAAAGTAAGGAAGGTGGTGAGAAGGGTGTTCTTTCAGACTCAAATGTGAATAATAGATTTGGAAAAAATTGTACAGTTCTAACAACTAACTTCCTTCCATCTTCCACAGAACCTCTAGTAACGCTTCCAAATCAAGGCATATAAGAGACTGGGCATCAGGGCATCCAACTCCAAAACATGCTTGAATTTTACCTCTTTCTCATTTGGTACCAGTGATGAGACTTGGACGTAGGTTCTAGTTAGGCAGAACTTGGAAAATGATGACATTTTGCTGCAGACAGGTAACTATTAAGAGGTAACAGCAACAGACTGGATGTATTTAGTTCCCAGAGGCTACCCACAACTCCTTTACATTTGAGGTCTGTACTAAAATTTTCAAACGACTTCTAAGCATGCAAGGATGTGAGTCAACACCAGCTTCAGTAAAGACGGGCCACAGAGCCCCCACAGAACCACTAACTTACAGAATAGCCCAGTTTGCCCTCCGTTTAGTGAGAGAGTATTTTTGTCTCACCAAACTAGACTAGGCAAAGGGAATCAAGATCATCTAATACTGTAATAAGCCGCACAGTTATTTCTCCATCACTCCCCAGCACCCCAAGATGCACTGAAGGCACATCATCAGTTTAATCGTGGAGGCAGGCATCAAACTTATCTAACTGGCACAGCTGCAAGTCAATAATGGTCGGTTTGCATTCAGTTAAATTCCAAGCAGTTTAATCAGAAAAGTAATCTGGAAATAGTGACAAATCTCTTTATTCATTAAGAGCAAGCAGTCCTTAAAAAGTCAAATCAAAGTGCGCTGCTGTGAGCTTGGATCAGCATATGCTCTTTCATTAGCAGCATTGATATTTACCAGCAGAGAGGATTTTCATGCCCTGAGTTTGTGCCATGCTCCTTTTGAGTCCCTCTGACAATCAAAAGGAAATAAAAATTTTATCAACATTTATTACCTGCATGTCCTAGGCACTGCCTGAGGCTCATACCAAGTCCCTACAGACATCCCCATAGGTACATTACATGTCTAGTGTGCCAAGCTGTGTCATAGAGAAAACCTTTGTCATGGTATTCTTCAGTTTCAAAACCCAATTTTTCTTGACAAAATTTAGTCAATGAAGAATAATTTGCTTTACAGCGTGTAGATTTATTTGTATTAGTGCAACAGGTTTTTCTACTCTGATTAAAGCTTCCACAATGCGTGGGCCCGCAAATGATCTATCAGTGTCCAGATCTGTCCTCAACACCCACACTGCTAATTTCACTGAGGAGCATAACATTGGGCTGCCAAGTCCTGTGAACATAATTGCTACCCTTTCCCCATCCCCCATTTTGAAATCTCTGAAGAAAACCCTTTCATTTCTTTATCCAGTGGCTGTTTTACAAAAAATCATCAACACCACACACGTGTTTAATTTTGTGAGGAACAAATTGATGATCAAGAAGAGTCTGCATGACCATAGGTCTGTCTGTAAAAAGTTCACTAGAGGTTTGAGGTATTTTTGAGTGAGTTTATGATGAATCATTATGCAAATGTTGTTAACGTTCACTCAAAGTGAAATGCGTCTCAGAAAATTTATACCACTTCAACATCCTCATCATTCCACAGGCAGTTTAAGTGTATCATACGCTCAGCTCCCCAGGGTTGTTTGCTCTGATAGACACAATGCAAGTTTTACCTGGTGTTACAGCATAATATATTGAATAAATACAGTGAAGTTCTAAGAGCCTGAACTCCAGGTAATAAAATAGAAAAACAGTGATATGCAGGTGCTCCAAGGAACTGTCCTAGGGCACCATCACATAAGAAATAGAGGCATACCATCGATTTCTGCTTGGTTCATAGAATTAAAGCCAAAGGAACTGACTCGGGAAGGAAGCATGTATTTCAAAAATTATTTCCAAGCTTCACTGCCATTAGAAAACTAGATTGGCTCCTCAGGTATATCATAGTTTTTCACGTGGCTGTAGTTTGGCTTAGTCATTCATCCCTCAAATTAGAAGCAACCCTATTTACACTGACAAGAGTCTATGCAGAAGCTGGGCCACTGGTCTTTTCCCTCTGAAGCACTACTGAGTACCACTGGTGGCATTCTATATGTACTTTAAGACAACATATCTAAAGAGATACCGAAGGATAGCCGGTATCCAGATCCTATTCCATTTAGGAAAACAATCAAAATGTTCAGCTATATACTTGAAGCGCCGGCTGAGATCTATGGAGTTGGAATTATTGTTTTAACTTTATGGATTATAATTTGTTTTCAAGAAAGCTTCCGAAGAACCTCATGCATGTATGTTTATTGCTAAGAGATCAGAAAACATATGATGATTCATGAAAATAGCAGTTTCTGCTACCCAAGACAGCTATGACCAAAGTGCCTGCTTACGGCTCCAGACTTAGTGTGCCTCTGTATCTTCGAACACCACTTGTACTTATGTTGCAATCCACAATTTGCACTGATGTCATAACCCAACTTAAGAGCTGCAAAATATGTTGCAAGTGCACTGTTAAATCTCTGTACAGTCTCCACAGACAATTTGCATTCACTTTTCTAAATGTTTGCTTAAGAACTTCAATTGAATACAACTAAAATGTCTTCTTTGACAGACCAAAGTAGATCCTAGTGGGAAAATACACCTTTCCAGCCCTACACAGGGGACCTGAACAATGTTTTGTTTAAAATTTTCAGATGAGAATTCTCATCTAGAGGTTACCAGTGCGTGGTCACTGATTTCAAGTCAATAAGCAGAAAGGTGTTTGAATAAAACACAATATGGTGGTATGTAAAGTGAAGCTGCTAATCTGATTTAGATCATTTCATTTCCAGCTCCATGACTGTTTCCAGTCAGCAGCCCCGTTGAAAGCTGTGTGTCCCTTAGTTCCTTGAGATATTTTTGTTGTCAGAAAATTATATTAATATCACTGATGCAGAGAGCCCGTTAACCCTCCAATAATGAAAAGTGCACATGAAATAAAGCAGATTTAAAAGCCATCAAGACAATGCATTTTTCTCATTTATTCAAATCTTCTGCAGGAAGTAAACACTGAAAGATTTAAAAAAACTTCACACTGCAGTATGTACAGTTTTGTGACACCACATGAGGAAATTAATTTCTAATAAAAAAATGAGACCAGTTAGATAAATTACTGAAGACACATCACAATAAAACTGGTTGTGGTAAAATCCTGAATTCTAATGTATGGCAATGAAAATCAATATTCCTTTGCTTTACAGGGATGGAATAGTCCTGGTACAATATTTCAATTACGCAAAATGGAGTCCTGAATTTACATGACTGATTATATTTATATGAGTACTTCATGTTTTAAAAGTAGTTTTGCATTTGTTTTTTTTTTTTAATCCAGACCCTTTTGATTTGAAGCACATTCTTTCACAAAGCTAAAATACCACAGCAGAAGTCATGTCCAGAAGTGGAATACTGTTGTGTTTTGAACTGACCTGACTTGTTAAGACATATTTTTTTTTTGCCAACGCACAGATGCACAGGGTCCCCCATGCACTTTTCATGCAGCAGGTAATCACAACTTTAAATAAAAGTATTTTTCTATACATTCTTCCAGACTTGCAACTGTATACATACATGCAAAAGTTTTTAAACCTATGTGATCATATTTACACTTATACATGGAATATACATAACAAAAAAGATTAAAAGGGTTTTTCTTCCTTTGCATTAGAACAATACAAAATATGTATTTCTCATTAAGGAAACCACTATTTACATCACCTTTTAAAAACCAATTTCAACATATTATAGGTGTAACAAGTCAATATATTTACATTATATATAAATATATATAATATATACTTACCAGCTTACTCCTCTGTAAGATGTGACAGAGAAAAAACTGGTAATATCATGTCACTGACGTCAATGAGAGCTGTAACTTTCACCAACATTTAACAGGGAAAATTTAAACCATTCATTTCTTTCTTTTAAAAACATTGGTAAATTAAAAATTTAAAAACATTACTAAGAGTAAATGGCTAAGAAAAGTGAAAGTTATGGCTGAATTCCCTTTTGATCTCATAGTGTTGATAAACTTCTCAAACTGAGCCACTCAGTTACACGGTATCAGCAGAGAAGCCCTCCAGCAAAACAGCTTTGAGTCCGTAGTCACGCGTTACCCCCACCCCATCATTTCCTTAAATTTTGGCAGAGGAGACACTTAGAAATCTGGTTACCTCAGTTCCGTACACTTTCCTGTAGAAACAAAAGGCATGCCTGTGTGGCAATTGTAAGACAATCCCCAAATATAACTAGCTTGAGCACTACACCACAGTGGGTGAAGCAGCATGAGCCTGTAGATGCCCTCTAAAGTAAGGCATCGGGCACTTTACAACCCGACTGCTGCTATGAGGTTAAAGTTAATTCAGGTGTAAGTCCCAAGGGGCTGCAATTGCAATTTTAAGTGAAGTAGACACATCTCTAACTAACTTCTTCCCTGCTCCATGGGGTGGAGACAGCTTTCCCTCAGCAGTCTCACGCAGCTAAAACTGGGAGATGATTTTCTCCCCTCCCTCCCCTCCTTCTCCTTTGATGATGAGATCACACAATGGCACCCATCTATCCCGCACCTCTTTGCCTACACAGCCACTGCTAATACCTGAAAGGGCTCCATGTTCCTTCAAGTCTCTAATCTGAAAGCATAGCTGAAACTTCAGCCTCCTGAGTTTGCAGAACTATCTTTGAAGCTTCTACTCCCATGACCGAGGAAGCATACTGCGGACAGCCGAAATGCATAACCTAGCAGTGAATGTTTACAGAAACAAGGAAACAGGAGTTGCTGAGAATGTCAAGCACTACTCAGATGACCTAGTGAAAATCAAGGATCTTTAAGCTACTTGGAAAAACATGGTCATTCTGCTGATGCAGCACACCCAGCTTCTGTACCTTCCTTTTCTGATGGGAAAGTCCCCAAGGAAAACAAGGGGGACTTCTTCTTACTTACCCATACTACAAGATAAAAAGATTAAAAAGCCTTTGGTCCTCAGATTTAAAGGCTGTAAGTGTGGATAGTCAAGATTTTAAAGACCTCCTACCTAGCGAGGGGTAACATCAGTGATACTGGAGAATTTCACATAGGAGATTATTGCCCTCTTAGCAGCTGTCTGAAAAGCATGAAGTTAGCATGCTCCACCCTCTCCCAAGGGCCTCACAGTTATATTACATGCTGCTTGAGATCGCAATGTCTACAAAAGGTAAAATTCTTTCATGAACATCATGTCCTAAACTCAAATTCTTGTGTATTATGGTTTACTGACGTCTGTGAGAATGGTAATACCCTTTTCATTAACATCACCTAAAAAGAAAGCTAAATCATTAACTGGTCAAACTGTTAACATTTTAACTTAAAGTTTCCTAAAACTTTAAAAACTAAATGTTCAAAAGTATATATTATAACAATAGAGTACCATAGAATAAATACATAGGTAAACACACTTCCTAGACTCCAATATTACTTTTTCTTAGGGTTAGACTCTTCTCCCTACTTTTTATCTCAGCTTTGTTTTGATGAAGTTTTTCCAACCAGATTATTTCATGTCCATTCAAGCTGCATTTTTCTGCGGAGCCCTTCCAAGTAAATTATAGCCCTGTATTTACTCTGGGGACCATCTATTATTCTATATTGCATATATTTCCTAGCTATATACATGTTGTTTCCAGAAAAATAATCAATTAAGACTTTAAGAGACATTTAATGGATGGAACAAATACCATCTTTTAATATTTCTGCTGGGTTGACTCATATAAAAAGAATTCAGTTCCACTATCAATCCAAAATATATTTTATCTTGTTAATGATTACTCTGAGACATCTGAATTGTCACTGGGCCACTTATAAATGCAGTATTAAAACCAAACAATTTTATTTTTATATTATACTTCAGACAATGACATTTAAAATGATACTAGATGTGTGAAGGTTTTAAAATATAAATCTTCTTTGTACAGCCCATTAATATATTACGCTTCACCCAAATAACATAAAAATATATATTTAAATGACTCTGTTATTTCTTATATAAACCAGGGGGGAATGTTTTATACTGGATACTGCCAAATATTTGTGTTCCCTAAAAGAAGGTATCCCCCAGAGGGATGAAACAGAATAGTGGTGCGTTTTTCAGCTGGCAGAGAGAAGTCCCTTTCAGTAGAGACTGCACTGGAAAAAACGGAAACAGATCCCAGGCAAGGGGTGGCGGATAAGAGGGGAACAACAGCTCCCTCTGTCTCAGCAAGCCAGCAGTCTGGGAAAAGACTCTCTGAAACTGAACCAGAAAGCAAGACAGCAAAATGCCCCATCACTCATCTCTGCTATGCAAACAGGAGACGGACAGAAACAGGGGTTTTGTCAAGTCATTGGCTCTCAATGGTGAAAATGGTCAAAATTAAAAGAGAGCGTAACTTTCATGACCCTTGCAAGTCAACTACTTCGCTGTCTTCTGACAGCATAGTGGATTATTACTCAAATTAGAAGCTACAGAGAACTTTTTTTTTTCCACACATGTAAAAGGTTCAGCAAAACTTATGGTTGCCAATCATGCATATAATTTAGAGGAACTGGGTTTTGTCCTCCTCCTCCTCCCAAGAAATAAGGGCTGCAAACAGAATTAACACTGACAGTGTTAACAGGAAAGCAGAGCCACATGGCTCCTCCCCAGCCAGCAATTCTTTTAAGGTCTCAGCTTTGACTGTAATTTTCAGTTACTCCCATCTCCAGCTGATATTGCCAGATGTTATAAATCACAGCACAGGTGGAGACTGAGGAAAAGGGCAGAGGAGGAGGATTTCTCAGAGATGTCCCACTATCCTTTACAGACCATGACAAAAACACCATTTTATCCTCAGTTCAACTTGAAAAATTACTCTAAAACCAGTGAAAAGGTAGTGCATTAAACCATATATCAGCTGTTCAGAGAATAATAAAAACTGTCAGAATATGGATTCTTTTCTCGGGTTGTAAAAAGAGGCCAAAACATTTTTCATTAAAATCCGATACCATTTTTGAGTGGAAGTCCAATGTGTTGCTTTAGCTTCTAGAGGGGAAGCAGGTTGCTAAACAGACAAGTCTTCTCATCTGCTTCACAAGCTTTCCACCATTTTCCTCACCAAATACATGTACTAAGCTTTATTAATAGCACTCTTCCAAGAGGCATTTTGGCTTTCCCCTTTTAAGCAGGGAGGGGATAGGAATGCACTGACAAAAGGACTTATGCAGTACTTGTATGGCCTATGAAAATCTGCCTTTTGTATAAAAACCTAGAAAAAACACTTAACTGTAACTATAACTCATTAAGTATGGCTAAGGATACTGAGGAAGGCATTTGTCAAGAGCAGGACATGGAAGAAAAATCAGTTTTACACCACTATTCTGGCAGGATCACAAACAATATTTAAAAATAACAGTAAAAATTTTGGAAGCACTAAAACCTACATTTCAGTGCCTTTCAATTATTAACACTGACACAGGTTTTCCAATATGACGAGCTAATACCTTGGACGGACTGCTCCATTTCTTAAAAGTTATTTTTAAAATGTCACAAAACATATTAAACATTCAGAAAAAAAAAGTACACTGTCTCTATGCTCAGGCTTCCAAAAAATAAGGATTATTTTACAGGGAGGGAGGAAACGCAGCATTACCACCACCTAGGCTGTACGCTTACAATTTATGTTATACCAAAAACTTGCAGAACCAAATAAGACTCTGATCAAAGAGTACTCATAACGTAATTTGATACATACAGAAGTGTCTTGTACAAATTACAACCTTTCTCGTTTTCTTGTGACAATCTATTGTAAAGCAAATTTTATCTACATGTATTTTAAATAACATCACCAGAAAAATAAAAAGTTTATTAAATGAAAACATGTTTCAATTAGACCATGCTTTTCTAAAATCATGCTCAATTTATACAGTAAAGTTCGTACTCATTTTTATTTTTCTTTTTTTGTTTGTCTTTTTTTTTCTTAAACAAAGATTCAAAACCACCGATTGTAAACTCATTGAGGAGGCTATAGTTTATTCTGGCTCTTTTTTGATTGTTAGCACTTTTTCCAGAAGTCCATGCATTTCTCCATTCACACCATGTTGATGAGAGGTCTTACTCCCCATATGGCTGTTGTAAGGGCTTCTTAAGTTACTAAAAGGAGTTTTAAGCTCTGCATCAGATGTCAACTCCTCTTTGATTGTAACACGAGTTGAACCATCAGTGAATGAAGGTTCATTCCAAATTTCTTTGTCATGTGCTTCTTGGCTAGTAACAGAGTTGCCGCCTTTCTGTAACATGTAGTACAATATTGGATTGGTTTTGGTCAGTCTTGGAGAGTCTTTGTCATAATCATTCTTGTCCATACCTGTGATCACCCATCTAATGGGCCCTTTTTCATTGGGCATCGAACACATGCTAAACTGGTCGGACTCGAGTCTAGATACTGTATTACCTAAATGTTCAGGGAAGGGGGAACTGGCAGGACTTCTTGCTGCTATGGGATACTGAAATGTTCTATGATCTACACAACTGTTCTGTTGCACAGGGCTGCCCATTAATGCATTTACTGAAGAAATGCTGAATTCAGGTTTATTAATTGTTACACTGGTTTTGTTTCCTTTTTTCTTGCCCTCTGTTAGTATGTTATTCCTATGTTGTGACAGATCTCTCTCACAGTTTTCTGAGAGAAGCAGCTGTTTCAACACATTAAAGCCTTTACTATCTCTAGACCAGCTCCTATTTTCACTTTCATTATTTGAACCATGACTTACAGCATATTTAAATTCAGCATCGCTTCTGCTGTACTTCAGTTCTTGCTGGTTAAGCAAAGGCCCGTAAAGTGCCTCGGTAGGAGAAGCGTGATTGTTTGCAGCATCAGACACATTACTTTTCATCTTTTTTAATGGACTTTCCAATGACTCAGCATGAAGCTTCCTCTTCTTCGGTACTGTGCAAAGACTCTTTGATTCAAAGTGTGTCAGTTCACTGTTTCGGTGACTTCTGTCCAGCTCATCTACAGGGTAACTGTCTTGATTCTGTCTCAGCAACCTACTTAGCAGGCCGTTTTTGGAAAAAGAGAAATCCTGAGGTGAGACAGGCTCAGATTTCAACTCCTCAGATGCTGGAGAAGCAACTGTGTTTCTCTGCAGTGAATGAACAAATCCTTGAAATGTGTTACCCTTGAACTCTCTTACTTGTTGTGCGTTTGAATTATAAGGAACATATGATTCTTCAGATGGTTCAGTTTTTATTTTCACCGTCAATATTTGCTCATTCAAAGCCTTATCTGTCTGTTCTTGAGGACTTTCATCTCGTAAAGGCATCCTCTCTTTCTTTTCACTTTTACCTTTATTGGGAGTTCCCAGAAGCAGCTGAAGGACAGTGCGTCTTTCAAGGAGATTTTCTATTTCCGAACCCGGAAGTCCTTGTTCAGTAGGTGCAGGCTGACAACTGAATATTTTGTTATTTTCTTCATGCGTACTCAATTTATTCGTAAACAGAGGGCTGTTCAATCTATCAATCAAGCCAACAGGTTTCTCTGTGTTCCCTGCTAGCAGCTGTTTGCTAGCTCTTTGTTCTTCACTTGAAATGGAAGTCTGCATGCCACACTGAGCGAGGTTCTGTAGCAGCTTGCTGGCACTGAAAGCTGAAGAGTTCTGGGGACTGTCATTCCTGCTCAGTTTGGCTCCTTGAATTTCTTTACTTTTAGAAAGGTCTATCAAATGTTTAGATGCAGGATTCACCAGCCTGTCTGGCTGGATGCTGCAGGCATATGGTGGTGAGCTACGCTTGATGGCTAATGATTGGTGCGAGAGGTTTATAGGAGAGTCTGCTTTTGCGGAAGTCAGCAAAGGTGGAGTGCTTAATGGAGTCATTCGATTGGTACTGGGACTGTCAGTAACAGGAGTCCTTTTACCAGTCTGTACAGTGAATTTTGCCACATCAGCTGCACTGTGTGGTCCCTGAGGATCATTACTCTTGTCTACCTTTTCTTCACTCTTATGCCCAAGTAACAGCTGAAGTAGTGTTACTTTCTGATGGGGATTAAGCTTAGAAGCTTTTGGAGTGTCTTTGTCTTCCTTGTTCTCTGGGCAGGAAACTTTCGGATCCCAGTTATGAAGCAAGGACTGAGTCAGGTTATCCAATGAAGCAGGTGGACCTGTGTCTGGTTTATCTGTCCTCTGTTTAAAGGATAGGTCTATAGGAAGACAGTTAGAATGAGAGCTTTCATCATCACTGCTGTCGTCTTCTGTAAAACTAGGATTGTTGTCTGAATACTCATCAATAGTAGTTGGTGTGCTGCTGTCTTCAAAAATGCCAGCTCTCTCACTCCGTTCATGCCCTTTTATATGTTTGGTGGTATTCTGGCTTTTCAGTAGATGCAAGAGCAAACTGTTGCTGGGAGATGTTTTCAGATTATTCCTTTCCACAGAACTTTTGTATCCCACATTTTTTGGAGATGAATGCATGATTCCCATTGAACTCTGAAATGGTGCCACACTGCTTTTGCTAGATACTGTTTTGGTTGATGATCCTGTTTGACCATTGAGATGGCTTGTCACTCCTTTTGATAAACCAAATTGGCCAATATCCTTCTGAGCACTTTCTTGTAACCTGGCCATAGCTGCAAGTCTCTCACTTGCTATTTGATTTGCATTTTGTGCTTTTAAAGCATGTTCCCTGGAATACTGCTGCAAGTGAGCTTCACTTGAGAGGAGTAAAGCTAGCTGGCTGCATGCTACGCTGGGCTTTGGTGAAGCAGCAGGACTAGACCGTTTCTCTACCATGCTTGCAACAGCTTGTAACCTTGCAGCACATGACAGTGGCTCATTTATCACTTTAGGTCCGCTCTGCACTGCTTGAGGAGATTCTATAAACCTCTCCTTGGGCAGGTTCTTTGTTATATCAGGCAGGCTGTTGTCCAGCTTCTGATCTTTTGCTTTGCTCTTCTTCAGCAGAGTCTTCAGGTGACTGGATGCAACACCGTAGCACCTTAAATCTTTCTCCACCTGTAAAGAATCAGGGCTAAGGGAGTATCCTTGCTCCTTGAGGCTCTGCCTAATCTGCTGTGACAAAGCAACACTCTGCAACCTAGAGCTGAATGACTGAAGCAAAGAGGCAAGTAATGTGCTATCCTGTTTGCCTTTAGGCACATTTTCAACCACGTCAGCTAACAAAGCTTCCTTTTTTACATCTAAATCCACAATGGAATCAGACAACCGCCTTCTCTTTGCTGCATTCCAGTCTTCTGAAGACTGTAACAGTCTTGCTTTTTTGAGGTGCAGCATGCCAGATCCCTGATATGTATTTGTGTTAAGAACTGGACCATTACTTTGACAACTGGGAAATGTATTTCCAGAAATTTTAAAGTTTTGATCCTCTCCACTACGCCCAGTAGACTTTTTGTCAGCTGCAGTACCTGAGCCTCCTGCTGCTTGATGCATTAGTAATCCCTCTAGGTAAGTTAAAACAACAGAATCCTGGTGCATCTCAGAGCCAAGCTCTTCTCCATGAGTCATGTTCAATAAAAGTTTCCAAAAGGGCTCTGGTTCTATTCACAAAGACTAGTTCTGCTGTAGCTGAATTGAGACACAGAGTTAAGAAATAACAGGTAGATGTCTATAGTGCTTTTTCACAGACTTTCAGAAACAATATAAAATGTCATATTCCAAACAGGCTTCTTCTAGTGTAAACTGTTCGATGAGCTGGGTTTCCAATCATATGAATCTGCTGATATCTCGAATATTTCTGAAAGATGTCTAGGAAGAGCACTCAAAACACGGTTCCATGGTAATACAGTCCCTTTAAGTATTTGTTGCCTTCTTTCTCCAGGAAGCCAGGTTGTTTTTCATGTTTTGCCATCTCCACCAAGCACTTTAAATTCCTAAGTGAAAAACAAAACAAAAAAACAAAACAAAACAAATAAGTGGTCAAGAGAGAAAAAATTTAGGATAAGATCTAATTGCATAAGTTTCTTCTTCTTCTCTTAAACACACTGTCTTAGACAGAGACTCAGTACATATAAGCAATAATGACATTCCAGAAGAAAAAGTCAAGTAATGAGCAAAGTACATAGCAACTAAAAGAACTTTGCGAAAACAGTTTCTCTATAAAATTTTCCATCTCAGAATTAAGCTTAGCTATCATAAGTATAGCTGTTCAAAATGCTTATCAAATTTCTATACTATAGCTGAAAATAAGGAATAGCAACCACTAAGGGAAAATCTTAAAGCACTTAAATTATAAATTTAAAAAAATTACATGTGATTTTACTTCACAGTTGGATCAACCTTTCTTCTTCTGATGTAAATACACATGACATGCAGACTATCACTCTAAATGAGAATTAAGGGGAAGAGGCATGCCTAAAGTCAATGTTCAGGTTCATGTTGTATCTGTTTTCAAATAACAGAATAGGCAGCACAATTTTGTTTGGCAGGTAGATGATATTGATAAAAGCAGGAACCAAGTTGTCACTGCTGCCAAGGCCTATCCACTATTGCAAAATCTACTACAATAGCACAAGGGGAAGGAAATTTGTTGTTCTTACAATTCCCAAATACCACAGGTCACTGGAAGAGTCATGTGATAGAAGTGGTGAAAACGGTGCTTATGCTCCTGATACAATATAAATCCCAAAATAAAAATCCTCCCTTTGCTGGAGATTTTTTTTACCTTCACATTCTTTCATGTATTAAGACATATAGCGGCAAAAACCCCACAGGTCTTCCCAGAAGCCTTGTTATTTTTAAAGACTGCAGAATATCTCTACTTAGTACTTCTTTGGATGAGGCAGTATGCTATAAAATGCTGTTTCAAAAGCATAACAATGGTGCTTATGCTAGATGCATCTCTTCATTTTTAGATTACTGGTCAGTGATAACATGAACTCCACAGAGAGTCACCACAGTTCAATAGTGAGATCATTACACCACATATGACTACTCCTTCACTCATTTGGTTTTAAACTGGCATAAATATTCAACACTATCATACCATTTTAGCTATGCATCTTTCCACATACCTAACTCGAAATTGCTTTCACAGTCTAGGAGCCCATTGAAAACTTGTATTTACAAGTTTAAAAAGGATGTACACAAATGAAATCTTTGCCTCCTTAAAGTAAATGAATATTTTATGATTGATTTCCCAGAAGCTATTTTTTAATTCAAAGCTACAGGCAACTAGAAGTCAGAAGATATCAGATCTGAAAAAGAAAGAAAGAATAGGAACAACAACTGGGCAGCCATGATGTTAACAGCTCATATATCCCCCTACGCAACTAGTCCCTTATTAGATTGTAAGTCATTTAGAGAAACTCTAAAGACTAAGCTATCTCAAAAAGAAAAAAAAAAGAAAAAAAGAAAAAAAGTAAAAGAGAGTAAAAGAAAAAAAAAAGAAGGAATTAAGATACCAGCAATGCATTTTAGCGTAAATGTGTATACTCATGTATCTAAATGTCTAATTAAAAGCCGGTAGCTATTGCTAGGGTTTTAGTACTTACCTCAGAAATTTATGTCTACATTAACCAGCATTTACAAAATTACCTGTAGAAGACAGCGTCCATTCAAATATGCAAGTACAACTTAAGTGTGGATTTAGCTAAATAATAATTGCCAAACCATCCTGCTGTTTCTTCAAAAATCTGTGCACCTCTGAGTGGGCTTTTGTATCATTTCCACCCAAATGAGACTAAAATCAGAAATAACAAATCCTTGAAAAATCAAGGTTGTCAATGAATACATCAAGTATCCAGCAACCATTACATCAACACAACAAGACTTATTTCCTCAAATATTTGGGAATGCATTTTATCTGGAAAACACAGTTTTCCAACTTCCAAAAACTGTTTACTTGCAGCCACATTTTCATATTTCAAAATGTAATTAAGCTGACAGCTGCCATTCTTAAAATGGAGTGAGGAACACTTGATACAGAGTATCCTTAAGAGTATAAAACTGAAACTTTTTCAAGGCTTCCTACTTTCTGATAAAAGCAAGACTTACAGGTCACCTTTAAGATCAAGCGCCAAACAAATGCACCATTAAGCCAATATTCAGTAAAACTTCACTCATTACAGCTCTAGGTAATTAAATAAAAAAACCCCAACGCATTTGTGCAATTCCCTTGGGTACTGTAATAAGAGTTTTGTTACCTTTGCTACGAAAATACAGAGAATTTTACAGAAATCAGGTTGATGCAAAGAAGCCTTCAGTAAAAACAATGACATCTAAAAAGCACCTAAAATACAAGCAACAAGAGAGACATTTGCAATCCTTCTAAAGAGCCTCTTCAGATCCAGTGTTGCAACAGGTATGGCAGCACAAGTAAACTTTACATGACCTAATGTACAATACACAAATGCAATGAAGTCATCCGTCAAGAACTGAAATCACATTTTAAAGTCTAAGCCTACAGCTTATTTGTGATGGAAAGCCAGGTAGTAGGGTTTGAAGATGATCTCATAACTAAGCACTTCCTGTGTGTTTTGAACCCAATATGCTCTTCTTTCACTATCTAAAGTGTGGTCATGTGGAAATTGAATCAGATTTGAAAATTAATGTTTAGCTCGACACTAAGGCAACCATTCAGCATCCTTTTAAAAACATGTAGACCATACCAGAGGATTTCCCTGGACCCACTGAAATTTTAGTAATTTATCTCACTATTATGTATTATTTCGGAAAGTACCAGAACCAAAGAAATAAACAAAGAATACAAAGAAAGAAGGCAGAAAAGAAGAGAAAGGAGAAGCCCTACAGCAATAGACCTCATATTTCCCAGTAAGGGCCAAAGTAACCTTATTGCAATGAACTTCTAACATTAACCTCTAATGCCTATAAACCTCTAGACATAAAACTTCTATTTAACTATTGTGACAAAAGCAATTGATAAAGTCTGTGCGCTTTCTTGACCATGTAACTGCATTGGGTTGTATTGTTTCAACTACCTTCTCCCAGATCTCTGTATCAGAACAAATAAATAAAACACTTGTTTTGCAGAGACTTTGTTTCAGAACCTCCAGGAATGCACTCCAACCACAGCTCATTAAGCCATGTTTCTCTAGACAGAACTAAAGCACCAGCAGGTCTCGCAGCACAAATGTTGTAACCTGGGGAAGACACTCCCCAAGTGGAGCATACCATGGGAAATCAGTCCTACTGCTTTTGAAAATGTGTCTGGGGAGAAACTGTGGGCAGAGCAGGCAAGATAAGAGAATATTAAAATGTACAGTGAACTATAGAAACTGTGAATGTCCAGAATATTAATATTACTTTTGTAGTTGTTGAATTTTCTCTTTGTTTGCAAACTACAGATATACTTATCAGTCAAAGATTTTGAAAGAATGATAATAAACTTTAAGATCCTTTGGTTACTGTGAAGTATTACTGCTGCAAATGATACTTAAATTTGAGAACACATGTTCTAATAGGTTAAACAAGAACAAAATCTGAACCAACAGCTTCTTACTCCTGAATGTTTGCTTATTTTTAAATAATTCTTTGAAATAAGGAATGTCTCAACTGTAAAACCTAAATCGGTGACTAAACCAACAGCAGCCTTCTACTTAAACCAGTAGATATTTAGCTGCTGCATACTAGATTACAGACCAGAGAGCCACAGTAAATTAATAACATTGCACTAGCATTATTTGAGTAGGTCATCTACACAATCTAATGAAAATAACTTGTAAAACTTGATATTGTGAAGGTGTCATCTTCTATGGTCTTAGTTCAAGATCTCACAAAAAAAAAAATCTTATAAAAACCATTAAGGTATTTGTTCAGGGAATCGGCAATCGCTAGCCAATTGCCCACACAAAGGCTTATTAAACAACAGCTTATCCAAAGTCATGCACATTGTTAAAAATGATTAGCAGATGTTGAGATGCGTACATGTATATATATATAAAAAACCTGTTCTCATTAACTGCATTTCAGAGTTCTTTAATGACTATTAAATTCCTGTAGTAATTTAATGTTCCATTTTTAAGTTGAGATGAGTCAAAACACAAATGTGTAGTACTGAAATCAAAACAGCCTTCAGTTATTAAATAAATTCAGTGTCTTAATGATTAGAAAATACTGGAGGAGCCAGAAAAAGTCCCTCGCTAGCTGACTGCCTTTCTGTACCCATATTCCCAAATGTGAAGGCTACAGCTCACCATCTCAACCAGTCACTCACACAGTCATTTTAATTATTACAGATTTGAGGAATGCTGTACAGCAATTACAGTGGCGGCTTGGATCCAGGGGTCCCATTATTTGTTGTGCTGCAGACAAGCTGTCTGACTTCTAGTTTTACTTTTTTGTAACCTGTTTTCCCAGATGGGAGTAATAATAGATGCAAACTTCAGAAAGATAATTGATGATTAATATATTTAAGGTTGTGTGTTGCTCAACAGCTCTAGGAATAGCACTGAGAAAGTACCTATAATAGAGGATTTTTAATGATTCCTCATTCTTACCACTGACTCTAGTGAAATGCTGCAGAGCATGATGAAATTAAGATCTCCAGAAAAAAAATCTAGATGCACTGGAAATTGCAGCAGAATCTTGCAGTGAACTAGAGATTAAAGTGGCAAATAAGACTAGTTATCCCAGAATTATTTTGTTATTAAGCTCAATTTGTACTACTTCGATTTTAGCAGGCAGGAAGCATGCGTTCAGAGTGATGGTATAAACACTTCAGTTGACTCTTTTTGCCAAGGCTATAAGCAGGCCCGATTCAACAACCCACAGTCTCAAATCCACATTGCTGCACAAATGTGCAGGTACTCCAAAGGCATTTAAGCATGTGCTTTAAGTGACTCAAGTATTTAAGTGCTTCACTCTATCCACACTTTATGTCAGGAATGTATTGAGATGAATGGAGCAGCTGAGACCTCTTCACAGTTTTGACTCAGGCTGTCAAGACATTTTGAAGGTTCCCTTTGCAAATGCAATTTAGAAAAACAAAAAAGAGCAAAAGTGATCAGATTATGGAACAAAACTCAGCAATAAATGGGTGAATTCTTCCATGGTGGCATGCAAAAGAACTTGGGAATCAAAAAGTCTTCTTTAAAACAAGTTCATTTAAAAAAAAAAAAAATTCAAGCTCCTCTCTTACAATTTTTGGAATTGTAGGAGATCACTTTGAGAAAACAAAAAAAGGCTTTACTTTTCTTCCCAGGAGCTTGGCATGTTATTCACTCCTTTGTTAGGCTACTGATTGACTCCAAAAGACACTTGAAAGGTGGAAAATCCTATCACTTTCAAACAGCTTGGTCAGGAGAGGGCACACAGGGAATCTGTGCTGTCAGGGTTTCTGGAGGAGTTCCCAAAGCCCTGACCACCCTGCCAGGGAGCTGATGCCACCTACCTTGGGCAGAGGGGTTCCCTCGAGACCAGCAGTCTGTCCTGCTGCCTTTACTGCAGCACATGCTAGCTTTGCTTGCTCTAAAAAATACCTGCTTTGGATAGTGGCAGAATTCACCACAGCCATGGCTTCACAGCTCCATCTTGCCCAAGTATACAAATAGAAAGGCCTTTTCCCTATTGTTTTGTTAAGCTGCATAATGTAAAACACAGTCCTGACCTTACTTTCCTTAACAGTTGATGCAATAGCTCAAACAGATAGAAAATCTACTATGTTATGAAACATTTGGTAACTGAGAAGTCTTAAGTCACATAAAATTGACAGTAACACAGAACCAACAGCACAGCAGACACAAGAAACAGTCTTTCTTGTGAGAATAAGATTTGACAGACCATTGAACTGAAATGTTAGTGAACCAAAACCTGGGGTGGGGGTTGTGTGGAGAAATCCAACTGTTCTAAGTGGTAGAGACTATTTAGGTTTACTTGGGCTTTTAAGAGACTGCTAAAATTTAAAGGCTAATTACTGTCATTGCTAATTGTGGCCCCAAAGGCACATAAGGAAGGTGAGGCAGTTCCTATGTATTCCCTCTGGGGTGTGGAAAGGGGGATGCAGGCATCTCATCTCAGTTTCCCTCTGCTCCTCAGATTTCACTTGAGATTCTCCACAGCCTGGGAATCTGTGACTCACACAGACCATGCAATACCACCTCATGGTAAAGAGGAGCTTTGGGACGATACATAATATATTTCAAGAGGGAATATAATATTTCCACTGTCTGCTTAAATGCGGTGTGGAAATGTCAGAGAGATTTTTGTATTTATGCTGAGTGTCTTCTGGGAAAGCAGCACAGCAGGCTGCGCACATTTGTGCCCATGCAAGGAGAGACGCAGAAGTCAGAATGCTTCAAACTCAGCAGCAAAGCATTTCAATGTGGAAGACCAAAAACCTGATCAGTGCTGGCTACATGGCAGCTTTTACCCAACCCTAGGGAGCCACACTGCAAAGAAACGCCCATCTAGCTCCAACACAGGGCTCTTCCCAGAGAGGGGATAGTATCGCATGAACAACAGCAACCCGAGCATAGCAGTACTGGGAGAAAAAGTTACATGTGCACCACAGACTGGTGTATACAGGAGAAACCTAACACAGCTTAGGTTCCAGAGTATGCCTCACCTGGCAGCAAGGGACCATGCAGAGGTTCGTCTGCCCCGAGAAGCACGGTATTTCAACACAGCACTGGTCTGCTGCTACTTGTCCAATGCTGGCACTCAGCCCATCCCAACTACCTCTTCCAGAAGGCAGAGCACAGCTTACCTAAGGGAGCAGTCACCTCTCCTTGCATGCGACTCAGATTTGTGAGCTAAACTTCAAAAACATTAACAGTAAGAAGAGGAAAAATAAATTTTTTTTTAAAAAAGAAAACCCACCCAAACAACAACAACAAAAATCCCTCACCCAACAACACCCAAAAAACCAAGCAGAGCCCCCAAACAGCTGAAGTAAAGATATGGGGGGGCGGGGGGGAGAATGGGGAAGGACATAAGTGCCCTAAAAGCTAAGTTTGTGAAAGCCATAGTAGCAGCTCTCAAGATTTACAAGTACGCTCAAGCACTGTACACAGCATAATCCAAATCTGGCCTGCACATCAACACCTCCTCCTAAATTCAGAGACAAATCACGTGTCACTCTTTTCTATGCTTTTGGCACTTTTCAAACAATAATTAGTGTCAGCCTACCTTAAGTTAGTATTTCTTATTCTAACAAGTAAAAGAATTGAGAATCATGGAAATACTGACTCCTAGATATGGAAAACCCCATCCTGTTCATATAATTTATGATTTACCACTATAATCAAGTAGTTCACAGAACTTCACTCAGTTCCTTAGTGCAGACCCATGCACATACACTTGTTCTTACACAGAACTGTTCCTCCAGCACTATTTGTAATTCTCGAACAGTACTGTAAAGGTCAACTTTGAGTTCATTTCTCGACTGGGATCTGCTAACACTCAGACGTGAACTTAGAAACAGTTACAGTACGAAGAGGAACAGATGTTCAACCTGCAAACGCCACCCATGAAACAGTTAAGTAGTTGACACCTATAGCTGCCCTATGAGTTGCTGCTCAATGATCTTCTGCTATTGAAGACAAAACCCTCAGAAACTAAATAAGCTAAGAAATACAGTGAGCAGAAGGTTTTTGTTAACTGTGTTTTCTTAGTCAAGAGATGAAGAGCAAACAGGTAAAAAAATATATACCAGTATCTGTTTTCAGGATAGAGGGGTGGATAGTATACTGGTAAGTACAACAGAATGGACAGAGGATGCATCTTCTCAATCTTTATAAACTATTTGCATATAAATAAGCAATTAAAAGAAATGAACAACCAGATTACCATTCCCTTCAACACCCACAAAACCACTGATTATGCATTTAACTATGTCAACTGCCCAAGAATGAAACTTGATTAATGTACAGTGAAGAAATCAATGTCCTCTTCTGGACAATCATGTTTTTGAGTTACAATCAATGCATGCAGATAATGCATTTCCACACAACTCTGCCCTTCTGCTCACTGGAAGGATCTAAAGATACAGCCATTTATACTCAGCGTTACAATAGAATAGTGTATTTCTTGGATTTGCTGTAATAACTATGCGTGTTAGGTGACTTGTCATATAAGTCACTTTACGTTATTTTAATCAAGATTTGGTTTCACAGAGACCAAACCGCAGCAAAGCACTAAAAGAAATACCCAGCTTTTATTGACACTGGTAGTTGTGTTCCACTTGAGACTAAGCAACTCATAGCTACTTATGAATGAGAGCCACTTTCTAGACTCTTCAACTGAACAGTTTTCAGCTAACCAAGCACGAATACACAGTAATTCCATAGCAAGGTACAGGATCACAGTCACACAGTATTCAATAATACGCAAAACTCTACAAATCCACATTAAAGACATAGATGATGTGTTTGGGGTTTTTTTTTAAGTGAGTGGAAGAACAATATAGTTTCTACCGTAATGAGAGATTTCCAGCTTACTGTAAATGATGTTTCTAAAGGCTACAGACACTGAAAAGCCTCATATAATTTCAGTTAAGCGGGGAAGGAAGAATTCGCATTAGCAAGAAGGTCTCTCCTGGTTCAATTACAATAAAAAATTATTATTTTTTTCTCTGCAAGCAGCAGTAGACTCAAGCAGAAGTGAAGATACAAGGTAAGTATCAACTTTAGCAAAACCCGGGGAGAAAAGACTAACAACATCCTGTAAAGAATGCCACAGAAACTCCTCATCTTACCACTATGCCAGAAATAATATGAAAACATTCATAAAACAAGCGAGTAAAACACTAAAAGCCTTTTTAGTCATACAGATGCATACAAAGATAAGTTAATTAACAATATCCTCAAGCATTCCGAACTGGCCTGCAACTCAACTTCAGCCATAAGTCAAATCAGAACAATTAAAATAGTGACTTCACTAAAAAAACTATGAAAACTATTCACTGCCACAAAGCCATGGTAGGAAAAATGGCTGGCTGGCAAGGGAAGTGTTTAACTAGCCCTCAATGTAATGGTATACACCTTGAAATAATTTCTCCAATCTCACGTCGATAAAAATGAAAAGCATTTTAAGAAGAAAGAGAAATCACTGTCACAAACTTGTGCAAAAGAGCTCTTACTAATAGGTTTTATAGCGCTGCATTAAGGAAAAAACTGCAAAACAGCAAGAATGCTATTTGTTATTACCACTTGTTCCATTAACGTCAAGAAAGTTGAAACAGGTCCTCATATCACCTTGAAAACCATACAAACCAATGCAGATGTTTAACTGATTTCTGAAGAAAGCGTGTGCTTTTCCACAAATAACAACATTATCCCAAAATAAAAATATTAAAAATAAATCTATTACTCCATACTTGCATGTAAGTATTGGCTAATTTGGGACCATCTTTCATAGGGCTTGTCAAACCAACAACCTCACTAAGCCTTTATAAAGCCATATGGCCAAAGTGTCAGTTACACCGAACAACTTCACTGCCCTGTTAGCATATGTCTAAAATTAAGCCTGTGCACAAGAGCCCTGATGATCACACGCAGCACCAGCGCATCAGAGTCAAACTGCCTGCTAGTGAGTTCCGTCTCTGTCTCTAGAAAAAACAGCTGTCTCAGTTGCCATGAAGAACAGCACTAATAATTAAGTAGTTCAGAAGCTGCACACTTAAATGTATACAAAAATGTGTTTGCACAAGAATTTTTGTCTGATTTAAGTGTGAAGCTGCTGCCAAAACACGCAGCCTTTTCTTAGTCTGCAGACTGACCTGCAGCTGCTTGCTCCTGCCACCTTCCCTGCATCGACACGAACACTCTAGAGAAAGCTCCTACAAGGCAGGTCAGAGAAAGGACTACATTGCCATCAAAAGAAACCCCAAAGATATCGTCGAGCGGTTGTTTCACAGCTCTCCACATGGGAATACATGACTACTAGGGTGGTGTAAGGAAGGACAAACAGCAGGGCCTCCTCCTTTTCAGTGCCAAACCACACAACACAAAATGAAAGCAAGAAAAGCATTGCCACCAGTGAGACTCCCAAAGAGGAAACCCCACCTCCAGGTAGAAGGTCTGTGCTGAATTTAGAAGAGTTCACAGGTGATATAAAGATGCCTTTTTGGGAAGCATTTAATAAACAGAATTTTTTAAAAATAAAGCCAAAGTCCTCGATGTGTTCTTTTCAAGCCCCTGAAACTTGAAAAGAGAATTAGAAATAGAATAATTGATTAAAATATTTTAGTTTTTATATTTTACTGAGGCATCTTGTGAAGCTGGACTATAAATCCTACTAAACTGAACTTAGTTTGTCCACCCCTAAAATAGATTTGACATACAAACACAAACACAAGGTCAAGGTCACAGATCAGCAAGAGAGATTACAAAGAGGACTGATGTAAGAGCTGGCATTTGATCAAAGCTCCTGGATTTCTTTTTTTTTAGTACTTACCAGAAATATCACTACAGTTTCATCAAAGTGGTACATTACATGTTTTAAGTATTCCCTGTCTTTAAGATCACCTGCCCTCTGCTTATTTATTTCAACAGGAGATGTTAGACACCATATCAAATAAACCAAGGAAGAACTCTTTGGTCAAATGAAAAGGAAGCGGAAGATACTTTTTGCCATCCTTTTCATTCTATTCAGCTATGTGCTGATGCATATTAAATCAAAAATTGAAAAAGAAAGCCCAGTCGCAAGTATAGAACATGATAGTAAGACCACTGCTAGAGAATCAGAATATTTGGATATGCACTTCCAAACACAACACTTGCTTATCTATCCTAATTATCCTAATTACCACAGCATATATTTCTCAATTAAAAAAAGAACTCTTAACACAAGGTCTGTGCAGAACACAATCAAAGTAACCTCTTCTGTAATCAGGACATTTACCTCCTAGAAAGCTTCAATGCTGAATGTTGAGTAAGTGAGCAGATCAAACACAGTAGCAACATTTGAAAGTCATTATAACTCTGCTACTGAAAATAGTTAGCAATGAAAGTCATTTACTCATCTATCCATCCATCCACCCACACACCGATTCATTCTCAAAGCCTTAAACACATGCTGAAGAATATTTAGCTGACGGGTCATGTCCACCAGATGCACTTTCTGACACTCAAACAAAAGGAAGAAAAGGTGTTTTGGGTGACACAAGGTCATAGGACATTCAAAGGCATACCACTGTCACAAAGTTTATACGCTCGTAATTATAAGTAGCAATTTAAAGAACAGTGTGGCCTGTACTCTTACTTCTGAACCCCTACTTTCAACAACCAGCACAGGTCTGATGTTAGTCTAGACATGACTGGGAGCAGTTTATATTTAGACAGAGAGCTATGTCTATAAATAGGACCATTCGTGTTGGTATAAAGCTTTTAGCGGAACCCATTTGGGGTGACCTGTATAACTCACTCATATGTGGGCATCTCAGACAGTGCCAGTAAGACCTTCATGCCACCTCAAACCCTCCCGCACCTTGTTTCAGCTGTGTTTCAGCATTTATTTACTGATTTTTCTCCATTCAAATTTTGCGTAAGCATTACCCTACTTGTGTGATTGCATTGGCTCAGCTAACATAGAAGCTGTAAACGAAAAAAGACAAAAAAAACCAACAACCCTGCAAGTTTAAAAAAATGCCTCCTTCTTGAAAACATCCTTCACAAGAATTAGATTGTCACTCTTTTAAGCTTTAATATTGCCTGAGCTACAAAAGCCAGATACAAATCACTTATGAAGCCTGGGATGCAAGCTCCTCACTGCCACAGCATAGGTGTTTTTAGCCCTGGCTGTGTATCACCCGATCTTAGAACAGTCACCAGTTTAAGATTGAACTGAATTAAGCTGTAGATCTCGGGGCAGTACAATTCTGCTCTTCCTTACTCCCTCTTTTTCTAAATACTTTCATCAAAAGGAGAGAAAAGTGGAAGCTGAGGGTTGCTTCTCTTTCTACAGTGGAATTTCTATTTTTCCTACTTTGTGAAATGCTGAGAAAGCTTCTCACTGCATTGAAGTGTTAGGCAATTATTATGATTCAAGATTTAAAAACCCCTGAAGTTCATTTAACATCCACAAAAAAATCAGCAACTTACTCTGAGAATGCCACACATGTGAGAATGTGAATATAACACATTTCACAATAAAAAATATTTTAAGAAGTACGAGGTTATTAGCCATATAGTTACCCAACACTTCAAACCAAGTCTTTTTGGAGTCATATAGCTTATTTAGGTTCACTAACACATGAAAACTCTAACACGTGTGAAAACTTTTACTTTAATTGAACTATATAACAGTGAATAACTTTTGATTCAATATCATGTTAGCTCTTCTCCTCATGCTTACTCCATAAACAGAAAGTCAACAACCTTTCTTTAATCATCATAATCAAACCATTAATAAAACAAGTCAGCAGCAGTTATGGTTTTGTTTTTTTTTCCTGTTAAAAACAAGTTCAGAGTCTTTACATGCACAGCCTTTAACATACGTAAGTTTTCTGACAGTTCAGAATTTTGAATCAAATTTCCTGCTTTTCAAGCAGCAGGGATGTGGTACTCTGCTGTCAGTTGGCAGTGGCAGTTTTAGTCTCCTTACTGTGCCACCATGGAGAAAACTTCTGAAACCCAATTCTATGCCATTCCTCTTTGGAAAGCTCTAACAGACAGAGCCAAAGCTTTCCAGACAGAGAGACTAACATAAACCATTTCAAGTATGCTGTCTTTGAAAGGGGGGAAAAGTGACTAGCCAATTTAGCGAGAAAAATAAGTACAACAGCAAGCACAAGGAAGAGAGTACTTCTGATCAATTCAGTAATCAAGTAGCCCACAACAATGGATTGTCTTGAAGCACTAGACTGCTGCCAATACCCAACCTGTAAAAGCACTATTGTTTGTTTTTTTAAAAAATATAGTCAGTTATCTTTATGTCTGAAATGTCAAATCAAAAAGTTTTAAAAATGTTAAAATATTGCCTTGATGAATAGTTAATAATAACTCCTTTAACTGTGCATTTTCTTTTTTACTTATTATGTATTTTTACTAACACAAGTAGATCTACAAATTTTAATAGGACAACAAAATCATGGCAAGATCACGCACGTGCACAGATTTTTATGAGGCATCTAACTGATGCACTATATATTAAGGTTGCAGAATTAGGCACATGTCAGAAGGACATCTACCACACTGCAAACAGTAGTACATCACCAGTTTACGCACCATAATTATTCAAAGCAAACTGGTTCATATTCAAAATTTGAATATTCTTCTGTTACTCAACACACAGCACAGGACTTCCTTTTGCAAACAAGATGTGCAAGATCAGTTATTTCCAGCTTTCCCATTCCTCAAGTTGTTCAGCACACACTAACCATAGCAGATGATCTGGTTTCCCACATTCTGGAAATCTGATACAGATTCATCATCCAATAAAATTGGCTGGTTATAACAACGAAAGGCAGTGGGAGGTAGGTGGTGAATTTCCCTCTGTAAATCTTGTCTCAGCTTTGGTGGTAAAAAAACCCACAGAAACATCTCAAAGTTGTAATTACGGTTTTAATCTGTTCAGTTAATGGCTCCCGATAAAGTACAGAGAGAGAGGGAAATTGTCATAAAACAAAAGACCTAAAAGTCATGAATCTAGCAACTAAACACATGAAACTCCACCAAAGTAGTTTAAGCTATGTATCATGTAGTAGAAAGTCATTATCTAATAGTTATTATCCATAACTACAACTATTGATTTAGCTGATCAGGCTAGGTATTATTCCTAGCTTAATCTGCCACAGTAGAGATCTGAGCATGGCTGACAGGTCACAACCAATGTCCTTTGTGTTACATAAAGGCATCTTTCCTTGATGTATCTGGAAGAGTAATTTCCCAGCTCAATATACCATCAATAATTACCTACATTTCATTCTGAATCAATATATAGTAAGGCATTGTCAATGACAAGATAAGTTTCACTGACTGTCTGTACCTTTAATAAACTGTACTTTTTTTTTCTTTTCTTTAAAGTTTTTAGAAAAAAGTCCTGTAATAAAGCTAAAGAAGAAAGATGTTTTTCAATCTCTGTTACTAAATTTCATCAGTGAATACAGCACCAAAAGAACTTAATTGAAGACTATATTAATGTGATTCCATCCAACAGCAGTTCAGGTGCATATGTACCTGCACAAACTTACAGAACCACAAGAACTCACAAATACCAAATTTGCGGAAGCAAACCATACTGGACAGGCAGGTATAAGTCAAAAAGGGCAACAAAGGAAGACCAGAGAAAACCAAACCAAAACTCCACTATTCTCAGAGACTTTATGTTCTATAAACATAGAATTTAAAATTCATTTGTTGAAAAAAGGCCAGAAGTTCTGGTGATCAGGTGGTCAGGTCTCCAGCTTCCCAGGAAACTTTTAGCAGATTGTTATCTTGGCACCCTAGTTAACAATCTCAGGAAAAAGAGATCAAAGTCTATCTGGGGACATGAAATAAACCACCTTTCAACTCACAATTCTTAAAAGGGTTAAAGACCTATGCTAGTGTGAACTAGATACGGTTACCACTCCACACCTGGTGTGAGAAAAAATACAGATCAATGAAATTTTTCCCAAGTTTAGGGGCAGAAACTCATACCTTTCAAGCATCAATGCTGGATCTTTGTGAATCTGCTTCTCATTCCACCCTGCCAAAAATAAATACACTTTAATCAGGATGTAGAAACTTATGGTGGAAAACAATTTATTTCTACTGTAACAAGGAAGTAATTGTGTTAATTCAGTATTAGCTCATGAAAGGGAACCTGTCTTATTTCTAACGAAGTATCAAAGTAGAGTTTTCCCCTGAAGCTGGTTATACTTGTGGTCAGTTTGTGACAGTATCAGAGCTTGACCACTGAAACTGAGCTAAGCAAGCTGGTGAATGTAACATGCCAGGATAGAGAAGATAGGTCTCCTTGCCCAGATAATACTACCCATTTTGTCAAAAAAAAGTTGTCATCAGGACATTATCTTTATTCTGACACTCTATCCATTTACCCAAGATGACCTAGAAAACACCAACAAGCCAACACCATGCAACACATCCTTAACACTGCACTCTAAAGCCTCACTTGCCTCCTCCCACTATTATCTTTAATTTACTCTCATTTAGCCTTTTCTCAGCTCTCTATTTCTATAACTCACATTGCTGTAACATTTCAGACATCCAACCACCCTTCCACACTAAACAGAACCCAGCTGTTAATGTAATCCTTCCCCTCAAGAAGCTTTGGCCATGTAACCTTTTACTGCAAGTTTTCAATTGTTTTGCTCTTCTCTAGATTAAAAATTCTCATTTGGATTCTACAGACATTAATAATTTGGATTTCAACCCACACAGCCTATCCACTTATTGTGTCCTCCTGCCTTACCCTTTTGTTTCCATAAATACTTGTTTTTGCTGTAATACTCAGGCACCTCTCACACAGGAAATTCCATTTATGCTCCTTCACTGCTCCCCAGGCAAAGATCACCTAGACTCTGGAGGCTGTTTCTTCCTCTCCTCCAACAGTAAATTACCATAGCAAAAAATTAATACAAATCTACCAAAATACCTCCTGCAAAACCACAAGCCAAAACATAAACAATGTATGTCGCTCATCTTTCCTCCCAGATTCACACCATACTGTTTCTTTTCCCTCATCACAGTTTACATGAAGTTTAAAATACATCTGCACCTGAGAGATGCTGAGCACACACATCATATGAGTTCAGATGGACAACAATTAAATGAAGCCCTAGAGTACCACTGGCCTCCAGAAGTATGTTTTCCCTTCCTCTTGCAAAAGAAAAAAATGCATTTATTGTTTTCACAGTACAACAATACATGTTGCTGTAGTAATACATTTTTTACCTGATACCTTTCTTTTACTACATATGATTGGAAGAGAAGTAGAGTGATGCAAACTGAAAGATCAACAGAACACAAAGATTAACGATATGGAGCAAAGGGTACAGAAGGGCTGAAATAGAATGTAAAAGGGGTAAAATAAAGCATCAAAGGGTTCCCCTTCTCATAAGCTGCTGCTATTAAAATCTACTGAAATCTCTTTCCCTTCCCTATATGGTACAATAACAATATCCACACCTTGTGCTATCTGTTTTCACTTCAGAGGGCACAGATGGAAGTAAGAACAGAGAAGGAAAAGAAAATTTTCAAAACTAAGTTTACTTACTTATTTTTAATTGTGACAGCAAATGGTGCCAAAGATGACATGAGGAGGAAAGTGAAGGCAGAGAAAGTACCAGTCCCACGGACCAGTTAAACAGAAGCTCAGATCTCTTTCAATGAAACAAAGGAATCCTTCTATGTCTCAGCTGCCTTAATGGAAATACCCTCCTGAGCCCAAACAGCAGACTCAATTCTGCAAGCTCTCCACTGTTTTTGAACATTTCTCCTCCTATTTCTCAAACCAGAAGGATATGATTTACTGGGTCTACTTCTGATTTCAGTTTTATTGATTCATTTTTATTTTATTTCAGTAAAAACTTAACCCTTCTTCCTAAGTCCTGTTGGTATGAGTCTACTAAATCACATAACTTAGAGCTTGCTTGTAGCACTTTTGAAGGTGAACAGTTTTTGGCTTACCAAGAATAACCTACTGGGATGCAAATTCCACTTTTTTTCTTTATATTCTGCCAGGCTTATGAGACCAAGTCTGAGCTTGACATTTGTGGGGAAACATTGCATAGCATAATTAATACCGCAAAACATTTTATATTCCTGTAAATTTACAGTACAACCCCAAAGTGCTTACAAACTAAGACAAGATACAGGGATAACCAAGCAGAAAGGAAGGCTTGTAGGGGATAAGTAGGCATAAGGAAGAAAAACATCAATGGCTGCTCAGGACACTGAAGCTATCAAGCTGCCTGAACATGTAATAACAACTGCCTATTTTCTGCCAATACATCTGAACGTAACAAACTACTGAAAACACCTTTCTCAAGTTTTCCAGGAATTCTTGTGTTCACCTTTAATTACTTACTTCAAAGCAAATGGGTATTTTCCAAGAGCAAGCACGATCCATGTTCCTCATGGATATCAATCATGAGAAAGGTCATAGTATTTATGACAGTCTTCCTAATGCACATCCAAAAAACCCAGACTATTTGACAGGGATACATAAGCAAAATCTTTGCTGCTCTAGGTACTTCCACTAAAACCTCTCTCATTAAATATTTCTCACTGTTTGACTGGCAAATTTGATTACGAGTTTAATTTTTGCACAGTAAAGCTCATCCAGCCATTTGTAATTTCAAATTGGTTTGTACTCCATCAGGACTAGCTAAATGCTACAAAAACATTTGACATAGCAACCTCATAAATCGTGAAGAAGAGAAGAAATGCTCTTAGGAGCAGGGAACTGTTGATAAAAGACTTTTTCCTCCGTTGACTGTACTGTCAGCTGTAACAAAATGCAGGAGTCCACACTCGCAAATTACACAAAACATGCTTCTGAGCCACCCTTCCATGAAATTATTTTCTTTGTTAAAATGACAGTCACAGGTAAAAAAGCTGAGAAGAAGAAAGTGTCTAAAGTTGACCAAGTATCCTGTTTTTTTCAATACAACATACAAACATCATTTAAAAACTCCATAATTAAGAAAACTTCCACCACCAAACTACAGACAGTAGGCAAAATTGCTAACTATAGAACAAATTTTCATTGTTCCATCATGAATCTGGAAGAGAAAATCTGAAACTATTTCAGACTTGAGTGAAGTACAGAATTCAATGCCATTTTACTTATACATAATTTGAGGTCATAAAAAACCCCTCCTACAAACAAATGACAAGTAAGAGGCATTTCAGTTACCAAAGACCTATTTCAATGTGACATCTGGCATTAAATGGCTGCTGTTCTTCAGATACTGATCACAGTAATTTAATTCCTCTGTTGTCACCAGGACCCCTCATTATGTGCACTGTGCAGGTCTCAACCATGTTGGAGGCAACTGAGCACTGTCAAAATTGCAAGGAAAAAAGTTATTCCATCTTTGAAATAAAATAGAACACCATACAAACACCAATGAACACATCACAGCAGTTCTTTGGCGAACTCCCGCTTAACACATGAAGAAAAATGAGCACTGTGGAAGACTAAGCAACTCGCCCACAGTCACATCAAAACACCTATAATGGAAGAAATTTTTAATATTTGACCCTTTAATTAAAAGATATTCTGTCTTGACTGTTTGTGGGCAAGGCTTTGTTTTTCCCTACTGGTGAAACAAACCAGCAATTGAATACACTAAACCTGAGGAAACAGTGGGGATTACTAAAGGAAAGAGACTTGCACAGCACAGTAAATGCATTTATCTTTCCAAAATAAGAAACATTACCAGTACTGCCATTCCAGTTATTGGTATATGTGTGTCAGTTAAATACAGTCAATAGACGTTTTCAGCTATACCTCCTGAAGCACCTTTCTCTCCATGAAAACAACTGTATCAGTAATGAATTGAAAAGATGAATGATGGCATTAAGATCAAGAACATAATTCCACCAACTTTTCTTATTTCTCAGAGAGCTGACGTGCTCAAACAGCCCTAATGAGCAGGGCAAACACTATTTAGTCGATCGGACCTGGAAGGACCACTGCACAGCAGCAGCAGATAAGAGGCTCTGCAGCAGCGGTTCTTCTGATCCACTGCCCACTTTCAGTCCCTTTCCTAACCAAGAACAATGAAGACATTTTTAAACCACAGCAAAGATCTTTCATAGCAAAGTCTGTATCAGTATGTACAAACATATTTAAACACTTCCTTCCCAAACAGGTACATTTTTACTTCTTTGCTTTAGAAAGCTGTCAAAATCTGTTCTTTACCAGCCTGTTTCAGCTGCAATACATTCACAGCCTTAGACTGCTAGGACGAACTATAAACCAGGGTGTGCATTCTTCCATATGTACACCAATGTATAAACAAAACTCCAACTGTCCATGCTAGAAGCACAGCTATGGAAGAAAGGGGACTGAAGTTGCAGTGAACACAGACAGGTGGATTGTTTTGCATGTGCTGAACTGCTCCATGGCGCCCAGGCTCTGGAACTCTGAATTAAACCAAGCCTGACTGATCATCCTCTGTAAGTTGCACCAGTAACTAGAACCAAGCCTGCAGAAGTGAGCCTGCCCCCCTCTTTCCCCTCCTCCCCATATGCAAAGCCAAAAAGCATAGGAAGAACATTCAGCCCTTAATATTAGTTTTATTACTGACAAGTTGTCACAAAACTCAAATTCCATTTTCAGAAGATGTAAGTTTCCAAACTAATAATACTAATTCAACAATATTTCCTATACTTATTTATTTGTAGAACTTGCAAATACATGCCACGTGCAGTCTTTGCCAGACTGCGAGAAAATAGATCAAGTGGCTGCCATCGGCTTTGCAAACCTTGTAAGTTTGGGAGGAGGGAAAGCATCCCAAATCTTTTAACTGCTAATTGTCAGTGCCACCTACAGTTGATGTTGCAGAAGCAAAGATCCAAACAAAGAAAACAAAGGTTTTTCAAATGACTTCAGGAGAAGAAATTAGACAAGGAAGATTAATAATCTTGTCTACTCCAGATCATTTACTACTATTGCAATAGGGCAACTGTGCTAGTACCAAAACCAGGTCCCAATTCTTTCTACATTTTTACAAGAACACATTCAAAACACTAACACTTGTAAGTGCAGCTTTGCACATTCTTATCTTACCACACTCGCCCCCTTAGGTAAGACTGACCACATTTTTATTAATGCCTCCATCTCAACCATTCAATCCAATTCTGCTACTGCAGATGCTTTGTCCAGTGGTTAGGAAAAAGATGGGAGTTTCTTTCATCAGGTCCTGTAAAAGCCTCCATCATTATCCTAACGGAGTATTGGGACTATTTTTAATTTTCAGGGAAAGTCAACCAACACAATAGACAAAATAATCCCCTCCAGAGGTTCTGTAGCAGTCTCAGTTCAGTACACAAGGCCATTAATTACAAAATGCCTTTAGCATGAGCAGAAACCTGGTAGCTACACAGCACGGGTTGAGTTAAGGTTGCCTTCAGTAGGCACAGAAAATCTATTGACTTAGAGAAGTTATGCAACACCTCAACTTCCTCTTTTCTTTACAATGTTAAAGCCTGGTAACAGAAGGAAGGGGGGTGGAGATGGGGAACAGGCATTTCACAATCTCAAGCAGGGCACAGCTACCTTTCAAAATGTAACTTAACTGTAATTTGCCTATAAGAATCCGCTCAACTTGATGCCAATGCTCAAGCGTTAACTCTTGCTTAAAATTTGATTAAATATTTCCAGAGCAAAACGTGGTGTTACAGTTAACCAATGCCAGAATCAACTGCATGCCTTCAATGTAAAGAAAGACAGGTTTCTAAATCTGATTAATGTTATTTGCAGTTCTATTTGGTTTTATTTTGGTTGGTTGGTTCCCCCCTCCCCCCCGCATTATATCAGTGCACACTAGGCAGAGCTGTATTTCAAAATTCTCATCAAGATTTTAGTATTATCAGGCATGCTCATTCGGTAAAGTTAGCAGTAAAAGTTTTAATACTGCAAACATCCTTCATACTTTCCATGTAAGGGGGAAAAAAAAACCCAAACCAGACAGGAAAATCACATGCTAGCCAAGCTGATATATTCCATGGCACTACTAAAAATTGAGATCTCAAAAACTTAGGGGGTGGGGTGGGAAGAGGGGACCTTGAAACAAAACAAAACCTCCAGGACTCCCAGAACTGGCTCTACTCAAAAGAGAATTTATAAGTAGTGTCAAAGCAGTCACAGCAATCTTGACTAGTAAATCCAAGTCCTTGAAAACATTTTAATCACGTCATTTTATTTTCCTCTAATCATTTACAGTCATAGGTTGAATTATTTACGAACATAAGTTATTTGCACTGAAATGCAGTATTACCCTGTATTTATCTCAACTTCTTCAGAACTCAACCATCTGTCACTAAGTGGTTAAAATTCACAAAACGTCAGTACAGAATTTAAGATAAGATTTAACCACTTCTGCAGTATTAATGCAATTAACTTCCAAAATCTCAAATATAGTCAGGCCCCTGGATCTTGCAAGTCTGCTGTGCAACTACTTTCTCTGACTTTTGTTATAATTACAACGTGTCTTTATGTTTAAAAAAACAAAAACAAAACACAGAGGGAAGAATAGCACACTGACAAAATATTTGCTTTGAATAAATAAGTTTTGACTAATTAGTTGTAATTAAAGTCATAATTATTTGAGTACAATCACATCACATAGGCTCTCTATCCAAGGTTCTTCAAAATCTTCTTAGCTGTCAAAGGATCTCCAAGATCAACTTGAATGCATAAAGCTGTATTCACACTCTTTGCAAGGTGTAAAACGTAAGCTCAAGTGTATACTCATATAAATATACTGTGCATCTATAAAGTGCTAATCTTAAAGTCAGCAAGGCCATATGACAGAAGTAACTAGTACTAGCATAGAACATCTTCCAACTCCTTCATTTCCTTAAAGCAACTCATTTACTTGTCACCTGCTGGGACAGAGTAGACAGAGGATTCTGCAAATACCTCTGTGGCTTGTGCATGGTGATAACACACCAGGAAAGACGGATTTTTGTTTTCTCAAGTTATTAGTTTTACATGCAGATTTAAATACCCAGGATGAGTCTGCCACCTGTCCTAAACTTAATTAGTTGGGAATGTCTGCATGACAAGAGCAGATACTTCAGATGCTTCAGAGTGACCACAAGCAAACATCCAAATAATCACCAACACAACTTCAGCAATGCCAAGAATAAGGCACTACGCACAGCACTCTGAAACAGCCTGAACTTTATTAATGGAATGCTTCATACTTCCTATCAAATACACAACTGACATCAGCTGAGCATTTAGAAAACCAAAGCATCAACTGCGTGAAGTCTGCAACTGAGTTAAGAAAATAAAGAGTGCTAGTTTTCTCATTAAAATATAGGCGCATATTTACACATTATTGGGTGGGACGGGGGAGGGAGGGAGGGAGGGAGAGATGAAGGCTCAAATCCTATAAGATTTTTCCACAGCTTTGTTCTATCACAGCAGCACATCCAAGATTTCTATGTTATTATACCACTCTTCACACACACACCCTGCCCCGTAGGACCAGTGCAGCAATTTAAAAAAAGGGAGGGGGGGAACCCATTTTCATTTAAAGAGACAAAGACAAGCATATATTTCTCATGTATTATCTTACTAAAAGCTAAAGCAATACGCTCTTAAGTGTTAATTGGAATTTTATCTGTATATGCACACAGAAACTACTGGCACAGATGTGAGTAACTGAATATAATACAAATAATTCAGTTATCCATCTCCTTACATTGCCATTGGCACGTACAATAAATTTGTCTCATTAGCAGGGGCTACTTAGTTCATCGTAGTAAACAAAGCTGCCGATACGACAGCCTCAAATACTTTTCATTCATTCACATATTTTTCTTCACTTCTAACATGTGCCATAGAAGAGCTGAATGTTAAACATTCCTGGAGTGTCACAATATGTAATACAATAAAACAGATTACAACCATACCTTTCTTTCACAGCAGTGGTGCCAAGCACAGGTACACTGTAGCAATCAATTTGTTCTGCAGACAGTAAGGCTTTCATAGAATACTAATGCAAAATCTCTTTTCTTTCTCCTTCGACTTGACTCCCCAATGCCTGGGTCCCGACCAATACAAGGAGGAGGGCAGAATGTCTTCTGCTGAGATAACCACAACTACTAATCAAGTATACGTGTACAAGGGCACAGGATTAAACCTCCACCAGGCTTGACTCGGGCACCAAAAGCAGCTGAACACATGCACAGCAAGGTCAGAATTAAACACATACACACGCACGCGCATCTACTTGAGTGAACTAATTTATCACACTTTACCACTGACGGCTTTTTACCTCAGGGGAGTAAAATTACATCCTGGTGAACTGACAAGGTTCAGACACAACAGCTTCCAACAAATCAGATCTCACAGAAACGGGAACCATGCTGCTAGGTGAACACTCCTCTCTCAGCTTCACAGGCTGTTTCTGAAACTCTGTGCATGCTCTGCATGTCTGTATACATGTTCATGTGTTTGTGCACACACACACACATGTAAGACGCAACCTTTGGCATCAGCTAAACCAGAATGACAGCATTAAAGTTCAAAACCAGACAATAACTCCCTTTGAGAGAGTTTTCTTTTTGATTATATTTATCTCTACCTCTTAATATAATCAATCTATCAAGTCTAATTACTCCAGAAGAAAGCATTTTATTATTGTCTAACATAGCAAATGTCAAACAAGCTGTTCATTTACCTTGAAGTTTATTAGCATAGAAATGCAACACGAAGACGCTCTCAAAATATTGTCACTTGTATTCACAACATTTCCAAAAACCCACTTAGCAGGTTTGTACTGCTTGGCATAGCTGGATACTGTATTAGTTCTTAAAATAGGCAAGGTATTATCTTAACTGTATTGTCCTTGAGCTAATGTAAGACTTCTTCTTTAAACATTCAATTTATATTTAACTTTTCTCTTTGGTTCTCTTTATTCAAAGACTTCTCCCTCATTCTAATGGACATATGTGGATACATGTGTTTTCATAGAGCTCTATACAAGTGCATTTCAGGAAGGAGTGAAAAGTGGAATACGAGAATTTTAAAGCAGGGTTTTCCTACCCCCCCAGCCCTCCCCCGCCTTGAGTTCTGCTCTGCCTTGCGTTCCTCATAGCATTTTCCTTACTGTAAAATCTGATGTACATTTTACCAAAAACATCAAGATGAACCCTGTAACTTATCACCGGCGGGGTTTTAACCACTCTGCTTTTGCATGTGATCAGTATTGAGAAGAAATCACTGCAGGAATACTCCCCAAAATGACCCCAAAAATCATGTTTGGCACTTTACCTAGAATAAATTAGCAAATTTTTTTTAAAATATCAGTGCCTTTGCAGAGACACCAAGAAAAAGTGGCGTTAATCAATACTGATGAGTTTGTCCTTGACATACTGACCGTGTCATCGGGCTATTGTCATGTGATATCATGTCATTTCCCCACCTGGCTCATGACCTTGTCCTTTAAATGACCCAAAGCTTCCCTCAAGTAGCAGGAGGCCCCTCCCCGCTGTCTCAGCAAGGTCGAACGGGTCAGCGTGTCCTCATCTATAATCCAGCACCATTTGTCAGCAGGGAGGCTGGAGGAGGCAGGCTTGCTACAAGGGGAGAATGCCCAATTAGGCAGCTGTCACACAAAGCATAGGCTGCAAAATTATCCCCTGTCAAAAGAAAGAGCAGCTGCGGGTGCCAATTACAGCAACCTTTCAACCCTTTAGGTACTGGAAACTACACAGAAGTAAATGAAGTACAATTAGTGATAACAAATCGATGAATTAGGACAGTAAATTAGAAATTACTAGCAGGTGAGCTTAGGTCTCCCATAATATTAAGGGCATGGCACACCCCAGGCAAGGGCAGGAATGCACAGATTTCACAGAGCACATCAGTTTCATCCTGTTCATCTTTCTTGTGTAGAGCTTGCTCTCCACTGTTTTCTTCTCACAAGCCTTGTCCAAGCCAGAGAGCGCAGGGAAAGAAGAAGGGGAAAAAAAAAAAAGAGGAAAGAAGTTGCAGCGCCTGATCTTCCCTCTTTATCCTGGCAAATGCAGTTTCCACCTTTCTCACAAGGAGATCCTCAGAGCCAGCACAAGCTCTCTCTAGTAAGCATATTCCATTTCAGCCCGACATTTGACATTTGCTGTGCCTCGTGTTCCAGCTGAGCCAGATTTACCCCAGGAAAAAAAAACCAACAAACAAACCTCAAACCCAAAACCACAAGTGATAAACTCTCTGTAAATTTTCTGTCATTTACATTTGAAACACGTAAATCTGAATTAAGAGCTACTCTTTTGATGACAGGGAAGGCTTAACTTCTCCACATTCCAGTTCTCGGATGTGTCATGCAGTGGCATCACTGAGCATAGCTATAGCCCTAAGTTTGCCAGCAAAGTTTCTATTCAATGCTCTTTTTTTGCCTTTATAAACCCTTGGTGAACAATTCCCAAATACTTTTTCACCCTCATTATTTTCTTCAGCAGACAACCTGGAAATTTACTGTGTGCTGGTACCAAAAGGCAGGTCCTGCAGACCACAGTAAACCCAGCTTTCCCTGCGGTGTGGCAGGGCTCAGGTCAGCCCCTGCAGCAGAGGGAGCCAGTCTACGGGGATGGGCACAGCCTGCTGGCACCTCAGGCTCCCTGCTTCTAAGGTAACCACAGAAGAGTGGTCACATTACTAACCCCCATGCATCTACAGAACAAGGAGTTTAGAAAACAGAACAACAACAACAACAAAAAGTAGGGGGATAAGATTAAAAAGATGGATAATTAACATACAACCACCTCAAACCATGGTTAAGACAGCTGTACCAAAAGGTGCTTTGAGTCAAAGACATGCAAAGCTTAGGAACAAAATTCAAATTTCAAGATGCCCCCTACAGTTAGTCTTTCCAGCCAGGTCACAATAATTTCAAATTAAATTTGCTGTTCAGTTTGTAAATTCTCTCCTTTAATCCTCCATTCCTTAACCTCAAATCCACCTTGTTTATATCCTTATGCCTTACAACCATGTTGAGTACTCTGGCCAGTAGTCCAGATTTCTCCCAGCAGCAGTTCTGAAACAATACCTGTATACTGGCACTGCAATTCACACATGTACTCACACACGCACGTATTTATGCTAATGCATTCACCAAAACATGAAGTGTGGTAGAAATTAAGTCACTGATCTCCAAGAAGCAATTTCCTATGTCTGTCTCTTGATCCCTAGATGGCACAGAATATTTCACTGTAAAGGGGAAAAAAATCTTGCTCTCATAACTCCGAAAAGAAAAAGCATAATACAACCTTAACTATAAATAGATGTAAAACCACTCATTTAACTGCAGTTGTAATAAAGCTTATCAAGTTTGACATCTTCTTTTGAGTAGCATATGGAAATCTTAGAGTACTGAAAGAGTTAATGTGTTTGGAATTCAGTTTCCATCATACTTGGGTGACTATCTCTTTAAATAATTTAAATCCTCTCCATCAACTACAAAGCTGTTTTGAAGCCATTTAGCTTTGTTCTTTACATGTGTTCTAATTAAGAAATGACCTTGTCATCACACACACCAGAAATCCTGGATTATTTCCTGCAGCAAAAATCTACGAAGACAAAAAAAAAAGACAAAAAAACCCCATATAGGCACAGTTCTTGCTTTAGTGGGGTACTGACGAATTTGTTGGTTGGCTGAATGCTGAAGCAGTTTCACCGCGTAATTTTTGTGTGTGTGCATGTGTGTGTGTGGTGGTGAATGTCACAGGGCGGGTTATTGTGACCTTGAGCTGCATCAGCAGCACAGCAAGGGTCGAGATGCCTGCAGGCGCCCTTGTACTGGATTTGCAAGACAGAAACCTTCAAACTGGCTGAAGGACATCTTAAATCTCTTCAAAGGTTTTCCGAACTAATCTGGGCTGCTCTTAGCCGGATCTGTGCCAGTGTGAGAGGCAAAATTAAAAACAAGGTCTCTGACAGGATGTTGTCTCTTCTTAACCCTTCTGATGCGGGAGGCAGCGCATCACAGGCACACTGAAGGTACACTGTCATCAGCCACAGAGAGGAGCGGTTCAACCAGCAGCGTTCTTTCATAACACAATTATGTAAGCCACCATTTACTAGGAGCGCTGCTGTTATTAACACTGAACATCCAGCCAGCTCTCCGCACAGTCATCCCTCTCCTCCCTCCAGACTTCAGTTGTGGATGTGTGTGGGCACATTGCAGTGATACCCCAGCTTCCAGCAGCCTTGCTTCCCGGGCTGCAGGCAGGAGAGAGGGGTGCTTGGCACCTCATGGTCCCAGACTCTCTGTAAACAACTCCCCGTGAAGATTATTTTTCCAAGCGAAAGTGGTAGGACCTACCACGGGATGTTGTATGTTCAGGCCAGACAGATAGGAGGAGGAGGAAGGTCTGGAATTTGCAGCAGGCTGCTTTGGCAGGCACCAGGTGTGTTTTATGAGAAGAAATTAAACAAGTGTCCACTCCTCATCTTAACCTTTAATTTCCCTCTCGGTCATCCAGAGCCATGAAGGAATTAGAGGAGAGAATATTAATATGCAACAGGCCTACCAAGAGTTTGAGGGCATGAATGTAATGCAGTGGGGGAACAAAAATAAATTAATTGCCCAGCCTGCCAGCTCTTGACTGCTCATCATCTCACAAGTGATACAGAGGCTTTCTAAAGACTTCAGCAAACGTGCAGTGATAACCTCTAGGAGAGTCCCTAGGAACATACGGTTACTCTATGAAACCACAAGTTTACCCAATGGATTTGGCAGGGTTATTTGAATGCAACTATCAACATATTGAAGGGATGGATGCTTTCATCAAACATAGTCGCACACAGAACTACCAATTCCAGCTTGAGTAGCAAAAAGTTTGCCAACCAAGAGTAACCTTCTGTACGCTTAGTTAGAAAGTAAGATGGATTCCCACATCTCAAAGTGGAGAAAAACCATCACCACTTTCTCATCTGTTATAGTGGTGGTATGATTGGTCAGATTAAACTACCAAATTTCATCAGGAAAAAATGAATACAAATGAGCTAAATCACCCTCATCTTAACCAAGAGGAGTCAGCATCATACTTCAGACTTCAGAACTGTCTTTTACTATTTCTAGGATATCCACCAGGCAAGTCCTTGAGGAGAAGAGGAAGAAGGTGCTGCTCATACCAGCAGAGGGTGTTGTGATTCTTCTCTGGTTCCTAAAAGCTTCATTTAGTCTGGTTTTGTACAGACATTTTTAAGTACTAGAGTCTATTCTATTAGACACGAACAAAACACATTTAAGTTTACTGAAGAAGGACACAACTTTGGCAGTTATGTCACAACTGTTATAATGCTACCCTCTACCTCCCACTAAAATAGATTCACTCCATCACTCCAGAAAACTGCAGCTTTTCTCACACAGCACCCTTCTTGTTAGCAGGCTATAACGATTTCAAGGGTTAGTTTTTGGTAACATCAGTGAAGGCGCCTTCTGTGTCAGCAGAGGAGGAACTCTCACCATACAGAGGCTTTTCCATAGACCCACCAATGTTTCCAGGGCATTTGTTATGCTTGGATAGAGGGCCACAGCATTCCCTTAGTGCCTGGATGTCAGAACAACCCCATGGATCACTCAGGGCTATCTGAAGGCTTGTGCTGCTCCACGGACCAGACCTGTCTATGCTCCACAGCAGCGGGAGTGGAAGGCTAGAGGTGGCAGGCAACCATGCGATGCCTTTGCCATCACCTCAGGGCCTCTGGCAAATGGAGACTGAGCAGATCCATGCATTTGGTTCATTGATCTTTCTGCACAAATGTGTCCTTTCTGTGACCTTTGAAAGCCAGGGCACCATAAAGGAAGCCAACTGTGGTTTAAAAGAAGAAGTTTGGTCACTTAGACTATTACACAATTATTGCAGTACTGGGCCCTCTATCATGTTTCCTAGAAAACTTCCCAGTTTACCACAGAGTTACTTGGTAAAGGCATTAGAAAAGAACATTTTAAGTAGTTCACATACTGCATATTAGCCTGGCAGAAAATATTACGAAGTATTTGCAGGGTATGCACAGGCGATTATGAAGTATCTGGGGTTTCTTTAGTCTCTTCAACATGTAAAAAAAAAAAAAAATATGGGTTTTCCCAAACATCAAGTGTTGTGACAACCCCCAAAACAAAAAAAAAAAAAAAAAAAAGAACTGGTGCTGCAAGGTTCCAGCTGAGCAAGATGATTTAAAGAGGGAAGGAAAGGTTTCAAGCCAGGTAGTTGTTGCTGCCAAGTATGGGACACATTGTGTGGCCCTGCCAAAAGTAGAAGCCAAAACCCAAAAATACAAATTAGCAGCTTTCTTTTAGGGCCACAACCCTCCAGTGAAAACTTTCCAAATCAGGCTGTCCTGAGAATGACAGACAGAAGCAGTTAGTGTGGCTATGCAGCACCTAGCCATGACTCAAATGCTACAGCAGCAACCTCTGCACCCATGCAGCCAAAGCACAGCCACAGTGACATGATAACATCTGCGAAGTCAGGCAGTCATTGATTTCTGATCATCTGATAAAAATGGCCTTTATGGTTACAATTTCTCATGCATGGCAAGTATAGAGAGGGAGGCTGTTCTCTATTCACCTGTCTCCACACATAGACATGGCTCGCACAACCTTGTGCAAGCTCTATAATGGATTGGATGAGCATTTTATAACCCATACAAGTACAGGTTGTCTGTGCAACTTTAACTCTACCATTTTCTAACTGCTGATTCTAACTATCCAATCTTAATGTTCTTTAAGTACAATGCAGTTCTTTTGTAAGCAGTGTACTTCTGCACACCAAAAGAAGGCGTAGAGGGGGTAGACTTTAATATAATGTATTCTCTTCCCACCCAAGTCCCATTATTAAATGAAACCATATCTGCTAAAGCAAAATGCTGTTGACAAAAACATTCTCTTGGGAGCAAACATAGATACCTCCATCAGTACCTTTATTAACAGGAACAGCTGAAAAACCGTCCCGAGACCTTGTAACACAAAGTTGCTGACCTAACTTCTCAGCAGCATCCAAAGCAGCTCTTGGTCTAGCACTGCACAGGAGAATTTTCTAGAGACAAGAGCTCTAAATTACAATTCTCACTATTGTGCGTTCTGTTATGCTGGTTATGAGATAGCTGTAGTGTAAAGCAATGACAAATTTTTTTAAGTGCAGATGAGGTAAAGGGGAGGTGCGTTTATGTAAAGACCAAATACAATATTTGATGGATTGTTCTTTATAGTGCTAATATACTAATACATTAGTAGTTATAATATAGTGAAAATACGTATGCTTTCATGAAACATATATCACCAGACACAAACTAAGTACTGAAGTGACAGACATAAGTTTTAGGATGGTTATAAAGAAAAAGAAAAATCTAGTTGAAATATTAAGATGAATACTATTATGACGTGTTAGGTAGGTCTACTTCATTGTCTCTATGAATTCTACACATCTTTACATCCAATTTCCATAACTGTGGTTAAAAAGCAAAGGCAGAAAAGCCTTAGTGGTGTGTTACATTTCAAGTATATTTAATATAGCAGCATAGTTTGTAATATACTAGCTATACTGGTGTATTAGAAATTAATGTTATAACTACAATTTAAGAGTTACAGTTAAGGGCAAGTAGTACTGAATAACATAGATTAGAGCAATCAAATACGGTGATGCTTTCTGTATCTACAGGGAAAAAGCAGCCTTAATAGATTATTCGTGTTTATATGGTCACAAAGGAAATAACCTTATTCTACTGAGATCTTCTGCACCTGGCTAGTAAAACCAGACATTTAATTTAGATCTGCCAACAACTCTGAAATACTCACAGCAACAATCTTTTGCGGACTGTTAGCCAAAAGCAGTGACTTCCAAACCTGAGGACACCTCTCCATCAGGTACAGCTCAAAAAAGCATAGCTGACTACTTACACAGATAGCACTGCTCACTTTGGGAGGTTGACGTTATCAACACTTCATTCTACATACTAGAATAAACCATATTCATAAGTATATTGTCTCTCAATCAGGAATTACATGAACATTCACAGAAAAATAAGGACTGTATCCATGTTTAAGATTGTGTTTTGCTGAATCAGGTCCCTGAACCTTAATGCAGTTTTTTCTCATTGCTGTGCCAGTTTATTTTATTCAGTACAAAGCCACCAACAACCTTTGAGTTCTTCTGCTCAAGGTCATTTTTAACATTCACAAGCACTGCTTTTTGGCTGTCTGCAGAGCAGAGAATTTTTTTAAAGTGCATTTCAGAGCAACGTGATGTCTGGAAACATCTTTAAATGGTGAAAACCACCCTTTAAAGTCGCCTTAATCAGTTGGCTGTTAATAATTCTCCTTGGCTACCTTTATTACCATAGGCTCTAATTTAGCCTTCAATCTCCGCAGCCACACATATCTGGAAGGTATAAACATGATGTAAAAATCAGTTTCAGCTCCTGCAATCTCCGTCTAAGCTATACCTCCCACTCTAAGCCTTTGAAGGAATCCAGTGTAGAATCAGGTCCTTCAGCTCCTTTCCTGGCCCTGCCAGACACAACCTTTTCTGAATTTGCACTTAAAAGGGAAATAGGGTGAGGAGCTACCTACATTCAACATAATTTGCAAGATAAAAATAAATAAATCCACAACTTCATTTATATCTTGTTTTATAGAGTTGAAGAAAGAAAAGCAAGATTCCCTTGTTACCACCCCAAACAATCTCCTTAGGTGTCTGCATCAATTGTCCCTTCTTATATTTAAGGATGTGGGATTGCGGGGGGAGCAAGCACTTACCTTACACTTTTGATTGTACTACGTTAACTATTATTAATATTTTGCCAGCACCTTATTTATAAAGAAATATTGCAAGCCGGGGGGGGGGGGGGGCGGGAGAAGGGGGGAAGAATAATCATTGTGTTTTGGTTTTATTTTAAACAAATACATCAGTCTCTGTACCATCATTACCAATACACATCTTCAAATGTTTTTGTTTAAATACTCTTCTGTTGTCTTTGGAAATCTCAGATAACACTGAACAGTAAGAAGCAGCGTGCCGATTACAGAAAATATAGCTAGTTATGAAAAGTGAAAAACTGGAAGTGTCTGGCAGGCAACCATCATTCTGTATACATGCACTCCATTTCTACATGTGTGCATCTGTGTTAGACATACATACTTTATCCTGGTACCTCAGGCCATTTTGAGAAGAGAGCAAGAAGCTGAAAATGAGATAAGCTCAACAGAAGAATTCATTACACTTGTACAGTTCCAGCAAGGATCACACTGTAATGCTGTTGCCATGTGTCCAACAAAATAGCTGAAGCCAACAGCAGTCAGCAGTGATTCCTGGTTATTGACTGTCTTTGGGTACTCAGTTGCCAAATGCATTTTCTATCCCAAACATGCTTTGTTTATCTTTAACAACACTAATTCCTAGGTCCTACAGTAACTCAAACTTCTTCTCTTCCCTTCTCCAGCTAACAAGTGTCAAACCCCATCTACCACAAGCATTCTCTTACTATGTCATTATTACAGTTTACAACATCCTTAATTTAGGATTGCAGGAACTTTGCCTTATACTCAAGCCAGTAATTCCCACTTTACTGCATACATCTAAATTTGCGACATATATTAGGTGTGTCCCTCCCCCCCTTCTTTTGTTTTCAGCCTTAGAAATTCAAATCTTTATTAATTTATAGTAAGTCTCAAAGTTTTAGACCTCTTGACTATTTCTTACCACATAACTCAGAAGTGTAATTAAATCTCACATTAAAGTCAACAGAAACTTTAACAGGGGCAAGTGAGATTTACCCTGTTCCTACTCAAAACCAAGGCCATAAGCTTAGGTATGGGCCAAGTCATCAGAACAGGTAATGTTTTCAAATAAAAATTAAAAAATTATAAGAAAAATAAAAAGGGAAAGGAAAGAAAGTTCTTCCGTAATTATCCTGAACTATTCTCTTCCCTTTCTGAGAAACATTAGATAGACCCTTTAAGAAACAAAGGTTCTCATTTGTCTTGTAGTAGACATAAATCCTAGAAACATATTGCCTCAATAAAATGAATGTGCCACAGCTCCATACTCATAACAATTTTTCTAAAACTACAGTAGATCTTGCCAAACTCCTGGCTTAAGAAAATATGGAGCACACCAAAATTGTTCTGCTTTTTTGGGAGACATGTTAAGTTTGTATTTAGTACACACCACAATGTCTAATGTCACACAATGTCTAATTCTTAACATTATGCCAGTAGTACACCACCACTACCACCACTCGCCGTTTGACTGATTTAATGAATCAGAAATATGAAGACTGCACAATTTTTTTAAATGCACCCAAAGATTTCAAAACATTTACAAGACCTTTGTCACTTTTCAATTATTTTCATTTATGGACGACTAACAATACATCTGTGTGTCAAACACAGCCACAAAACACATTCTTCAAGAGGCATGAATCTGCATGAAAACAAAGATTTGCTAAACTAGAAAACTGTGAGAACAATATTTTCCTCAAACACAAAATAACTTGAAAATAATTTTTTCAGCTTTCCAAACTTTCATATACATCACAAAAATATTTTGAGCTTTTAGAAGTGTATATAAAATCCATAATAATGAAAAGCAACATTACTGCATTATTTACTCTTTCCTGCTGTAAAATAGAACTACTATTGAGAAACCATGGATAAGCAGAACATGCAATACTGGGAAAAAAAAACCCTGAGTACTATTTTCAAAAAGATAGATGGGGTGGAATGTTTTGGTTGCTACTCTAAATACAGCTTACACCTTATATAAAGTAGCTACACGTATAAACATCAGATATCATGCTACGGGTTGTTTCCAGTGGTCAACGGATCGGCAATATTAGAGAACCAATGCAAACCCCTAAACCTTTCCTCCTGGTAATGTTTTGTTTTAGTGCCAACAACCATTAAACAAAGTATCATCAATCAACAAAGTACTGACCACTAGAAAAAAATAAAAGGACCCCATTTATTTGCTTACAAGAGCAAAATAAATATTATAGTACCGCCCTCCCAAAAGTCTGAGATAACCAACAAATCTAACAACTGTATGCAGAATGCACCTGCATTGATGGTTCTGTGTCACGGGTCCCGACATTACCCAAAGGATCTCCCACGCTTATGAAGCGGCCTTCTCCTCTGATCTGTCGCGGTCACATTTGGAATATAAAGAACAGACAAGAAATGCCTGTGGGAAGAACCTCATGGAAAATTTCCTTCTCTTAAGTCTCTTCCTATGTATGAGGTTATCCACACCAGGAGTGGAATATTCATGCCTACTACCACCTGACATCAAGGTTCATTTCTCTGTGAAAGAGTCTCCAAAGGATAATAAAATAAAAGCCTGAACACTTTCAAGAAGCATGCAATAATGAAGAGATTAAGAGTTAAGATTGCTCCCTCCTTAAGCAAAGGAAGTAAATAGATAACCATGGAAAAGAAACTACTAGGATCTTCCAAAAGTCTTCTAGTTAAGATCACAAAAAAAATGCCTGGTCTTTAAACATGACAACCACCATCATCTAATGCACATGTCTTTCATGGCAAACTGGGTCAAAAACTACAAACTTTTTTTTTTTTTTTTGGTAATCCAAACTAGAATGCCCAAACTGCAGCTTTCTCGCTAGATCTATTCCACAGTAACAATTTACCTGGCCAGCTGCCCACTCCTTGCTGTCCTCCCTGATGGCTAATTAGATAAGGGAAGGAAGCAGGCAAGAGCTAGAAGAACTACTCTCACAACTGATTTCCCACTACTGTGTTTCGTAAGAACCTGCACCTTCCTACTCTATCAAAAAAAATGGACAGAGATTATCATGCAGGAGTGGTGCTGTTCACACAATCATCACATGGAGCAAAATTCACAGATGCTAACAAGCATATCCGTTAGCGTGAGCAGTCCTGTGTCAGCATGACTGTATATTACCCATACGTTTCTGTTACAATATATGCATACTCCATCCTAATGCGGGTATCCACATGACTAACAGATACTATCATATGAATCCTCCATAATAAATGCTGCTCCCTAGAGAGGTTGGGCACTAGTTGTCCAAACCAATGGGTTTCACACCAATCCAGCCAACAAATGCCTTAAACTGGGGTCTGTTTCTTCCTTTCAAGTTCACAGAGGAAGGCTCTCCATGCTCACTGAGTAACATTTAACTCTAAGTTAAGAGTGACTGCTATCTGCCACCATAACTTGATCAAGGCGTGCATACTAATGCTCTTGGACCGCTGCCATATTATTCATATATGTTTTATTACAGCTCATCTTCTTAATGTGCAAGACATTTATCTTTGATTCTTTCAGAATGAGAAAGAAAAAAATCCCACCCCAATACTGTAAAACTGGTTTTAGCACAGTTCACACTATTTGAACTGGGTCACTGTAAGCTCTACAAGCATATGTTTTTTTTCTCATCAGATACAAGTAACAGGACTGAGGTTTTTTCTACCTTATTAACAAACTTCTCAGAAATCTAAGGGCTAGAATTTCTAATAACAACCAAGTAAGCTTCTAAGTACAGTTTTCCCATTTACCAGCAGGGGGGTTCAAAATTTAAAATACAGGAAAATAATTTTGCCTATGGAATTATCCTCACTATTTTGTTGAGCCTTAAAACATGCATACGGATCAGTAAGTACAAAGGACAGTGCCTGAATCTGAGCAGAAGAAATCCAACCACAAGAATCAATCTACTGGCTTCAACACAAGCTAGTCATGGGGAGGGGACAGATGCACAACAGGACAGACAAAACTTGCAAGATAGAGCAGATTCATGTTCATGATTGAATGGGAGGCAGAGGGTGAGGAGGAAGCAGGAATCTCAGACACCAACCAACCAACATTATAAATATGATAACCTTTCCATTCTTTCGATAGACAGTGAGATCAAGGAATGCAGATGAGAAAAAGCATAATTTCAAGAACAATGAAGGCTCATTGCACAATGAAGGCTCATTCCACTTTTGGAACAAAGCTACTAGATTGCATTCTGTTATTTAAAGGGAAAAAAAATACAACCCCTTCCCAACATGTTTTTTTTGAGAATGAACTGTAGCAGATATCCTGCAAGAACATACTTCATTCTAGAACTTGAAGTATCAGTGGTGTGAAAAAAACAAACAACCCCACAACACAAAACTACTTGACTAATTACTGAAAAACTTAAGAGCCCACATGGAAACAGGATTTACTGGTCTTCCATAATGGTAAAGACACAGAGAAAATTCTTTAATCCACCCATCAAGAAACCAACTTCCCACTTCTCAGTTGGTTGCTTTATTAGATGTATTTCCTGCTTCACTTCTTTACAACTTCTAAAATCAATTTCTTACACTCACCAACACGAGATACAAACATCACACAAGTCATTCACCAAAGCAGAAGCACTGGTTATGCATTAAATACATTACACACACCACACTACCAACTTCCACAATAACATGGCAGGAAAGGATCAAAACCTCCAACTAGTTTTCTCCTGTACTTACACCATGGAGCTTCACCATCATAGTAGTTAGGGTTTCAGTTTCTGAGTAGTAGTCTGTATGGTTTTGCTAAAAGCACAATATAAATCTGGACATGGATTTGAACTCTGGTTTCTGGGTGTGCTGTTACATACTAGAAGTGGGTAAGCTCTCCTCCATCAGCTGCACAGGACATTTATGCTCTCCTACTCTGTTCCTGCCATATCCCTCTAAGTTTTTGGTCAAGAAGTACATTGCACAAAACAGCTCCAGGCACTTTTTAAAATAATTGATAAGTTCTAAAAAAGGAAGGCTTACAAGCCTGCTGAACTTGATAATGTCCCTATAAAAGATGCCCCCCTGCTTAGCCATAACACATGATAACTCTAGTTCTGTGCATGTGAAAAAAAACATTGAATGGGCAGTCTTCTACTGCACACTCTCAAAATTACTCATTTCAGAAAAAAAAAAAGTTCTTGGCAGGGAATAGTTTGATGTACATAGGATGGTTTTACATGGAGAAAGATACAGAATATTTTTAGTTATTTCTAGTAGGGATTGGTCCCTGGCCATAACACCCCTATTCTCCTTCTGTTATGGCTGTGACAGAGCTAGGCAGCATGAGGCTAAACACTGCTGTTCCCCTGAAAAGGGAAGGAGTAGTTCCTGCACAGGGAAGCTACACGGAACAACGGAGCTGCCCTGCCAAAGTATTTTATGCTAAGGATAGTGGAATAAACTACTACAGGCGACCAAATCAGAAAGTTTAAACGTGTTCCAAGAAAAAACAAAATTAGTTTTCAAGTTAATGATGAAACAGCAGCTTCAAAAACAGTCACTCTGCTTTTTGTCCATGCAAGTTAAGTGTTAATATTACACACCATCATTTTAGTACACTTTCAGGTCTTCAAAATTGTACATCATTTGCCTTTATTTAAAAAAGTAGGTTGTATATCCATTTTATTAAAACATTACAATGATTCCTCTCGAAAAGGAAAAGCTGACACCACACCATACGTGCAGCACTCATGCATAGGTTGGACAAGCTTTTCTCCCAACCCCCACCAAAAAAATGATCACATTTTATATGGATTCAGACCACCTTAGAGACAACTGAAAGGCACCCTGAAAAGAATGCTCCCAGGTAGTACAGCTGCCTCAAGCCGAAACCTGCATATCCAGCCAGGTCTGACGTCTTTCCCACCTCATTTTCCTCCTCTCAGTTACACAAGGGGAATCATTACGCAGTCCAAGGCTGTGAGACTATTTCAGCTTTAATCTGTGCCTGCAAAATGACCTGAATACAGACCTCGAGGGCTATGTGATCTTGGGCACTATCAAAAGTTTGTCATAAACTCTCAAAACATTTCATAGAATCATAGAATAACCAGGTTGGAAGAGACCCACAGGATCATCGAGTCCAACCATTCCTATCAAACACTAAACCATGCCCCTTAGCACCTCGTCCACCCGTGCCTTAAACACCTCCAGGGAAGGTGACTCAATCACCTCCCTGGGCAGCCTGTTCCAATGCCAAATGACCCTTTCTGTGAAGAATTTTTTCCTAATGTCCAGCCTAAACCTCCCCTGGCGGAGCTTGAGGCCATTCCCTCTTCTCCTGTCCCCTGTCACTTGGGAGAAGAGGCCAGCTCCCTCCTCTCTACAACCTCCTTTCAGGTAGTTGTAGAGAGCAATGAGGTCTCCCCTCAGCCTCCTCTTCTCCAGGCTAAACAACCCCAGCTCTCTCAGCCGCTCCTCATAAGGCCTGTTCTCCAGCCCCCTCACCAGCTTTGTTGCTCTTCTCTGGACTCATTCCAGAGCCTCAACATCCTTCCTTTGGGGAGGGGCCCAGAACTGAACACAGGATTCGAGGAGCGGTCTCACCAGTGCTGAGTACAGAGGGAGAATAACCTCCCTGGACCAGCTGGTCACGCCGTTTCTGATACAAGCCAAGATGCCATTGGCCTTCTTGGCCACCTGGGCACACTGCTGGCTCATGTTCAGTCGGCTGTCAACCAACACCCCCAGGTCCCTCTCCTCCAGGCAGCTCTCCAGCCAGACTTCTCCTAGTCTGTAGCACTGCATAGGGTTGTTGTGCCCCAAGTGCAGGATCCGTCACTTGGCCTTGTTAAACCTCATCCCATTGGACTCAGTCCAGCGGTCCAGCCTGTTCAGATCCCTTTGCAGAGCCTCCCTACCCTCCAGCAGATTGACACTCCCACCCAGCTTAGTGTCGTCCGCAAACTTGCTAAGGGTGCACTTGATGCCTTCATCCAGGTCATTGATAAAGACATTGAACAGGGCTGGACCCAGCACTGAGCCCTGGGGAACCCCACTTGTCACTGGCCTCCAGCTGGATTTCACACCATTTACCACCACTCTCTGGGCCCGGCCATCCAACCAGTTTTCCACCCAGGAGAGTGTGCGCCTGTCCAGGCCAGAGGCTGACAGTTTCTCAAGCAGAATGCTGTGAGAAACTCTGTCAAAGGCTTTACTGAAGTCCAGGAAGACCACATCCACAGCCTTTCCCTTGTCCAGTAGTCAAGTCACTTTGTCATAGAAGGCGATCAGGTTAGTTTGGCAAGACCTGCCTTTTATGAACCCATGTTGACTGGGCCTGATCACCCGGTTCTCTTGCATGTGCTTCATGATAGCACTCAAGATCACCTGTTCCATGACTTTCCCTGGCACTGAGGTCAGACTGACAGGCCTGTAGTTTCCTGGATCCTCCTTCTTGTAGATGGGCACAGTCCAGCCTCCAGTCCAGTGGGACTTCCCCAGTCTTCCAGGACTGTTGGAAGATGATGGAAAGGGGTTTGGCCAGCACATCCGCCAGCTCCTTCAATACCCTAGGGTGAATCCCATCCAGCCCCATTGACTTGTGGATGTCTAGTCGGGCTAGCCAGGCTCTGACCACCTCCTCTTGGATCACGGGAGCCTCATTATGCTCCTCTAGCTCCTGGGTTTGTACACAGAACAAGTTTCTTTACAATTAAAGACTGAGGCAAAGGAGGCACTAAGTACCTCAGCCTTTTCCTCATCCCGTGTCACTGTTGTTCCTTCTGCGTCCAATAGGGACTGTATGGTCTCCCTAGTCCTCCTTTTATTATTTATATATTTATAGAAGGATTTTTTGTTATCTTTCACAGACTTGGCCAATCTGATTTCTAGCTGAGCCTTACCCCTTCTGATTTTTTCCCTACACAATCTCACTTCCCTCCTGTAGTCCACCCAAGAGGCCTGTCCTCTCTTCCAGAGCCCATAAACATTTCTCTTCTTCTTGATATCACTCAAGATCTCTCTATTCAACCAAGCTGGCTATCTCCCCTGCCGGCTTTTTTTCCGGAACACGGGGATGGCTTTCTCCTGAGCTGCTAGGACTTCCTTTTTTGAAGAGCTCCCAGCCCTCATGGGCTCCCTTGAAATTTGATGATACTCCTCTTATTTAAGACCTAGGTCAAGAGCAGACCTGTTTGAATATGACTTGAAATAGATGCAGAGGATATACAAGAAAATAAGTAGTGCTTAGGGATACTGTTGGGCTACATAGGATAAATGGAAGCCAAAAAAAGAAAAGGAAAAACATATGCTAAAGAAAAGCTGTGGATTCAGAAAAAATATAGACAGAACATGTGAAGAAAGCATATCATCCTGAACAAATAAAATAAGCAATAATAAAATGAAAAGCAGGGAGATTAAGAACTAAAAACGTAAATCAGATTTAATCCAAATACTTTTAGTCAGCCATGCTGCAACACAACTGTTACATTATTTCTTACATTTCAGTCAGCACATACACACACACAAATAGCTGTATCTTAATCCACATCAGCTTGGGTTTGCTGCTCAGCTCTAGATTACATCCTTGTCTTTCTCAAGATTGAGAGACTTCATCAGGGTCTGATCAGACAGCATGGCTCATCACCCTGTGCACGTTTTGGATCAACAGAGCCGCCTTCTCTCATACCTCTGCAACCTCCTCAGTAGAATCTTCTTCAAATACTTCCTAGTCAGGTCCTTGGTTACTCACAGCATCAGTACAAGAAAAATTCCTTAAAGCTGAAGGGCAGAGCATACATATGAGGGTTGGGAGAAGACGGGGCAGTGGCAGGAAAGTGGAAAAAATTAAGGAAAAAGGAGGAGGGAGAAAGTGTAACTATAGGCTTTAAAATACATTAGATAGAGTCAGCCTTACTAGTCAATTAACTAGCTTTACTGGGTATTAAATTAGCTCTAGTATTACTTGAGTTTACCCCACCCCCATCATCCCTCAATCATAGTTTCTTGTGAAAGCATTTATTTTTTTCAATACCAGATGCATACATTATAAAATGAGCCTGCACAGAGACAGTAAGCACTTTAAGAAAATACACATAATAATGAGAATGAACTGTTCACGTTGGGTTTTTTTTTACAATAAAAATTAAGACATTCTCAACAAGGCTACCTTTTAAAACATACATTAATAAACCATTCATACAGTCATAACACTAAATTTGACACCCCTCTTTTTCTTCAAGAAGCATTAGTCCAGTGTCTGGAATTTTAATACAACTTTTTTTTTTTTAAAAAGATAATTTTAACTCCCCTATGAAAAATTTCCTGAAAAAATTAAATTGAAAACATTTCACAATAGCAGAATGTTAAAGCTTTATTGTTTCGTTTTTCAAGAAGTCAGTTCAGGAGACATCTGTTATACTGCATACCCAGAGAATAATACCAAGCCACCATATAGTACGCTGGTATTCCAAATAAACCATGTGAAAATTTGAAAGAAAATACTTAAATGGAGTTATAAATAAAATAAAGGTAGATGCATTCCTTTCATCAGCAGTTCTGCAGCATGAACAGCACTCTCAAAGCTCCGAAGTAATAAAAGTAGATTTGTATAGATAAGATAGAAGCAAGTCATAGAATTGTAACATGTGCATAACACTTAATAGTGCAAACAAAATATTAAAATTACTGGCTTCTAGTAATAACAAAACAAGAGTTCTTTTGTTTTATGTGGCTTTATTTAGCAATGCAGTGCCATGCTCCAATTTCACCCAGGAACCAGCTTCGATAAATCATTTACTTTTCATGGCCCAACAAACATGCTAGGTGATTTACAGGTGAACACCAAGTCCGTCAGTAGAACATACACTCGGCTCGCCGGTAATACTGTCCCTGTGGAGCTCACCGTCTGACCACTTGTCATGCCTATGCACCCCTGCCAGTAAATCTATCACTAGTAGATAGGGGCAATTCAGGAGGCTACTACTTCCAACTCTTTGAAAGTACTTCCTGCTCCACAGCTGGGCAAACCGTGTATGTGCTTGCTTCTTGGTAGTGATGCTACAGGACTCAGCCTCATAGCACAATCCACCACTGATATTCACATGCACAGACACAAGAGGAACAAAGAGCCCATTTTGCTTTGCTTCTGCTGCCCCGATACACTTCCCTGAGGGGGTGGTGTGTGAAGAGATGGCATGGGGTGATGCCCTTGCAATGATTCAATATGAATCACTAGCCCTACCTGGGCAGATCTCTGGAAGCTAACTTCCATTTTGCAAGTGTTAAGTCTTTACTCAACTAGGATGGAGGGCGTCTGACACTTAACCACAAGCCATAACAACAGAGCACCTGTCTTTCCATTCTTAGATGTGGAGGCCAACCCAGAAATCACTTGACCAAAGAGAGATGTTTACAATATAAGCCTCCCTTTACAGCCCATGGGAAGAACTAGGTTATTCTACTGAACTCATCCCATAGCACTAGTCTGAAGGAAGTCAAATTAATCACATCCTAAAATTACCTATTTGTCCTCTGCCTGGTAAGAGTCCCACAGGATCCCTACTGCTCTTTGCTGCGTATACATAGGGTCTTCCCCGCACCTTCCACTCAGGCAAGATAAATCCCACACTATGTCCTAGTATCATTTTAACTGCCTCCATTTAAATATCAGTGACTAAAGACTGATCATTTAAGTTTTCCATTTCTCACTCAATACAGTGGATGCCTACTAGTGGATAACACCAGTCCTTCACTTAACTGCTTTTAGTTACATGACACCAATTAGCATGTTTATTTCAACATATTTGACAGCTTGCACTTATTCCTTCAGCACTTTTCCCCTCAGGTGTCAAGAATTGCCTCATGTAGGGTAGTAACTCTTCTCATTAGCACAGGAAAGTCCTCTCTTCACTACTAGTCTTCAAACAAGCCTTACTGAAAGATCTTTCCCTTTCAGTGTGACCTATATATTTTCTTCTAGTTTATTTTCTTATTTCCTTTAAGTTTTTTTCTTAAGTCTTATTCCTTTCTATTTTTTTTCTCTTCTTTTTTTTAAAAAAAAAGTATTATCCAAAATCTACTTAAACCAGTGACTCCTCAGTGGAGTTTGAAGCAAGCCAACTGACCAGTTTTATCATCTCTTATTGTTCCTTATAGAATCCTCATTTTATTCAGATAGTCAAGATCAAAAACTGTTAATATTTGCAAGTTCTGTAACTTATGTTTATACAAACATTCAGACACTTCATAGTAGTTGTAAAGCCCAAGTTATGTCTTTGTGTTCCAACAATTCACGCAGACTTTGGCATGCAGTTGTCACATAGCACTCAAGACAAAGCCCCTCCTTCTCAAAATTACTTTTCTTCCCAAACCTTCGACTGAACTGACCAACGTCATTGGAAGTGGCATAACTAGGAAAAATGCATCAAACAGCTTCTCAGAGATAAAGCGGGCCTATTACAGTCTCTTCAGCTGTGAGGCTTGAGGAGGGTACTGAAGCTCAACAAGAAGTTGGCAACAGTTTTAGTGGCTTGACAAATCTTCCCAGCAGAAAGGAAGCTTTCTGTGCCTAGCAATGAATTGCGAAGTCTTATACAAAGCTGAAAGAAAACAGCACTTATCTAAATATAAGCTGCCATACTTTCAAACTGGTCTGTGTGAAGAAGTGTCTTTTTCTTTCATACTATGCAAAATGTTCTATTAAATTCTCTCAAGAAAAAAAGCCCTTTTATGTATGAAGGAACATATGCTTTTTTTTTTTCTTTAAAATATAATTCACTGGCCTTCCCACATGGTTCAAGTGGAAAATCTTAGTGTAGTGATTATAAACCCACATTAACCTGCCTTTCTTCAGGGGCAAACGAGAACAGGAGAAGCAATGAACAATTCCTCATCTCCAGAGGCAAAGAAACAAGATAGGCCTGGCACTGAGCCCGTTCAGCAAGCTGACTCCACCAGACCAGGTTGGAAACACATCCACAGTCAAAAGTCCTGCTCAAAGAACTTCCTGCCAATGGCTACTTGACATTAAAAACTAGGATGATCTAGGTCAAGTATCCTGGTTGACATTAACTGCTTTGTTGGTTAAAAAAAAAAAAAAAAAAGAAGCATGCAGCCTCTCAGCCAGAGCTCAAGTCACATTAAGCTTAAAAGCAATCAAGGCCAAAGCCTTGAATTGCACCCAGAAGCCAAAAGGAAGCCAACGCAGCTGTTGAACTGCCTGAGCATGTTTTTGCCACCTATGCCCACTCCGCAGACAGGCAGCTGCCTACTTCTCAAACTAAAGCTTCATAGCACTGGTCAAGTATGGCCTCAAGAACAGGCTAGCCTGTAGCCTCACATAGAGGTCATAAAGTCAGATTGCCACCATGACGTGCAGCCCCCTTAAACACACTGTTCTGTATCCTGATGCAGAAGGCTGGTAGACTGCTGGCTGGAAATACCTCAGAAAAACAGCAAGTTATGAAATGCCCATATAAAAGGACAGATGAAACACTCCACTTACTAGTTTACTAGTACTACTGGCCTTTTGTGCTTTGCCTCCTTTTGCTGCTACTTCTACCTACATGTACTCTGAAAGCAAAGTGCGTGCAATGTCCAATTGGAAAGGAAAGATGACCTGGAAAAGCAAGTCATCTTTCTACTCACAAGATCACAAGATCAGATTTCCCAAGTTATCCAGAGAAGTCAATGAATGCTTCAATACACTGTGCCCAAGAGTGTTGGCTCAAAACAGAATTAAAAAAAAAAAAAAAGCAAACACTCCCAAAGAAAAGTTTTGCCTCTTTTGCGTTTCTGTTTTTTTTTTTTTTAAATAGAAAATGCAATCTTGTTGGACTATTACATGAGATGAAAACAACTCCAGGGTAATTTTTGTTTTAAGGCAAAATAGCTAACAGTGCTGAGAAAGAACATGGAGAAAGACAAACCAGTAGCAAGACTAATCAGCACTTCAAGAAGAATCACAAAGAAACATTAAGTAGTTTTTTTGGGAGGGCAGGGGATGGACAGACAACACCACACAGTAGCAAAGCAGTCAAAACTACCACTGTTGAGATGGCAGAGACCGGAATAAAGGACTTAAAAATCAGAAACATTCATCCAACACCAAAAGGTATCAGATGTTTTACTTAATGTTTTTTAACAGATGATTAATTAGGAACAACAGTAGTTTTGAGAGCATACCTTACTAATGCAAACAAAAAAAGAGAATTCATATTCACATTTTAAATCCCAGAGTTACCATCATGGCCAACGCCAGAAATGTCACATTCTGGAACCACTGCTCACGCTGAAAGGTACTGCCTTCCACATATTCTCCCAATTATTCCCAAAACATTACTTACCACAGATGAAGGAAACTTTAAGGTAGAGTTCATGTAAAGTAGAGGCAACTCCATGAGCCCTTGCAATTAATATACTTCCCAAAGCTATAGCTAGAACAGAAAACAACTTATCTGTTTATCATCTGCAAGGGGTTCATCTTACTTATCCACACAGCTTGAACAACACAGCCTTTTATATAACAGAGATGAAAGGAACAGATTAATTTTTAAAGAGTAAAAGATGAAAATATATAGTTGTACTCTATAACTCATAGCAGGTTTCCAAATTGTAATCGATATTTTCCTTTGCATTTAAGCAGTGCTGAATCTCGATGCATTTTAAATGTCAAAGCGCCAGAAAAAATAATTTTATTATAGATAACTGTATTAGAGTCTGCCTGTAATTTTCTAAATGTCTTTGCAAACCCAAAATGGGTTAAGTGCCCATTTGTATTGTTAGAAAGCTTCTTTACAGTGCTGTAATACAATAGCTCAAGCAACAGATCCTGAGCTAATAATTAGCATACAGCATGATAGCTACGTGGAGAGCCAAACGTAGCTGGAAAACCAAAAGTCTACAGCAAGTCCAACAATATTTGTATCATTTTATTCCAAAGATTAATAATACTGGTTTCAAAATGTACTTTTGAAAATAGGAACAATATTTCAAAAGAAGCAGTAATTTACCAGTCAAGCCAACTACTTAGCAATTACAGACTGTGTGCCATGGACCATGGACAGCTTGGTTAGGCCAATGACAACATGAACAGGTCTTTCTCCACTGCAAAACACAAGCTCCTCAGCCAGTTAAGGGCATCTAACACTTGTCTGAATAACTTACAAACAATTCTGGGCTAAATGTGAAATTGTGTCAAGAATAATTTTCTAAAAATCTAGCCAGTGCCATTAAAAGAAAACAAACAAGCAAAAAAAACCAAAAACCCAAAGAAAAAAAAACCTAGAACATAATGCCTTATTTTCCTTCTTCTGTTCTATACAATGCATACTGTTCCAGACCCAAGGAAGGCATAAAATGTTCAAATACAGCAACAGTCAAGATTAACCCTAAAAGTGGTTGTAACACAAAGTATATAGCATTTCTCAACATAAGCCAATAGGAATCACTGCAGCCTACCTGCATTACTGGCAAAAAGCTCAGTGAATCTCCCTGTGATTAGGAACTAGAGCAGATCTTTCCCTTACTTAGACATTAGGAAAAGATTCTACACTGAGAGGGTGGTTGGCCACTGGAACAGGTTCCCCAGGGAATGGCACCAAGCCTGTCAGAGTTCAAGGAACATCTACACTACATTCTGCATTATATGGTTTAGCATTAAGTAGTCCTACGAGGAGCAGAGAGTTGGACTCGATGATCCTTACAGTTCCCTTCAAATTAGAGATGCTCTATAATTCTGTCCCCATATTTGCAATCAATAAAACGCTGACAACCTAGTAATACTATAAGAGGCCTTTTTGATTTGGAAACATCCAATGATGCCTCGTCTGCTCCTTCATTCACAGAAGGACATAAACATTTCGTGACAGGTCTCCTGTAGTCTTCAGAGCAAAGCTCTGGAACACTGTATATTGAATAGGTATTAAACAAATTCCTAGTGCAAACAACAGCTGCACAGATGAAAGACCAAGGAACCAAGAATATCAAACAGCAAGCCTACCTTCTGTATTTAAGGAAAAAAGCCCACAGAACTGCATATCTCTGTGCCCTTTGCTCAATTTCTTTACACATAGTAGCCAGCTACATCCCAGCAATCTACAATGGAACAGGCCAAGGTTTCCTTTGCTTTTACACAGCCTGGAATTGGCTTTCTGAATCAAAGCAGAGAACAAACACTAAACCATCCACAGCCCATTAAGATGGCTAAAGAGGAGAAAGACGCAAAGGGCTTCAAGTCACTTCAGTCACAAAGAACCTGCAAAGCAATACTGAGACTGCAGCACATGCAACTCCACATCTCCCTTTGCAACTGGCAGATTTATTAGTTTAGCACAATCTGATCCTAGAGTCCTCTAGCCTCTTCTCTCTCCTACTGCTCTAAGTGAAGATTTTATACAATGTGCACAGGAAAAACAGTGTGAGAGCATTTAACTAATCTTAATCTCATTTTGATTCACAAGCATTACAATGAGTTGTTAATATGTTAGGGGGGCAACACCCAAAATGCTTGGGTTTTTTTCAGCAGCAGAGAAGCTAGTCTTTTTACAGCACTTCTCTATTAACGTGCTGTCAAAATTTCTAGACAAATTTAACAAGTAAGAAATGAACTCCTATGCACAATACTTACTTGAAAAACAGACACTGCTTGCTTTTGCAACACCTCCGCAAGAATATTACTTTAGTTAAAACAGCACATTTTTGAAGATATTAGATAAATTGATACAATTCAGTATCAGGGAAAAGAAAAGTACCTTTTTAAACACAAAACCTATAAATAGTAAAGAACCTATTTACATTTTGTTTACTTACTGTTTGTTTATTAGCTAAGAATGTTTTCATGTTCCCGAGTCAGAAAAGTCTCACGAACCCAAACTGAGACAACTAGATCCAACTTTTGTGGTCGATGCTTCCTCATCAAAATTATACTAACCTTTTTATGTATACCTACTATTTCTGCCTACAGTGTACTGTGGGATGAGAGTGGCTTGTTTGTTGAAATGGCAATTTCCTAAGTTTGGTCCACTTTTTTTATCCTGCATGCAAACTTTTAAATTCTTGAAGGCCCCGTCCTCTTCACCTGTTAGTACAAGACTTACAGGAAGTGAGTGGTCTTCATAAATTCAATTTAGTATTTTTCGTTTGTTTGGGGTTTTTTGTTAAGCTTAGTTTAGATTATCCAATGCATTCAGAAGTTATTGTGGCATTATGTGCCTTTTCATACAGTACTAGGCTAGAAAAGTCACTTATTAACCATAGAGCAGAACTGCATTTTACAATGAAAGAACACTACATGTATGAGTCAGACTTGTGATGTAAGAAAATTTACTTTAGCAAAGCTAGAGCAGAATATCTCACAAACCAGACTCAAAAACATCCTCTGCTTACACATCTGATTATTTTTTTCTTTACTTTGGAGAAGTGGTAAAAATAAATAATATTGGAAAAGGAGGACAAAATAAAATAAAGAGGGAAAAGAAACCCTGACTGCTTCCAACACTGATACAGCCTCTTGGAAGGAAACACTCTTCGGAGAATCACCTATGATACATAACACATGCTTTTTTTCTTCATCTCCTGCTGCTGTTCTTGATCAACTGCCCATAAACTCAGGTTTGCCTGGGGTGGGGAGGGGAGGAAGTGACAAGAAAACTATTAAAAAATAATCATCAATAATCGTCACTTCCAATCCCCCAAGTTGCTCCTGCTTATACCAATGCACAAACCTTTCCCTAGATATCACATCCACTCCCTGACTCTTTGATCAGTAACAGCACTGTTCTTCCTGATCCTGCAGTACGCTGGGGCTCAGGTAATGAAGACAGCGAACACATTCATATTTTTAATAGGACAAATAATTGCACCTCCTTAAACTGTTCCAAACAGGCTAATGCCACTGTCCATGCCTGTATCAGTGAAATGGCAGGACTAATGGGGCAGACTTCCCTGCTCAGTGAAATCAAGCTGCAATATCAATGTTTCCTGATAAGGATTCACTGTTGCTACTCTTTTGTTCTGCATCTAATTAAGTGAATATTCCCAAGCTCCCCCTCACATACACAATGTCACCCTTCTGCGCAAGCAAAATCTCACGTGATTTGACACAGGTTTAAAACTAAAATTGATAAGCAGAGGTCAGACAACACCCACTGATAACACTGAATCCCAACTGCATTGGCCACATACATAACTGTGCACTGGCTTCTATATTAAGAGGTCAAGTAAGAGAAGTACTTCAGTTCTTGAACATAAAGCACAAGTCGGAGATTAAAAGGCAAGAAAAGCCGAAGTCTAGCAAGACAACAGTAAAGATAAAAAACAAAATAAGGATATTTACACAGTGTGCTTCTGAATGAAGGTTGTGTCTGGTGTGAGGGTTACCTGTTGTCTTACCTGGTCTTAGTTTGTCACTGACTGATCCACATGCTGGTCTAACACAGTATACTGCTAGGAAGATCCTGTCCTCCTCGTCAGTTTTATGGCACCATTATTACTCACATTCTGTTTTATTCTCTTGTTAAATAATCCTCCAGGCAACTAGAACCAGATGTTTTGTCAGTGCTAGACTCAATCTCCACCCACAAACACTGGTATAAGCCCATGGGGCTCTGGGATGGGGTATACCCTTGCCACAGACCTCCCTTCTGGTTGTTCAGGCCAACTTCAGTCCCCATGTTTTAGTCCCACATATGTAAGAATTTTATCAGCCCCATTCTTAGATTTGTAGTGCCAGCATGGGGTTTTAAACTCCAAAACACAGTGAAGTGCTATTTCCACCTACAATTTCTGTGCTCCTATATTACAGAACAATCATTAGCACATGAAACAAAAACCACAGTTAGACCTGGAGGAGGGAAACTACTTTTTGGACATAATCTCCTTCCAACAAAAGGCAACTACAATAATCAAATCACCAATTAACAGAAGACCCTACAGTTTCACCAACCTTCATGCTGCGCTGTCCTTGGAATCAGTGCACAGTATGGTTAAGAGACTGACTGTCCTCCTTGGAAAAGGCACATTTATCACAATATATCTATTAAAAGGAGCAACTAAAATAAATGTTAGTTAGCACATTAAAAAAGCATTAACTGTTCAGTCACAAACTCAGCCTTTACCTCTAAAAAGTGTTCACTTTCTGCAAGCAGCAGGGTTACTTCACCTAGATTTGAGGGTGTTCTATTTTAGTCTGATGTTCTTTCCCACTCTGTATTGAAGCTTACAGGAAGGGTGGGAAGCAGTGAAAGCAAACCAAGACAGGTTTCTCTCATAACATGAATAAGTATTTAAGCATCACAAATGTGCAGCTGGGCATGTTGAAAGAGATGTGTACAGCTATCCTTTTAAAAAGCCTCTTTCGGAACCAAAATCTTTTATGTTCTCTTTCTCACAGGTATATATTCACATGCTCTATTCTATTTTTAGAACGTCCTTCCTAGATTAATTTTTAAACTCAAGTCTGGATGCTTTTTCCCCTCCCCCTCTGCCCAGGTATCCCTGTTGAGCCTGTCTGTTTCACCACTGGAAGCAGCAAGGACAGTCAGCCTGATGCAGGTTTGCATCCCACCCCTTTCCCACTAAGAGCAGAAAAATTAAAATGTGGAAAATAGTCACCCTTGCATATAGGAACAGGGCACAACACTTACAGGCCAAGGCCTGTAACTTCCTACAGCATGCATGCTATTACATGCACTTTGTATTACAGCAGATGACAAAATGATCTAATTAAATGCTGCAAAATATAAAAAGATAAACACAGGACTGCTTCCCAAACTTTACAGAAAATGTAATATATATACCTGCCTTCATTCAACAAGTAGCCAGCCCAGGCTTAGGTTGGACAGCATCTCTGTAACACAATAAACCCAACACAGACCATTGCATAAAAAACAACTAAAACTTCTGCCAGTTTTCTGTTTAGCAGATATAATGCAGCCTCCACAGCTTTAGCTATGCATGATACAGCTCATAAATGTGACAATTTTTACCCAAATGTGTTTCATGCCCTAGACCAGCTATAAGGCTTGGAGCATTTCCAGCACAATATATATTTATAACATTTTATTTAAAAAGCACACCTTAAAGCTATTAATGCAATGATGATATCAAAAAAGTACCAAAAAAGGGGGTCTGCAGTGTGCATGCAGAACAGACTCTGCAAGTCCTATGTGAACATGACAGCATATATCACAAGACACAGCTTCCAATTTTTAACCTTTTACGCTACAGAGTTAAACAACTTTCTCCCAATGGTGCTCTCAGATCCACAGAGCAGCATGTTTTGCCACTAGTCTCTAGCAGTCATTCAGTAATCTCAGGAATTAGAGCAAACCCCATGTTCAGAATGGTACTGACAGGGTTCACAGGGCACATGGTGCTCCTGTCAGCTCCTCTTCTTCCTCATGAGACAGTCCCCAGGTGCTCAAGAAGCCTCACATACAGTTGGCTGAAGCGTGCTCCACACAGCCCCCTTGCTGCCACCATTGCTCTTCCCTCTAAACAGTTAAACAGTTTGTAAAATTAAAGGATATTCAACCTGGTTGAAAGGGAATAATCAAAATTTCCATCATTTGCACACTGCTGACTAACAGATTTATTTCATGAAGACTTCTCCCCCTCTTACCCACACCAACAGAGAATCAAACAATTCACGCAGAAGTTAAGGTGCTAGACTGTGGTAATATCCTTAATTCTTCAACAAGTAGTATTACAGCAACATGATAACAACGACCTGCAAGTTCCAACTATTTAGGACTTAAGTCTTACATCAATATCATTTTCCTACATAAAGAGAGCCTTTCCATAAACTAACAATGCTATTTTTTTTTCTGATCTCTAAAGAACGTTCACTGCTAGACCCAACTCATTCTTTATCCTGCTTATCCATACCTACTATCCTTTACATTCAAAAAAAAGTACTAGATTCTGCCTTCACACTAGAACAGCTCAGGTATATTCTCCTTCTCTATACACTCTTAAGGCAGGCGAAAGCTCTCTTCACAGTTTTTCCTCTAATCATTTTCGCCACACCACTATACCTACAGACAAGGCCTGTAAATTATTTGCCAAGGAATACATTAAAATGTAAATTACCAAATTTATGTCACACATGGGGAAAATGTGGCATGGGTATTATCACTTAGGCACAGAAAGACTGATTTTTTTTTTTTGGTCTAAAATAAAAAACGCTTCTCAGTGTATTTAGAGATCATGACATAAATACTTAAATGTGACCACCTTAAACTAAGGTTGTCAATGAATTGACATCAGTTCAGACTTATAGTATATACACACGTAGTACCAAAGACTGGCAAACAGCATTTCCAAACTGAGAGGAAGCTATGCCCACAGAGGATACGAATATTCAGTGCTGGTCAAATCCAATGGGAACCAAGCCTCCTGGTTGTACTATAGTCACTGAACCACTCAAAACATAAGCCACTTGTGCACCAGCAGAAGAAAATGTTTTATATGCACATTATACATGAGCAGCCTGCAAAGACAAAATAGCATACAGAAGGTAAGCAAAGACAGCTAATAAAAGCATACAGAAGATATTATGTCTTTTTCTTCTCCTCTGTGACCACATTTTAGTAATTACCAGCTATTTCTACATATCTTAAGTGACTTGCTTCTAAATAACAAATACAGGAATACAGTGCTGGAACATGCCATTAGTGCATGCATGGGGAGTCAGAATTCAGAGAAGTGATTTTATGAGTTATGTTTATGTTTACATGTTTTATATAGCCTAGTGATTAAATCAAAAGGGAAAATAAAATCACAGGGATGTTTTCCCTTACCTTAATTAGTAAGGCTGTTTATGCAGGCTGAAAGGTAAGCATGTGTTTGTTTCTCCATCTCATTTTTACCTATTACAGCTAAAGAGAATTGCATTATTTGTACTCTTCAAACTGTGAGAAGCTCCCAAACATATTTTTTGCAGAAACGGTTTTTAGTGACATATTTAGAAGTTTTGAATTTGATCCATTCAAGTAAGACCCATTTTACCCAGAGAGTAAGGCTCTCAATCATCAGAAAGATATGAAAGCAAACAAAATAATCACCTTCCCCCCCAGGACTTCTATCACTACTACCCCCGATACTGAACTTCTACAATTTCAATTATATCATTAGGTGGCCCTCTGCCCTAATTTTTTCAAACAATGCTGTATGAGGTCATTAGATTGAGGTCTTAAACATAAAATCTAAATTAGGATTAAAAAAACAACCAACCAAGATCATACAACCAGAAAACCCACAATACCTTAAAAGCTACACACACACACACACTCTCTCTACATGCTTTGTCCCATGGACAGCATGACAGGTATGAAGAACTGGAAAATGGGCCCTATCCATTACTTCCCTTCCAGTCTTAAGAGTTTTGATGCTCCTAGTATCACCAGCTCTAATACACCTATTGCCACACGGCCTATATACAGTTCTGATATCAAAGCATAATAATCACAATATTCAGGATTATTTCAGTATTTTATTGTACTTTTCTGAATTGTTTAAACATCCACTGCTTTTTCTACAGTCTGGGGCATCTTGTCAGAGTCCTCTGAAACCTGCAGATGATCTCCACATGACATTGGCAAGTATTTTTTTTTTTTTGAAAAGTAAGTTTTCCATGGAAATAAACTGCATGATGCATGTTTAACAGCTGTATTTCCAAGTGACTGCTCAGCAAGGAAGGGCAGCAGGTGAGGAGACAACACACCCTGCCTTCTACCATCCCACTACAGGGAAGTGACCTTCTGCAGGAGTGGAGCAGGTCACTAGGGTCAGTAGCACCACTGTGAATAAACCTGACAAAGTCCACCTGCCACAGCACCAAGCAATAAGCTACAAGAAGTAGATCAGAGAGCAGATCTACAAGTGTTTATAGCCCATGACTCAACTTTCCTGCCTGTATGCTGACCTTTAAAGACGAAAGGAAAAAGAAGACGAGCATGTTTATATGTTAAATTCATACAATCCATTAACCAAAGAGTAACTGATATTTGAGGCTCTAAATCTACTTAAGTAGGACAACAGCAACGGTCTATCATACCCCCAAAAGGTCACCACAGAAGAAATTTGATTGTTTCTGTGCTCCTGGTACCTTGTGAAGCATGCACAATTTTCCTCAGAAAACAACAAAGTCATAAGGCAAGAGCCACAGAAATAGCAGGATCATCAGCACAAAGAGGGTACTGTAAGAACTGTTTTAACACTCAAGTTCAGTTTTACAGAGACAAAATACTTCCAGTATTTTTCTGGACAAGGCTCTGAAGACAGAGCTATGGGAATCATACTGCACTGTAACACAAAATACCCACTATTACCCCAAAAGTAGTATCCAAATACTGCTCATCATCCCTATTGCACATCAGAATACTTTGAAAACAAAACGAGAGCACAGCAATGCAAAAATGAAGTCACCCAGAAAGCACACTGAACAACACCCCTTTTCCATTAAGGGAAGTCACAGTAGAAAGTGACTGATAATAGAACTTGAGGTCCAGGAGATAAAGCTTGGAAAAGTGACCTTTTATGCATTCCAGATCAAAAACCAGTTTGGTCATATGTGTGCTGAGACAGCCTTGGGCATGTGACTAACTAGCTTAAAAAGAAAAGTTTGAGCAAGCAATCAAGGCAGCTGTTGAAGACCTATATGCAAGACACCATCAAACTTTCGTGTTTGATACTGCAATCCAAAGACAAACCAGAGTTCAGTAAACAGTAAATGTGATTCTGTACAACCTTGTTATCTTTTCATCTCGACAGTTAAACCAACGTGAGAGAGTGCAAAGAGGTTAGAAAATGCTATCAGCACAGTTTATTACATGTTCCTTTTGAATTTATTTTGTAGCAGGATAAAACTTCGGATAGCAGAGAATTAAACACCAATAAGTTAGGAGAACCAGGACTGATTCTTGACAAATCATCTTGACCTCCAGCAGCAAGGGGAAATTTTTCTTCGAGAAACTTTGCACTCTTACATGGTTACTGTTGAGCAATTCAGAGCAGGTTTGCTCCTTGTATGTTAGCTAAGCAAAAACATTGAAACAAAAGTGCAGATTCCTCCATTACTCCCCATAAGTAGGGTATGAAGCAAAGAATTTCATTCAACCATAGCATTCCTCCTCCCCACTCCTTCTAGATCATTATATTCTGATTTTGAACTTTAGCTTCCTACCCCCTTTCTCACATCTTGCCCAAGAGAGATTTTGCTTATCTCTCCTCTGAAAGCACTTTTACATCATTTCAAGTTATGATTGTTATTATGAATTCAAGAGAGATCAAGCTGTTGTTCTAGCTGCACATTTAAGAAGCACAGACTAGAAGCCAAAGCCTTCAGCTCTAACAAAAAAATGAAAGGGGAATGATGGTCTTGAGCCAGCTATAGCTGTATCCTCACAAGCTAGGAACAGTCAGACAGGACTATTCATTGCGTTAATCAGCCCTTAAAGAATATTCTCATTGCTGCATAACTAATTTGGCACGTAACATTCTAGTAAGCAGAAGTCAGCTAGCTACTTCAATAGCAAGGAGCCCATCTACTACTCATTACATGAGAAAGAAATGACAAAAGCAAAGTAGACTGCAAAATGAGGCCAACATAGCCAGCAGCCCTGGTTGCCTAAATGGTTTCTAAGTTTCATGTAGCTTTGTCCTTCCCCACTAAACCTAGCCCTGTACAGGTATGGCAGAACACACGTGGTTGCCACTCACTGGGAGTCACTGCTTCTCCAAATGGTAGCTCTACTTCTAGAAAACTGGCCGTGAGCAGGAGATGAAAAGGAAAAGAAAGGGTTGTGGTTTTTTTTCTTTGCATTACGGTTCTCCTGTACTAACCTTTTTAATAACTACGAAAACTATGAAGTGAGTGGAGAAAAACAAAAACACTCAAGTAAGCAATTTTTTTCCATTAACCATAAGCAGAACAACTACAAACAAAGAAAGATAAGGAGTACAGACAAGAAAACAGAGGCCTAGAGCCCTGTTCTTTCTATAGCCTGAGAAAGAGGAGGGAGTAACCAGGAACTTGATGTTCTTCCCTGCTGTTTTATGCTGCTTCCTCACCTTATTTCAGCAGCAGTAAGAATAAAGACCAAAGAAGCACTGAAGAACAAAGCCTGAATCCCCTTCTGGCAGAAAGAGGGGGAACAATGAAACAAGTGGAAGTGGATGGGCTACTTATACCAATTATTGTCAAATATTTTTGCACTTCCTTCCTTAATGCAGCTCCTTTCCTACACAAAAGCCTACAAATAATTTTTAGAGGTTCCCTTTGTAGAAAGAGGAAAAAGGAAAACTCTAATAAGACTATGCAATGAAGATAAATTTTCCCAATAATGCAAGCTACAGGAAACACATGAAGGTCAAATAAAACTATTATTTGCCTTTTCAAACACTATTTTCTTCAGCTGCTAAATTAGAACATTATGAAGCCATTTCACACAGTAAAATGTAACCTTATATTAACCTTCCATAATAAGTAAACAAACCTTTCCAGCCAATAAGCATCTCCGTGAACTCTCCAAGATGATAAGCAATACCTTAATTACATTCATTTACATGACTTTGAAATTGTTCCAGACCAAAGTCAATGACTACAAGGTCAAAGAGTATGGAAATCTAAAATAAGGAGAAATCCATAGTAGGTCAGCTCACACAAACATGGCGCAGCATCCTTTCTATCCAGTTTGTAAAGGGTCAGGGACACCAACCAAGCACGCTCACCTTTTTGTCAATTACATGAAAAAAGCAAAAATGCTCTGAAAGACCAAATATTGTTGAGTGCATCTTTTTCTGAAGCATATTCAGAGTTAAAAACAATGGACACTCAGAATTGTTTTTAATGCCCAAAGGCCAGTCAAACTGTATGCATGTATTATGCAAATATTTTATAATAGGCACAATACAAAAGAAGACTTTTAAAAAAATGCAGTGAATTCACTGAATTACAGAATATTTGGTATAATACCCCATTAAATTCAGTACTGTTAAACTGAATAGTTTTACCGAGATTTATCCAATGATGAACATGGAATGATACAAGAGAAGCCACCACACTGACTCTACGCCACTGTCCTTCATGAACTACGCAGACACAGAGAGAAGCCAAAGCCCAATAAAAACTGCTGCCTTGACTTCCACTCTCATCAACAAAACTTGACTAAACCCTTAAGATAATACGAGAAAACATCCTGTGTTTAGCCCTAAATACAATCTTTATCACGTTACTTAAAAATCTTTATTAATGAATCTGTGCTGTGCTTAGAGCAGGAAATGCTAATTACACTCAAGCAGCAGCCATAAAGATGGCAATGATGACTGCTGCAAGGAACTTAGATAAAGTATGTTCTGCCCTGAAACAGCAGAAGAGGAGACACTGTATCCATCCCACTCCCAAGATAATAGATAATGGTTCAGGTATGATCAATAGCAATCAAATTAGCCAAAATACAGCATACATGCACACTGCACTAATGGATCGTTTTAGGATTATAGTTTGTGTATTACAAAAGTGAAAATATTACTAATATGCATATATGGAAAATCTAAAGCACAGCTTCTGGATTTAGGCAATCCCCTATCAATGGACTGCAGCTGACATTTTTTTTAGTACTAAGGTAAATCTCCCTGCACCCTCACTTTACTAGCCAAGCACTTTTCACACAACTTTCAAGCCAACAACCTTCTGCAATTTAAGAATGATTTAGTGCAACAGAAGCAATAAGTGTTATAAAATTTATGCTTGTTCACCTTCTCTCCCCACAGAGAAGGGCAAGATGTTTTTTTCATGTAAATATGTATTAGATCCAAATCATTTAAATAGATATTATTCCATAGAGAACATGATGCTGCATATGCCCATTTCAGCTCCATGTTACTAAATAAACTGCAAGATAATGATGTTGCCTTGTTCATCCTAAAGGACAATGAAAATATTTTTAGTCATTTCAAACAGAAGTAAAAGGAAGAGACTTTCACAAGAACAAAAGAAAAACTAAGATGGCTCTTAAAAAGGTAGGTAAGGTGAAGGCAAGTTACTCATAAATCACTAATAAGTAAATCTCTTCAGGAACAGGCCACAGCTGTTACAGCAAAAGTATAGCTCAGGTACACAGAACAGTCTTTAGAGTATGATTATCGAGTCATCACTATCTTAACTTTCTTTTTTATTTTAAAGGAGGAAGGGAAAGAACATTATAATTTCTAGGAGAAAACCAAGAAATTTTAGACAGATGAATTATTTCAAAGTTAATGTAGGAACATTAAATGCAAGGTGCCAAATGTTAATTTCATTCTATTTCACAATTATATCCAGCTACAAGTGGCACTGCTTGAATGGACAGGAAAGAGGAAGCAGTAAGAATCTAAACAATGTCTTTTTAAAAGTAATGCTTAAAGCTGTCTTTTTTTAAGTGAGCATATCTCTCACTTTTTCATAAAATAAAAAACAGAAGTTACATCAGTACTTTACCACAAAATATTTATACTTAGCAATTTAAGGGAAAATACTGTATTTAAAGTGAGGAAGACTGTCATTGGTCTTGAAGCTACCATCTATCATTTGGGCCACAGTCAGTTATCTTATAATACAGTCTGACCTCTGCTTGGTTTTAAAATAGGATAATCACCTTCAACTATGCATTAACTTGAACATTATCAAAAACAGTTTTATTGCATCAATGACTTATTAATAGTTTTATATTAATAGTAATGCAACTTTGACTTTACAAAGTCAAAGATTACAAGAAACAGAGTCAAGATTTACCTGTCTTATTTTAGAGTCAAGTGCTACCTGTCTTATTTTAGGTTTACAAAGCAACCTCATGATGCAATCAGAAAAAGTACCCAGAGAGCTACAGGGGGGTGGGGGGGAACAACAAAACATGCACTTATCCCAGTTAAGCAATGGAATGAGCAGGATACTGAAAGCGTAAGATGTTTCAGTATTTATCTTAACTTCATTAAGTACTAAAATTCTCTTCCAGCCAACTGTGCTCAGAACAGGAGAACTGCTTGTACTGAGGCAGGCACCTGGGCAAGCACATTAAAAGGAACTGTTAAAAAGAAAAGTGTAGGGGCACGCTAAGCTAGATCCCTCTTCCAAGCAAAACACTGCAAAATGACCGAAGACTACAAGCTGACATTCAAAATAAGCCTGACAAAGGAAGAAGTGTTCCCCACACACCTTGCTGGTTCAAAACACTTGCCACAGGAGCCCCGCCACATTTTTCATATTGCATGGTCACTTTTATAGCAGTTAGCCTACCATTACAACACAGCTGTCAGTTCAAACAAAGAGCAACTAAGAAAGTACAATATTCTATGACTGGCATTTACAGCTCCGGCCTTGGACTTCTAATCTTTACCAGACAGGCACACAAATCAATCTATCAGTTCATAAAGGTGTGCTTTTTTAACCTCTAAAACAGATGGGACTGGCCAGAAATGTCTGACGCGTCAAACTGCTAATCACTGCTGCCCTTTGCACAAAATAACCCACTTAAGTTGAGGCATGGTTGCACTGTAACAGACATTAGTCTGTGGGAAACCCATTTAACTGTCACATACTCCTGCCACTCCTGCTCTCCCTTAATTAAGCCTAATACCTTATGCTTTGACCTTTTGTTCTAGCCTATTAACCCTATCTAGTACAAGTTCAAATACGTTAAACTTAAAAGTTTGCTGTAAAATATTAAATGCCAAGCTACAGAAAGAACAAGAGACATTTCTCTACCCTGCAAGTTCCAAATCCCTTTACCCCCTTCCCCAGGTTTACAAAGATGGAAGCACTATGTTAATTCCTAAACACAAAACATACCTAAATTGTGATCAGTTTCATTGCAAAAAAGTGGAGTTTCTTCCACTTGCATAATCTACCTATTACTCTCAGAGAAGAAAGGGAAAAAAAAGTGAAACTTTCATTTGCAACTTCATATCCTCAGGCTCTGGGGTTTGTATCCAGCAAGAAAAGCACATACTATCAGCCAGGATCATGCTACACTCATTTGCTGTTGTGTGAAACCTATCATTAAAAATAAGACTTAATTGGTTTACAGTGACCAATTAAAGGCTGCCTCTACCAACCTTGCTCAGGCTGAGTCACACCTCCTCATTCTTTTGACAACATAGTTGGAATTAATATTAGTGTTTAATTCTCATCTTTATCTTTTCATGAGTTGCATCATTTGAAGTTTCTCAGACTTTCAGAAACTTAAAATAAGGGTGCAATTTATGAATTTAACTCATTGCTGCAGATTCCTCTTTGATGTAAGCTTAACTTTAGACAGCATGACTGCCTTCTCCTTTTGTAACTCTTATTTCATAAGGGTTACACTGTATCAACGGTATCAACAACAAATCTTTCCAAAGCAGTACTCTCCTGCAGAAAGATCATGCTAATTGTCCAGAACTCTGAACTATAACAAGAAATCCCATCCCAGTGACAAAACCCAATCTCTGATCAATCTCTGACTGCATACCACACGAAAGCTATTTACAATGGTATGCAATGCAAACTTGCAATTGCAACCAACTGTCCCATGTCCTGTCCCCCACCTCCCAAAACAAAAAAATCCAAATAAATCAAGACATAGCACATAACTGTTTTGCAATACTGGTTAGAAATGAAAAAAAAAAATAATTGCAAACTGTCAGTATTACCAGCCATGCATACACTGACAAACAGCTTCTCAAATGTTTAGTTTAACTACCTTACTGACAATCTGAATACTTGGTACAAGACCCTTACAGCTTACATTTCTGCAACTCTGACTAAATAGAACAGCTTTTAAACACTGTTGACAATTTAGAGACAGAGCTTTGAATTTAACTATTTTTGAAGAAGTGAAACATTTCGAAAAACTTGTTGACACAAAAGCCACACTAAGTTCTATTAAGGCTGTAGAGGTAATATCTGCTACTGGTAACAATTCTCAAATAATTAATTAGGCATTTATGACTTAGGTTTTAAGTCCAAAGTAAGTCTTACTCACTCAGAGACCAGAAAACAACACAATTAACTTTACTGTAAATACAATTACTCAGACAACTAAAAAGTTCTACAGCAATGCTAGGCTGCCTTTCCCCGCCCCATCTTTATGTCCCTTTATTTCCAAGACACTGATTGTGGATAAATGGGATCTTCCCACATTAAAAAGCACAGATATTTTCTAATTATTTCATTTTGCTATATTCCATTGTGTTGGAGATCTTCAAACTGCAGTACACAGACCAATGCTATATTCAAATGAAGTCAAGCAACACATGGATTTACTGAATAAGGAAGAAAAATATATTGTTGCATCTGCAGTCTGTGTCATTAGAATGGATGAACGAGAAGTTTTACAGGCTGGGGATTTGGTATGACTGCCTTCAGCTTCTAGACCTTCCCTACTAATGCTCACAAAAGTTGCCACTGGAGGCAATGCAAATGAGTCCTAAGAGAGACCAGAAACAAAACAACAACTGCTTGTCAACCATTACATGCCCAAATTGTATTCTTTATGCTCATCAACACTCTTGAGTTCTTAGGCATTCATGTAGGCCCACTGAGTACAGTGGGGCTACTCAAGTGAATAAAATTACTCACAAACCGAAGTGCATATACATAAGCAATCACTGGACAACACTTGGGGAATTATTCCCCAGTATCAAAGAAAAATAGGATTTAGGAAATGGGAACCAGGGGAGCAGATCCGAACAAAATGACAGTGGTGCTAAACGTCTACAAGCCATTGTAATGTAGTATCTAATAATGATTTTACTGTGACGGTCCCTTGCCATGGAAGCTCAATTTGGATCTGTTTTATTTAAAAAAAAAAAAAAAGAGATTGTAACACAGTAAATTTTATTTAATCTTCTCTTTCATTTTGAAGTTACATGTAAATCGTCTTTTTCTCTATTTAGCAGCTCCCTCACGAACAGGCAGGGTAAATCTTCAACACTTACCAGCACTTTCCACATAAAAAGTTCAAAGGCTACTAAAATGCTTATTTCTTTTTAATCAGCACACACTGTAAATCTTGTATTAAAAGAGAGGGATTAACTTGAAAATTTATCACTCTAAAACATATTATAATCCTGCAAGATTTATACATGGCAGACAGTTGTATGACAGATTTGGCAAGACAAGGAAGAAACCCTAAACCAAAGGGACAAGGTAAATAAACCCAACTAATCATTTACCTTGAAAGTGGTCCCATCAGGAAAGCTCTTCCTTCAGGAGTCCAAGGATGCATTAATTTTCTTCCTCAACAATTCCATGCTTGATCTGAAAAGAACAGCAGAAATTGCCCTATGAAAGTTCACATACCAGTTTTTCCTATCCAATTTACCCCATCTACTCTTACCGTTGGTGTAACAGAAAATCATGCTTTATCATAGAACTGCAAATAACATGTCTATTTCAGAAGAAAAATGTAGCTCTAAACTTCAGTAACCAAAATCTTCCAAATAGAACCATCAGTTAAACAAGTACAAACAACTTAAGTTGTCCAGACTTGTATTGACTAACTGGACAGTATTTCTGCAAGAACAAAACCCACGTCCAATTCCGAGTCAAAAGTCAAGGTTCTCTTTCTATCTTTCATTCAAAAAAACAGCTATAACATGAAAGCCCTCCTTCCTGTGGAGCAATTACTGCCTTAACACTCAAAACCTGCAGCTATGAACATCAAAATCATGTTTTTTAAAGAGCCCCTATTAATTGAAAAGTATATACACACACAAGGAAAAGGCAAAAGTGAAGCACAACTGGTGATCATAACACTGAACCTCATAAAATTACTTAGAAAAATTAAACCAGTAACAAAAGCTAACATTTGCTTTTGAGATATTTAGGAAGTAAACAGTATATAAAATTATAGTCAGAAGATATTACCCATCAGAAACACCACCTTAAAAATACTTCTCAGCACTTCTCTATTATTCCTAAGCAAACTTTTGGTTAAAGATGAAAACTTACAGCTAGCCTAGATCACTATGATTAGCACTATTTCAGCCTTGTTCTTGTGACAAGCCTCATTACTAAAGGTTAAGTTAAATCTTCTGTCATCAAGTTACCACCCAGGCAGCAAGTTTGTTACACATAGAGTCAAATTTAACTACAATAAAATTGAAAAAAGAAATATAGACTTTCTCCCTGTTTGGCTGAACTTTTCCCTCCTCTTGCTTGGCAGATGGAGAATTCCCCTCCTCTTTGCCCCACCTTTAACTTCTGGTCTCAAAAAAAAAAAACTGCATACAAAAGCTTTTTAGACACAATCTCCAGCACTGAGGACCCCACAGGTGACTACAGGTGTAAGGGGTGGAGAAGGGCAAAATGGGAAGCACATGCACCTGAGGCAGCACTCCGCATTTCCCTCCTCTGCAAACCCACTTCGGCTAAAGTCAATTTAGAGACAACATCTAACTGACCACTGCAATGTGCTAGCTGAGAAAAAGAGATGCAGGTGTTGAGATATGGGTCATCATCCAAAAAAGATCTCTTCAAAGCTTTCAGGTAGATGAAAGCTAACAGAAGCATGCTGGACTACTGCCAGCATCAAGACCCAACAAAAGCAGTAAATCCAATTAAGCCAAAAAATAAGTAAACACCCTGAAATAGGACAGGCAAACACCATTTTAAATCCTTCCCCCATATATACATCACAAAATAAAAAGCCAATTTGCACCACAGAACAGCAGCAATCCTCAACATTTGGATTCAATTGAGGGCAGGAGGAGATAAAGCTACCACTGAAATCAAAATAAACAGAGAAGTGATAGGTACAGTGACAAAGGTGGTAATAAACATAGTTCAAAGCCTTCCCAACCCCATTTTGTTGAAAGGGCAAACAAGCTGAAAAAAGAATCTTTTGCAATGAAAGGGAACATGGGACAAGAGGCCCATGACAGGAGAAGAAAGTGACACTTTTAAAAAAAAAGATACATTCACCTTTCAAGACATCTGAATTTGAGACAAATAGTCAATTCTAATCTTTCCGTTCTATATTATAGATGTAGAATAAATGTTTTTCACCACTGAAATGTAGTTTTATGTAAGTATCCCCACTTCCAAAAGAAGACAGATTCCCATCTAGTAGGAGGGGGGAAAAAATCCAAACCAACAAACACCACACGATGTATTGTCATTAAGGTTCAAAGTATAGACATGATTTCCTTCAGGTCAATATTAAACTGTCTTTTCTGCGTTGTTCTAAGCAACTACAAAAGGTTTATAAGAGTTCAGAGAAAAGAAAACAAAATGCTTTGTTATTTCTGGGGAAAATTCTATGTTCCTTCAGTAATGTTTTAAAAATGGGAAAAAAACCCAAACAACCAACCGAATTTTCCAGAATACTACTTTATTCCCAAAAACCTCACATCTGGATCACTCGCTTTGCACATCTAAAAAGTGTTTTTTGAATGTTGATTTGTTTTGTATTACAAACTGCTGGAAGTGACCTAGGTGAGATTACACAATGCCAAATGGATAATGTCTCAAGGCAAGAATGATCATTTTTTCTACCTCCGAGTAAAGCCCTGATGCTTTCTACATCACCGAAAAAGCCTTTCCAATTTCCTTTCCCACTCCATTTTCATAGTGGGCTGGGGCACACAGAAAAAATTAGAAAGCCCATAGCCACAAATCTTAAGAGTCTGCTGTGAAAAAAAAAAGCTTCCTGGAAGCAAAACGCTTTACTTAGACACAGTTCAGCACAGAAATTAACTAACCACTTTTCGGGGGCAAACCGAAAAAAAAACCCTTATATGTTTTCAATTTTTTATATCTAACACCTGATCCCTCATAACTTCCTCACAACTTTCTCTCTCAAGAGAAGAAAGGGCAGCCCTCCAGAAATCATCCCCAACACGAAGCTGTTTTTCTGCGCTAAACTCAACCTCTTAGAAACTGGTGACTAACAGAAGATCTGTAGCCTCTGCTTTTAATCTGTCATTGCCTATGAGCAAAACTGGTCTTCCTCTGCTGAACACAATGGAATAAGTGGCATGAAAACAAAGTTTCTCTCAAGACAGGCAATTAAACAGCAGCAATGAGCTCCAGTAGCAATTTACGTATGAGAAGACTATGCCAGGAGGGTTTGACCTAAACTAAGACGGCTAGCAACTGTTTCTTCACCTTTCAACACGTTAATATTTATTTACATGAGTCTTAGTTTCTATTCTCCTTCTTCAACCATCAGGACAAGTGACCTGCAATAGACAACAAATAAATTACCAAGCTAATTCTTCCAAGTGCTGAATAGGTTTGATAACTTTAAGTATTTTAAATAAATAAACCAGAAACACTTCAGTGCAAGCATTCATTTTTACCAAAAGAATCCTTCTGCCTGCTCTTCCTCAAGCAGATCTCCCCATCAGAGAATGCAAGGAAGTTTTTATGTGATCACAGATGTCCACCCAAAGTACTGCCTGCCAACCATAGCACTTTGTTTTCTAATTCGGTATTTTCAAATGCAAATAGCGAAACCCTAAGACCATAACACACAAAAACAATCATAGAATAACCAGGTTGGAAGAGACCCACCGGATCATCGAGCCATTTAAATATGCTCCTCATATTTACCATAGGCAGGCCAGCACAGTTCAGATAGTTACTGTTCTTATCGCTTTGGCCTGTTGACAGGAAGAAAGAGCAAACCACAAATGCTGTTACTATTAACCTTTTTGTCTTTAGCAACAGTCTGTCTAAATAGTCGTACAAGTTCATGGTTTTTATCTTTTTTTTGTATATTTGTGGATATTCCTTCACACTTTTTCCTCCTGTTCAGGCTTCATTCCCTACCTACATAATCTTTTCACTTGCCTGTCATTAAACCCCCGCTGAGCATTAATGATTTATACCTCAAAACCTGCACTTCTGGTCCCAACAGAGTATTTACCCTTTTCTAATCCATAGGATAGTTATCCTGTTTAACACACCTATTGATCACAAGCCAGCCCATCACCCAGCACAGCTGCCCAGCAGCACCCAGCCTGCCCTGCCCGCAGGCCCCCATGCACAAAGTGGCACATGCCCCCACAGCAGGCGTCCAGCTAGAAAACCCATACTCTCTCCAGTCTCTCTTCTGGACTCCCTCTGCTCCCCCTATCTTCATATACAAGAAAAAAAACCCACAACCCATTTTTGTTCGAGGTTCACGCAAGTTCTGAAGAGCTATTCTAAAATTAACAAAATATTACAGTCTTGGTGTCTCCTCTGATGGCCTTGTGAGGAGGTGTCGAGCGCAACCCTTGAGCAAGACAGCTGACTGTGGGAAATGCAACGCCCTGGCTTTGCCTTGGGCAAGTTTACACATGTGCTCGGCACAACCCAAAACATAGTTTAGCTTTTAATATAGTAATGCCCTGCACTGTCACTGGTAAAATTAACAGGGCTCTCACTGCTAACAATAATACAGCTGGTATTACAGAAACCTTTTGCCAACGTTCAAAGCCAGGAAAATAAAGTAAGCTCCAGAAAGAAAAAATAAGCTTCAAGCAAGCAAGCCAGCCTTTGTCAATTCTTTTAAAGTAATCCTACATTAAGCGAAACCTACAGGCAAATATGATCACCATAAAGTTAATTCATGTTCGAGTTGAATAACCTTTACTGAATCACTTAAAAAAAAAAAGAAAATTTTCCTTTATGCCTTTTACAGAACAGATCCACCCTAAACACAGCTATGAAATGCTGCAAGTGATACAGTCCACAAATAAACCACCCATTTGAGTTTACCATATAAAAACATCAGTTCACTTTTACTTATCAATGTGTTTTTTATGATAGAAGTAAATTTTGGGCTTTTTAGTTTCCTCTTAATTTTGACTAGCAAGTCTTTCATTTTCAAAAAAGAACCAAGTACAGGGAGCAGAGAGGAAGTGCACGTTTTCATCTGGTAATTATCTACCCTGAGTCTAATAGGGGAACTAAAAAAAAAAAAGAAAAAAAAAGAAATCCATCCATTCCAGTTTGGCATTTGACACCATCTTGTATTCTGAGCATGCAGGGCCTACAAAAACCTGAAAACCATTGACAGCTCTTGCTCATTAGATACCTCAGAGCTGCAGGCCCATCTAACAGGTCAGCTTTCACCCCCGCCTAAAACACACAGTCACTACGTGCTACCTCTTCCATCCCACTCCACAAAAAACACACACCTCTCCGTAGGCATTCACTCACGACGAACTTGCTGTCTTACTTTGGAGACAAAGTCAACGCTATCTCAAGAGACTGCTGGTAAAATAACAAGTCAGGGTTCTCTACCACAAGTTTGGGAGGACAACTGCCCTAGACAGCAGAAGCCCCAAACCTGCCTGGACACCGTTCTGGAGGAGAACTTTTGCTCTCCGAGACACCAGTTCTCGCTGCCCATACAGAAGCAATTACTCAGATGACATTAAATCAGATTGTAACCACGAAAAATCCTCAGCTCAGAAAGCTTTTCTCTGTATGGCATCTTCATGTGTCGCTTACTAGTGACAGTGACTAGTTTAGTCAGCCCCAGAAACAGCAAATCCCATTTGAATATTAAACAAAAAATGTTTCCTACAGCCTGATCAGGGATACACCACCCCCTTTCCACAAGTGACTGCTTCATCCCCGCAGGTCTTAGCAGACTGGATTCTCACTCTTTGTTAAAAAAAAGGTTTACAGTATCTCCGAACATTTGTAGTGCCATGACTCAGTTAAATTCTAAACAGCCTGTGAGCTGTCAGACACCGCAGCCAGGTCCCCTCAAAATAAAACAAGGAATAATATAGTCCCCAGATTCCAGAGAGATGAGACAGAAGAGGACAACTTCCACTTCAGCTTTCCTGACAACAGAATCCCAAAGCCACAAATCCCACCCTTTTTTTTCTCCAACATCCTCAACACGCATTAAGTATTCTTTCAATTAAAAAAAAACCCTAACAAATGAACAGAACCCAATAAAGAGGGGAGGGAAAAGAGAGGTGCAGCGCAGGGACGAGGCTGCCGGCGTGCTACAGAGCTGCCCCTTGTTCTGCCTGTGCCCCTACACGACGTTTCTTTAGGTTTCACCACCTTCCAACTTAATTGCCAAGTGACACTTACAAAGAACAGCCTCAAATAACACGTTCCGTAGGAAAAAAACGGGAGGGAGAAGCAAAAAAAAAAAAAAAAAAGCAAATAAAGAAAAACAACCAACAAACCACCACCTTTAAAGGGCTTCAGGGACACAAAAAACCACGTCTGGCAAAGTAACCTTTAGTCTCGAAAGGAAACAGCGACGTCCCCCAGGAGCGCGAGGCGATGAGAAGGCATCTTGGGGGAACGCGGGGAGCCGAGCGGGGGCCGCGCTCCGGGCAGCGCCAACAGACGGGGGGAGGGGAGAGGGGAGGGGAGGAGAAGGGAGAGAAGAGGGGAGGGGAGGAGAGGAGCCCGGCCTCGCCCGCAGCGCCCGGGAGGCGCCCCCGGCGCCGCAGCCGCCGCGCCCCCCGCCCGGGGCTCCCCCTCCATCCCCCGCACGGCGGGGCGGGCGGGCGCCGCTCCCAAGCGCTGGGGAGAACGCTCGCGGGGCCGGCGACTCGAGTAACTTTCCCGTCCCTCCGGCTCCCCCCGAACCCACCCCGCCCGGGCAAACTTTCCGCGGCGGGGGCGGGAGAGAGAGATGCCGCAGCGGCGGCCGCGCTCCCCCCACCCCCCCCCCACCCCGGCATTGTTCGCCTCCCCTCCCCGCCCCCCCACCCCACACCGCCTCAGCCCCGGCCGGGCCCCGCGCACGTACAGGGCGAGCCGAGCTCCGCCGCGCCGCTCCGCCGTGCCCTCCTCGGGGCTCTGCTGCAATGCCTGCCAGGCGGACTTCCCGAGCCCTAACCCGCAGCCGCGATCCTGCCCGCCGCGGCGCGCGGCCCGGCCCCTCCCCTCGCTCCCGCCCGCCCCGCGCCATTCATCGCCCCGGCCGCGCGCCTTAACCCTTTTGTAACCCCGGGCGGGAGGAGGGGACGGAGGATGCGCGGGCGCCGGGCAGGGGCGCCTCCTGCCCTCGCTCGCTGAGGGAGAGGAGGGGAAGCAAACTTGGGAGCCACGGCGCCGGAGGACCCGTCTTTAAAGAAGTCGGAGGTGGTTTAAAAATAACACCTTTCTTCTTCTTTTTTTTTTTTTATTTTATTTTCCCCTTCGGCTGGCTCAGATGACTCATAGAATCGCTAGGTTGGAAAAGACTTTTGTGCTCATCCAGCCCAACCGTAGTGTCCACTACTAAACTGTGTCATGGAGTCATAGAACCACAGAATCTTAGAATCGTAGAATACTTGGAGTTGGAAGGGACCTTAAAGATCATCCAGTTCTAACCCCCCTGCCACAGGCGGGGACACCCCGCTGCACCAGGGGAAGGAATCGGGAATTGGGAGCCGGGGAGAGACCCAACATTTGACTCTAAGAAGCACTTAATCTACTCGTCTTTTAAACACCTCCAGGGGCGGTGCCTCCACCACCTCCCTGGGCAGCCTGTTCCAGTCCTGAAAACCCTTTCGGTGAAGATTTTTTTCCGAATATCCCCTGGCGCAGCTTGAGGCCATTCCCTCTTGTCCTATCACCTTGTCACTTGGGAGAAGAGACCCAACACCCACCTCTCTGCAACCTCCTTTTAGGGAGTTGTAGACAGTGATGAGGTCCCCTCAGCCCCCTTTTCCCTCGGCTAAACAGCCCCAGTTCCCTCACCCGCTCCTCCTAAGACTTGTTCTCCAGCCCCTTCCCCAGCTTCATTGCCCTTCTCTGGACTCGCTCCACGACCTCCATGTCTTTCTTGTAGTGAGGGGTCCAGAACTGAACAACGGGGAGGGGGCGCTTCCAGCGGTTACCGTTCCTTGTCGCTTTAGAACTTGTGTGTTCAGCCTTTCCTCCGGAAAACACGCGCTAGAAAGTTTGGGGCGGGAGGGAGGGAGGGTTTGGAGCCCATAGCTGAGATGCTCCCGCCGCTCGAGGAGGGCGGCGGCTCCCGGGCAGGGCTCCTCATCCCTCGGTGGCCACAGCGCGGGGGTGACCACCGCCCCCGGGAACGGGAACGGGAATGGGAACGGGAGCACCGTCCCGGGGCCGCGGGATGGGGAAGCGGAGGGAGGTGGGGGGGCACACACGGCCCCCTCTCCCGGCTCCCGAACTGCTGTTCCCGTGGGTGCATTTCGAGAATGGAGGGCAAAACCGGTTCAAATACGATCTGGGAGGAAACCCAGGGGGCATCCCCCCAGCCCTGGCTGCCAGCAGCTGCGTTATAACTCGGGGTGTTCTTTAGGCTTCGTTCCCTTCAAAGAAGAGAATATCTAGAGATCCCCGCTGAACTTGGCTGCACAGGCTGAGCTACAGAGTGTGTGTGACCTTCACCGCATCTTTCTGTGTGCCTGCATCTAACAGATGTCTGGACGCTTTGCCTGTTGTTTGACAAGTGCGTTATGGAACACTTTATGGCACTTATTTTACAAGGTAAAGACTGAGAAAAGAGAAACGCATTTGTTTACAAGTTGCTTATAAATTGTCTGGTAACATCTGCATGAACGTATGCCCACATTTTAGTTCTAAAACTCAGACAAAATAATTATAAGCGGTGTACTCGAGTGACTTCTTATAAAACATTAATATTGGTAAAGAACGTACGAATTTCCACTTTAAAGAAAGCAAAAGGGAGTCACACCTGTGAAAAGCCAAGTATTTTAATGAAAGGAGATGTGGGGATGTTAAGCAAAACCTCTTTCACTTTGGAATGTACGGATTGTGTATAGGCTTGCAGCAGAGCTAGTAATGTATTACTTGACCTATTTCTTTAAGCCAATCAAAGATTTAGGTTAACTTCATCATCATGTGTTTTTAACCACTTTCTTCCAGAAACACAGCAGCGTTTTCTAAAGCTACCACATGTCACAATGTCTACACAACAGTCTTTTTTTTTTTTTAAGAGCATAGCATGATCATGCTTCCATTTAAACAGTAAGTTTTGCTCTTCATTTTATTAGCAAATTCTGATTGTAAAGGAATCTTTAATTTTTTATTTCACAAAGAATCTTCATCTCAAAAATGTTTCAATGCTAGGCAGCTGAATTATCTAGGGAGAAGGAAGTTTTCTCATTACTGCAGCAATTTAGCTGCTATTTCAATCAAGAATGTCTGTAGTAGAGACCTCTTTCATTCTTAACCTTAGGGAACATATTGCGTAGACGAGAGACCTACAAAATGAGGAATGTTGCATGAGCAACAGAAAAAACGCACATAAGGAATATCTGTTAAAATGATCACTGTTAGGTTGCATATAGTTGGCTGAAGACAAAAGTTTTGATACCAATCAACTGAGACTGTATTAAATAATACAGTATATGTATTTAGCTGGTTATTTCCAACACTTAATATTCATCACTCTGAATTGTGCCACTTGCTCATATTTATCTTAGCTATGAGAATTCAAACAATATACAGAATAAATTCTCTGTGTGAGTGAAGGAAGAATTCCAGCACACAGTGAAATCAGTCCCTCTGAAATACATAAGTAATAATGTGTATTTGATAGCTCTTCCTGTGCAATCTTCAATGAAACTTAAATGCACACTCATTCTCCAAGCCTAACAGATGTGCATCTACCAATGAACCTGCCTATGTGCCATCTGTGGGTGGTGTCTGTAACTTTATTATAGAGGTTGCAAACAGGGAAATTTTTAAAATTTTTTTCTTCAAGGGGAATTCTTCACTATAAGATGTCTGTAAATGGAAGCCCAGTTATGACAGGAAAATATTAACTACTCTGTGATTGGTCTTGGAAGAGAAAAACGCATTTGTAGAGGTTATATTGGAACTCATTCCCAGAATTGCAAGCACTTAGTAGAGAGTTGTTGGTGCCATACTTTGGTAACATCAGCAGAACTCTTCTTTAAATTGTACAATCTCTCTCTCTCTCTCTGTCTCTCCAGTTGCTAACAAGAAATCTTAGGACAGAAAGGTATGGTTTTGACCCAGGAGGAATTTTATCAAAACAAAAATCTAATTGTAATTCTGACGTCCTTGAAGTACAAAATTAATCTGTGTGACCATTTCAAAAATGGTTAAATAAATTGTTGATGTACTCCTTTGATCATTTTAATGATTACAATAATGCATTTAAAAATTATTAACAAAAATACAGTTCCAGTTACAAAACTTTGACTTTATCTTGCTGATGTAAAACACGTAAGTCTGTGCCATGTGGTCACAAGATACATATTATTTTCAAAAAGTAAATGAAAATGGTACTACATGATTCCCAAACATTTTTAAGCTAATGCTAGCCTATTTTTAAGTCTCATAAAGTGCTTCAAAGAGCTTGGGTGGACTGCAGTGGCTCTTATTTTGATTTTCCTTTAAAGCTATCTCAGCCTCTCGAAACCTAACAGCTCTGAAACTACCTTTTTCAATCAAAATAATTAAGGCCTTGCTTTATGGCATCCAATCATGCTATGAAAGGCTTAAGATGTGGTTGGGAAGCAAGCTAGCTTTACAGAAATTAATTTCCAGACTAAATCTTACTCAAAAATAGTTTGTCAGCCTTACATAGAAAAATAATGAAATTCCATCCTTGACTCAGCCTAGTTCAATTCATGTAATATGTCAGATTACCCACTATTTCAAAGGTGCCGTCACAGAGGATTAAATCACCTAGTATTCCAGAACTTATGTAGACACACTAAATAAATAAATAAATAAAGGGATTCTTATTTATTCAATAATTTACTTCAAAGCATGTTTGTCTAAGTAAATGGTAATCGCGTAACAGTGTTCATCCATAAAGCTGAAATAGTAAGGTGTAAAAGTCTGCCTTTCTTCAGGAACGCTATCTAGGACTACCTGAAATCAATGGGAAGCGTATGGGTATTGTCAGAGCAAAAGCTGGTCCAGGGCAAGGGGTTTTTGCAGGTTGTACAATAGCATGTATCCTGTTTTGTTCATGACAGCAGCAAGTCTGCAGCTGTTTGAGGTGGAGTTGCATTACACAATAACATGTCTTATATAGAACTGAAAGATACCAAGAGTACATACTGCCTATTACTTTACCTACCTATGTTTAAAATTATAAAGGTATTTGTATGCTTGCATAACTCATATAATTCCCCACTGGAGTTGTTTTCTGCTTCTTTTTTCCCCTAATTATGAAATTTACTTATATTTTTTGCAAGTACTTTGAAGCAGGTCATCTGAGAGGGGTATATTTCTCTTAGTGCCTCATGTTCTTTCTTTTTTTTTCCCCTGCATTATTTAAAAGTAGACTTCAGATCGTAACTATTTGATCTAAGAGTAATAAGGAAAGGACCAGATGCTACAGTCTTTTCAATTACAAAAGCATTTAAAGACAGCTGTACCATATAAACACTCACGGAGAAATCATATGCTTGCGGCATCTGGTGAGTTTTGGCCATGCTTCTAGTGTACCGTATCTGTTCTGAGGCGTGAGCTAGGGTGAAGTTTACTTTCCCATAGGCATTTTTGGGGTGGGGAGGTGCATTTTTTTGACCATAGATAGGAACTAACACTTTCGGTCTTATATTTGGTAGCAGGAAATACACACTGCTTTCAGCCCCTGTAACAGGGAGGGTGGAAGAATCAGAGTATATGCTAGGTTGACATAATTACTTTAAATTAAGTGGTAATGTTTGACCAGAATAGAATGCTGGTAGTTTTATTAGCCAGAAGAGCACATCCTGCGCTTGTGATTTTTAAGCTATTTCATCCCACTTGCACAAACATACACGAAAAATATACTTCTGAGAACATTGCTCTGATGAGTCACGTTCCTGATAGCCAGTGTGACGGCATGTCCAGAAAATAACCAGCCTGGAGTCACTACACCCAAACTTACTGGAAAAAGTACCAGCAAAGCAGGTATAATATTGTCAAAATACTAGTACTACTTGTAGTTCGATAAGGCTGAAAAGATAACGTTTGAGAAGGTTATATACGTGTAGTTGAAACTGTTCAGAATATGCCTATTCCTTTCAGAATTCATGCTTTCCCGTTTTCTTTTGACAAAGATGTTCCATATGTCATAATAACATTGAATAAGGAGTGAAGAATCATGCCCTCTCTCACCCCCTGCATTTAGAAGTTACTCTCAATAACAATATTGTTTTGCAGCCCCGTTTTTCTGGCTGACTATCATGAAATCCAGATAACCCTTTGTTGTGGTTCTCATGATGACACAAGCCATGTTATTGAAACAGTATGTTCTAAAATAAAATGAACAGTACGTACAAATTATACATACAGCTATCTGGCAGCCTGTACCACACTGCAAATGAATAACATTCTGGAAAGGACCATTAGGAAGCAGCTAAAAAAGTGAAGCTGAGGTGTCCTGTGTTTGCCATTCAAATTAACACTGGTACTGGGCAAATGTTTTACAATATATGAACACTTTAATTACATATTAAAAATGTAATAATATTCTTTAGTAGAAATGATGTTAAGTGTTCTGACTCAAGTAAAAGAAACTGCTGAGTTAAGCTAAACTGCATATCTTTTATGTTGTTATTAAATGTATTTACCTACTCACGTACTAGCTTATGAACAAGAGAATCTTTGGTAGTAACCCAACAATATAAAATACAACTTATTTTAATAAATTTAAGCTATGGTTCTACCCATTCACTAACTTGGAACATTTGCTTGAGTAAATTTAACTCACATTTTCATTTCTTTATTCTTTTTCTCCATTTATAAGAAAAATCATAAATAATAGCTGGCTGTATTTAACAATAAATAAAAGGAAAACAAGCAAGTCCAGATTTATTTTATCTGATTTCAGTTACACCAGAGTGCAAAGATCAAATTTCTAATATGGCACAGGCTACCTTATTTTAGCCAGCTCAGTTGTTATACCTCAGAAGAATGGACCTTTTACTGATGAAATAATACAGTACCAGTGTTTTAAGTGCCAAAGTAGTATCTTATCTTTTCCATTTGTCTGCAATATTGGTTTGGGTTTTCTTTCTCAGTTGCTGATAGTTTTTTCTCCTTCTTTTTTTCGTTTTTAGAGTTGGAAGGAAAAATGAAGGAAAGAAGTTGGCCTTGGGAGATTATCGGAATTCAAGAGTACTAAAAATCTTTATGTTTTTCTTGTTTTATAATGAAAATAAAAATATGTTATTTTGGAAAAACCTATCCTTAACGGTTTTCACAAATGCCCCAAAACAGAACAGAAAGAGAGCATTTCCTTACATCACTCATGAAAGCCCTCAGAAAAGTAACAACCGAGAAATTCTGGAAAAAAAATCCAGCTTCTTTGGGTAGGTGCCTACAAGGTGACTGTTTGGAAAACATGGTCCCAGTTCTAAGGATTAAATTGTCTCAAAAAAAGGTGATGCTTATCTACCTAATGTCATAGATTTAGTCTCAAGTGATTACTGGTTCTCTTTACCTACAGGTGCCTAATGGGAAAAATCCATTTAAATTTTGTATCAAAAATTTAAGGAACTCAAATCACTGGGCCATGTAAGCTTAGATAAGTTTCTGCTTGATTGTATTTTATGTGATTAGTTTATCATAATCAAATTAGCTGAACTTCTGTAACTGGGCCAACTATGTATCTTTGCATATTTTTATAAATAAACAAATATCTAGGTTTTATTAGGAGACATTAGCTTCACTAAATGTTAGATATATAACAAATCTAGCTCTGATGTTGTTGATCATAACAGTATTTTACACGTGGCATAAAGCTGGCAGAGGCAGAGGAGTGATTCAGCTCACAATAAACTAGAAAGCTACAGTTGCGTTCACATAAGTTACATCCCCTCATAGAGCTGAGAAATATCTCTTGCAATTTCTTGCATGCATTTTAAGAGAAGTATCTAGTCAAGATTGCCCTTGCTTTGAAAATCAAGGAGTAAGAATATGGGGAGATGTGCGTGTATAAACATCAGATACTATAATCTGTTCCTAAATATATATGATCCTAATTTTGGAATAAGTGCCTCTTTTTTACCCCGTCTGATATGTAATTAAAAAAAAAAAAAAAGCATGAAATCTTTTTCTGTGGAAAAGAAAATTAATTCTGAGTTTTGATTACTTAGCACAGAGAATATCTGGGTTACATTCTTCATTTGAACAACATCCATTTTGCTGCATTACAATGGCTGAGACAACTCTTTTAAAGTAAAAGCTTGAGTTGAGAAAAATAATTACATTTTATGAATAGGCTGAAAGTTTTGCTTCATGTTTATTTGGGGCGAGAAGCATCATTTTCATTCCTCCAATATTATTATAATTATTGCTCACTATACAATTCATTTTGGAAGCCAAGACCTTAATGATGTTGTCTTGATAAAATACTCCATGAAGTATCTCATACAAAATACAAAGGGATCCATGTTTCTCTGACAAGCTCTATTTAAACTTATTCCATTCCTTAAAATCCCTTCTTTAATGCAGATGATACTGAAACTTTTGATACATCTGTTCTTTAATGCTATTGCTAACTTGCTTAATAGAAGGGTAAGGACTCACATGGCTCCTGACAGATGTCTCCTAAAGTATGTTATGTTCTATATCCCTAATAACTTTAAAATATTTTACTGGCTCTGAGTGTTGTCTACGAACAGAAATGTACAAAAAAAGGTTACTTGAAAAATTAAAAAAAAAAAAAATGTGTGTCTGTGGTTTGTCTAGAGCCAATTTAAACTCTTAAAGAGGTGATCACTATTCACAATTATTTAACAATTAATAGCAGTTAAATTTGCCAGATCAATGCAAAATAAATTAATTAAATCCATAAACATTTCTTCAACTCTCCAAAGTCTTTTTAGGCACTATTTTTTTGTAATTTCTACTCATGCTGTCTGATTGATGTTGTTTAATATGGATGTTTAAAGAAAGCTAATAAAGCAACAATTCACGTGAATTCTTGTCTTTTGGAAATGAATAGTTCCACGTGTTTTCTAGAATTATTTCTTCAATTCTAAATATATTTTGTTCATTTCATATCTATAAAGAAAAGGCAGAAACAATTTACTGTGTTATGACTCTCACTGTTACTGAATTTTTTTCCCAGTATTAGAGATCTACTGCGATTCCACTAATAAGCTGTAGTTGGATTTATGAGTAAAACACAATGTAAATCAGGACGTGAAAATTCTGTTTTCTATAATTTATCAGCTTTTTCCAAGTTCCCAAATTCACATTACAAAAAAAAAAAAAAGCCTTTTTTTTTTCTTAAGTTGTGGGGTGAATTGCATAGTCCAGATCATGCAAAAAAAGGAGGCTATTCAACCTTTCCATCTATTGTACAGCTGTTCTCTTACTTACAAGTTTCCATTTCTTCTCTCCCCTGCCTCTTCACTAGCAGTTGGAATATTTGTGAGCAGTTTCATCAACATTTACTAATCCTTCTGGAATGCTTCTAGTAGAAAGAAAATACCAGAAAAGAAAAACTAACCTGTTGAACATTTTCTCAAATTATTAAAAATTTATTAAAAAACATTTTGGAGAACTTTTCACCCAATTATTGTGATTAATTGTCTTTTTCTTGTCTCTTCTAGGGTTAAATGAAAAATAGTAACAATAAGCATTATTTAGTTGCTGGAATTCAAAAGAAATCGAGAAGTGCAACACTATGCACAAATTCTGTTTGTTATATTGAAAAAAGAGCTATGTTGATATAAAACACAAAGCACAAAATCCCTCCATGAACTGCTGTCTTTCTTCACATACCCGTAATTAAGCATCACCCAAGTACATAAAAGACTTGCCGTTGACTTCAGTAAGCATGGAATCAAATTCTGCATTTTGGGTGGGTTTTTTACTATTTAAAATTTTCAGCATCACAACAATGAGATATAACCTTCTCCTAAAGACAGGTTCTCATTCTCCAGCTGCTGTCATTTTGCTAGATCTTTATGTTCTTCTTGAATGCCTGAGGGACTTTATCTTCCTGTTTGGCACAGTTCTAAATTGGCTTAAATCGTATTTATCCAACAGTTACCTGCATTATATTTTCAAGGGTAATTTGTGTCCTTCTCCTACAGCATTTATTTCTCGTGCTCTGTAGGGTTCCATATTGGCCCTGGTCTTACTCAGCAATCCAAAGCTGCCTGTGCGTAGGGTTGTTCATTGGCATAATGCTGGGTTTCATTTCTATGCTGACAAGACACAGATCTATTTGTCAACCATACCAGCAATTTCAAACTATGCCATTACCATATTGACAAGCTGGTGACTATAAAAACCTCTATGAACATCAATTTTCTTCAGTTAAAATCAGATAAAACTGAGCTGTTTATGGCTGGCTCTTGCCATCAACTCCAACTCACTTGAACTTCTAACCCATCTTTAAAATTCAACCCAGGTTCATTGGTTAAAAACCTATGTGGCTTTTGATTGCAAGCTCTTCTTTCAGTATTGCAGTCAAAAGATTAAGACTTCCTATTATTAGTTGAAATAAATGTGCTTTGCTTATTGCTCATTCATGCTTTTATGTTCCCTAGAGTAGATTATTTTAATGCCCAGCTTGTTGATCTGCCGATGAGACCAATTACTAAATTTCATCTTGTATAGTAAGTTCTGTTTCCAGGGCAATGTATTGTGCAGACTAATGCATGTTTCATACCTGCTGTTCTCTCACAGTGGCTATTAATACACCACAAAATCTATTCAAGCTACTACTGCTTTTGCCCTACCAAGTTTTTCATGAATTTTGAGTTTTTACTAGGAGATATTTGTCAGGATCCTACCGAGTTAAGTTAACAAAAGCTGAGTTGTGAACTAATGTAGCCACTACTCATGTTCTTACAGCAATTGCATGGACACTGGATGATGCCTTTCTGCTTGAATCCTGTGTATTTTTTTCAGGAAGTCTTGGTGCATCGCAACTGGCAGATTCAGTAGCACTTTTCAGCTCCTGAATCTAGCTGCTAGTTCTGCTCTGGCTATATTCTACATGTTGAAATGAAACCTACACTCTATTTCTTTGCAAACTCTAATTTTCTTCTTAAGGAAACCGTCACGTGTGATGGCCCTCCTGTCAGGCTGTTCAGAGGACTAGGACTGATGGAGGCAGGCTCAGCTGCTGTGCTTCACAGTTTTGTTCCCAGGATTTGGCTTTTAAATGACTAGAAATTATACCTACCAGAATAATGTTATTAGATCCTTTCCTGAGAACACAGAAATTAGAAGGTGAGTAATGAGGAAAGGGAGGATTTATGACTATCTAGCCCCTGACAATGAAGGTAATTTCAGAACAGACTGCAACACTTAGTTGTTTATAGAAAGTCCTTACAAGGGCAAGACTTGCTGCACAAAGGAGTACTGCTGTTCAAAAGAAAAAGACCAGTCATAGAACCACTAAAGTTGTAGCTAAGAATATGGTCCTACAGGGATTATACTGAAGATTAAAATACTTTGGCTCTTGTGACTGCTGTAATGAGAATACACATAGAGATAAACTGACAAAGCTGAAAAGTATTTAATTTAGATGACAGCCTACAAAAATTAATGTGAAAATGAGAATTGCTTAGAGGTAATAGATTGAGGGTACAAGATTCATTTTTTAAGTGTTAACCTTTTACATGACAGTGTGATACTGTAATTAAAAATCGCAACATTCTTTGTTTGGGGAATTTATTTTACATTTCTAACTGCTTTGTAGTTCCTAGGTTAGACATGTTTTCAAGCAATTTCTGACTGGCAGAAGTCAAGAATCTTTAACAGCCACAATGGAATAAGTGAGTTTCATTGTACTGAGAAAAGATTAAGCAGCAACTTATCTTAATTTTTGTAAGTGATTAAACTATTCTTGAACATTAATATTTGTTCTGGTCCATGTTGAATATGAACATGGAGATTCAATGACTTTCTTTCTAGTAACCCAATACTTAAGAACTTGGCCCAAACTTTGAGCTGCTTTGATGTTCAAAGGCTTTGGATGAGATCAGAAATGAGAAGAAAAAGAACAGGGACCTCTTCACAATATTTCTACCTTTGAAGTCTCAGGTTAAAAGTACTATTACTGTTTGCTTAAAAAAGTGAGAGTATGAAGGATAAGATTATGAATTACAATAACAGATAAATAACAAATGTTTTGCTTGAAGTACATTTCCTTGTCAGGAGAGAGAACATTCTTCCAATAGATTTCCAAAGAGATTGGCAATTTGTAAAGTCAGTTATAGGGACAAGAGATACAGATAGTTTTACTTTGGTTTTAACCCCTTAAGCGGGAATAAAGAATTCATTTGGAATTTTCCCCTTTGTTTTCCCCTACATTTCATACTAGTAGTAGCAAGCATGCACGTTATTCAACTGTCAACAAATCCCCTAGACTTGAGCCTGGAACAATACATCCCACATCTCCCCCATGAAAGTCTTTCATGAAAGCTCCTCTGTCATTCAAGATCATACTATTCCCTCCTGTATTTATTTCTAAGTGTCACTCAGCTCCATTCCACCAGCTTGGAAAAACGTCAAGAACTTTTATCTTCAGAGTCAGTTGCCAGTTCTGTTTAGTGAACAAGCCAGCAGGGACCTCTGGTGCCATCAATGCAGCTCAGTCCGTGCCCCTCTCTTTAGGGATGGAGTATATCATTATCCAGATGGCTGGAGAGAAAAAAGATGCATTTTTAGAAGAGTTCTCAGGGAGCAGTTACTGGAAATCTCCTCCCTTGAGACAATCTATTGGCAACAAGTTTTGCTGCTGTGACATGAGGTATTGCATCAAGGCCCAATCCTGTCACTAATAAAGTTAGTGGGAAACGTGCCATTCTTTTCAAGTGAAGTCAACAGGATTAATGTAGCAAATAAAGAGCTAAAAAATATACCTTGCATCTACAAATACAAATGGAAAGTCATGTCACAAGTGGGAATGTCCTTTTATGTCTGTTTACAGGATTTGGCTTTGTTTCAAATCAGAATAAGCCCCTTCCCCAAATTTAAAATTGAAACTAACAAAAATGGAATTTTTATTTTCATATTTCAACATTGCCATTTTTTTTGGTTTGAGGGTATTTATTTACATTTGCATATAAAATAATTCAAGAATAGGCTATTTCAGGGTTTTATTTTTTTTCCTCTTAAAAACCCCCACTTGTTTTAGTTTCCTCTAACATATGGCATCAACATTACAGACATTTTAATTTTTAACAAAACTATTTTCTGATAGAAAACAATTAGATTTAAAATTTTCCTTAACCAGCTCAAGATGGCTCTTTTAATTGCCAACATACACGTTACACAGCTGTGCTAGAAAACTACTTCCTCCTCTCAGCCTGGATGGAGAATTTCTGTTGATTTCAGCTGTCAGACCCACAGGCTCTGGACTGCACTGACAGGTAACAGTCCCACTGTCTCGGCAAGTGAACCTTTCCTAATAAAAATAACATGCTGCTTGGATTTTTTTCTTTTTTTTTAGTTTTGGTTCGTTTTTTTTCATAGGATATTATCATACTTGGCAATACTGGATTTAATTCCACTTAAAATGACAGAACTGAATTGTCATCACTTTTAATGGGTAAAATCTATGCAGTTCATCAGAGGTGCTGTAAAATCTAATCAGAAATTAGACTATAAAATTAATATGCCTATAGTCTATATAATGCTCTTTTATAAATCTGGAACTGTAGCAAATTTGGAGTTTCATATAGAGTACAAGCAGGTAGGGGTGGAATCTTCAGTTTAAACAAATAACCTGTGAAATAATTGGTATACCATGCTAATCAGCTAGTGGCTGTGCTTTACTTTAAGTAGTAGGATACCAAATCCATTAATTCCACACCTGGGCTTTCATTTCAATATGTTTCTATACTACAGCTATAAGCCATGGGATAACTTCCTTCCAGTTTATTTTTATTCATCAAAGGTTAAGGATGGCTGTAAGACACTGATCTTGACCATGCAGTGCTTGTCTGTGGATATCCAGGTGACAGCGGGTAGTGCTAATCCGTTCCCTTTATTTGGAGAAGAATAACAGGGAAAAATGAACTGGAGAGGTATGAGGCAAGCTAAGGAAGGAGCCGATGCACAGCCTTTCCTTAGCAGCATCACAGAGAAGAATGGGAGCCCAGCCAGCAGCTCACCTGCACTGCCTTGCTTCAGAGGTTGGGGACTGCAGGAGCGTGGCCACAGGAAGGGAGGCAGGAGAGAGGTGTCAGCATCTCCTCCCTCTCTGGGATTTGCCCAGGGCACATACATAGAGACAAAGAGGCACGGAACCTGGGACAAAGTTTCCCATGCCCAGAAAGTAATATAGGAAAAAATCAAGTGGGACTCCCCATGATTTTCTTCCCCATCACAAAAGAACTGGGTCAAGAGGGTGTGTTTGTTGTGTCCCATCCAGCCCCCAACAGCAGTGGGCAATCTGGCTAACCATATGTAACATTACATAACGCTGTAGGAATTTCTGCTGTTGACGGTGAACTATGGAAAGGTGGCAATAAGCTGATAGCTAACCTTACTTCCCTGTTCTGAAACATTTCACTTCTAACGGTAATTTGCACCATTTTAGCTCTGAGTACCTTCCACTTAACGATTATACAGTATTACTACAAAACCTCAGGGTTCATCTGCAGAAATATTTCTTATGCTGGAGTTCTCTGTGGAGACACACTTATAAAAATTGGTATGAGAGGAAGATTAAATAGATAAGAGCATAAAAACAGATTATAGAATAAATACAGTCTTGTACATTAGTTCAACTGGAAGGCAGGAGATTACATTCTCCATTCTCCTACTGACTTCTGTAATACTGGACAAATGGCTTGGTCTCTTTGCACTTCAGTTTTCCGGATTTGAAAGTAGGGTAATGCCTTTTTCAACTCTTTCTCTGCCTTATCTAAACACATTGTAATATAGCAGGAATACTTTCATTAGAGACAGTAGCACTCTCTCTAGCCTATGGTATCTTGATTTCAGTTTAGTCTTCTATCTTGGAAAGAGTAATTATCAACATATAAAGGTATTTCCTTTTGGGTTTGGTTTGTACTGTCTTTTCTTATGGATTCTGCTATCCATTCCATCTCTATCTCCTTCCCAAGAGAAAAAGAACAGTGTTTGCCAAGAGCAAAAGAGCAAATTCAGTAGACAAGTAATTTTTCCTTTACTTTTTTTAACAATCTGATAGAGGATACAGCATAGTGAAAAAAAAATAGATGTTTTAAAAAAAAACTAGTTTGAAAAAAACCACTTTAGTAGTAGGTCTTTATATTAATAAAGCCATTCACTAAAGTAATCTTGCCTTACTCCATTAGTGCATAGCACAGCAAAACAAGGTGAAAACCTTTACAGAAGTACTTAAAGGAATAAATCTGTAACAAGGAATACAATTTGTATCAATCATAATTGCACATTTAAGAGGCCTCTGCTTTACTACGACAGTACAGAGTGACAGTGTTTGGCTTAATGCTGTCATTTGTAGTTGCTATTATAGACATCGTAGTTGTACAATTTTCAAAGTGAGCAATGTTATGAAGTTAATTGTGTAACATTGTTTATGAATTTAAACCACACAATTAATATATTATTCACAGACATGCATAATGGATTCTTTGTATTGAATGATGGTTTAAGGAAAAAAAATGTAACTGATTTTGGAGCTACTGTGATTGATTTATGAGGTAAAATTAAAAGTTCTGTGTATGTATTACTTGGCTACTCACCAGCTAAGTGGGTGAGGGGAGTATTGAAAATATCTGTGTGTAACTAACTGCTATGTATGAATACCAAGGAATCAGATATTAAAAGAAAAGCAAGAAGATTAACCTAGAAGTAAATGGTGAAGACTTAAGAAAGACAATTCGCTACCAAGGGAAACGAGGCAAGAATTAGTTGTTCCTATAAAAGTCTTCTCCGATGTCAGGTAATGGAAGTTCTATTCTTTGTAATTTTAAAACAGCTAGATCGAACAATATCAAATTAAAAGACAGCACTCTAATAACATTTCTCATTAATATCTTGCTTTTTAAGTAATGATGGGACTTTAAATGAAATGCTACCCTGCATGAATAATGGAAACTACCTGCCTCTAATGAAGAGAGGACCTCTGTAGTACCAAGGGATCCGACTTCTTGGTACTTACCAAGAAGTACTGGAAGTACTTTCCATTTTTAATTCAGTTGAAAAAAAAAAAAAGATGTCATTACACATGGTAAATGTCACAGGAGTTCATAGGCAGTTCCATTAAAGAGCTTTACACCAAGTAAAAATTCTCAGTTTAGATAAAAGCTATGCCCTACTGTTCTGCTGTAGCTTTTTATACTAACAAATTTTTACTGGACAACAAATCAAAGAAGTCATGTGTTTTATTTCACCAGATTTCTTTCTCTGAACTGATAGTTTAACAGAAGTACATAAAATCTTATTAATGCACATGACCAATTTGAAAGAAACACACCAAAGCAATACATTAAATTTGCTTCCTCTACCACCCTTTTCACTTATGCTTTGTATTCGTTCTCCGTTAATTCTCCTGCCAAGGCAACCTGATACTCACTTTACCTGAACATTAACACATTATAAGCTTCAGTTCTTCCTCTGTCATCTGGACATTTTCCTTCACATATCGTGAAGTTTATATCTCATATTTTCAGTGAGTTTCAGTCACGAGACTGTAACAGTTCTGACTACATTTGAGTGTACATTTGCACTCTTGTATCATGTGTGATGGAATGACATTATGAACTTACAGAAGAAAAAACAGATCATGTGTACAGTATATCAACAATGCTTACAATATTTCATATAAAAATGAAATGGAAGTACATAACCTGACACTATTGCCTTTTATAGTGTAATTTATTGGACTTGTGGCCACCGATTTGAAACTTGTATATATGCTAGCAGTTCTGTTTACCCACTCCACTGGCTGAGGTATGATTATATTCTCCCCAAAGAAAGAGTGACCATTGAGCATGATACGATAACTAAACAGAAAGGAGAAGTTCACATTTAGTAAAATACTTAATAGAAGACCAGGTTACAAATAAATAGATGCAGCTGTCAGGAAAAAAAATAAAAAAAAAAAAAACAACCCCCCCAAAAACCCCTAACTTATCTGCTAGATTTCATTTGTTATTAAATACAGTCTACTACAGATGACGTGGTGGCCCTCCAGGATTACAGATTAGAGCATGGGCTATTCAGCCCAAAGGTTAGGGCCCATGTCCAGAACTGGGAAAGAAGCCCAATGTTCATGGCCAAAAATCAAGAACCAGAAAGTCAAACCGAGGGTCAGTAGCCAGATATAGGAATAAGAATCTGTGCAGGAATCCAGAATTGAAATCAGAAACCTGTAAGAAGAAATTACAATCGTAGGGCACATGCAGAGGTGGCACTGAAAATGTACAGTACGGGTTCTGCCTCAGAGACCTGCTTCTGAGCCACTGGCTTATGTGCTCTGGCTAACCTCTTAAAAAAGGGTCCAAACTACAGAGAACCTGATTTACTACTAGAGAAGAAGGTCTTATCCCAGATTAGCAACACAGAGGATAATGTGAAGGTAAGGTATTTGGTGTATCTGTGTGGATGATACATGCAGTATGCATTTGCTTTCATTACGTTGGAAATGGGACAGCCATCTACAAACCCAATGCTGTCTGCGTTGGCTGACAGGCACCGTTACTAGCAGAGTGAATTGCCCCTAGTTTCTCACAAATTCAACAGCCAGCTATAGTAGACATACTTGTGAGGGTGAGTGCACATATAAATCCCCATTTCTGTATCACAATTGCAATTAGTCGTACAACAGATTCTGAATTAAACACGTTGTTCTTTGATGCCTGTGATTTTAAGAAGAATTACTGAGGACCAGAAAGTGAGGAGGAAAAGCTTAAAAACCTCTTGGCATAAGAAAGATTAATATTCACATATCTTAGTCGTATCTACAAGAATATCCAAATGAGTGTCAACAGAAGACTATCTTGGTGCATCAAGATAACTGCAGCCACGGAAAATTTTTCCATGAAAAACATGGCAAATGAGCCAGCCTCCTCCCCTTCCAAACTGTCTGACTGTTGAGAGAGACGGAAATGCTTTTCATAGTGTCATACCTGTTAGGTCAATTAATAGAAGGCTACCATTTCTGCTGCTGCTGCTGCCCCAGCAAATTCCAGAGGCATTACATCCACATACCACTTTTAAACTGGGTACTAACAAGCAACTTCTGAATCTGTTAAAGCAGGAATACATTAAAAACAAACAGATTCAAGTTGCACTAATATGAATCTTCATAGTTTTGGTAAACCTTTGAGCTTCCTAGAGCTTTTCCTTAGTATCATTGAAGAGTGGTGCCAAATGGTCAGGCTGGATTTCCACTTATAATTTTTATGCAAGAAGCAGCAGTGCAGGAACGTTGTATGCAATAGGACCTGGAGTAAAACATAGAGATCAAAAGACAAAGAATAAATCCTGGCCCCTTAGATTTTACCAATGCAAATTTTTCTTTACCTAGGATGGATACCTCCATCCTGCTAAGTCAGAGGCCTTAACTCTGCTGGGCTACTAGCACACGAGAAAGGGCAGCTCTCCATCTTTGCACAGTTTGTGCAAGGACTAGGAGAAATAAAGGCCCTGCATACTCAGAGATGCAGTAACTCCCATGAGTCCTTATGAGTGCAGTTGTCTCAAGGAAAGCAGCAGATTCTTTGTGGGACAATATGGACTGGGAATATAAAAGTAGTTTGAAAAGGAAACGTCTCCAATGAGCTGGACAGCACCAGGATCAGGGGAAAGGGTAGCTGCTTCACCTGTTTTCAAAATTCAGATGATTTAAGTATGGAAATGAGCTGATTATGGATGAAAAAGTAACTCTCAGGCAAACAAAGAAGGAATTAGCTGTGACTGGAGTTGGAAGCATCGCTGTGTGAGACAATAGGTAACAGTACAGCCTGAAGAATGGCTTTTTTGATGGCTGGCATAGTGACCAGCATGAAGACCTACTGCCTGGGTGCACAGACGGGCCTGACGGATGCAGCAGTCCCTCACTGCCAGAAGCAACCAGCCCAGTAGCAGTCATATAAGACTGGCCTGAACCTTTTAGTGCACCATCATAGAATAGTTTGGGCTGGAAGGGACCTTTCAAGTTCATCTTGTCCAACCCCCCCTGCAATAAGCAGGGATGTCTTCAACTAGAGCTAGTTGCTTCAACTAGTTGCTCAGAGCTCCATCCAACCTAACCTTGAATGTTTCCAGGAATGGGGCATCTACCACCTGTTTGGGCAACCTCTTCCAGTGTTTCACCACCCTCACCATAAAAAAATTTCTTCCTTACATCTCATCTAAACCTCTCCTCTTTAGGTTTAAAACCATTACTGCTTGTCCTACCACAACAGGCCATACTAAAAAGTTTGTCCCTATCTTTCTTAAAAGCCCCCTTAAAGTACTGAAAGGCCATGATAATGTTTCCCTAGAGCCTTCTCTTCTCCAAGCTGAACAAACCCAACTGCTTACAAATTGCTGCACATTCCCAAACTGGAGTGCTCTCCACTATTGCAGGGATGCTCCTTAGCATAACAGCCCTCATTAAACTCTTCTATATGGTTAAATGTAGTTTAGGTATATAAGATATCTTAGGCACATAAGAATTTAAATGTGCAAATATTGTGCAGTGGGTCAGACCACCACCATCTTTCTTAGAAAAAAGCATGTTGAGGATCTTGCTATGACCTCACCCTATTTTTCTACATGAAAGAAAAATATTGTCTGGCTTCCTTCATAGCATATTCTACATCTTATTGACAAATCACTTATGACACTAATTTATTAGCATAAAAATATTACTATACTCAAGACAGCCTGCTTTGATTTACTACACCAGGGTTTTTCATATGCCAAGGTCCTATCATCTCTGGTTGATCATTAAAAGTCCCTTGGCTTTTTTTTTTTTTTGCGCAACAGAAGAGTTTTGCACTGCTGCCTTGGCTAAAATCCTGAATATCAGAATGGCTTTGGATCTCAAAGGAAGATTCACTGAACTGATGCTTAAGAAATACAGGATGGATTTTTCAGAACCACTACCTTTACGTTAGCTCCTCACCACAAAAGTCAATGGCAAAGTTGGGAAAAAAGGGGATATGTAAACATAGGAGAGTAAAATCAAATGACAGTTAGAGACAAGACGCTTAAATTGCAACGTGGCTTTTATCCTCCTTGTTTGAAAACTACCTTTGCTATGTGCAAAGTGAAGGAATTAAATTAAATACACCTATCCCTTTCCCATACAGGTAGTGTTTCAGGGGCTGAATCTGCTTTGTTTTGTGGAAATGTCCACACTTCCTTATAGAAGGTCGACCCACTGAATAGACAAGAGGGATCTGCTGAATTCCACAGAAGACAAAGATGAAGAACTGTTGGAATTAAAATCTTCTTGCCAGCATCATTCTATTATAAGGAAGATGGCTGGCTAATTTCATAAATTGCTGTTCCGGTTTTTTTCCTCTCTTCCATGGCTGTGCCTTTCTCTCCACCCCAGCTTCATTTCACTACAGCAGTCATGCACAGCCAGTGACTGGCTACTGGTGCTGGTCAAAGTAAGCAAGCCTTGCATCACTAAGTCCATTCAGAAAACATATTTAAAATAGAAAACTAAGACTAAAATTAAAACTTGTATTCTATCCTTCACATACATTAATTTGGTTTTTTGAAAAAAAGAAATCAAAGCCTCATTGACCTAAAGCTTGTGGCTCAGATGAAATCCATGAAAAATCAGTTGGCTTATATTTAATTCAAGGATCTTTTTCTGGGAAAAGAAAATACACCTTAGACATGTAACTGAAAATAACCTATTATTTTATCTTGTCTCCACTTCTTCAGCCAATACTAACTGTAACCAAATAAGCCAAAATGATTCCACTGCTATTTAAAAATGAGCCATCTGAATGGGATATGAATAAAAAAATGCAGACATTTTAAAATCTTTCATGCATTCTCAGAGATTTTTATATGCATGTTTCAGCAAATGCTATAGCCATAGCAATAAATTTGAACACCTGTTGTTTGTGTAAAGCGTACCTATCAGTCCCTCAGCCAGACCAGATCATGCTGTAATACATTTCCAAAGAGTATGTTCTTATTTTGTCTGAAAAATAAACAATTCATCTGCTTCCAAGGAAGCAAGTTTCCTTGTGAACATAGGAAATAAAAGCATGATGATGTTATATGTTCAGCATAAAAAATAGCACAAAGTTTAGAAATATGAATAAATATATAAAATAGTAGTTAGGTCTAAAGTCAATTCATGTAAATAAGCAAAAGCTAACAAGCGATTGTTTAAGTTGCATTATGAAACATACTGTACACATGCAGGCACACACCTTAAAAGTTGTGAGGCATACACTTGCTCCTTTTTGATCTTCACACCGCCTGCCAGCATGGCTGATAATGTACTGAAATGCCCTAACCTTTTCCCTTCCCTCTCCCGTCTCCAACAGATATGAAAGCATGGTATATACCCAGCTGCGTCAAACTCTCATTTGGAAGAAAAATCTTTAGTAGGAACTTTGTACATGTATACAGCAAAAAGTCAGCACGTCTCATCTTCACATATGCCATCCATTAGAAAGCTTGCTCCACCCTAGGACTGAGATACTTGGCAGGACAGACAGCCAGTCTCTCTGTCTCCCTGATGGCGTCTGCCTTGCTGCAGATTTGTCATGTAATTCACTGAATTGAACTTAGCACATAAATTTTCAGTTACAACTAAAAAGCTGGAAAATCCGCAATAGATGAAAATTACACGTCTGTACTGATAGTCAAGCAGGGAGCACTTTGGGGAGCAAGAACAGGAACAAAGAATCAATCCCAGAGTGTGAAAGTGACTTACAGAAAGGAAGACTAAGCTAAAAGAAACACGGCTAGGGAATAAATTCCAGTTTAACTCTTAAATATCCTTTTACTTTTGTGTGAATATGAGCCAGCAGTGTGCCCAGGTGGCCAAGAAGGCCAATGGCATCTTGGCTTGTATCAGAAACGGCGTAACCAGCAGGTCCAGGGAGGTTATCCTCCCTCTGTACTCGGCACTGGTGAGACCGCTCCTCGAATACTGTGTTCAGTTCTGGGCCCCTCACCATAAGAAGGATGTTGAGGCTCTGGAGAGAGTCCAGAGAAGAGCAACAAAGCTGGTGAAAGGGCTGGAGAACAGGCCTTATGAGGAGCAGCTGAGAGAGCTGGGGTTGTTTAGCCTGGAGAAGAGGAGGCTGAGGGGAGACCTCATTGCTCTCTACAACTACCTGAAAGGACGTTGTAGAGAGGAGGGTGCTGGCCTCTTCTCCCAAGTGACAGGGGACAGGACAAGAGGGAAAGGCCTCAAGCTCCGCCAGGGGAGGTTTAGGCTAGACGTTAGGAAAAAATTCTTTACAGAAAGGGTCATTGGGCACTGGAACAGGCTGCCCAGGGAGGTGGTTGAGTCACCTTCCCTGGAGGCGTTTAAGGCACGGGTGGACGAGGTGCTGAGGGATATGGTTTAGTGTTTGGTAGGAACAGTTGGACTTGGTGATCCGGTGGGTCTCTTCCAACCTGGTTATTCTGTGATTCTGTGATTCCTTTTTCATCAAAATACAATTCAATACTTAAATCACTCCCACTTTAGATGGCGGTTTGTTGAGACTTTCATGAAAATTGAGATCCCAGTAAACCAAAAGCTTCTACCACAATCCGAATCTGAATTTAAATCCAGCATCTCCACAATAAACTACAGAGCTCCATCATTAATTAAGGCAAACCAGAGCCCAGATCCTGACAACAGATGAGATCATGCAGAACCTTCCCCTTACACAGAACCAATGCAAATCTGTATTTTTGTAGGAAATCTCATGTCAGACAGAAAGACCAAGAAGGACAAGGTCCTTTCATGGGAAGGATTTGAACCTTTCACCAGTATTATGCCATAGTTAACAGTCTGTAAACAAATTCGATGACTTTACTCAGGATTTTTTTTTTAGAAAAACAGACACTTCAATCATTATTTTACATAGAGTAGGCTGTGCTATAGGACTCAAGTGCAAAAATCTAAGGTTCTTTCCAGTGAAATATTTAACCTGAATAGAAGGAAAAACCATTACTGTTTCAACAACTCTTTAAAGAACTTTGTCAAAGTCCTTACATAGCAAATATACATATACATATAAAAATAACTTCAATTTAATTCACTCTTTCCTCCTGATTTTGTAACAATGTGTCCACTACTTTAAGTGAAGCTGTATTAGTTTCATAATTACCAAGATACAAAGTCATTAGCTACTCAGAGATCCCTTCGGCTTTTAACATTTACCAAGTATGGATTTTTTTTTATTTTAAATATGTTTTTTAAAATTAAGTAATGATATCACTGAAATTCTTAGTTCACAGTTTTGCTGCATAGATATGATGTCAAATAATAGATGTCAATTTGCTTCACAGAGCATCAGAAGTAGTTGTAGAAGCATCATCTTACTGATATAATACAGTCTGCATTAGGAAAAAGGAAGAGACGTTGGAGGGTTTGCCTTAAGTACACCAGCAGAATAAAGCAGTAAAACTTCAGCTGCAGACAAGCCCTCTTGATCTACGACTCCAGTGTATACAAGACTGAATACAGTACACATGCAGAAAAGAAAAATTCTGAAGTGGAGAACAACAACAACAAAAAGAATCAGAAACAAATAAAAAGACCCAGCCCAAGGGCAGCTGTGCCAATCCTATTTTGCAGTATTCTTTGCTTCTTCCAGTATTCCTGCCAAAGGAAATCACTCTGTATTTTCATAAGACATAAATTTGAATGAGAAGACGCAAGCTAAACTGCAGAAGCGCTTTTCTGATAGTCTTACCTGAAAGGATGAGAAAACAGGAGCTGAGGACTGTGTAAACTGGTAAAAAAACAATTCACAGGCACAGATTCTTAGTGGAAAGATATTAATGCATGATGAAAACAATCCCTCCAAGTCATATCTGCATGCATGTGCCTTTTTCTTGGGATTTGGTTTTCAGAGAGGAACAGATAGCAACATCAGTCTTATAAGGGCCTCAGACCCTTGAGTAAACTTTGTTTTATACTTACCTGTTAGATCTCTCTCAGTACTAGGATCCCAGTAGATCTGCATTCAACCAGTACTGGCACTAGTCCTAGTCCAGGGTCAGGTTCTTGGTTTAGGTACACAACAGGTGAGATAATTCTCAAACTACCTACTGAGAAAGAAAATAAGTAGTTTTAAACAAAAGCAGATACACTCAGACAAAAAAAAATAATTGAGCTGTAAATAATTTTCCAGTTTGTTCTTTTATTCTAACTGAAGACAGGTGACATGGGCACAGAAGAGTGTCGTGAATAAGAGGGACAGATAAAATCATTCACCCGTCTACTTCAGCACAGCCAACAACCAGAATAGTTGCTGCCTTGCAGACTTGGTCCGAGTTCCTGCTTTGCTTGATTTGGTCTGTGTACCTGAACTTCAGCCTAGAACCCCAGCCCATGCAACCTTTATAACCACAGGGCCATAGGGACTCTTCTCCTTCCTCCTATTATACCTTTCCCTACAAATATATTACCCATAAAATGCAGTCCATGCCAAGAGAAAAGAATGAAAGAAGCCCACTCCACAGTAGACTGACAGGGTCATCTTTTTGGATTACATGAGCCAAGGCTCAAATCTGTAGGTACCATCCAGCAGAGCTATAACATCTGAAGATGGAGTAAGCAATCTATCAGTGGAGTAAGCAATGTATGTGTTGTATAGCTGTTAATTTCATCATCTTCTTCTCACCTTTTGTATGTTTTCAGTAGTCTACAGAACTGGGGAGAGTAGTGGCACTAGTTTAGTTTCTCAGGAAACAAAGACTTCAAGGCCATGTCTAGCAAAGAGATTCCAAAGATGTGACAATGGACTGGGGTGGAACTTTAGCAGTGGAGGCAACCAAAATTGTTACTCACAGGGATGAGTATGTCAGGGACCTGTATCAGTGAGGACCAAACTAATTAATTATGGACATGCATTGCAATTGTCACTACTTATTACTAGTCTCAGTGACTTGATCTGTTTATGGTTGCTTGGAGACAGCAAAGAATAACAGAAAAACCGTGAATACTCCTGGTTTTCCACCGTCCAGATGAGGAATGCAACAGTAGATGTGCAGTACCTGTTATTTCTCCTTCTCCATGCCTTTCCAGGAAAGGCTCAGCCATTATAACATATTATTTTAGATCTTTTGACCTTGGCTGCCTTTTTTTTTTTTTTTGGAACATATGTAGTCATATGACCACCTGAACCCTTACAAGCTGTGGTCTGATTGTTCTCTCTGTGGGCCCCTGTTTGTTTTTTTTGTTACCTGTCTAAGCACACTACTCAGAAGTGGAAGGTCATACCAGGGCTGACTCATCAGAGGAAAGGTCCTCTGATGTTTGATGCATGCACAAATGTGTGCAGGAAGGGAAAAAAAACATTGTAGATAAACATATAATTCTTTTTCTCCAGAATTCATGGGTTTGGCTACTGTAGGCCTTGCATCCTGTTTTTAATGGTGGCTCTCAATGATGAAATTTACTGATCCCAGAGAAACAGAAGCTGTGATACAAATGGGGCAGATTTCTGATGTCTAAGAAACTTTTCTGAATGTCCGTGTTCCTTTCAGTGAAGTAAGATGACAGCAGTTTAGTCAGACCTGCAGCACTCCATGTGCACTGAGCACGGATGACTTGGCTTACCACCCGTGGTTTACCATCCTTTCCTTGAAAAAGGATGTGGGAACAGACGTGAAACTCTTTCCTGCCTGTAATACAGCTACAACACTGCCTGAAATATAAATTCCTCCAAGGATGTTTATACCAGCCTTTGCTATCAGCCACCAGTCTTGTTTCTCACTCATGGTCTGTGCTTCAGTAAATCAGCCTTTGATGTGCCCATAGCTAATAAAAAAACCTGCACAGGTGGGGTTTGCAGCCCTTCTGAATAAAAAAGTTCAGGTGAGCTTTGCAAAAAGCCTTTGAAGGAGGAGAAAAAGGAGAATTTGAAGGCAAGATACTCAGATGTATTAAGTTCTCTTTACCTCCACGGTGTGGAACATTGCTATTATAACATAAAGGAAATGCATGGACTAGCTTTTTTCTTTTTTTATGCCTCCTTTTTTTATAGGGAAAAAAACCCATTTAGTTTAATCTCTTTGTATGTAGAGAATTAGTTCTTTTACTTCATTTTTGTTCATTTAAATAAATTTTGAGAGCAAGGAGAACACAAACAGGCACTACTTCCTGCATGCATCATTTTCCTAGTCTGTCCCTTCAGCAGAGTTTAGTTAGGTTGCTTTGTTATACAGCACATTATTTTTAAACAGTTCAGCAACTTCTCCTAAAACGTTCCTCCTTTAATGAAATGTGACACAATGGAAAAGAGAACAGGAAGTTTTTTGAGTTTTGTACTTATAATCTTAAACTGACTATTGCTTATCCCGAGCATGTCAGATAGGGCAGCAGACAGAGCCAGCAAGCCTTTAGACAACGAACTCTGAACTTTGGCTGGACCTTGCCCCAGTTAGCTCTGTGACAGAAAAGCAGGCATACTTTGAACCCAGGGCTTTGGGGCTGCTACAGGGTTGCCACCAGAGAAACAGCTGCACTTTGCAGCGAACTTTGTACTTAGAAACATGCACATTTAATCTCTAGAACAGAGCTTTTCCTCCATTACTTATTAACATCTCCTCCTTGAGTAAAGTTCTATGTTAATGAAGCTTTAAAGCAGGGCTGTGTGTATATGTGTGTGTTTCATCACCCCCTTCCCAAAAAAATAAAACACACCACTCAACTTGATAGGATTACAGTAACTATTAAAAAAATACTAAAAAGAAGAAAAGTTATACTTCATGCATCTTCTGAATACCATGGCTATTTGTTGTGTTCTCTCTTCTGAGAGACTCAGTTGTTATAGCCAGAGCTAATTATGGAAATTGGGCAATATCGTGGGCTGTGCCTTTGCAGAGATCACTTCTTGAGATGATACTCAGAGCAATTCAGCTTGCAGCAACGTTCAACCTTGTTTAACAAATCAGATTAATTAAAATGAATTAGTAGAAAAGGCTCAGCCCACTCATGCTAAAAAGCCATACCCACTTACAGTGTCACGGGACGTTTTACTTGTACACATTCTTGCCATCGCTTTTACTTTGGAGTAGTGTCAGTGCTTGTTTTCTTCCTATTTCACCATAACGTATGCTAACTCACAGAGCACAGCAGATTTATAGAGTAGATACTCATGGCCAAGATCCATTTGTGTACCCTCCAATTTTTAGCCTTCACTAAAATAAAACTTTGATCAGGACCAGCAATTTACCTAAACAAGGACCAAATGAAAACCTCAAGCCAGGGGCCAAATAAGATGCTTAAATTGCTTCTTTACCAGAAGTAAAAGCTGAAGATGCACATGTGCATTTACTGTAACAAAATGTAGTAGCAGGAAGGTAATGGAGAATCCATATTGTATCCGAGTGGCAAAGATTAAGAAAGTAAAGGTTTCCTGAATAACTCCTCAAATATAACTTGAATAAGACAAATACTTGAAGTGTTATCTTTGTATTCATGTACCACAAGTATTTGTCACAGCCTGTGTGAAAGAAATTATCCACAGACAGAGGGATCGCAGTTCTTCATATTTTTTTCTACACTCTTCCTATTTTTCCATCACCACCATCTTTTCAACATGAATTTCATTCTATGCCTTTATGATCAGCTTTTTTTCTTTTTCACCCAGCTTTTTTCTCAGCCAGCTTTCCTTCCATTTTGTGAACAGAATGATAAAACCAGGATTTTTTCAGCCACTTTAGAAAGACAGGAGAGAAAAGAATAAACGAAGTCAAGAGATTTCAGACCACTCCCTTGTGGGAAGCTGAGTGGACAGGACTCAGAGGCAATCCTGTGAGGCTGGTCAGCTCCTGAGCTGCCTTGTGAAAAGCCCATGACTTCTCTTAATTAGACCTATTTGCTTGCCCACCACCTGTAAAGCAATGCTTTGAAAGCATCATCATTCATCTAACCCTAGAGTTTGTTTTGCATTCTTTGCAGAAAACAGACTGACAGAATTTTTCAGAATTACTTTTCTTGTGTTACTACTACTACTACTCTGGGTAGCGGTGCTGCTAGCCCTCCAATGACTGCAAAGCAGTTGGCATAACTGCAATTACATTATACCATATTATTGTCCTTTCTATATCCAGAAAGCCATGATTTCTCCTCCTTGTGATGCTCCCCCATGATAAGGCATGAATTATGCATGCCTTATCACCCCATACCTGGAACATGGCCCCCTGTCACACAGGGCTACCATGATGATCATAAGATCTTAGCTGTTCCTAAGAATAGACACAATCATTTGGAATAGATCCTACTTTATTTCTGGGTGCAGTTTCCGAAGGATGTTAGACAATAAAACTATTAGGTTTTATTCTGGATAATACCTGCCTGCGCTTTCCATTTCTCCATGAGGACAGGCACAAAGACATGTACCATTTCCTTAGCTCAGGACAGCCACAGATGGGAATGTAAATGAAGTCAAACAAACCAAAATGTCTTGATAAACAAAGCAGGCAAAGCTCTATGAAACTACAATATCTTTCATTAAAATAAATAAATATAAATAAATAAACCTGGGAAGAGTGCAGAGAAGAGCATCAAGAATTATTTAGGTCTGGAAAAAAAGACTTACTCTAATGAGATGTTGAACTAAATGTGTTTTGCTTCAAAGAGAAGATTATAATCTTTAAGAGACTGGACAAGAAGAAGATATTTCAGAGGACTCTAAATTAGTGGGCAGATACACAACAGAAACCAGTATTTGCACGTTCAGTCTGGAGATCAAAAGTATGTTTTAAGTCAGCTACTGAGATGAATTGTCAAGAGACACAGTAAATTCTCCATCACTAAGAAATTATTTTAATTATTGTATGCATTGCTTACACTAGAGCACATAAGTCTCAGTCTACATAGACTCAATAATCTTTATCTACATTCTAGCACAAGCTACCTCCTCTGTCTGAGAACTGTTCCTGTTGCTAGTTGCAAATTAATTTTTTTCCTGACTAATCCAAGATGGAAGAATCCTGACAAATGGATAATAAGCGCATACAACACAGGTGTTACAGACATTATTCATATAATATGAGCATTCCTCAGTCCAGTGCTTCCAGAGGAAAAAAAAATAAGGAAAAAAAAATCCTATGTCTATTTCAGATCAGAAAACAAAAACAACAACAAAGATACCCCAGGAAAACAAAAAGGGATATCACTTTATATATAAGCTTAAAAATATACAATGCTGTGTATAGCATTGTAATGTGCTTTTATCAGACCCAGAATCCACCACAGAAAGAAAAGGTTTCAGACTAGCACTCTACCAATTTACTCCCACAACACTTCAGTATTGTTCTATACCATAAAAGAAAAATAGAGCTAGCAGAAAATTATTTCTCTTTTCGGTTCTCTAGGAGGATAGCTCCTGTTAACACTAATCAGAGTTAAGGGCAGAAATCCTCAATGGACACGCATGTTGTCTGGGGATATGTCCATAATTAATATGTTCTAAGAGTCTAATTTTGAAACAAAGTAATCAGGCTTAAGATGAGTTATATTAAGACCAATAAACCTCTGACTGCATATTTGTCTATATATACACATTGTATCTGATGTCAGACCAATGTATAGTTTACAAGATAGGCAAGACAGCTTCTGGTAAAACAGGCTATATCTAAGCTGTATTTGGAAGCATGAAATACAAATATATAACCACAAAAAACACAGAGTGGGGTTTGTTTTCTTTTTCTTTCTTACTCTTCTTTGTAGCACATCATTATTATAAATGGTAATGCTCATCTTTGTTCTTTTTCACATCATGGTGCCCTGGCTTAGGAAAGCTAACATAATCCTCACACTTCTGATGTTACAAACTAAAATTACCATGTGGCACGATGGGAATATTTGTAATATGAAAGATGTGGAACAGGGAGTTTGTGACAAGTACATGGAGGAGAGAAGAGGAAGCTAGATGGCTTGAACATGAGTACTTTTGCAAGTAACAAACATAGTAATGGGACAAGGAATACAAAATAAAACTCTGCCAGCAGAATTTGCTTTCAGTATTATTTAGGATTTCTGTCACTGAAAGGACATTTTCAAGTCTGTTGCTGCTGATGCGCCAGCACTATTGATGCCCAAGTCATACATAATGTACTATACAACACAGTATATTAACTCAGCTTCAGTGTTAATATGTCAATAAACTTAATTCAGATATCAGAGATTATGCAAAGCGGATAGATATGTGGAAACATGCTCTTATTTCTCAAAGGTGTCAGTCAGATTTTGCTTGGTGTTCCCAGTCCAGGAGGATATAGCAGCAGCTCAGTCTAAACCTCTTTCATAAGGTGAGGGCTAGGTGGCTCTTCATCCCAGTATTTTTGGAAAAGAGATCCCATACTGAAGGAAAAATGATGTATTAAAAGAAAAAAATAAAAGCAGAAGCTTTCGAATACAAGACAACAGCCCTGGCTTTGCAGCGTCACAGCTGCAGATACATTTTAAATTGCAGATGTGAAAATTGTATAATATAAAGACAATAATAAATTATTCTGCCTTTATCTAAAAGAAACCGAATTCCTAGCTTTAGTGATGTATGGGTAAAGAATCCAGCTGTTCTCTCTCAATACTCCTGAATAGATGGTAGCAATGGAGACAAATTATTTTCTTGAGTGGCAGCTAGGAATAAGGATAGCAAGTCTTTGGCCCCATTAACTCAGTTGGGGATGGAGTTGCACCTAGTGCCTCTGTCAGCTGAGAACCAAACCCATGAGAAGCCACAGTACCTAAAACTGAGATAGAGTCCTTCTCCCATGTCCACACACACTGTTTTTGAGGGTCTCGCACTAACTGCTTTCTCTCTGTGAAGTTCCAGACTTCTGCATATGAGCTGCTGATAAAGGAGACCATAAGCAACCTCTACCAAAACTGCATTGAAAGCAGCAGCGGGGAGGCATCCACAGGAAGCTTTGCTTGTGGTATGAAGTTTTCCAAATCCTCTTTGGAGGCACTTCAGCTGAGGGAAAAGGAATGCAGTCCACTGTATAAGCCTAAGAATGAAGTTTAGCTCATGACATCACCATATCATTCTTGCACGACCTTGGGCCCTGATGCTTTTTTAAAAGAGGTTTGGAGAGATAGGTCTAATTGAGTTTCTCTTCATCTGTAGAAAATGGAAGATAGGGGATCATTTTCTACCTATAGAGATAATATAGGTAGATAATATTAAGCATTCAAATATTAAGATGTTGTAGAGACATAAAATACATAATATAGAATGCCCACTAGCAATCATTTTCCTTTTGTCTGTTTAACTTCAGGTAAACCAGCCAAGGCTTTTAAGAACATAATTTGAAAATATTGTTATGCAAAATGTTTAATGATTTTATTCAGATATTCTGTATGATTCCCACGATTTGAAGCAAGAACTCAAGACATAAATCAAAGATGGCTAGATAGTATGTTTTTCTTTGTGAGGGAAAAGTTACCTAATTTTAATAAAAATACAACTCTGTCCCAGAAAAAATGCACGCGCAAACCCAAACTCAGAAAAAATACCCTAACTCTTGAAACATCAACTGAAACTTCTTTCAGTTGATGAACTATGTGGGCTTAAGCCTTTGTGATTATCTAGGCTATGTTTTTCTTTTTATTGTTTGTATTAAACTGAGAGGGAAAAGCGATGCTTATATTATTCAGACCTACTAATCATGCTCACAAGAACAGACTCGTTTTAGACTAGCTACACAATCCAGTAGATATGGAGACAAATTAAAACAAACTGAGACAACATACAAAGGCTAGGATTCCATGGAAGAAAGACCAGCTAACAAGACTGATCACAGCCCTGTACACTAGTTGAGGCAGAATATGTCCCTTGATGGCCAATTTGAGGAGGGTGGGAAGAAACAAATGAAGCAAAAATATGCTGTCTGCAGGAGACAGCTTGCAGGGGGAAGCTGTGTGCAGGAAAGAGTCCCCAGATGTAGTGGAGAAATCTTTCTATTAGTTAGGAATATGGAAAAGCAAGGAGATGTTGTATTCTGTATCCTTTCATAATCTACTAAAAATGTTCCTTCTGGAAGATCAGCATCTGATACTACTAATATCCTGAAAAAGCATTTCCTTGTGCATACACTCAAGAAAACACCATTCACCATGGTGAATGACAGACAATCTGGGAGCCAGCTGAGCCATCCTGTTACAAATACACAACACCAATGTAGAGTTAAACATCTTTTTTAAATGATAAAACAGTAAAACACATTACCAGATCATACTTCACCATCAGCTTCTCCCTCAGCTACTTCAGGGGGCATCCAGTTCTGGCCTGCACTCACCAACTTGCTTCTGTCCCGTTCTTTGATGGCAGGAACTCCAGGTTCTCCTTGTCTCCCCTTGGCCAAGTTAGAGCATCCTGATCTCTCTTAGGTAGTCCTTACAAGGGCTCGTTTCCTACTTTCTCCTCTAAAGGCAATCTCATTCTGGAGCTTCTGCCAAATATGGCTGTGGAGACTTAGTTCTCCCATCCCCTTTTTTATGCAATTAAACTTAGGATATAATAGAAGACTTAGGATCTATTTAATTAAGGCTTAGGTTGTAATAAAAGGGATGCTCTTTTGTTTAAATCCTCTGCCTTACTGTGGCTGCTTTAAATTTGTATTTCTATCATTCTCTAATTAGTATCTCTCTTCTGTCTTTAGGCTGGCTTTTCCTGTTTATAAGGCTGTGGTAAAACATCATACATCATTTAACCTAGAAAAAGTGATTGTACCAACAGTTTACAAAAGCTACAATTATCAGTTTGCTCTCAATATTACACAGAGAATAAAGATGACAATAATTCTAAAAGAAAATGAGTATGAGAAAGGGGTTACCTAAATAATTTAAACTCACCTTCCTACACAGAAAGCACAATTTCTGGGAAATTCTTCACAGTAAATACTATAATAAAAATATCTTTATAAGGCTAATTAGTACAGGTGTGGCAGCAGGCTGATGAGTCTAGAAGATGGTTCACCTGAAGTCGGTTCAGGTATTCACTTACTACCAAAGAATATGAACATATTTTGTCTATCTCTCATGCTCTTAACCTTGTTAAGCAAGCTTATTAGCATTCAAGAAAAGCAAAAGCATGGGAACTAAGACAGCAGGCTCACCAGGACCACGAGCAACTCTTTAAAAATATAGAAAAGGCAGGAAAGTGTGGTAATGAGGAATACATAGGAATCATTTACCTCCAGATCCTCTAGCTCACCCATTTTCTCACATCCCTCCCCTTGTTATTCTGTGGCAGCTCTCCAGGTTGTACAGTCTCCTTTATGGTTTACCTTGTCAAAAGCTTGGATGACAACTGCCTGTCATCATCATGTTGCTGTGTGCTTGCACACCAGACACAAGCCTTAAGTCTGTTTCCCCAACAGCAAGAGACAGTGAAAGGAAGTAAAATCCCCCCCAAAAGTCAGCCATCAACTTCACAACAGGGTACTGCAGAGCACTAATGCCTTTGTCACCCTTTATTTCAGTCCAATAACACTACCATACTCAGTACACTCTTAAAAGAAGTTGTAAGAATTACTGTCAAACACACACAAACTCTCTTTTTCCATCTAAAAAGCACACACTTTTCAAATTCTGTCTTCTTCTGCAAGAAAATGTGTGAAACTAACTGCATGATAAAATGCAATCCAAATCTAGAATATATACTTTCAACTTTATGGTAAGCCACTCAGCTATGCATTAAGCACTGCTCAACAATACCAGTCACAGCAGAGCTCTGACAGGCATTCAAAATAGATTACACAACAAATAAAAAAATCATCATTGACCTCTGCATCGCGGTATGACTCTCAGTTCTTTGAGGCTAGTCCATGCAGTAATTAATCTATTATACATCTTTGATCCTGCACATCAGCCTCTGCCAGCAAATCCACTTTGAGGATATTCCTAATATTCCAAGTCTGAAAAGTTTTAGTCTTTATTAATTCATTAAAAAAAGGAAAAAAATAGAAATAAATTAAAAAGATATCTATGTGCCTTAGGGCAATATTCAGTCTGATCCCACTGACAGGTTTCCTTATGGCTTTGAAATCCATTACCTTCTGCAAGAATAGGAGCTTTACGGCAGCCTTCAAAAAGAAGCTTCTACCTTCAACATAGGAACTACAGTTGCTTCAGTGGCAGATTAAGGTCTCCGTGGAGTACAGGATAGCAATTACCCAGTGAATGTAACAAATATGCCAGCAAGCACATATGAAAAAGAGCATATTTAAAGACAGAAAGCTCTGATAACAGCTAGTCAAAACTGATCCCAGAAACTCTTTTCCGAGCAACAGTTCCTGGGAAAGGGGAGGGGAGAATTAAAACAAATCTGGCTGCACATCTTGCAGTTGCTGAAGTCTGAAGACATTCATACCAAAAACAGTAATTTACTCCTAGGGGATGAGTTGTTCACTTTGTTTGTGCAATGGTTGGATGCAGAAAGAACGGAAAATTCCTGCTAAGAATTCCTTCTCCTGGGTCAAGTGGACCTAAAAGGATTTAAGAGAAATTGGATGCCTGCTCTAAGGAAAGCCATTAGTGCAAAAGCACAATCAAAACATAGTCTTAGGAAAGCTTCAACCCCGTTTACAGATGCTAGACCAGAACACTGGACAATAACTCCTTTGGAAACCATCTGCTTGAAAAAGAATCGCTCCTTTAGCTAGGTACAGAATCTAAACACCAGTCAAAAAACCAGATGTCAAACCCGTGCAAAAAATTTCCAAGAACTTTTCATTTTTCAGAGGAGGCAACAATTTAGATCAGGCGAAACCTAAGCATGTCTTCCACGCATTCAATATAAACACACTTACCTGTAAGACTTTCCTCCTGTCTGAGTTACAGTACCAGTTGTGGGGTTTACACGTCACATTATGTATCTGTGCAGTAAGGATGGGTGGATTGCTATGGCTGCCTTCTCCCTCACCCATCATCCTTTCCAAAACAATGAATGTGGTTGTAAGGTCAGTTCTCAAAATTGGTTGGTAATTACACAGACTAATTATCAATCTTTCATCCTAATAATTAGCATTTCAAAGGTATTTTATTAATCATCCTTTCTACAGGTAGGGACCATTGTAAACTTAGGATTTTTTTTAAAATGCTTTTAGAATCTTTTTCGTTATTAAATCACTGTTGAGGTTTCCAGAGCTGTTGTTATAGAGCTTGTAATAGCTTGACACTCCCCACCCCTCTTTGAATTCCAATTCACTATCTACATGAATAACTATTTAAAATTATCAGTGTACTCTCCAGATATCACTGTCTAGAATAATCAGGCTCCTAATGCTTAGCAGATACAGTTATAACATATCTAATTTTTAACTTTCATGATAGGGTCTCTCTGGAACAGAACAGAAGGAAGATCTATGTATTATCAGTTTTATAAATAATTTAAATGAATGAAATATACTAAAAGTGGAAAGCATAAACGAAAGGAAAAACTATCACACAAACCCTAATGCAAACTACTGGCTCTGTTTCTATTCAGTACCAGCCATATATGTTCTGTGCTCTTTTATGTCTCTGTGAGAAATGCACAAAACCTTAATAGATAAAAATAATATAATTCCCCACTCATTTTCCACACATGGAAGTATCTACAGAAGGTGCAAGGCAGGGGAGAGAGTGGTCAGTGAATCGTGTTTTAATTTATAGCTATTTTTGCCTAAGCCCTGAATGGCCTGCCAATTATAAATAGTACCAGCTGGGCTGTCAGAAGAGCAGGCTAAGAAGGACATACAGAAGAAAAAAAATAATAATAATGTAAAAATGAAGATCAGGAGAAAAGTTTGGAGTTGGGGAGACCTGATGAGGATCTCAGCTCTGGTTTTAAAATGCCTCACTACAGTCCTATCTTCCCCAACCCCTAAGTAAAAAGATTATGAGGGTGATCATTATCTGGACGTATGCTTATAACACAGCTAGAACTACATCCCAGATTTCTTGGGGCATAATCTCGTTATCTAATAAGTATAAAAATCAGGACTTCTCTGCAGCAAAAGTAAGAATTAAATGTGATGAGGATGAGACTTTTTTGATGAATCTTCTTTTTATTTTCAAATAAGTAATAACAACACATTAGTTTCTTTTTATTTATTTAACATAATCCTTTTATCTGAGTTTCATATGAAATGTCAAAAAAATAAAGATTTTCAGTAACATGGCAACTCTGCTTTCCCCAGCCCATGTCACAGGACAAATATAGAAAATAATTCTTCTAAACAAAACTCAGCATATGCCCATCAATGAAGTCACATCTTGAACAGCTATTGAGGGAACAAAGAATAAATGCTTGCATTAAAAGACAAAGATTTTGTTCCATTGCTGTTAGAATGTCAGTGCTGGATCCACACTGATGTGTATATACAAATGTTGCATTTGGCAAAGCAGTAGTTTTGGAAACTGACCTGCTTTTCATGACTACATTTATCTGTGAAAAAAATAAGAGGTTTACTCATGCTTTATTTGCTTATTTGTGGATGCAGATCAGTTTAAAAAGGAGAAGTATTTCTACACTCATGCATTTCACTGTGTATCAGCACCATACTGATAAATTCTACAACAGCCTCCTCTCCTCCTGTTTTCATAGCCTTGTAGGAGAGAGGGGCAAGGCAGAGCAACCAATATGAAAAGCCAGCAGGCCATAACTCCTCTGCTACAGACAAGTGACAATTAATCACATTCACCAGCTAGGCAGGTAGCTCATGTCCTTTAACACTGAAGGAAACATAAAGCTTGCTGTCTCTGAGCACTGATTGTCCAGGTGATACCAGAGCTCCCAGAAGCAGCTACTGAGCCACTGAGATAGATACTTGATTTTTAAGTAAACCAAATCCTAAATACATAAGTCTCCTGCTATTTTATTAATTTTTATTTTTCAAGGGAGCACTGAAAGCACAACCAACTGCTGGAGTGGAACATTTATCACCATTTTTCCCAGAAAGATTGTAAGTTGCTCTTCCTGTGCCAGGGTTCAAGGTCGCTGGGGCTCGTTCAAGGTTGCTGGTGCTCATTCAAGCTCTGACCATAGCACCTCTGCTTAAAGGAAAGCCAGCCCCACATATGACTCTGGGAGTGCAGCACTGGGAGACACCCCCTCCCTTGGAACAAGAAAGAAGAGAATAAGCCATAACACTGTCAAATATGTCTGCTGTGAGACTAAGAAGAAAGGGATTATTGCTCTTTTTTTTTGGTTTTGCTCTCAAGCAACTAACCTTTCTGTTTTAGCTTTCTGCATATGCGCGTAACTCATTGATTCATTCTAACAATTACATAAGGCTTTTGAAGTGCAAAGAAAGACCAAAAAGCACATTCAAAATCTGGGACACCCATAATTCATATCTTTCTTATGGTTCCCTAGCATAGGTTTTATTTCCAAGTGAGTCAGTCACGTTTCAGTGAGTGTAACGGAGTTATTTTTGTAACCCTTCCAAAAACCCTTTGACTAATACGTGATGATGTCCTCTTGGAGGGGGAAGGGGTTACAGACATAATTTCATGAGAACACACAGATATATTAAGATTAGCTGTGGAATCTCTCCTTCAGTCACTCAACAGAACTCAAGCACTCGGAAACTCATGTTTTTGAAAAAAGATATGGCTCTTATTTTAGCTGCTGAAGATTATTTAACCCAGGACTGCTAAATAAGAAAACCTCCATATTGCAACTTGATCCCCAAGTTGAAGGGAGCCCCTTGTTGGCTTTGCTAGCTCAAATGAAATCCCCCTGAAAGAAGAAAACTGCAACAAGGATGCGTGTAATGAGAAGTCCTGTTTGTTAGAGAAGTTCACTCATCTCACTTTCACCCAGGCTCCAGCATCCTGTCCACCCAAAAGCTGACAAAATGAACATTTCAAGTACGTAGGCTGAAAGTGTAGGCAGAAATGGGTGATGATCAGGGCATGTCAATAACGTCACACAACTGGAACGCTGCCCAGTCCCTGGCAAACAGCTATTCTCCAAATGACTAATCACACAGGAGGAGGTAGAACGTAAAATTCTCCATTTTAGAGAGGAGGATACTGCTTCTCCTGGTGCCAACTCGCATAATTAGTTTCTTCTTTTCCTTCCAATTTCATGTTGGAGTAGTCTAGTCAAAATGTGTAAAGTAACTAGGTGTCATACATGTAAGTGTGATCTTTAAGTGTGCCAGTGTTTTGCCTTCCATAAACTGTCAAGCCTAACAGCAATGCTCTATTCCAGATGCGGAAAGATTCAGTGATCAGTGAACTAACTTCTGAAATTCTTTGAAAACAGAAGCAATTTATAAAAGTAAAACAGACAGAATAAAAAGTTGTTGTTGGGTTCTAAAATAATCTGACTCTAAAGTTCAGGGCTTAGTCTATTGAAATCATCACTTGAGTAAAGGACTCACAAGTTCTTCAAGCCAAAGATTCACCAAGGCAGTAGATACATTAGAAACCAAGCCATGAAGTGCATTGGTTTGTATGTGCAGCCACAAATATTGTGAAGAAATAAAAAGTTTCAGAATAAAATGCAGGAAATGCTTTTTATAAAAACTGAGCTAGTTCATCAAGATACAACATTATTTCCCAGATGCTGAAAGATAATAGCAGGCAGGATAACACCCATAAAGGAAAACAGAATGTAGCTTTCATCATCTCAAAAGTGTTTGAAAACCCAGACCATGCCAGGACAAAATGGCTGGTATTTGCCTCTAGCCATTCCTGTCATCCTATTTTTGAGGATCACAGTGATAAACAATTCCCTGAAGTATACTGCAGTTCTGCAGCACTGATGAGCCCAATATCAATGCCTGTGTTAAGGGCAAGTTCAAAGACTATTCAGTATTTGCTTGATAAGCTACTCAGAGAGGTCACTAACTAGGACAGTTAGTTATCCTCTTCACTAAAATTTTCTGTATTTTTTTTTTAATCAAGATCATCATTTTAGGGAACCTTTCCAGCTGCCTAAGTACATCTAAAGGAAAAGGTATGCATATAGTAGAATGGCAACATGCACATATTTTAGCCTGTACAGCTAATGTATGTTTGTGGTTAAGGACTACTAGAACACATGAGATGGGGAAATGGTTTTAACTGGTTAAAGTATAATGCTCTTATGGGACTGAAGAGAAGATGGGAATGCATCAGAAAACATTTACAAGGCTTAGGCTTGTAAGAAAGTTATTTCAGGAGATGCTTCGGGTGGCTTCTGGTGACACTCATCTCCAATACTCAAGCAGTAGGAGTAAACAAAACCAACAAGATGAGAACCTTGGTAATACCTCATGCTCCAGAGTTAACTGATACTGACACTAAAAACACCAATGATTTGGGGTGTTTGTGTACTGGCTCTGCACGTGACAGGATAGTGGAGGTGACAAGCCTCAGCCCCCCCAGAGGCAAACAGCTGTTGTACAGAGCATTCCTCGAGACAGCTCTGATCATTCTTTAGATGACTCCTTCCAGCAAGCAATCTACAGAGTATAAATAATACTGAATAGCTCATTGCTGATTGAAACAGAATACTGCTTTACCACACAAGTAGTTTTCATTTAGTGGAGGAACAAGACAGGAGCAACTTTTCTGTCATGACTCTCTCAGTTGCCACTGTCAATAAGCTATTACCCACAAGCTGCTTCAGTAAAAAGTTTCCACTGCATCTATGCAAGGTGCCTGCTGGTTGGACAACACCGATCCCTGTAACCCTAAGCAAGACAGGCGTGTTTCAGTCCATCACACAAACATAGCTCCAGAGGTCTGAATTAACATCAGCTACTGCATAACGTAGGGTCCAGAAGCTCTAGCAAACATCTTTAAGAAGCTCTAAAACTCAGAAGCAACCAGAGTTGCCCAAAGCCATCACAAGCATTGAACACAGACTATTCGAAATGTCATCTTAGACAAAACCCAAGGTATCTCTGAAGGGTTATTGGTCATTCCCTGGGCCCTTGGAGGAGAGCGAAAAGCATGATCTAGAGCTGCCATGAATCATAATGATTACAAGAAACTGAATAGATGCTCAAAATAGGAAAGATGAAAATGCCAATCAGAAAATTCTTAGTTTTCCAGTTTTATAGCAGGAATAATTCAAGCAGGAAGGAAACTTAGCTGACAAAACCAGCAGAATAGCATTAAAAAATCTGGATTAAAAAAGAAGAAGAAAACCTACCCCCCTCCAGCCATAGATGCTAGGGAGTTCCTTCCTCCCCAGCAGCAGGGGAGCAAGGGTGTCCATGGCAGTGGGAGAAGCAGTGACTTCTCCGCAGGGCCTTGCCAGCACATCCGCATGCCTCCCACCACTGCCTGTGCCTCACCAGTAGAAATTTCAGCTTTAGGAGTCCTGTTAGGACACACACAGAGCACAGGGCAAGAAGGAAAGACCTAGTATAAATCTCTCCTTTTTCTTTGCTCTTCAACAGCTGCTTTTAGACTGCATGCTGTTGTCTCAAGTGTAACTTCCAAGTAACCATACAGAGCAAATATAGTAGAACTCGCATATAGATGTTATTTTTTATCTCAGAAGATCCCACTGGGGTAACATCATCAAGTTGTTTAGTTTTTTGGCATGAGAGCTTTACCCTCCTAGCAGTCAAGCACAGACGTATAGGTACCCACTTGCAGCAGAGGCATTTGTGCTTTGCCAGGCTGGTTGTGAGCTTTGCACAACCAAAGGTAGCAGTTACTCGGATAACACGTGTCAGTTCAATAGTCATACTTTCCAGCCACAAGGAGGTGAAATACAAGGAAAAGCTGTAGTAACTTTATCTTTTGATAAGTGTCGTTATTGTCCTCTTCATGCCTAGGCTTCTTGGATTTTTAACTGATTTTTAACTGCCAACTCCACATTAAAAAACTCGCTTAAACCAATAAGATGGAGGAAGAGCTATTTGAAATAATCTATAGCCATTCTGGGCAATCTATTTAACTTAGCTGATTGTAACGGTCCTGGAAGTTTATGTTACATGTAGATAGTCATTGTTGATATAAAAGAAAGTGCTGTCAGTCTTTCTCATTTATTCAAACATCCCCAATTCTAGGGAGCCTCAGATACTCCCTTCCAGGAAGAGCAATGAAAACAAAGGGAGGAAAGGAGGGGAAGGGAAAACCATCCAGAATACACACTTCTTTTTGGACTTCCCAACAGATGCTCCTCAGAGAGGGGCTGACAAAGCCTGAATACTTAAACCACTCAGCATTTCTCTGCATTTATAATAGATCTGCACTTTCCCCAGTCATTAGAAAATACGGATCCAAAGAAATAAACCTTCTGCGCAGGAAGGCAGTATTTTGACCACATTTTTGAGCTGTGGAATATTTTTAAATGTGCAAAATTCCAACAGTATGTATATTTTGAGGCTCCAAAGTGAAATATTATATTTCCCATTTCTAAAGGGCCATTGACTACAGTGAAAGTTTAACAATTTACAATTTGACAAAAAATATATATAGTCAAAATTGAAACAGATCAACTCAATTTCCCTGAATTTTATTGGTGGGTAGAAGAGAAGGATTGAGAGAGGATATGCAGTTGATTCCACTCCTTGCCCCTGCCTTTCAGCTAATGCTGTCAAAGAAACACTTTTTTTAAAACCTCCAAGACACTTCACAAGAAGAAAAAGCACAACCAAGTCAGTCATTATCCGGTTGAGATTATTGTAGAACTAAATCCATTCACAGACCTCCTAGAATTAGAACAATGCTTCTGAGATGCAGCACATCAAATTCGGCAACAGCAGGACTGCTAACACTTCTCCCCTCTATGATAAACAGAGGAACAGGTTTTCTAGTCCAGTGTACAGTTGAAGGAATTTGAATTTAACAAGCCAGTTTATATTGTCAGTTCACCTTCCTAAGGAAACCAGTTTATACAACTGCCCGTAAAGGTGTTTCTATCAGTTTGTCTATCTTGCAAAACAACTTTCAGTTTTCTAGGGAAATTTCAATGAAGTTTTGACAGAATGGTAAAAATATAGAAATATTGTGTCTGACTGAGTTTTGTACATTTAGAGATGGCAGGGAAGAAGAAAGATAATGCTTCTGTCAAGGAAACCTTGCCATGTTTATTAGAAGAAAATACACATTTTAAGCACAAATTTACAGAAAACCATAACTTTTTCTTCTTATGGCACTACTTTTTTTCTATACTTATGAGAGATCCATATAGCACAAATCCCTAGGCAAACAGAAAGATGCAGTTTGCATTGTATCAGCACCATCTTTTTCTATATAAATGAGCAACTGTAGAATATAGAAGTAACTGGGTTGATGCAGTAATTTAATGCATTCGCAATAAATGCACATACACTTGATGAAATTAGAGAGGGGTCCAACAACAGAATCTCCATTTGGATTTGATTGCCTCCAATGACAGTGCATGTTTTAATGCAAGGATTTGGCTCAGAACAGTAGTTGGTAAAGGGTATCACAGGGAATGTATGTCAAAATGATGACAGTAGTCATATCTCTGGCAGGCGTCACTAGGAGTTTACAACATGCTTGCAAAACTATGTCCAAATGTTTATTCTGAGTGAAGATATTGGTGAATAAAACGGAAACCATGCATTTTATTACATCTTTATCCTCCAAGTTAATGCTATTCTTCTAATTGTCCAAATACATTGTAAGTAAAAACAAGCAGGAGCAAAGGCATTTATTCAACTGGAGAATCAGATTTCTCTATAAGATTGTGAATATTGTGCTACAAATAGAACATCAGATTTTATTTTATTTCATCTGCAGGTTACTAGGTAAAGAAAAAATATTTGTTTTTTGTATTCTATCAGTAATTGTATTTTGTCTGCTGAAAAAACAGCAAGCCATTTTAGCTAAAGGCAAGGTTATCTAGCCATCCTTGATTTGGGGCAATCAGCCATCACAAAACAATTCCTGGGAGTAAACACTATAGTTAGAGACATGCAAACAAATACTACAATTATAAATGATAGTACTATACATGAAAGAAAAAGAAATCAAAGGGATTACTACTCGAAGCAAATCTGTGTCTTGCCTCCCACTGAGTCGTTATATTTCCCATGTACTCTGCTTTGGGGGGTTGATGTTTGTTTGTGTGTTTTTGTTGTTTGTTTTTCTGGAGCAAACCCACACATTCCAACAGGGTAAATCAGATAAAAACATTTTTTACTTTTCATTTTTGGAAATGACATACACTTCTGTGTCTATGCCTCTTTCAGTACACAACTGTAATGTCTCTCCACAAAGAGCTCAAGAAGACATACTAGAATTTAGTATTAAAAAAACCCAGACAACAAACTACAAAAGCCAGTGCCACATACAGTTTAAGGTATTGCCAAATGGTTTAAACTCAGCTAAAAGAAAAAAGTCACATAAAATCAAGTATAAAACTTTCCTATGAATTTGTGACAAGCTTGCTTTATGTAAATCATCAATCAAAGCCTTGGGCAATGGGAAGGGGCATTAGCCTGATAAAGGCAATGGAGCTACCCTGATCTGCACTAGTATTTGATTTGGCTAAATATTTTGAGGAGACAATTATTGCTTCCAAACAGGAGTTTTCTTTTCTGAAAGGAAAGGGCCCTGTTGAAACGTTACTAGCTGAGCAGCACCTCGGTTCTAAGTTTTATGCATTAAGCAATCTCAGGCAAGATTCACAAATATACCCTTAATTAAATATTTTTCTGCTATTCCACCACTCTAAAAACATAAAGAGAGGAATTAATCACATAGGAACAGATTTTTAACCCTCAGAGCTACCATTCTTTTCTAGAGATTTCCTGTGTATCAAAGATTAGACCCTAGTACATAAAATTGCATTAATATCATTAGAGCTTAGACTAATTTCAGCTACTGTTAAAAGTTAAAAAAATTAAAGCATTCCCAAGGAAATGTAAATGTATTTGCTTTTTGAAAGACTGGTGTGAATCTATATATAATCAATCAGCTCAGTTGCTAGAACAGCACTGTCAGAAGAATAGATTTACTGTTGAAAGGCACTGAGAAAAAACAATGACAGTGGCATGCAGACACATCAGAAATTGTTTTCCCCCCATATAAGGTCTCCATCAATTAAAACAACAATTCATGAACAACATCGATAACAAAGCAACACCCCTGAAAATTCAACAGTAAAGTGGAACACAAAGTGGATGTTGTAAAATGAAAGGCAGCAGGGTAAAGAATCCCTTTGCAGCCAGCCACAGCAGCCCCATAAAAACTACAGAGTACCAGAGACTCCACTGCTGTTACTTACCTGTTCCTCCCCTTCTTTCTTTTATATTGTCCTGGAAAAATGCTACTGTAAGATGTAGAATAAACAGAGCAGTGTTTGAGGTGTGGTAGCAGTTTCTGTGCTAAGGTGAGTGTGCTTCACCTGATTTAACATTGCAGGGCCTCGTAGAAGGGACCAGCTTCAGAGGAGTATGTATATAAAAATAAAGGTATCATAGATGAGATCAAACCATTCCTCTGTGTACCAAAACTTGCTTCCATCCACCCAGAGTATCAGGAACTACAATCTATATTATTTTAAGCTACGTATCAGGCATACATGCAAGATATGCGTGTTTCTGGGCATGGGACAATCTGTTTTACGATATGTTCTTATGTTCTCCGGTTTCTTCTTCTCACATCTGTTCCCTTTGGCTCTATTCATACAACAGCTGCATATTTGGGGAGACTGATTTCAAATAAAGGAAAAGTATTCCTTGCTTTTCTAATAAATCTCTTTTGAGATGGTCTATAACTCCAGAAATTCAGAGAATTAGGCCAAGATATCAGTTATTTTTTCATAATGAAACAAACCAGCATTATATCCCTAGTGATACCCTCCTCTATCTAGCAAATCAAATAGATACGAACCCCATAGAAATCCATTTGGTTTTATCTACTTCTGTCCCAAAAATTAGCCTTTTATACGTACAACTCATACACATTTATCATGCCCTGTCATTATAACTTTTTGGACTGGGAAAAAGCTGAACAAACAGACAATGGGTATTACGGTCTTAAAACAAAAGGAATGGAAATATATTGTGGTCCATAGAGAGGATGGCAGAATCTAGGCTCCTTCTCTGAAGAAGGACAAAGATCTTGACCCCAGAGCAATTTCAACCAGCACGAGGCTGTACCTTCTCAAAAGGCATTTCTCAAGAACAGACAGTGAACATGAGAGGAGCACGTCACCATCAACATGGAAGAGCTGTCAGAGTATCGGCTCCTCTGAATCCCAAGCCTCTGTGTTCCTCATTTGCTAAAGCTTTAAGTCTTAATTCAAGCCACGTTATTGCTGAACTTAAAAGTTAACAGTAAGGCAATATGCAGCAAGGTTTAAATGATCAAGTGTAATATGCAAGCACTACATCTGTCGTATCTGTAATAATCTGTCATAATTCTGTAACAGAAACCAAATAATGTACATGTTTATAATTTCTTGCTTAATAGTTTCATATTTATAAGAAAACAAGTGAAGATATTGAGGAAGTGTTACACAAGAAGTTTCTCCTCTCCATTATATGTATGTGAGACAGTCAAGTAATGAACCAAGAATGTGAAATTAAAACCAATAAACCCTGTGCCAAATGTTATGGATTCCATAAGTTTAACACCCTTTTCACAAACTTTCATAAAAATCAAAGTACATCTTGACACCTACTTCATTAATTGACCCTCTTTAGCTAAACACCGGGCAGTCTACAGGCTGTTCATTTGTTTGTTTGCTTTTAATTCAAAGACTCATTAGAACATCTAAGGTGTTTTAACAAAAGCCCTGTGCTCTATCTTATTTTTCCAGTTGGTAGAGTTTGACTCTTTTTTTTTTTGAGGGGATGAATAGCATTCCTTGAGTTTACATGTAATAAAACATGGCTAGTGCTTCTTAGAGAAGTACAGCAGAGTATTTATTTTTAAAAGACAGTACCCATCAGACTATTTTCTACATAAAGTGGCTCCTGCATATGGTAAAAACATAGCATCAGTACACTATGGCTGTACATGTCTCACATGCAGATTTTCAAACCTTGTGCATTAATTAGAATGCTATGTACAATGAGCATCCCAATCTGTTTGAAAAATACAATATTAGGCATTCCCAGTAAGTTTATCCTCAGCCTAGTGCTTTTCTAATCCTGTCATGACTAAGAGGAGACAATAATTTACTACAAACCCCTGCGATGCAGCATCAGTGGTCTCCAACTCTAACCTCCTGAGATTCTAAAATGTGTTTGGAATCAGGTCTGCTGACTCCATTGAAAACAACCAACCAACCACACCCCACTGCACCACTCTTCCCAAAAAATCCCAGACCTCTGGTACTATCAAGGCAGACCTATGGAAGGTCTTAACTAATGCCAAATACCACTGCCCTTTGCACTGCACAACCCCCTAAAGGCAATCACCAAAACAACACAATCACATTAAAAATACACAGAAAGAAGCCAAATCCAAAACTTTTTTGGCAATAACATTGTGGATGGGCTGGAAAGGAGAGAGGTTTGTGCTCTGCCATTTGCCTTACCCTCATTCCCACTTGCCAGCCTATGGCTCTGCCTTTGAGTATGCATAGTACAACAGTCTGCAGCTGCTCAGAGAAATTTCCCTTCCCAAATAGTGCACAACAACTGTATCTGGGGAGTTCTGAGAACCAGCAGCTGGGGAGATCATTGTTGGCAGGCTGAACTGAAATGCTGAATTATCTCTCACCACAACTGCACAGAGCTAGATTCCAGAGTTGTTAACCAAGCACAACTCAATGGGAGTTTTGCCCAATTAAGTAACGGAGAGTTTGGTTCATTCTAGCAAAGCATTATACCACAACAGCAGAAGCCTTGGTACAAGGTTAGCACCCTCTTTTACTCTACCGATAAGCTCCCTTCCTGTATCTTCACCCCTACTAGTCCCTGTGATTATGGGGCTTTAAAGGCAAACTGTGAGGTGATGCTGAGAAAAGCAGGGATGCAGTAAAAAAAGAACATGAGACATTTGATTTTTTAGTTCTCTTTATCTCAGTTTTACTACCCGCCCCGCTTGCACCCTGAAAATCCCTCTTCTCCTCCTCTCCCCATATAAGTAGAAAACAGCAGCATTTATGGCCATGCTGGAGCACTACCCTTGTATACTCAGGTATACCTCTCCCAAACCCCTGTTTAGCCTCCCAGTTGCATGCAAACTGATCCAAGTTGCATTTTCACTACTGAGATTTTTTTCTTCACCCTCTGAGGAGGCTCTCAGTGAGGACGGCCACTAACCTGCTGAAGCCTGGTGTGTTTCCTCTTGCTAAAATCCAGTCTCTAACTCTTTGCAGGACACAGAAACTTAGTTAAGGGAAGGAAGAAATTACTTGTTGAAGAAATGAAAATATTAACAACAAAAAAATAATAATATGTATTAATTTATCTAGGTAAGTAGGCAAGTTGTTCAGAAATCACACCAGGCTGTAGAGGACATCACAAGAAAGTATCCTAGGCAGGAAAGCATATACTGCAGAAAGAACTGCTGGCCACACCATACTTTCTCTAATCCCACATTACCCTTTTGGGTCCTTGATTAATGAAAACACTACTTTATCTCAAGTTCCTGAAGATCTGATTCTATAAGACAAGACAGAGGTAGTAGAACTGGACCACGCTGAGTGAGAAAGCAAGTCAATGGTTCTCATCAAAGAAAAATTTTTCTTTAGGTTTCTACCTCAGGTCAAGGACGAGTTATGACCTAGAAACCTTTATGAGCAACTTTATTTTGCAGTGAAACTTATTTAAACACAGCTCCTAATACCAGTTCTGAAATAACATCAGACTGCAGAAGGATTTTCAAGCTCTGTAATGTAAAGAGAAAATGTTCCTTCTCCCTTCTCCCCTTAAAAAAGAGGATGGCATAACCAGCTTTGTATTTAAATCTATTTTCTGTTTACACAGATTTCCAGAAAAAAGGTGCTGCAATGACTTGTATTTACATATTGCATGTTGTCCCACTGAAACCAGTGAGATTATTCACAGAGTACAGAGTTAAGCACGTGCATTAATCTTTGCAGGATCTCAGCCAAAAAGACTGTTTTATTGGGAAACAATAAAGAGAAATAGGCTTGTGGTAACTCTGTGAGCCAAACCACGTCCTCAGAAACACAAATTCACTTCTCTTTGGGGATGTGCAGTTGAAACCCTCCGTGAGTACACTGAGTCATGGGAAGCAACACAGAGACAGACAAAAGCCTTGTACCCCTCCAACTGCTGAGAGGGCAGTTAAATTCCATGAAGGAGTTTATCAATGTGAAGACACGGAGGCATGTTGGTGTAATTTAGAAGCATTTTTAGCTTGACACTCCAGCCAAACATAATGCAATTTTGTCTCTCTTTCTATCACATGACATTTGGTCTTCTGTGGTTCTCATTGCTATGAGTATCACATAACAGGAATGTATCTAGATAGACCTGAGAGGCACGTGCAACTTTTTATAAAGAACAATGGATAGTCTACATTATTCATAACATAACTGATTTCATTTGCATTATGCTTTACTTTCCAGATTTTTAAACAAGGACATCCTAATAGGACTGTACAGGTATATTTTTTTCTGAGATTTATGCTCTACACTAGACTAGATGTCTTCCACTGAAATAATTATTAAAATTAGCATTACACATGGGTAGATTGTGACCTAAAATTGCATGGTTAAATATTGTCTACCACACCTGCATCTTCCATTTCTCTAACACAGAGAACAGATATAAAACTTCAAAATAATGGCAAGGACAACAGTCAGGATAATATGCAGCAATACAGATGTAAAAGCTCTTGTAATGTAATGTTTGATGGCCGTTAAAAAAAAAAAAAAAGGCCTCCAAGTTGCCCCTAACCATCTGTGAAACAGTAACATGGAAGGAAAAAAAGCCCCAAGCAAATCCAACAACAGAATAGCCAAGGCAATGAGTGGCTTGGAGCAGACACAAGAGTTTATTTTCTCCCTTAAAATTCATAACCATGTTTTTCTTCCTGAGAGATATTCTTCAGGTGTAGTGACTTCATAACATTTCCTCCAGAAAAAGAAAACCTTGCACATAAATACACTTGCATTTGTCACTGTCTACATTAGGACTAAACTAATTCAGGTGCGAAAATCTGTTTTAGAGACTACCATTGATAATCCACTGAGAAGAAAACACTGCTCTTTGTACTGAACTAAAATCTGACATGATCTTTTGCCTCTTCTTTCAAGGATGGGTCTGCAGAATCCAAACAAAACCCCAAATCAAATGACCAGTCATGGATATTACAAACTCTCACACAAAGAGAAAGCACAGCTGACTCTATCTTTCATTCTGGATACCTGCAAATCTGTTGTCTTCCCTGCATTAATGTAGAATTCTCCTTGGAAGACAAAGCATAAGGGAACCTTCTTTACTGGGCATCCTCACTTGCTCCAGTCATCTTTCAAGAACTACTGTTTTAAAATATAGCAAATATTTCTTTTCTTGCCTTGCATTCGCAAGACAATATAAGATGTTGTTTAAATCCAGTTCAGTCAACCAGAAATGGCCCATCAATGTCAGCATCACAGAATCAGGCCCTGAGTCCCCATTCTGAAGTGCTGGAGAAGAAAATGAGACTCCTTTAAAATCATCCAAGCAAAAACTGAGTAAAAACAGGCATTCATGAAATGTTATTGTCCAAGATAGAATAGTAGAAGCTGAGGAGAACAAACAGTATAAATAGAGAACATGTTTTTCCTTGCCTGCTTCACAATAGCTAAGATTCTTTTAAAAAAGAATAGGCAGAAAGATAAGACATGCATGCTTGATATTGAAGAAAAGACTGTATGTACCCAGCACACAGGATAAATTGTTCAAGAACAGTTCAGCCATGTCAAAAAATGACCCTCTCATGCTGCCAGGGTCAGCCAGACCTGTAGTCAGTGTTAGTCAAAAAGGTCATCACTACTTGCGTATTTAAAATATATTCATTAGATTTCTCCTAGGACTTCACAAACTTAGTGCATACCAGTCAGGTAAGGGATTACAGGTGTGATATGGTTGACAGGTGTTTTATGGATCAAGAGCTACAGGCAATATTCAGCCCAGTGCTGAAGACTATCAGAAAGCCTTGCATGCTGCTGCAGACCCCAATTATAGCCCTAAGCAGGACTGTGATAGATACATGCCGGCTGTACATATCTACTGGTCTGCTTGCTCACTCACACACGTACACATCACTGTATAATGCTAATAATAAATTACCCGGCTGGGACTGTTGCTATATAACCAACACACTAGCTTTTAGATACCAACTAAACCCATTGAATCTCTGTGTGTTTTCTGATAGCAAGAAAGAAAATGAGAGGTCTGTCCCCTAAACTCCTAATTCCTGGTTAAAATCCCACTTCAGTCCTAGTGTTCAGGGCATTTGTTTAAATCTCAGTCTGATCCCTGGGAGATCCTCTTATGTTTAACACAGTAAGGGAAAAATTCACATAAGGCTATTCCCATGGGAATTCATTATACAGGTGTATCCTGAGTAGTGGTCTACCCAAACATGAAAAACAAAAACAGTGCATTAAGATGTAAATTAAAAGCATGATGGTAGTTAGTCTCCTACTGAAGCAATCCTCTTGTTATTCTTACTTACTGGTCATCAAAGAAATGCTGGAAAGTAGCAGCTTTTAAACATTTCTTAATAAATTCTACTGTTTCTCCAATACCATAGTTTTGTTCAAAAACCTTAATTTTTGGAGATATTTTAGGGTAAAATTATAGCTTAAATTGTCTGACCCTTGCATTGAAAACGTGATGGAGCTACATTGTGGCAGAAATTAGATGAATTTCTTTGTGGTCCTAATCTGTGTGTGTAGAGAGTTAAAACAAAAAATTAAAAAGGAACAGTTTAAATATCCAATAGGAGCTACTTTCTGGAATCTCATTCTTTCCAAATTTATAAGCTGCACTTTTGAGACAGATGCCTTGAAGAGTATACAAGGAAGAGAAGGCTCAGCTGGAATGCCTCACATGCAATATGAAAGAAACAGTACTCAGCTATGCCACGATCCTCAACTTCATTTAATAACAACACTGGTAGAGACTCTCCCAATTCTTAAAGATCTGTTGCCTTCAGACAATAATTTTTCTGTTTCTGTGGCTATTTTATTTTCTAAAGGAGCCCTATGTGTAATTATACCCACACATCCATAGCATACATTAAGTAGGCAGAATCCCTGTCCAGTGCAGAGGAAAACTCAGGGCAAGCGGTGGAATTATTCTATTTTAAACTATCTATAGCCTTGTCCCATGATGTCTGGTCAACAGATATCATCAATGCTAATTGGTTGTCTGGTCTCATCTGCCCATGGTTGAAAGATAAAAGCGTGAAACAAACTTCACTAGGTTTTAAGGCCAGAAGAGACTAAAGTTCAGTTCATTTTTATGTGTGATTTTTTCCAGCATTTTCAGAACTTGAATACCTAGCAGATTTCCCCAGAATTCTTTTAAGAAACTTCCATTGGAAGCTCCAACCACCACAAGTGAACTTGCTGCCCCCTACTTAAAAAAAAAAATAATAAAATTAAAAAGCATCCTGGAAATCACAGGTCAGGATTTTCTCATTTGTTTTCTGCAGTATGCCAGCAGTTAATGACATTACAGTGGCTTAGGTGAGATGGTAACAGCATATCCAGTACTGAACAGGTAAACACAGAGAATGGTGAAGAAGGGAGAAGAGCCTTTTATTCATTGAACAACAACAAAATCTAAGTGAAATGAAATAAACGTGTGTTGGGAACCTCCAATTTGTGTAGCTATTACATAAGCCAAGTACCCCTCTACTAAACCCAGGAATTTTGATTTTTCAGATTTTCTATTAACTGTGCCTGCCAATGATTACTCACTAAAAGAGGTTTTGTATATTTAATGAAACTAAAGTGAGCAATTAGCATCCTACCTGAGGAGTGGTCTAGTAGAGGTCAAGACATGAACAAGTGGTGCCGCGACTCACTCTACTTTTCCCATGGCCCCTTCATCAGACACATGCTGAATGCACCTTCCTGTGTTGTTTGAGCACAATGATGCAGAGGGTGCTTGACATCCCGCAGTTGTATTCCTTTGCTGTGTGCACACAGTTCTTGTTTACTTTGAACAATGACTTCTAACTTAAAGCTTCAGAGCCAGCCCATGTCACTTTCTGCTCCCAAGCTAGGACACCCAGTTCTCTGCACTGCAGCACTGTAGAAGCTGTCTCTGCTAGCACAGGCATTTTCCCATTTTGGAAATCCTTTCTGTGCTACCCTTCCCACTCACTCTCCTCCCAGAATCTCCCCTAGCTGGGATCGTACACTGAGAGGAGACTGAGGCTTACTCAGCCTCGGGAAGAGATGGCTGTGGGGGAACCTAACAGCCACCTGCCTGTACCAGTGAGGCAGCAATCGAGGAGATGGAGCCACATTCTCACACTGGTGCATGCCAGGATGAGATACAACAGCCAAAACCTGAAACAAGAGAGGGTCTGGCTGGATAGGGAGCAATGTTTTCCCCATGAGACAAGGTAGGCAGTGGAGGAGTTTGACCAGAGAAGCTGTGAAGCTCTGATGGCTGGAGGGTTTCAAAAGCTGCCTGGACAAAGACTTGAGCAACCTAGTCTGTTCTCACAGGTAACTCTAGTTTATGCTGGAGGTCACACTAGAGATATCTTGATACCCACTTCCAACCTAAAATTCTCTATGGTCCTTTAAAAAGAAGTGAGTAAATTCAGCAGTTTATATAAACACCTGCCTTTGCCCTGGCAATGAGAGCTGTGATTACTGGACAAAGCAGATATACTGCTCATGCATCCTTTGTAAAGGCAAAGGCTCAGGTGTCCCTCAGCCCCTTTGCACAGGGAGCACACTGGGAGCTTTCTGAAGACCAGGTCATGCCATTTTGGAACATGAGGAAGCTCAAGCTTCAGATGCATGCTGACCTCTCTATAGCTCAACCCAAGATGATCTTCTTGTAACTGGCAGGCAGTTATGGCATTTGTTGCTAACAAAACAGAACCAATAGTAGTTACAGAGAAAAGGTTGTAATTGTTTAATGGAGAGATTCTTAACAAACACTTACCTTGTAACGCAATAAAAGTGCCTTTTAAAGACACCTTTGCAATACCAATACTTAATAATGGCCTTCATACAAAAAGTACTTGCAGATGCCTACATACTGTTTCAATTAAGATACAAACAAACATAAAACTGTTTAAGCAGAAAATACGTTGTATTTTTGAGCAGCCCATAATTTAAGATCATAAAACTCAGAGTGACTGTACAGCTTACAACTTGTCACTGGTTTGGATTCAAATACCTGTTAATAAAGTTGACTGTCTCCTGCTATTGTTCATCCACCTGATGCAGACCACCCTTGCACTTTGTATCCTTGCCATGATTCTGCACCAAAAACCTAGAAACCAAAAAGTCAGAGGCTCTAAAAGGCAAAGTGGTTTCAGGGCTAGGTATAGGCCAAAACAAAACCAAAATATTGTCAAGGGAGACTTGCATTAATTTTCTGTCCACTTTCTTTATTCAGTGGATGAACACAAGTCTTCATTTTCCAGAGAGATGCACTCTGAACACAAACATATTCTTTGGTAAACCTCAAAATTAGCGAAGGGGCTTTCCACAACTCAGGCCAGAAAAGTATAATCTTTTATGCTTCAGACTTTGAAAGTTCTCTTTAGAAATGATCTTCTTTTCAAAGCCTCCGATCAATGTCATTAGTGGTTAATAACAACTATGACCATTTGTGACTCTTCATTCTTACATACATAGAGTGAATGTATCTTTAAGAGGAGGGTGGGGATGCTATCTCATAGAAGTACATAACATAATCACCAGTTATACTCAGGGGATGTATTAGTCATGTCTCAAAAAAACAAATAAAAAACCCCAGCACCATTACATCCATCACATTAAGGATAGTTGCAGGTAGGTAAGTGTCCTACAAACACCCAGTGGGTAGTCAAAAGCACTCTCCATCTGACCTTTCCCTAGCTGCATGGAGTGGCTCTGGGGTGGAGCTGGCTTTAGCCTCCCCATTTGGAGGTAGTGGGTGCTAGAGGCTGCTGGGGGCTGCCTGGCTGCTGACTGCTGGATGGTGAGCCGGCTCCATAAACTCAATCAGATAAAAACAAGCTGTACAAATATAGACCCAGGGATCATACAGAGCAGCACACCTACGTAACTGAGTTAGGTATAACATGTAACGAAGACTAGTGCCTTTGAGGATGAGAAAATTACAGCTCATTATGCTAAGTAATGCCTTATATCAGCATGTAAATAACTTTTCTTTGTAAGCAATCACCAAAGCATTCTCAACAGAAAATTAATATATCTGATTTGTTTATGTATTGCTCTAATTTAGGGCAGAAAGATTTTCAACTGAAACTAGATATGAAAGTGCATCACTAAAATTTTTCTGAGTTACACGTTAAGATGCATATATATTCATACTTACACAGACAGTTGAACATACACAATTACATGCCCTGTCTGTGCATAGGCTGAATCAGGTAAAATGTTAAATACACTGTCCTGTGCTGTATGTTGCAAGAGATTTCACTCATCTCTGACAGCCATAGTTTTGGTTGGAAATTAAAAGTTAATTTTGTTTTTTGTCCTTTTGTCTTTTTCCTTATCAGTAGTGCCTCTGAGGCATGCTAAAGTATTCTGAAAGTGACCTTCAGTTTATTCATCTCATCCTGACACAAGTGATTTAGCCTCCATACTTGTAGGAGTAAACATAAGAAACACCCACTGACTGACAAATATTTCATCAGAATTCAGCCACACAGTCGCTCCCAGGCTTAGAGGGGAGGGTATGTTAGATGATGACCTCATTTAGTAAGGCATCATCATTTAAGTTCACCACCATTATATGTACGCTACTATTACCTTTTGCACTCTCAGCCTGTATCTTCTTGTCTTCCTTTAAAGGCTGCTGCCTTCTGTTGCCTATGCAGCTGCCATGTACTAATAATGTAGTGATATGATTTCAAAGATGGACACAGATCTTTAACCAAACCTGATTAGGAGAAGAATTTTCCCATTTCTCAAAACGACTCCCTGAGCAAACAGGTAAGTAAATTTTTCATGCTTGAACACACAGAATTTAGACAAACAACACAGGAAAGATCACAACCCTGCAAACACCACACTGCACAGAATGTGCTGATGCACACCATGCATCCAGCTCTGCTCAGGCTTGTGTTTTCCAGGACAGTAGTGGTACCACTGCTTGCAACAGCCAAAAACTCTGGTGGGATGATCTGGGCACTCGCCCTTGTTCTTGTGTGGAAGTCCTTTGCTGGACTGGAGCTTGGAAGGCTGTTAAAACAATTTTTAATATGTTAATTAATTGCATATTTCAGGATCTGTACAGTGAGGCAATCATAGAATGGTTTGGGTTTGGAAGTTCCTAGTTCTAACCCCCTGCCATGGAAAAGGACACCTTCTACCAGATCAGGTTGCTCAAAGCATCATCCAGTCTGGCCTTGAACGCCTCCAGAGATGAGGCATTCACAACTTCTCTGGGCAACCTGTTTAAGTGTCTTATCACCCTTACAGTGAAAAAAAAAAATCTTCCTGATATCTAATCTAAATCTACCTTTTTTCAGCTTAAAACCATTAGCCCTTGTCCTATCACTGCACTCCCTGATAAAGTGACTCTTCCCAGCTTTCCTGTAAACCCCCTTCAAATACCAGAAGGCCATAATGTCTCCCCAGAGCCTTGTCTTCTCTAGGCTAAATAATACCAATTTTCAGCCTGTCCTTCCATGGGACGTGCTCCAGCCCTCTGATCATCTTTGTGGCCCTCCTCTGGATTTACAGTAACAGATCCATGTCCTTCTTGAGCTGAGAACTCCAGAACGGATATGATGGTATCTTAGTAGATGAAATACAAATGTTAAAAGCAACAGATGAAGAAAACTGATGGAGATAAGGGCTTTAGCCACTGACTAGGGAAAAAAAAGTCATAACAAAGGAAACAAAGATCTGAGATGTAGCAATAAGCTGATTCAAATAGGCTCTTAAAGATAGGATAACTTTTTCTAAAAGAGTTTAATAACTGGAGCATCAGAGAGTCTATTCTAGGTTCTACAAGACAGAAGTCACGGGATTATTAAGAAAGATGATTTCAACAATACTGTGTCACCTAGACCTGGGCTGGAAAAAAATGTTGAAAACTGAAAAACTATTGTAGGAGACACAGCAAACACCATGAGGGTACAGATAGAGAAGGAAGAACAGGTGCACTGGAGAGGCTTTATGAAAGCTTCAGCAAAAATGCAAAAACCAAACTATATATAAAATATAATTTAAAAGATGACCTCAGAGCTACCATGTCCAAGAGCAGGTCAAAAAAGCAACCAAATGAGAATTCCATACATGCGCTCCTGAGCAGAGTGCTGCTGCAGCGTTCATCTGGATGGCACCAGAATGACTGGATTTTTCAAAAGGACTTTATCATGCCCACAAGAGAATGGGCAATAGCTAATTCTTCCATTTGGTTTGGCAATTTAGTATGCAATTTACAGCTGCCCATGATGTTTCAGTGTTGTGCCATATTTCCACATGTTACCTCCCCTGCTGACTTCACAGAAGATAAGGAGCTAAACCAGCTGGAAGTGCCTATTTGCTCCTAGGAAGAGTTTTCTAGATGACTCCCGGAACACGGAATCAAAGCAAGAAGTTTACAGATTCGACCCACTATTTAAGTCTAACTTCTCTTTACTAAGACTGCCTCTCAACTCCTGGCAAAAGCTTTGACAGAGGGTGCAGAGTTTATGCGTCTTTCAAAACTACCTTGCCATGTAGCACCTTTCTATCACATACAATGGAAAAGAAAAATCCCCTATGTTCATGTGCACCTCTCTTTCTGACTCACACTTACCCACTTCCAAGCCTTGCATGCTGTTGTAAATCTTGACACGCAATTTTTATTTTCACATCAGATTCGTATTTTGACTCATTAACAAATGAAAAGGTCACAGAAACATGATACAGCTACTCAGCTTTTTAAAGGAGTTAGGGTCAGGCATTGGCCATTTAAAAATATATATATATATATATCTTCCAGACAGCAAGTAGGTATTGATGACCAGTTCCAACAAAAATTATATAAAAAGAATCAGATTTACACTTGCTTTAGCACATTTTGAATAAAGATCTACCATACAAGTGAGAACTTTTCACTGCAAAATGCAATGACAATTTTATCAACAATATTACATATAGGTGTTTTTTCTCTTATTATCAAGGAAAAAAGACGAGCTTGTGAAAAATATATTTTGAAGAGGCATGGCAAGAACAGGGCACAATACATTGCCTAGCATGGCAAGAACAGGACTCAAGATCTGGCCATGTATATACAGCAATAAGGAACACAAAGGAACTTCATGAACTTGAAGATGCCACTTCAATGAGATAGCACAACTGCCTAAAGTATTTGAAGGACCCAAGGCTAAATAAGCTGATCCCTAAAAAACCTTAACTTTAGTTGCAAAGTGTCCTGTTACTATTTTAACATGAATATTTAGAAAGAAAGAAAAAATCCTCATAACAAAAATAAATTTAAAAAAAAGCATGCCAATTGAGAGAGCTTAAGGATATACTTCAATCCCGCTGCAAGCGTTTCAGGCCCACCTGAAGGAGGACCCCAGCCTGTGAAGGTACTTCCCTGAATCAGGGCACAGAATGTGCATACAAACTTTGTGTTTTGATACAAAGCTGCTCCAGAGCAGGAGCTCCCAGGAATACCGCTGTCCTTCCATATGCACTCCCCATCAACACAGAATGATCTTCTACAGTAGGAAGAGCTTTGAGGCAAAGAAATGAAGTTGGAGTTTGGGGACTTTATTTGTCTGTTTTTAAAACGGAAACCTAGTCTAAACTTGTATTTGAACCAAAATCCCTTTTCTATAAATCCAGTCAGGGATCAAAAACATAGCCTGTAACTAATCTCTGTAATTTCACTTGTAGTTTTAGTTTTGAATATTACATTCCTACAACAAATAATTGTTTGCAGAAATTATTTAGCAAATCATGCTTTGTAGCACATAAATCAAACAGAAGTGGCAATAAACTAATGAAGGACTAAAAGCCAACAAATTAGTCACAGAGCTCTATTCAATGGCTTCTCTCCAACACACCAAGGTGCTACACCTGAATAATGGTGATACTCCCCCTCCTCCTTGTTTTTTTCCCTTTTAAGGGAGGGGTTTTCTTGATATATCATCATCATCGCTAGTGAAAACTTCTGTAATTGCATTTTATATACACTTTATGTATACAAATATATAAAATATAAACACACACACAGACTCTATTTGCACCTCCATTTTCAAGACATCACCTACAAATTCTTATTTTGTGAACACTTCAATTTCTGAATGGTTTCTTTTCCCTTTCTGTGACATCTGCGACAAGGAGAGTCCTCTGTAAAGGGCCAATACAAGAGTAAAAGCTGTAGTTTGGAATATTTTGACAGACATCTAACAATCAAATCCAAATGAATCACGTTAAAAAAAAAAGTTATATCAACTCCCATAGAAATTCCTTTAACAAATTTAGATTCAAATGTGAAAGAGCAGAACAAATTATATTTAAGAGCTCATCTAATATATTAAAGAAATCAGCTACCCTTATTGAAAAATTATATTTAACAGCTCATATAATAGATTAAAAATTCCAGCTATCCTTATTAATGGTTTTATTCCATCTAACCAGTTTTCCCTCTTCCTTCCATATTTCTTCCACTTGCGTTACCCGTTGTATCTCTGCTTCTCTTCCCCTATGTTGACCTATCCTACATACCTGCATACTTTATGTATTTCCCTTCTTAAAAGCCTTCTCTTCTCTGGTGTTTTGCGCCTCATTGATCATCTCACAAAGAGGCACAGGCCCTAACAGCATCTTTAAGCCACAAGCCTTCTGTTATTACATGACCCTGCAGGGACACAGGGAACATTCTTCCTTGGCTCCTTGGACAGGAACTTGTCTCTCCCATAGCCTGGCACATATCTCATACATGAGGATTTTAGCAGCTTGTTAGTGGGGCATGCTTAGAAAGGAGGTTGGTATGGTCATGCCCATGTCTGAGCTCTGCAACCACAAACACCACCAGCATTAACGCACTATATCTGCTTTGCAGGGATACAGAGACACCAAAGGTGGCACTTGCCTACCTTGTGGAGCCTTGCTAGTTTGCAAAAGGTTTCTTGGAACTGGGCAGAGGAGGTAAACCCCTCTGTCTCAGCTCCAGAATTAAGTATCCTGTTTCTTGTATCCTGCCTTCACAGTAAAAGCTCTTGTACACTTGTGAATGCAAAGCACAATGCTATTTGCCACACTGGCTTTGCAGACAACAGCCTCAAGTGGCAGTTTTCAGAAACATATGCACAAACTTGAGTGCACTAAGCCAGAAGACTGTCCTCATGATCAGCCTTGGTGAAAGCCCTGCTAGTTTGTCTATTTATGGTATGCCAAAGTAACCTATCACCATGGTAGCTAAGCAGAGAGAAGAAAATGCTGCAGACCAGAGCAGATCAGACAGCAGCACTTGTAAGACATAACCACAAGACTGTATGTCACATCCTCTCCTCTGGCTGCTGCCATGACCCACTTATAGCTTCTACCTGAAAGCTGCACAATATGGAAAAGTTTTATTAGCATATACAAACTACAGTTTTCAAAGATCTTATACTGGCAAGAACAGAAAACAAGAACATAAAAGTAGGCCAGAAAATGGTAAAAAATATTTGAACTAAAATAGAGAAATAAATCGCATTGAAATTAACATTGTAAAATACACTGCAGTGAGCCAATCTAAGAGGAATGCACCCTGCTCACAGAGTGCCTCAAGCAACTTCAAAGGGGAAAAAAACCCACATTTAAAGTATATACAGAAGCAGCTCATGGTTTGTCATCAGCACAGAAAACTGAAGAGAGGGATACACAGGACGGATGTCAGCAGAGGTCAGTTTGTCCCAGGCAAGTGTAGGTCACCACTGGGTTTTCCGACCTGGGACTGTGGCCCTCAGCCTTCTCATTCCCTCTTGTGTCTTATTAAGCCTGGTAAATCCACCCCAGCTCCCTCCGGCAAGCGTGCTTCCCTCACCCAGCTGGCTTCCAGCACTGCATTTTAAAGCAGGCAGGATTGCGGGAGGTAGCCTTATGGGGGCTGGTTGTGCTGCTGCCACAGTCCTGCTGCTTTAATCAAGGTGCATCAGTTTTAGCATTTTAAATCAGCTTAACAAATCTCTCAACTATCCATGCTTAGTGCATGTTATATATTTTGGGGCAGTCTCAGACTAAGAGAGGTGGGCTGCTTTTAGACAAAGCTTAGCTGAAGGTTGCGTTCCAGAGGCTCACCTGGTGTGCTCCAATTGCTATCAGGAATTCAGTCTGCTAGAGCTATTCCAAAGCATGTGCTTCGCCTCAAGGCAGTTAGAGGAGAACCCACTCTGTTCTTGTGTACAACACTGCCATTACTATGAGCATTTGGTCTAAAATCAAAACCAGAGGTCAGAAGGCAGATGCACCTCAGGAGGGAGAGAAATACCCTAGAGTCTTCAGGTTTTCTTCTGCTTATAAACTTTAAGTAGCACTTCTTTGTTCTTTCATGCATCAACACAATATTAAACACACCATTATTATTTAAAATTTTCTTTGACCGTTTCCCACAAGGAATGTGTGGTCTGACATATAGATTCATTGGTAAAATACAGAACTGTAGTGACTTGTTTCTGTAAGAATCAGCATCAGTGACCAAAGAGATCTACACTAGCACTTGTAAACCAACAAGTAAGGAAATCCTCTGATTTGCCTTCTTGGAGATCTCTTGGAAACAAATCTAAAGTTATACCAAGGTTTTCTTTTTCTGCATGGTTAACTTTCTCCCCACAAAGTAGCTGCAGAAACTGATTTTGATCACATGTAAAATTTGAGAAAGATACAGCACATGGAGCCTGAGGTGCTAAAGACCTTGCACAATTCCTATAGCCAGCGGTACTCCAGTTTCCTAAGCAGATCCATTGGAATGGCCCTCTCCACCCCAAGTAGCTACGGGCCTTCAGACACGAACAGGAGATATCCTAACCCCGATCAACCCCTGTTTCTGTCTCTCTTACTAGGAAAAGAGATTAACTGATGGGATAATCAGACATTGTTTACTCTTCTATAGCTAATGCAGAAAAAGATTAAGGCCAAGATTTTAGTAAGTGGGAACCTAAAGTTAGTAAGCCCATACCGAAGCACTTAAATAAATGTCCTGATTCTATTTTTTTAAATCACTGACCTCCCCACTGCTCCCAGAGGCTTCACTGTTACTCTGTGAACGCACACCCTCTGATAATCCGACCTTTATGTCTTGAGCCAAGATTAAAAGTGTTATCGGAGTAAGAAAATTATCCTAAGGAAGAATTAAAAGTTCAGAAAGAGTTAAGAATAGACAAAGGCACTCTTATAATACCAACTGAGTCAGAACTCCAAGTAAAGCAAAAGAGCAAGAAGGAACAGTGAAATATTAAATGCAGATGCTTCTTCTATTTGCAGTTTAATAATTCAAGACCTATATTTATTTATTCATACTAATTGACCGATGAAGTTATGCTGTGGAATAGCTGAAGAGAAACTAATTGCTGTCTCATTTTATTTTAATAGTATATTAAAACACATCCTAGACTGGAGACCTCTTCTCAACTTGTGCTGATGTTATCTGCCCTGAGACACTGGCAACTGCCCAGGGACTTGCCTACACTGATATTTAGGACTAACCTTAGGAGTCAGATTAGGTGATTGTGCCTTTGGCTATAGTGGATCACAAATGTGAAGCTTATTTCTTTTTGAGATCCATCTTTCTTCCTTTCCATTTTTTTTTCCACTTAAGTCCTGTTATCATTTGCTCAGCCTGTGCAAAGGGGCCTTAAAGTGGATGTAAATGAATTTTGCAAAACCCACATAGGACCCTTTAATACCATTGAAGTAATTGGGGCTTAACTGCAGTGAATCCTGAAGCACACTATCTAAATACAGGCATTCCCAAGCACTTCTACAGTCTCGTAATTAATGCTCCCACAAGCAAAATGAGACAAAAAATGTGCTATACGCATTCTGCTGTGGAGTCCTCTATGATTTCATGATTCTACAGCTTTTTCCCTACACAGTCTTCATGCTCTCCTGATAACTAAATTGATGGCACTGTCCTCCACGTGGAGACCCATTTTTCTCTCCCTCTCAGGCCTTGCGTCTGGGACCCTACAATGCATCCTCCCTCTCCCCAACACCAGCCCAATTCCTGCACACCTCTAGCCTATTTCATTAGCAAGAAGGCTGCTACTATGGCTAACGATGGAGAGCGCATGCACCATGGCTCTCCTGCTCAGCTGCCCACCCCAAACACACCACCTTTGCTGCTGGGGCATGAGGGGGAGCAGGGCAGCAGACAGAAGGGCAGAGGCATGGGCGCTGCACCATGGACCTCAGCAAACAAACCAAAAATTTGTCAGTGTTCCAATCTCTCATCTCACACACATTTGTAGGCTGGGTGTTACGGATACACCATCCAAAGTGCTAGAGTAGATTCATCTCCCCCTCACCAGAGCAGCACACACAGGATCCCATCAGCAGCAAGTGGTAGGATATGAGAGCCCCCACATATTCAAAGCCCAGTGTATAGGGGCTACGCCATATAGCAAGACAGCAAGCCAGTCACCTATAGCCCTGGCAATTTACATCCCTTTGTATAGATACAAAAAGCTCAGAAGGTGGAAGGCAAAAGAAAAGCAGGTCCTTTGAGTGCAGATGCTTTCATCTTCGAGTTTGCTGAGGACAGACCTAAAGGCAGCTTATGATCCAAGTTGTGCACATTCCTCCTTTGAAGCTCTACCTTTCTCCCAGCCCAAACTTTGCCGTTTAGCACTCTCATTACCTTGTAAGGTCTGCTCCTCCCTTTAGTATTTAGTTCCTCTGTGGAGTGGCACAGTTTCCCTCCCTTCCCAGGAATCCTAATTAACCTTTTTTTCTGTGTTTGTTTCCCACTTAACACCCCTTCAGACATACCAATACCTTCGGTTAGATTTGTTTCAACGCTTTCAAAGCTATCTTTAACTCCATCCTTATTTCATACACATCACCAGCTGACCTTCATTACAAAGCACAGTGCATATCAGAATTTAAGCATTCATATATCTTACAACATAACATGCAGATCTACACCTGTACTGTTATTTTTGACAGAGATGGCACTGGCTGCTTTGAACTATGTTGATTCTATACTTATAAAAATCTGTCAACGACAGATTTGCATGATGCCAAATCTTCCTATCATCTTTCCACCCCTAATACTTCACCAGCTGGGCCAAAAAGGCTTCTCTGATTCTTCATCATTGTTTGATTTCCCTGAAGCCAAATGATTCACATCAATCAAAAAGATCACCTCACTAGAACTGCGTCTCATAACTTAGAGATGTGGGGACCTCTTCCTGTCTGAGCTCCAGATAGGACTTGGGGGAGGATGGATGCACAAGGTCCACAGCTCTGAATTTGAGATTGCTTGCTCAGCAGCAGCTCAGACAGCAGGCAGGACAAGTGCAGGACAGCCTGTACTCCTTCATATAAACTTGCTTTTACACACGTCTTATTGCACTTTCAGTTTATGCATGCCTTCTTTTTCCCTTTGACCTCAGGGAATCTCAGCAACCTTCCCCCAGCCAGGACTTGCTCTGACAGGAGAGCAGTTACCACCCCTGCCTCGGAGGCCTGTGATATTACCCCTCTGATATCAACAATGGGGTGGAGAGTCTGGAAAGTCATCCAGGAGGGAAATAAATAACCTAAAATTCGTCCCTACCTGCTAGAAGACTTAGCAACAGATCTCCTCCAGGACCCCAAAAGACTGCTGAGTGGGGCTGGGTATGGGGCTGTGGTCCAGATCTGTGCCCTCCCCCTGGATTGTCCCCAGTCCTCCCACACTGCACCCAACAAATGACGCCTCAACTCCCAAGCCCCTGTAAAATCAGCCAGCAAAAAGAAGTAATTAGGGATATATTCACTCACAGAAAGCAGATTACAAATTATCCACAGTCAGCACTTGGAAACAAGATTATTTGTGACATAACAGATTGCCACCATTGTAATCCAGAGCCTGTAAACACTTGTTAGTTGTCCACAGGCAAATGCTAATCTGTGACAGTGTAGCTGATTTTAGGCAAAGGTGATCAACAATTATCAGATGACAACATCTGAATCATTTTCTCTGCCATTAACATTCTTTCCTGAATGCTTTCCCTGCTAACCTTAATCTGAATATTGCCTGCATCTTCACTGGCCCTAGGACTGTGTCTTTGGGGAATCCTTTTATAAACAAAAACTAGGTGCTATAATAGTTAGTGGAACTTTATGGGTAAAAATTAATTCTAAAATAATATTAACCATTATTTATTTTATGTATTATTATATTATTTGTGTACAATATATAAAACTAAGTACTAAATATTAATTAAATAATAATAAAGATTTGGCCTTTGTTAAAAAATCCTGTTAATTGTATTGTTATTTTTAAAAAAATAATCAAACATTTTATGATTCAGTGACATTAGGCATCTTCAAATAATTTTTCCAGCACCTTATTCCCAAATCAGGAAATTGAAAGGGCCAGCTGATTCCAGGATGGCATCTCATGAGTGTGATAAATTGTAAAATCACTCATCAACAGCAAATCTGTACAGAACACCCAAGTTTTCAAGTCATCATGTAAAGTTAAACATGATGTCAGAAGTCCCTGAAGGTGAAGTCTGGATACACTGACTGTGCTACCGGGATCTAAGCAACAGTTTTACCATGGCAGTTTTGGATTGGCAGCTGTGCAAACACAGACATTTTCCCTTAAAGAAGACTGGTGAGAGCCAAGCCAACAAAAGATTCTGTGAGGCAACGTGACAAAAACATGAAAGGGATAAGCATATTTGTTCAGTAAAACAGATTTTACTAGTTTGTGAAAATAATGAGGTATGAATCAAAAGCTGCTTAGCCGAGGATTTGGTACTTATTATGAAAACAGCACAGCAACAATTCCATTGAACATATTCTCTAGCAACCACTCCATGCCCTCACCTGTGCACTGCCCAGCTCTTGAGAACAGAAGATTCCAAACAAGCTGATAAATAAACAGCTGGCTCCTGCTCATTTTATAGAGCCACATTTGGGTCCACTGCTGTAAGTCTGAGAATGGTAGTGCTTGCTTACATTTTCATTATTTAAGCTTTGTGGAAAATTTTCCATGGCACCCAGAGGATAGGAACATGAGAATCATATGTTAAGTCATGATTTAATCACAGTGAAACACACACATTGCATATGCATTTCTCATGCAAAAACGCCTCCTGCAAAATCCCTAAAGGCTAGATTAATTAATTCCTCCAGTGTCAGAAGTTCTGACACAAAGTTATCTCCAAAACTGGTTTGAGCAGAGTTATGGGCAAGAGGGTCATAGACAAAACAAGAATAAAGCCCACATTCTGCTGTAACAAGTGCTTCCGACTGAAACAATATAATAAATATACCCTCTTAATAGGAATTCTCATTTACTTGCTTGATAGCAGTTTTAAATGTTTGCAGTCCTGAAGAAGCTTAGTAACCCATTCTAGAGAACATTAAAAGAATTTCATTGCTTGCATTTTTGGATAGTGCACATATACATCAGCAAATAATTTGGGTCTCACATGAACATTGGCTCAAGAACAGTCCAACACTGATAAATGCATATTTCTTATTTTTTTCAGAGCATGCAACGGAATTGATCCCACCTGGAAGCATCTCAGCAAGGAATAAATTTTTCAGCTACCTGAAGGCTTTCCTAACCCCAAGCCCGTTCTTTCTTGGCCTCATCCCTGGCATAGCAGATGCCAGGACCCTCACAGGCCGGTGCATTGTCAGAGGGGTGCCATGACACATGACCGCTCCACTCTGCGGTGGTGGCCTGGTCACTGTATCTCTGCAGCTGAATCAGGACAGGACCTTTCTGTTGCTGCCCAAGGATTCCCCTCTGCTGGGAGGTTTCTCCCAGGGCTGGGTTGGCTGGCAGCAGCAGGAAACGGTCCCAGCGTGTTGCGAAACTAAGGCCATAATATGTTAATGTGAAGACTTTTTCCAAGTAATCTTTACCATCTGTTGTCTCACACTGATGTTGGTATTAATAATTTATAGGCCTTCTCTTAAGGCTGAGGAGGAAGCAGAATGCTAAGCTCTAACACAGAGACAGCATATTTTTTTTTTTTAATGAGATTGATGTTGCTCTATATGATATCCTCACACACAGGGAGTATATTGTGCTGTTCAGCTCTCCATTGTTGTTGCTTTTGTAAGTCTTTTACTGAAAATAGCAGTGGCAAGGTATTTATTTTAGTCCAGCCCCACTGTTGCTTCTTTCCTTCTAAAATAAGGCATGCAGCCTATCTGGTACATCAGCAAAGTGCATCTAAAGGTCAGAGGCAAGGCATAAGCTAACAATATAAGTCATGTTATAGGATGCTGTTACTGCCAGGAAAGAACAGTGTTCCTTCTGCTATCCGAGGGACTGCTAGGCTGAGGGAGCATAGCTGTGCTACCAGTTTAAGCCAGCAGAATCTCCTTGCTATATTTAACCTTGATTTCCTCAGAGACCAAATATGCAAATCACAAAATGTGATGAACGGCAAACACTGCTTTTATGAGAGAGAGCTAAGTTATAGTCGCAAACAATCAAATCAGCCTTTCCTACTCACAAGGCTTCCCTTTAATCCCTTATTAACGGGATTAATAGCAGACTTACAGTTCATACCATTTTACTCCCCTTTTACACAAGGCAATCTAGCCGCTTTCACAGAGGTAGAGGTGGATTAATAGTCTTAGTCAAAAACTATGGTGATAATGCAGAAAATCAGCCAAAGGGAGGGATTCCAGGGTGAAAATGGACAGCTGGAAGATCGCTATCAAAGCCATGCAGTGACTTCACCAGCAGACAGAAATGTGAAATGTGTGGGAGACCCTTCTGCTTCTAAATTGAAAAGCAAAACAACCCCCCTGAATGATAAACAAGTACAGTAAAGGAGTCTCTCTATTAATAAATGCTTACCGGAGGATAAACAAGTAAAGGAATAAAGAACCTGTGAAGCTCAGAAATGTGGAGGCATTTGGTGAAACCTAACTCCACTAAGAAATGCAAAGCTCTGAGAGACTGTTATACAATCTTTGATTTCTTTTAATAACAGTTGAAGGTCAGATGCCACAGCTCTTCCTGGAAATCCTAAAAAGACTGGGTGGCTCCCCGAGTTAGAAAGGAACTGCCACGCCGTATATTGTGCAACGCGCGGCTCTGGACTAACATATATTATATTACCTCCAGCAGCTGACTCAGACCCAGTGGTTACAAAAGGCTCTCGGGCGAGCAGCACGTAGCAGCCCCGGGCGAAGGGTCTGCGGGACCCCGAGAGGAGGGGAAGGTCGGGGGGGTCAAGCTGATTACCTCCGGCAGCCCCCCCCGCCCGGGCAGGGCTCAGCTGGGTTACCCGGGTTCACACCGAGCTATTGACATTCAGCTGCTTTGCTTACTCATTACCGGCTCAGCGGGGGACCGTCTGGGGCTGCGGGGTTAACCCTTCCCGTGCCCGCACCACTGGGGGCTTTTAAAGGAATAGGAGCTCCTTGCAGGCAGGTGAGAATCTGCTCTGGGGGGAAAAAAAAAAAAAAAAAAAATTTTTCTCACCGTGACCCAAGCCGGGTGTCACTTGAGGAGGATGCCTGGGCTCCTGCTCTCTTTCAGTCTCAGTTTTGAAAACGTTTGTGGAATTATTGCAGATCTTTTAATGGTGTGGGTTTTTTTTTCTTAAAGATACCTGGAGGTATTTGGAAAATGTGTAGATGTGGCACGTAGGGATATGGCAGCCTTACGTTTGAGGTTGGACTTGATGATCTTAAAGGTCTTTTCCGACCTAAATGATTCTATGATTCAAACTTCCATTACATGAAAACTTCAGGGCGTTTTTAGCATAACTTCCAGTGCTCATGGCTTCATCTTTTAGGGCCTGTAATCCAGATGAAGTTTTAAAAAGACTCCAAAAGCAGGGGATTATTGTTGGCCCTGTTAAGGCACTACTATGATTTCCTGGTAATGGCACACTGATTTCTAGCTTCTGGAGTTACAAGTCCTCTAATATACCATCGCAGCCCACTAAGATATATTAAGTTTATTTGTTTTATTTGGTTCTTAAAAATAAAATAAAAACATCTCTGCGGTATGTAACAATAAAAAGCTGTTCATCCCTTTCTATCAAGTCAAAGGCTCCCCTGTAAAGAGAAGCTGTATCATTCTGTCACAAAGAACAGATGGTGAATAGCAGGTATGCAAAATGTTCATCCTACTCTTCTTTATTTCACCTTTCACTGCAATTATATTGCATGCCAGGCTCCAAATGAAGCATTGAATTTGGACACCAGAATGTGGTGGACATGAATTTTGCAAAGCTTTAAATGTTAGTCCAATTTCATGACATTTTGAATGTAGTTTATATGCATCTCAAAGGTACTTAGAGGTGCATCAGAAGAGGCAAAGGTCTTATCGCAGCCTATAATCACAAATGAAATTTTCAATGAAAATTAATGAAATAAACAATGAAATAAAAATAAACACGCAGTGAATACTTCTGCATCTGGCAAATACCTCCATTAGTCTGTATTAGTAATTTCTAATTTTGAGAGTGGGGAATGTATAGCCCTTTTCAAAGAGGAGCAAACAAAAATTAGATGGGCTGGGCCAGTGGATCTGTTCCAAGAATAGGGAAAGAAAAGGCAGGACAAGATCTTTGAAAGTGGTGAAGTGTTTCTGCAGATGAAGTGTATTAGAAGGAGATATAGAAAGATATTAAGATAGACATGTCCAGGAAGGCAAAAGGGAAAGGACTTAAATGTAATGGGAAGGTCAGTAAAAGAACTTGAAGAAGAATGAGACATGATCCAAGTGAGAGGTAAGATAGAAATGGGCTTAGATAAAATATCAGGAGCCAAAACCGAACATATTACTTATCTATGACTGAAGAAGTACTGACGCAGTTTTTTGTTGGAGATAGTGGCGAAAATACTATTGTATGAATTTTAAGACTGAGTGACAGTGGAAAAAGTTGGTTAAGAAAAAGTAAGTCAAAACCAGGATACATTTTCAAGTGTAGCATCAAGGAAGAGAAGGAACTTAATGAAAGTGCTTGAGTTTCACAGTTCGTTGGCATGTGGTTTTCTTTCTGCAGAGGCTGTTGAGGAAGTTCAGCTGGCAAGATAAAAGGCAAGCTGTTACCAAGCAGAGTGGAAATGAAGGAGTTAAATTGCTGAGTTCATAAAGGGCAGTTGAAGACCTGGAAGTGTGTCATGGCATGGGAATGGAGGAAAACAAGAAGCATATGGTGTTTCTGAAAGCTGGAGAGCAGGTGGTTTTCAGGAAGGGACGGACAGTGTGCATTCACCCTAAACTGGAAGGGAGGAAGAACTCGTTGGTGACTTTGCTGGTAAAGCCATAAGCCATTTCTATGGACAAGAGGCAACAGAAAGCAGATTTGACAAGGGTAGAAAATTGGCTCAGGAGGGCTAGAAGAACAAGGATTTTTTAAATTTTTTTTTTACATGTTTAAAGGCATATGGAGGCAAAGAAAAGAAGCATATGGAGTGGCACTTGAAAGTAGGGCTGGGGTCAAGAGAGATGGTAGGGGAAACAATAACATGTTTCAGAAGAAGAGAAGAGTGGTTGAAGATGTCTCATTGTTTCTTCACGCTACTCCATCTGTCAATATCCATCTGTTGTTTTTTTGTTGTACATTCAAATGTCAACTCCAGTAACTGTTTAATGTAAAATGGATAATCACGTTTCCATTTCTCACCCATTTTTTGAATGATGTAAAAAATGTATCTTCCACACAACACTGGAGGTTTGGGGAGAATTAACTTCTTCTCTGTAGCCTAGAGCTTGGTGATTAAACGATGCTGTTCTGGGAAGTGGGAAAGGTCAGATGTTAATCCATAAACCTGAGAAGACCCCTGAACTTGTGAAGGGGAACCCTGAAGACCATCAAAGTGCCTAACTACTGCCCCATTCTATAAAAGGCACCAAATACTAAATGAAAGGTGTGATAGGAGAATGTACACCAGCAAAAATATTCACTGCCTCCTTGCAGCCTGGTGCTTGGTTCCACAGACACTCAAGAGGTCAGGTGTTGAAGATACCTACCCTTGATGACTGTCCCGCAGCCTGCTGTTTCCATGATGCACTGATTGCTCTGAACCAAACCCTGAGGCATCAAAGCATTCTGGTAGATGGAGGCTAATTAGGCTGGTTGGGGAAACAGTATCACCACTGGCTGTCTATCTTGTGCCTCTGCTGTAGGACATCTTTTGCATTGCAGAAGTGGCTGATGAAAGTGTATGCTGGCTTTGCAGTTACCTACTAGCTGAGGGGAAGGTGCACCTTTTTGCACTGCCAGAGGTAGAGGAGCAGAGCGTGCAGAAGGATGTAATAACACCAGCATGATCCACTGGAACTGCTTGCCTCTCCCACTTATTGCAGGAGCAAGGAAGGTACCTTGTTGCTGGTCCCTTGGCTTTCACTCCAAGAGGCAGGCACTTGCCCATTTCCAGGAATCACACCACCTTGGTGAAGTAAAACATGTGCCCCTGCATCACCATCGACTGGCAATGACCCACAAGGAATATCCACCCCACCAGTCATTTTCCCTCTTGGCAAAACACAACAATCGCAGCCTTCCTGCTTCGCTGAGCAGCAATGTGGAGCTGAGTCAGGCCCTCCCAGGTCACTGGGAATCAGTCCATGCCTGCTACATCCCCGATCCGCAATGACGTATCTGTAATTATGATTTTCACTATTATGTTCATGATATTAGAATTTGTCTTGCTCTAGCCAAGACTCCTGCTCTTCGTTCATGCATGAGCCTGTCATGCTATACAATTACAGTGGAGTCGGGGCCTGATCTGTGCTATAATTATAACTGAGTCAGTTACAACAGACTTGTCTCCTGACCTGGTTCCAAAATAGCACTATATTTTTTAAAGCAAAAGGGTTTTTTGGTGTATTCTCCAACCACGCTAATGCATTACACTTGTCTTGGATTTAAACCGGGTTCATTTCTGCTAAAGCAACCCTTTTATTAGCATGAGCAGGAAATGGTCCAAACTGGCTGTTCATTAGCAATCACTAAGTCAGCTTCAAGCACCCTCTCTGAATGTCAGATATTTCCCACTTGCATTCCATCCCCACTTTGTGTATTTGCTGCTTCCTGGCATCTTTATCATATAGTCATGAATCATGCTGGAGTTACGATGTCGCATTTAGATACAGAGTAGGACTAGTTTGGCCAGTCCTGGGCAATCAGGCCTCTTAACAGGGAAATGCATTTAAATAGGTCAATGAATCTTACTAGTCTGTGCATCACAAATTATCAGCACTGCAGAACTTGCAGTCAGGGGAGAAATTCTCTTTCAAGTAAAAGTTCATTGATGCCACTGGAGCAGCGAATAAGATTTCATTTACGTTTACACTTAAAATGATGTTTTACCTTCACAGCTTGTTGGGAGTCTTTTAAACTGGAATAAAAATATCTTCATTTTTTTTAAATTTTTCTTGCTATACAAAATAATACATTTGAAATTAGCTGTACAGTTCTGTTAGAGCTAGAAAAGTGCTTATTTAGTCTCCCATCTCCTGAACTGCAGCTGTAATTCTTAGTCCTTATTTTTGCCTTGTACCTCTTCCAGTGATGGAAATATTGTGAACTGCACTACAAAGCTAATCAAATAGCAAATGGAAAGCTTTTTCCTTTGCTCTGTCCTTTTAGGTTTCCTGTAGGTTATGTCTGTTAAGACAATTTCTGGAAGCCCCCAAAGAAGCCACAAACATTCAGCAGAAGAATCTCAACCCTGGAGGTTAACGGTCTCTATCTATAGATACAGGAGTGAAGGGGAGGGATAGCCTGGGGTGTGAGGTGTAGAGAGGCAAAGTGAAGTGTGATGGCAGAGGACCTGCCCATGATAGGAAGGTGTCCCTCTGTGCTCTGGCATGGATGCCTTGGCAGCACCTGGGTGTGGGGATGTTTCCCTTGTGGGTGAAAGACCACATTGTCTCCCTCAGTGATGTTAGTCAAGGGGATCAGTACACCCTTCTGTCGCCATCACTGTGCCCATACTGTGGAGTTTTTTGAGCAAAACTGGAATAAATTGTTTCTAGGTTTTTGTTCTCATCTTACAGGGCCGTAGCAGAGTTTTGCAGCTAACGCCTACCTTTGCTCTCGAGTTCAGAAAATGGATCAGTGGCAGCTCCAATGAGACATTTCTGACTTTCAGCCCAGTCCCTCAGCTGTTGGTCCAGGATGCCATTAAGTGAGATTATTTAAAATACTATGGTCTATTTTGGATTGCTAGGCACTTAAGTATGACCATGAATGCACAAGTGTGGTGTATTTCCATCAGTTATACTTTTTGTCAACTCTACTTCTTCCTTATATTTCTTTTTGGGCAAGAGCTCTGAAATTGCCAACATTTGAAGGATAAAGTCAGGCTTTTTCTTGACAGTCCTTGTTTTGCATTCAGTTCAATATAACACTTGCAGAGGAGATTCAGGATAAGCCTTCAGGATAAGACTACCTAAAGTCCGGTCTTGTATTCAAATTTTATTGGTCGAGTTTGCAGTAAAACATATGTCGCAATATAACTCTTTATCATTACCTAAATGTACCTTTTTCAGGCAACATCTGTTTAAGGCTGTGTATGGTTGGTTTTTTTTAAAAAAAAGAAAAGTGATTTTCTGGAATAAGCGTTTAAAAAATGGACTAGCATAAGACTAGTTTTATGAGTTCACCAATATAAGCAGAAGAGTTGTAATCTGTCTATGAAAATAGGTATGCATATGTTCAAATGTTCATAATATAAAAGTTGTCAGAATTTAGATTATTTTCCATAGTGTTATATACTATTCTTTAACATGCATGAGTGTATAAAACAGTAATTTTTAACTTGTGCTCCATTAACTGCTCTTAGTTGGTGTGTGAAAATGAACTCAGAAAGCAAGTCTATTGTCATTAGGCTCAAATCTGTTATACATTGTTTGCACTTCTCTCAGGAAATGTTTAAAGGCTCTGAAAAACAGAAAGGGCTGAAACTCTTTGGTTCAGAATGGTACTTCTGTTGGACCAAAAAATTAGGTGACAGCCTCTGATCTTGGAAATATTATTGTTGTCAATTGGCCAATCTTACATCCTTCATTTATAGGATGGTCAACTTCCAAATAAGCATGTTAAGGCTTTGTGCCCTGGGCCCCCTCACACCTGATGCACCAGGGTGCAGCTGCAGTCCTCTACTCCAACCCACCTTTAAGAGCTCTGGGGGAAACTCCCTGTGGGCACACAGGGGTGTCTGCTCATCCTCTTGATCTTTTTTTTTTTTATCTGTTGTTGAACCCCCACCCCCGCCACCTGCCCAGGCTTCTCATGTCTCTGTTGGATAATTGGATAGTAGTTGCTCATCCTTCCTGTGTATATAACATTTTGCATAATGGGATCCTGATGCATAAAAGGGACTACAGTAAAGCAAATAACAACGCCACACATAAAAAAAAATCCTTTGATGGTGAATAGGCTTGTTGAAGTCAATATGTAAGAGGAAAACATGGATTAGTCTTTACAGAGCACTTTTGGCTAACACCAGGACTTGTTACAGAATCAGAGAATCATAGAAAGATTTGTGTTGCAAGGGACCTTTACAGGTCATCTAGTCCAACCCCTCTGCAGTGAGCAGGGACATCTTTAACTAGATCAGATTTCTCAGAGCCCCAGCCAACCTGACCTTGAATGTTTCCAGGGATGGGGCACCTACCACAGCGTCATTTCCATAAAGATGATTTCTTCCCTCCTTAGCTTTTATCTAGTATATTTCAAAACAATGCAACCCCAAATCTAAGCTGGACAGAGCCTCCTTCCCCTACCCTGCCCCACCTTGAGTGCTGTGGTTCATGCAAGGTGCTTCCTATGGCAACCCTTTGGGAACTCTGTCATTGCTGCTGATGTGGTTCCTCCCCACCAGACTAGCATGTCAGGACCACAGTAATGTTTCTTAGACTCACTCAGGGTACCTATTTGAATTATAGATCTGGAATACTGCTGGCTCCTTTCCAAATCTATGATCTAGTAGCTGTTTTTAATGATAAATTACATATGTTTAATAGCTCAGCTATTTTGTTTGGTTCCTTCAGAACTTTGAGATGAATAGGCTCCAGTCTGAGTGATTTATAGCAATTTAATTTGTCAAGTTGTTTCAGCACTTTTTCTTATGCTCCTCTGACAGCAGTTCACCTTCACAAACCAAACATAGGTATTTCCCCTTTCTCCTTGGAGTCAAGACTCACACAAAATCTATTTGGCAATTTCTGTGAGTTCTTTCTACCCTTTGACTACTTTTTCTCATGCTTAGCTGATTAAATTTAAGATTTTCCTGGGAATGTCCTATGGCCAAATCCTTTATCAGCACAATTATATCATACAAGCTTTTTCATAAACTAATTTATCACCAGTTTAATAATAGGTACATTTTTTGCCTGTTTTTTTCTAGAACCTCTCTGCTCTACATTTAAATTTCTTCTTTAATTCCCAGTCTACTCGTGGCTATACTCTTTCCCCAATCATTGTCTCCTCCATCTATTTCATCTGAAATAATCGTTCCTTAATGTGGATTGTCAGACACCCAGAATTCCAAGTGAGGTTTTATATTGCTTGCTTTCTGACTTCCCAGTCCAGTCTAGGACTGCATTTCTGTCTTTCATGATTGTGTTATGTGAGGACTTTGTAGTTATGCAGAAAGAATAATTGCATCAAAGTCTGCAGGTTGCTCAGCTGGTTTCCAGTTGAAAGTTCCCAATCTATAAGAGATTTCTGCTATTTTTCCCTGAGCATGTGACCTTGCAGTTGGTATAATTGAGTTTAATCCAATTTCTATTGCTTCTTTAGTCATTTATTTCTTTCCATGTGATATTGTAATAGTCCTCCTTATTAACAGTACCTCGACATTAACATTGTCATCAGCAAATTTCATTTGTGCATTCCTACCCATGTGCCAAGATCTTTAAGGAAAGCTTGGTGCATTTCAACACCTTTCCTTGCACCATTCTCCTGCACCCTCATACTTTCCATTCTGACGCACTTTAGAAAGGTCCTTAGCTATATCCACAATATTGCTGCTAACGTGGGCTTTATTTAGACTAATTTCTTATGTGGCAGCATGCAAAATTCATTGTTAAAATCTAGATGCATGAATTCTGCTGTATTTTACCTGTCTGAGATATACACTTAATTTATCAGAGAGGTGTTAGAATTGCTTCTTGTGATCTGCATTTCACAGAATCACAGAATCACTAGGTTGGAAAAGACCCACAGGATCATTGAACCATTGATTTGGGACTTCAGTTTTCCTCCTCTCTTTGTAATTACTCTTAGGCCCCTCTACTACCCAGCAAAAAAACCCTTGCAAATTATTAAGGTAATAGTTATTTCTACAGTACCATCAAAAGATTACTAGATGGGTTTCTTAACTAAAACTAGATGGGTTGCTCCGTGTACTTATTTTTCTCTAGCATGTGGCTTTTTCAGAATTATTTATGTTTTTAAAGTAGCTCCTTGACCTCTGCAGAACTGCCCTGGCCAAAGGAACACTGTGAGAGCTTTGAGTGACTTTGCAAAGAGCAAATGTGTACCCTGTTGTTTTAGGCTGTAGCTGGTTTCCCTTCCATTTCCTAATTCTTCTGTTTTATCAGTCTGGGGCATGCTGATTTGGTGAGACTGTAATGAAGTTTTCTTAAGCATCCTCCAGGTTTAATTCCCCTGTATGATGATTTCTAAGTTTCTCTGAAGAAAAAATTTGCAGTTTAAAAATCCCCAAGTGTATCATCATTTTTGGGAACATTTTTCCTAGAAGGACATCAGGCTTGAAGACCACTGTCACTGGAAAACGTCTGCGGGCCTTGCAGAAGAAATTGTACGTAGATCGTAAACAGACACTCCCAACCTCCTGCAAGGTTGGAAACTTTTAATTATAGCATTGAAGAGATGAATCAGTTGGGTGTTACTTGACTGGGGAACCTTCTGGGTGACTAAATCTATGTCAGATGAAGTGACAACAGGTAATAGGTGTGAAATGCCCTGGCAGCTGGGAGACATTTCCTAAAGGAGTAGATTAGCAACTGGACAGCTAAATAGGTCACTGAATGAAGGGTGGTGGACTGAAGAAGACACAGAGTGCAAAGGATGGTCTACAGACCTTTTCTTGAGAATGAGAGATGAACCATGACAACTGCCTCACTGATGCCTTGAAGTGTGATGCTTACTTCCTGAGTAAGCTTCCTGTATAACTGCTTTGCTTTTAAGTAGAGATTGGAGAGATTTCTCAGCAAAAGGTCCTAAAAATTTTTACTTAGGAAGCCATACCTATCTCCTTCATATTAAAGATTCTAATTTTTACAGACTTTTTGGAAATATGTCTTTTAATCTTTCTGCACAATCAAAGATTGAGGGGGAAGGTTTGTTTGTTTTGTTTTTATTGAATAGAACCAACCACATCTTAGATAATAGGAATTGGGAAACTTGAGGAGAAATGCCAAAAGTTGATCTTTTGGTTAAAAAGCATTTATTTAAACAATGTAGAAAACTACCAACTGGGTCAACTTCAAACACTATGTTGTGCAGATAACTCTCTGAGGTCAAAGCATTTTGCAAACTTGTTCCCCTCTCTTCATCTAACGATCACGATCACAGCGCAAATGCCTGTCTTAGGTCTAGAAAACCATTATTCTTTCGGACAAGTATCACCACATGTCCTGCCTGTATGATGTGGGACTGGAAGAATGTTTTAATTTTAATACATCTGAAGTCTTCAAGGGAACTTCAGAAAGCACAAAGGTACCTTCAGAGGAGAGGAGGTGCACATTATGTTTTCCCTACCTATCAGGAATCAGGAAGAATCGCAGATGATCAAGCTTGAGATCCATTGCAAGTGAGAAAGTCCTTGTCCTCTCTTTTCCAGTTCTCTCTGACTTGTTACACCTCAGAGCAGCCTAACAATGTCCAGACTTCTTCTTTCCTTTCCCACTGTATGGCCCTTGTGAGCACATATATCCTACCCTGACCTGAAATGCGGATTTTTTACTATTGCCATGCCGGATTCTGAACTGAAACACTGATGAGTGAGAAACACAAGAAAACATTTTTTCATCTACCCATAATGGGTAGGTATACCACAATATGTCAGACATATTACAAAATGTCACAGTCCTGGATGCTCCACTGTTCCATAATTTCTGCCTCCTCCCTATCAGGCATGTGAACAGATCTGGCCAGAAACTTCAAATATCTGAAGAACTGAGGACCTGAAGCAATAAAAGTGCCATGCTGGGGGAATGCACCAAATACTCCCAGCTCACAGGAGGCTGGAGCCGGTTGTATGAGTCCTGTTGAAAGCCTGGGATGGGACAGAGGATCATCTACTCCAATGGCTGGTGTGCTGGTGGCTCGGGATGGCTGCAGTGGCTCCACTGGGATGGGCAAGGAGGATCACTTGGGGTGCTGCCCCTTGTTTGTCTCTTCAGGGCACCAAGCCAGCCAGGAGAGGTAGAGTGTGGCATATACTTTGCAATGTGGGAGCTGCTTCCCTGATTCCTATTGGGTGAATGTCTTTATTTTGTGTATTAAAGTGCATGTACTCTCACTGACCTGGAAACAGGGAACATCTTACTTCAAAAGGAGAGTTGCTCCTCCTTGCATCCGGGCAGAGTTTGGGAAGGGAAAATCTCTTTGTAGTGTTAAATTGTTATCCAAACACCACAAGGTAGTTTTTCAAAGCAGGAAAAGGAAACAGAAGAAATGAGCCACCACAACACCATAATATAGACAACCAAGATCATGTCTTACATAAACCTCTTCATGACAAACCCTTTCTTACACCATTGCTGGGCAGTGTTTATATTCCAGCCTTGGAAAATAAATCTTCTGCCATGAAATAGGAAATAGTTTAACACGTTACCAGTGCTATCATAATGAATTAATTTGATATTCATGGGAATACCACATGTGCTTTCCTAGGTGTTCTACTACCGTTTCACTTTCACTAATGGGCACTTAAGTTGTACTGATTTTTCCCCAAAGCCACATAATGATCTATAATATTCCTGAATAATTGCACTTTAAGTGGAAGCTAACAGGGTTGACTACTCCCAGAAATACGTCCAAATATTTTTACTATTTTAAGTAGGAATTTGAATATTAACAGACCTGCCAATACATTTAAATATGCAGAAAAGTTTTAGAAAAAAAGTTTTAGAATATTTTTTGAAGGTTAAAAAGGTCTCAAATATTTTTTTCCTGCATAATTTTTATAGCCATCTGCAAACTAGCAGAATTGCTAAATTGTGTTAAAGAGAAAAAAAGGAAAGAGAAAACCAAGTGTAAGTTCATGTGGTACAAAAAATTGCAATTATTTAATTAGCTAAAATAACTTCACAGTCTCATTTATGCCATTGCTTAAAGATAAATCTTGATTGCAGGTATTCTAAACCCAAGATGGTATATACAGTTTGTGGGGGAAAAAAAAAATCTATATCCTATCTATTGGTCTGCATCAAAAGAAGCATGGCCAGCAGGTCGAGAGAGGTGATTCTGCCCCTCTATTCCTCTCTTGTGAGACTTCATCTGGAGTACTGTGTCCAGTTCTGTAATCCTCAACGTAAGAAGGATATGGAGCTGTTGGAATGGATCCAGAGGAAGGCTACAAGGATGATACGAGGGCTTGAGCACCTTCCCTATGAGGACAGGCTGAGAGAGTTAGGCTTGTTCAGCCTGGAGAAGAGAAGGCTCTGAGGAGATCTTACCTTCCAGTACCTGAAGGGGCTACAAGAAAGCTGGGGAGTGACTTTTTACAAAGGCATGTAGTGATAGGACTAGGGTGAATGGCTATGAATTGAAGAGGGGAAGGTTTAGACTAGAAATAAGGAAGAAATTCTTCACAATGAGGGTGGTGAGGCACTGGAACAGGTTGCCCAGAGGAAACAGTGGATGCCCCATCCCTGGAGGTGTTCAAGGCCGGGTTGGATGGGGCCTTGAGCAGCCTGATCTAGTGGGAGGTGTCCCTGCCCATAGGTCCCTTCCAACCCAAACTACTCTACGATTCTATGATTCTATCTGAATGGATAAATTTTCCTGCCTTTCTCATTAATAAGTATGTTACATAGCTTTGTACCTACAGGTTAGTCCTATTTCAAGGCTTGAATGATTGCCTCTTGCAAGGAGGTGTTATTGCCCAGGATGACTCCAGCTTCCTCTGCAAAGCCTGTGGGCAGGGAGCTTGGTAATGCAGCACAGTGCTCAGGGGGAGCCAGGCTACCTGTGCAGCTGGTGCTGGACCTCCAGGCAATGTGGGGTAGTATCTCTTCCCAGAGCAGCCAGTGGGGCTTAGGGCTCATATCAGGCCCATGTATGAAGCACCACCTGTGCAAACATCTACTGCATCAGCTCTCTATCTCATCAAAACCTGTCTTTCATCAAAAAACATGTTCATTTGCACCTTTACCTTGGCCCTGTGTAAGAACAAGCATACTTGGTGTGCGCAAGGTGGGCTCCAGGCATGGGTCATGTCTGATGTGTTACACCTGCTTTTGGGAGCAGTAAAAGCAGGGACAGGGCAAGAGGTAGATGGAAATGAACAGCTGTGGGGCAAACCACAGCAGGCAGGTTGAACCCTCAGAGGCAGAAGCTTTGCTTCATCTATGCAGCTTTAGCCTACTGGCCACCATGGTGTCACCAGGGAGAGCACATAGAAGTTGCTGCAGCCATGTCCTTGAGTGACCCCTAATTGTCAGGTCAGACCTGGAATGCTAATGAGCCAAGAGCCACACTGTCATGCTCACGTTAATGAAAAAGGGGAGGTCCAGGAAGAGGACTAGGTAGAAGTAGAGCAGGGCATCTCTGTCCTCAGGAGGATCCTGTGGTTCCAGAAGGAACTACTAAAGTACGTAAGACTCCTTTAATTAAAGGATTTACCTGCAGTCTCAGAATGGAAATTACATGCTTTGTTGTGCGTAATTGGGTGGCTGCTCTCCGGAGTCACAGCACCTACTCCTGAATGTACAGTGAAATTTCTTCATGTAAAACTCCACACAAACCAAACTGTTGTGGGAGCCTCATAGCAGAATACACAGCACTACCTCAGAAACATCTAATTTTATCTGATTAAGAATTGTAAAAAATGAGGGCATAAGCCTTGCTCATGCATTATTGAAAGGACTGCAGTGGCGCTGACAGGATGGCAAAGCGTGCCTGCTGATGCCGGAGGAACAGAAGCTGGTATGATGAGACACAGGGGGAAGCTGGGAAGCCCAGGAGGCCGGCGGGTGCAGCGGCAGGGAGGGGTGAGGAGTATCTGCATGCTGCTGAGCTTCCTTGCAGGTGGAGGATGTGGAACAGACAGCAGACAGCATCATCACAAAATGCACTGCATCCTGCGAGAGTTCGGCCTGATCAAAGGGAAACACTGCGGGCGACTGGAAGTTATTCTTGGGTTTCTCTCTGCTTTGGGTTAACGTTCTTTGAATTTGGGCAAGCAGCAGCTGTCCCCTGCTACAAGATCCTTCCTGATAGAAAATGTTTCCTCCTTTCTGAATCACAGCAATTAAAAATGTATGCATCCCATCCAACCCATTTGACAAATTCACATCTCCTCTTTCTCCAGTCCTCTCCACCTCAAAACACATTTACTCCTCAGAAGGCTAATTAACCCTTTCCTTCTTATAGCTCTGCTTTGGAGGAATCTCCAAATTGAAAACATCAGTAGCCATTGATGAAAAACATTTTCAGGTTCCTTACCACCACTAATTAAAAGACAGCGCAGGTAATAAACTTTTGCAGGTGCATTCAGAGGGAGTTCCATAAATAATTGATGTATTGGAACAGTATTAAAAACATGCCCCTGAAAAACTGGGAAGTTAAGACTCTGAGTGATACATCCATGTTGGAATTTGCTGGCTGGCATCTCAGCTGAGTGCCCCTCTCTCCCAACAGGGGCCATAGGGTGGGCCGGACACACTGCAGTTCCTGTTGAGCAAATTAAAGTGTGGGAAACTTAAGTGATGTAAGTGGCAGTTTAAGTTAATATGCTGGGTTATGAACTCTGGTGGCAGAGGTGCAGATATTATGTGTGTTGTGCTTACAAGTGACAGCGGCAATAACCTCTGGGACAGGGATAGGGCGGGCAACTTTTCAGCCATCCCTATTATGTCTGACTGGCAGTCCCGATCTTTTTTGCAACACTCAGTGAAATAAAACAAAATTGTTAAAAAAGCGACCACCCTGTTGTAGTATGTACAAAAATATCCTTGAGTGATGGTCCTCCTTGAAGGGAAGGAGGACCAAGGACTTAAACCAAGTCAGTGAAATTAAACTCATGGCAGTTAAGGAGTCTCTTCCTGCATTTCTAAGGTTTCAGAAAATTTGTTAATATTTTAGGCTGCACCTAACCTGGCAAATTCTGTTCTTCTGCACACTACTTGCACCTCCAAAGCAAAGTGTCACTGAATGTTCTGTCCCTCTAGATCTGAAATATAGGAACAAGATGAATTTTGTCTTTACAGGCCTACTGTACGAAGTGCTATATTTAAGCAGCTTTTTTAAGCCCTATTTACCTCTGGCATTACAGGACTGCAGTTCTGTGACTGGGCAAACTAGTTTTTAACTGTAAGCTGGAGCCTTATTCTTTGGAGTAACTTTCAGTTCTTGGTGAAGTTATTTTGGTAAGGAGCTGCTCTTCTTTTCCCATCTTGTGGTGTGCTGTTGTGACAGAGTCGTAAGGGATTAGAAGTAGACCAGCAATTCTGCACTGTTAACAGCTTAATTGAGGAGCCTGGGATCAATTCCCAGTGTACCTGGCTGCATGTTGAAACAAAGAAACTTACGCTTAACAGTTTAATTTAACCATTAAGGTAGGTGCACTTTATTCAGCGCTGGAGAAGACTCGGGATTTGTCCTCAGAGTGCTTCTGCCGAGCAGTGATTTCACGGAAAATTTATATACACGATTGTTTTCAAATTCATACTTTTTCCTCGAAACGACAACTGTACTTTATTCCGGGAACTTTCTTGCATATCCAGGGGGAATGCAATTAGGTCGGCACAGAGTCGTTAAGGTGTGGCCATATCTGAGTGGTCAATCTCAACGACTCTGGGTGACAAAGGATAAGGGTCGTTAAGGCTATCTTAGTTAATCTTGCTTCTAACACATTGCAGTTGATGTTCCATCCCACCATTTACAAATCACCATTTCAATGTTCAGTTTAGGACTGCGAAGTTGCTCCCTGGTTTCTGTAAGAGAGAAATTTAGTTTTAACGGTTACATTGGAGCTGCTACATCGCACAGTCTGGGCAGCTGGGGAACAGGCACCCTGCTTGGAAACCACAGTACCACTGTGCCCTGATGCCTACTGCCCCAGACCCATGTTTTATTGTGACTCCCCCTCCAAGTGGCCTTAGCTCAATAGATGCACTGCAGTTCTATATTTCCCTATTCCTGTGTGCATCAATTTAAACACTGAGTTTAAGCTGGAGGCATCGATGCTGTATAATCAAGGTTCCTATAAATAAAAGAGCTCAAGACACATTGCAAATTTCCTTTTCCCACCTAATAAGTGCACTTCTTTCAATATTATAAACAAGCATATTTCACCACTACTCCTTTAAATGACCCTCTCCCAATATTTTTCTTTTATCAGTCAACTCTAAACATAGGAAAAGATGCATTAAGTTATATAAAAAGAATGTTAAGCAAATTTAAATGGAAGTCCAAGTAGGACACATATAATTTCTGTTTTAAATTAATAATAATGTTGTACATATTCCTATTAAGCTGCATTTGCAATGTTAGCCTGAAGAACTAGTAATAAGTATCTCAGCAGAGCAATTCAGTTCTCGACTCTGCTGAAAAAGACAGATAGATGTAGTGCTTTTCATCTAACAGCATCCATGAAAGAAATTACTAAATTCTTTGCCACTATGAGTGCTATGGAAATGTTCCAGTTTACACCAGTGCTTTGCTGAGAGTATTTAAGGTAAATAGAAATACCTGAAGTAGGTCGACAATCAGAATTCAGGGTTGGGGTGGAAATGCGTGGTTGTATTTGCTTGTGTGTTTTTTTGAAGTCAGTAACTGAGAAATATTTGATGTGAGTTTGGAAAGAAGCACAGATGTCAGCATGAACTCTAAAACCTGGGTTTTTTGCTCTCTGATCCAGTTCCTTGGACTTGTCAGAAACCCCAGAGGGTTACTTCAGGTTATGGTCCCTTTAAATGGAGGAAACGCGCCTCAATCACAACCTTTTTTCTGAATCATTCCCCTTTCTCTGCTGCAGGCGTCTGAATGGCAGCTGGGAATCCCCAAAGACTGGAGCATTCACGGGAGTCTGATTCTTTGACGTGTAGGGTAGACAAACAGCTCCAAGGATCTGGGACAAATAGATCCAAAAGCTGGGCTTCGGCATAATGCTGAAAAGTTGCTTCACTTTGGGCTATTCTGCCTATTTTTACGTGTAGGATGAAGCTGAGAACTACATTAGGAGGCCTGAGGGGTTAAATGGATTACAAACAAAAAAACATTAAGCTAATCATAGGAGTGATTTTCCTTAAGGGCAAGAATGAACTAATTGCTGGATGTTCCTTCTATTACAACCATGGAATGGTAAAGTGGTCAAAACAGAAGCTGCTTCCGACACAGGTCTGCTACATTATTCATTTCTATCAGTTTTCTAAATCTAGGAGTTGCTTAGCATGGGTTGATTGCACAATCTTTAGATATACTCATAAGAAGGGAATTCAAGGTCAGCAGTCCCTGAAGGCTGTCAAACTATTTACAAGTTTGCTATTTATAAGGACTAGTCTGGGAGTCCTAGAAGCAATAAGTTCTTAGGCAGGCGTTTTAATTTCTGTGTGACACACAAGAGGTGCTGTTTCTGCATTGGTGCCTAGAGATGCCATTGCAGTTCTCTTAAAAATATATTTTGCTATCTAGATTCTAGTGGTTTCAGATTCACCCCTAACCACTCCATGTAATCTGAAGAAAAAAGAGCGCTATGAGTAATGCTACAGTAACTGTTCTGTGCAAGTTCTAGAGTGTTTTCAGGGGTTACAAGAGTTAATCAGAAGTTTAATGGTTAATATAGAATATTAATCAATTGACCTTGGGAGTATAGTGTGCTATAAAAGAGCAGGCTGGAGGATTCATTGCATTGACACAGAACACTCACTGAAGAAAAAAATTTCTTTTCTAAGGAAAGTGGAAATAGGGCATACTGGTTTCTGCAGATCAGAAAAAACACACTGCTTGCTCTCCTATTAGGCTTTGGAACGCTCAAGTAAAGTGGAAAATGTAGACAAAAAAATTGTGACTGAATTGTAAACATAGCAAGCTCAAAAGTACTGGTGTACTGAATTCAGATAAGCCTCGCGTGAAGAGGGAGACTAGTTGTTCCTTCCTCAGTGATGTTACCTACGAATGTGTACATACTGTACCTTTCGTTCTTTTTGGTAAGTGGATGGTACATCCTAGAAGGGCATCGCTCATTCTAGGAAGCAAATCTTTAGAAGTCATCTCATCTGGCTGTAGTACACAGAAAGCAGAGTTCAGTGCTCTTGATCTAAGAGCATCCATTTTCTAGAGCCAGTTCGCTCTTCCCACTCTTCCCGTATTTGTAAAACAAAAACAAGCCCCCTAAGTCCCACAGTTCCCACTCACCCCTTCCAAAACCCCACAAGCCCCTGAAGAGGCATTGGGATTTGCAGATAACTTAATCTATCCATTGGAGCTTTGAGGAAGGCATATTTTCCTAAAGCACTTCTGAAACGTCCTGTGCTTCTTTCAAAACAACAGTTTGTATTGTGCTAAGGCAGCAGGGAGACAGTAAACAGAAAGGGGAATGTGATACAAATGCTGGCAAAAATCAGGGAAAGCAAGGTGGAAGCAATATCGCTCAAGCTGTCAGATCTGTGAGCAAGCCTTGTGAACCAGCTGAGTTATGGCAAACTCCAGCTATGAGGGAATTGCAGTAACTGAGCCTTGCACTCAAACATTTATAAGGGTGTCCTGGGATAAATAAAGGCACAGCCTCTGTAAACTCTGCAGTGAAAACAAACACCTTTGAACCAAACCGGTTACAAGCCTCTATAAAGCATGGACATAGCCGATGTTAATTATAAGATTTGTGTCTTGTTTTCTATCTTGAGAGCAGCTGTCAGAGTCCTCTTGGCTGGCAAGGAGTTAAATGCAAGGCCCTGGCACAAGCTACTGCATAAGGCAGGGCTGACATTACTGCAGTATCCGTGTTGGCATAGAGAGTGCTCTCGGTTCAGGGTCTCCAGTAGAATATACAACAAAACACTAAAATGTCTTTGATTCCTAGGCAAAGCCCTGCTGTCTGGGGCCAGGCCTTCTTAAAGCAGCGGTTGCATTTCGTCAGATAGAAGACATTCAGCTTATTTTAAGATCATACCTCATGCATTCAGGCACAGCTATGTGTCACATTGAGGTTTGTCTAGAAGCCTAGTCCGGATTATAAAGGCATTTCAGAAATCATGTGCTTATCAGAAGTTTGAATCAGACTTGCTGTCTGTAACCAAACTCAATAATCAGACTCTTGAACCATGTAATGGGTTAGCAAAAGAGCAGGGGACATGTAGGGAGAAAATGATTTAGCAGAATTTCATTCAGCATTCAAGCATGATAGCATGCCTGAAAATAAGGGATACATTATTAATTAGTTAATGTTTGCAAAGTGTTTTGACTCTGGAAAGAGCCAAGTGTTCTTCTTTAATTTTCAGTAAATACATGACTAAGCAGTATATGTAATAAGGACACAAAATGTGGTAACTAGACCGAAGGCTTGAAAATACACAAAATATTTTAAAGGAGAGATGCTATTAACAGGAAAAAATGTGTTCAAACCAGCGGAGTAAATATTGTGATGATGCAGCTAGTTATTTATTAACTCAGCACTAATGTCGGGACATGCCCGATGGCACCGACGATCTGTCGAGGCAGCCAATGTCCTCTAAGACCTGTAAATCTGACCTCTATCACCTTTTCCCTTCCAGCGCTAAATTTGGCACAGCTCGTACTCAGCAGGCCTTCTCTTACCTTCTGGGCTGCCTAACGCCCGCTTTAGTTACATGGACTTCTGCAGCTTTAATAATGTCTGGAAAAGCACTTCTAGATAGCAGTCACAACCCCTGACTAGCTGTAGGGAGATACACTGACACCGGGGCCCAGCAGCACAAGCTGCTGCACGCCCTCCCCCTCCCTGGTCGTTCTCACATCCCCATCTGTTCCTTTCCAGTCTCTCAAGTGGGAAATAAACTGAGTTAGAGTCAAACTGTCAAACTCATAATATTCGAGTGGGTTGAATGTCACACCAGCAGAATTCATGCAATCCATATTTCATTCAGAGCAATAAATATGCAGTCTCTCACAGATCTTGGAAATCAATTATATTTTTTTGGGAAGGCTTGGAGAAACAGTAGGGGCACTTCAGTAAAATGATTTCTAGCCTTCTTTTCAAATGAAGTAACTTGTTAGTGTTATGATTGCAAGGTCCCGCTTCCTGAAAACAAGATCATAAGTGCCTAAGCCATCTGCTCCTGCCCTTAAGTCAAAGTCATGGTCCTCAGTTTACAACATCATACTTGGAAGTTTATGACGTTACAAATACAGGATTGTCACTTTTGTTGACAGCTAGCCAATAGGATCAAATGAATTAAGCAACGAGCCGTGTCCTTGAAATCTTTGGCTGTAAAGACTAAGACGAACTGGAAGACTTTCTAACTGAAAGGAGTTAGCATTGCTTTCACAGGTGGTTAGTGTATCAGAAATTTGCCATAAGCTCTGTAAAAATAACTAGGAATGACCTTCTGGCTTTGTAAACATACTTTTAATGTTTTCATAAAACACATTTTCTCTTTATATGTCAACTGTTCAGCATATGCAATTATGTACATGCGTGATAGTTTTTGACCTAGGCTAACGGACCAAACAATAAATCAACTTCTAGGCCTAGATATGCAGCTGATGCAAATTGACTTTGCATTAATGCAGACAAGGGACTTATGCCAAACTTCTACTCGCTAAGGGTATGGCCCAGACAATGTATTTCAAGCGCTACAGAATTTTCTCTGGCTGCAAGTTTTATTGTATGTGGAAGTATTGAAATTTGTGGGAAAACACCTATTGATCCCATTGTGCAGGGTATAGGCCTAGTGTGTATTGGTGGAAAACAATGTGACAGGTATTTAATAAGAGTAGATTAAGCCTCTTCAAAAATGTTCAGAATGTTCCTCAGCTGCAAGAAGTCAGCAAAGCCTAGTTCATTTTCACTGGTTAAGGGTCTAGATATGGGTCTGGGTCCCAATGGTCTTACTTCATCCAATTGAAATCATGGCCTTGAAGCTGTCCTCATTGACATTTAATAAGTACAGAATGTTTCATTGCACTTTAATGAACCTGCAGATAATTTGGGAAAACATAGCGCGCAGCAACTGGAGATTGTAATACAGATGCCAGGAATCCCCCTGGACAGCATCACTTACAGAAGAAGGAGGCACCATACAGCAGCTAGTGCAAACCTAGTATCAGCTGGAAGCCAGTTTCAGGACAGACCTTGAAAGGTTACAGGCTGAAAAGTAAGAGATTTTTATGACAGATTTTAAGTGAGAATGCTGGATCAATCATTGCTCAAAACTTCTTTTAAGCCACTGTCATGTTTTCCCTTAAGTAGCTAGATGTGAGTACTAACGGGACTTATTTTGCTAATTTGGCCTATAGGTCAAAAGCAAAATATTGTAAGGAAAAGAACTATATTTTATTTATATTTCTGGAGTGGATTAATACACTCTGTTGTTGTTGTAGTAGTTATTGTTGTTATTATTTTTTTAAGGGACACAATTATTAGATACATAGAAGCAAAAAATCTTTTTCAGAATAGATTTAATTGCCCAAATAACTTCACACAAAAAGGAAAAAGAAACCCTTAATTATGATCCTACTTTAAAAGACAGAAAGTCTGCTTTGTTTTAGGAAGGAGTTTTAATCAATCTTTTTTTAGAGGTAGCATGGAAATAATATTTATTTTGATCAGGAAAAGATAGCCATTCAAACAAAAATTTAATGAGTCAAATGCCTGTAGGTATTTCTAGCACAAACAGGTTTGCTTTTATGGAAAAAAAAATGCAAAATGATGCTAAATTGTAGGTCACTGGTCCTATGCCATTTTGAAGTTTTATTTGATGGCTTTGATGCAAAGTCAAGCTATGATGCTAGGGCTAAGGACCAGAGGAGGAGGACAGGATTCTGGTTTTAAGTTTAATTTTGGGTCCAGTAAAATTTAACTGCGTTTCACTTACCAAAAAAGGAAAAAGGTCCTGTTACAGGAACATAAGTGAGGTTTTTCTTCTTTCCAGCCCTGATAAAGCTATTGTTAGTGGACTAGCCAGCACAGAATTATTGCTGTTTTATCTCTCTGTTCTGAAGTGACAGCAGTGGGACTGTATATGGCAATGTCTTTTTTTAAACAGAAGTCGTCATATTTTGAAAATCGAAATGGGAACCTAGTCCTTGCAAGAATGTCACAAGTTCTTTGTTCCTTGAAATTCCATTCCATTTCACCTTTGAAATTAAGGCTGTGAGTTCCTAAATGTCTGAGGGACTTTTAAATATTTGACCTAAGAAGTCCTGCTCCACTTACATGGTCCTCTGTTTCCTTTGAAGCTCAATTCACATGGGTCTCTTCTGGGAAACACCAGCTTTATGACTTTAAAAAAATTATTACAGTTGAATGATGTACTTAGCAGCCAATAGGCATTTCTACAAACTCACTAATGTCTCAGTCAATGTCATCATCTCTATGATCAGCATGTGCAGCAGATGTGTTGAATGCATCAACACTTACAGTGTCATTCTCATGTGGCCATGGGATGTGGAGTGTGGGATAGGCTGTCCTCAGAGCTGGGGCTGGCTTTGTTCTGTCTGCACAATATCTAGCTCAGTGGGGATTCTGAGCTGTGACTGGGTTCCAAAATGCTGCAAAATAGCAGAGAATTAGAATAACATTAGTGTTATGACAAACATTAGAAAGAAGCATCTATTGCAAGTGTAGAAAACAAAAAAAGATAAGGGAGGAGGTAAAAGAAGGAGCAGAAGGGTATTCTCCACCACAAGCCACCTAGACAATAACTTTATGTGTTTCCCTTGGTTATTTATTTTACATTATGATATATGACATATTAGAAAATGTGAAAGACATTTTTTGAGCCTAAGACAGAAAGTAAAATAGTACTTGAAAGTGATTGTTTGTGAAGGCTTATTTTTATTTTGTTACACATGAGACTAGTGAAGCAGACATGCTTATTTTAACTCTGTAACAAAATTTAGTCACTAGGGACAAACAATTGTCTGCTATTATCATTCCTGCCGCCAAAATTCATTAAGTTCAGGAACATGAACTAAATCATGTGCTAAAAGAGAATACACAGCTACCTACAGCAACACTGGAGAAATGACCCTATAGTCAGCATAGTATGCACATGCATCCAAGAGACTACATGGCCTATGAAAAAGCAGAATATCTCAAACTGTAGCCTTCCTACAATGCATCGTAGATAGTCTCTGTGGCTCCATGTTTCTCTCTGCAGTGAAAGACCTGTCTGTCTGTCACAGACCTGGTATCCGGCTTAGCTTTTTAAGGTCCTCACTTCATCAAAAAGTAAATGCATTTGCTAATACATTGGTGGTTGGTTGCCAGCCTGAGAGAAACAGGAGGATGTCTGGGAATAACATTTAAGAGTTAAAGGTGCCCTTTTAATGTGAGTTAAACTAATTTTTCTTTTTTTTTTTTTTTTTTATTCTGAGAGCTCAATTGTGGAGAAAGGAAGATAGCTGGAAAAGTCAGTCTGGCCTCAACCAAATAATCTGCTCTAGAACTGTAGACTCAGATCCCTGGGGCGTGTCGGAATCCTGAAACGGATTTGAGTAAAAGAAAGTTGTCTAACAGCTTTGTTGTCTTGTGTTCTACAAAGCAGTCAAAGTCTAGTTTGGCTAGTGAGTGACAACAGAAAAATGCAGACAGCTCTGAAGGGTATTGATTCTTCAGGCAGTTAGGTTTTTTCCAGACATTCGGTTATAGCAGCTTTCCATAAGCTTTGCATCAGAGAGATTGAAAGCAATGGTGTCATAATTAATATCACAGAGTATGTCAACAGATAAAAAACATGGAGCATACCAGTGTGTGCATGTTTATGGTGTCTGTGACTCCTGGGAAGCTGGTGGGCTTGCTGAGCTGGAATCTGCTGGAGTGGGGTATTTTGAAATCCACTGAACCCTTTTTAAATGTGTTTAAAGAGAATATGTAAAAATAATCAGTTAAAAGGAGCTCTGTTTGGATGGTGGATAAAGAAGATAAAGGAGAAAGGTAATCTGGCATTAGGTTAGTGGTTCTGGAGAAAAGCTTAAGAGCTGGGTGATGTCAACTCCTGTAAGCCCAGAGAGAAATCAGCAGGGTGTGCCTAAAGAGTGATTCATGATTCAGACTCCTTAAGGTATGGGTCCAAATTATGTATCCAGTAGCTGCCTATAGAGGTGTGCTGAAACCCTAGCTTGCCAATAAGAGTGACAGTAATGCCTGCTGGGGGCAGCTACGAGCTGACATCGTAAGGTATGATGGTGATGGTCATGGACAGTAGGGTGATAGCCGTGAGGTAACTGGAGACAATCATCAAGATGGCACTATACAGGGCAGTGTCTGATACTGAATCCTATGGAAGATAACCTCCTGCTTGTATTCAAGCAACTGTGTGGAGGTCAAATGGACACACTGAAAAGCATCAGCAACTGGGGTAAATAGAGAGATGTAACATGCTAAGGCTAGCTATGGGTTGGTCCCTGAAACTAAGAACCTAAAGAGTAATAAAAATGAAGATATCAAAGGTCAACTTTGAGGTCAAGAGATGTTGGCAAAACAAATGTTTTACTCTAAAAAAGCAAAAATAATAACCTCCACAACAATATCATTGCATGGTTGCATTTATTTCTTCACAGAGTCTTCAGTTCTGGTTACCTGGATATATGGTTATATATGTACAAATGGTCTATCTGTATACATACATGTAAAAGCGTGTTTGTGTTTGAATAGCACAAGGGCCAAAATGACATTAAAATAATCAATCAAACAATTAATCATTTATTCAATAAATTTTTAAAAAGAGCTTTCATACTGACACCAGTAACATTGCAACCTCAGAGAATATATTGGATACCATATTTCATGAACTGCCTCTAGGACTACATCCACACTGTGCTTCGTACTTAGGGCTAAGAATAATTTTTAAAAATTAGTGTAAAAATTATACATCAATTTCCATCACTTTGTAGATTGCAAAAAATACTCGCTATTTGCCAGCAACCAAGCTCTGGAACAGCTATTAGCAGATGCTGACTATATAATGATGACCACTGTAAGTCGATGCTTATTTAAGGAATGTTTTCAGGAAACAACTTGCTCTTAGGAACAGTCTGTAAGTGAAAATGCACTTTGGAAGATTTTTACATCTTATTGGCTTGCCTTTTGCCATTTTACAGAAAAGGAAATGTGTTACAGAGTTAGCATTTAGGAGAAGCCTAGAATACCATTCTTTATATTATACTTATTATTCAGAACTGGTCTTCTCATAGTGCAATTTAAGCCCCCCAAAATTACCCATCATTACACAGACAGTCCATTTAACGTTCTGCAGCTAATCATACAACAACCTACCCTTTCAGAGGAGATACAAACATCACTTGGGTTTTAAGTTCTGATTACAAGATGAGGTTCTAATTGAGAATTTCAGCTATAAACCAAATGACCTTCAATGACCATAGACTGGAAAACCTGGTGACTAATCTAAATAGATTTCCAAGCAGAGGGGAAAAAAACACCACCCAGCTCTTGTTTCTAATCCTCTGCATTATTAGGGGAATGACAAAGACAAGCAGAATGTGAAAAAAATCATGACTCTAGTGACCTTCATGCCTTTGTCCCAGAAAGGTCAAGAGTAATCAGCAAAACTTTAACCAGAGGTCAAATTCAGCTTTGTTGCCCTTAGAGGCTGGTAAAGCGAAATATTCTGTTCTTGTGCTCTGTAAACAGCCACAGTAATTGGTGACGCTTTCTAGTGTTGGCTGTGGAGATGTATTGAGCTGAAATTCATAGATAGACAGTATTTTACATATTATGCATCAGTCTACAACTAAATCCTGATTTCAGTTTATAATGCTGGCAAATCACAACCGCATTCCTTAAAATGAGATCATACCAGGATATGAGCATATACCAGAATGCCTAATAAGCAGGTTTACAGTTTGTCATGCTGACCATCTAAGGTCAAACACCTATTGTCAATACCTGAAAAAATTCCTGTGAAACTGAAAGGCATTACGCAGTCAAAGTCTGTAAGTAAGAGCCAAGTGAAAATAAAAAAAAAACTACAGCAGATAATCAAGACTAGATCTCATTAGGGCTTTCTGACTTTGGTGTGGAGTGCATTATCCCTTTCCTCCTTTTGCATGTCACAAGGAATTTTATTTATTTATTAAATATTGATTCTCAGTAGAGCTGTAGGAACCACTGTGTTGGATGAGCTTCCAGCAGTCCTTGTTTTCCATCATCGTACCATTAGTTAGCAGAGACTTAGAGAAAATGCAAGGAGCTAAGGAGGGAATAAACATATATTCTTAAGGAAAATTTCCCCCTTGCTCTTGATGATCAGGAATCTCCTTATGCTTTACAACATAGTAAGGTATATCCTCTCCAAAAGGACATCAAGAAAAACTTGGTTTTATATCTTGGAATTTGCTATTGTCCACTTCAATATTTAGTCAGTCTTTTAATCCTGCCTAAGAGCTGATGTAAATTATGGCCTAAGGAAAAAAGGTCAACAAACTAATTTTGAGTGCAGTGAACACGTGCATATTTTTCTTCGTATTTTAGTTTTTTTTAGCAGTTTGTATACTCAAAGGCTTCTGTATAGCATCCTGTATGTTTTTATGCTGTCTCCTCTTTAGTCTGTCTTCATGAGAAGTGTCCAAGTCTCTGCATTTCCCATTTGTGAACCTCCTCTAACTACAGGATGCTTTGGGGGCTGGGGAAGGCAGAAATGTATAAGCGTGAAAGTCTTTATTTATTTATCAGGATGTACTGTTTTCTGCAGTTTTCTTGATTTTTTTGGCAAACACTAAAAAATGAAAAGCAAGTTTCAAAATCAAGTACTTCAAATTAAGTGAAGGCCCATTAAATGCTCAGTCTTCCAGCAACCTAAAAATAATGGCATTTACTTACCTTGAACTTTGAAAGGCTCCTTCCTTCTTATGCATTCTGATACTGAGTTGCATTTCCTGTGTCTTGAAATGTAATAAGACTGGACATCCTGTGCTGCATAGCATCAGTAAAATTGCAGCTGTCAGTACAGGACACCTGCAACATCCAGTTTTAGAGCTGCTAAAACAGTGACCAGTGTTTCTGAAAAACGTAAAATCTGGGAGGAGTAAGGGATTCTCTTCCAGGATTCAAAATCAATATCTGCGTACTCTGCTTCAAGTGTTGCTGACCTCAGTGAGAACACATGAAGTAAAATGCCATTTATCATGAATAAATGTAACAAAGTTAAACTTTTGGGCATCCTCTAGTGCTGTTAAAGTTTGCATATGCTGCAGGCACATGGCGTAATGGGGACTTCCCAAGCAGAATGGGTTTGTGTTTGAAACGGAAAAGAGGTTCAGCTTTTCCTTGCCTTTATCTGCCTTGGAGGAGACAGGGTGAAAACATCTCGAATACAACAGGGTGAAAGTGTGAGTAACCAGCAAGGGGCAGGGATAAAAATACCTCTCTTCAGTCTTCCCATTATCGCTTCATCTTTTCTCCCTGTAGGTGATGCCAAGTGTATGGATCAATGGTATATAGGCCATGTTGGTTCAGAAGAGACCACTGTGATACAAATATAACATTGCTCCAGTACATTTTCCAAAATGACTTTGGCAAAGTGATTGGGTTTAAAGTAGTACCCACTGTGATATAAAGGTAATAAGATCTGTGCAACTCCACTGCAGTTATAAGTATCAATATAACTGTAAAAAAAAAAATACAATGAAATATGCAGTTTCACAAACATTTCTTACAGTGCCACATATAAACAAATAATAAGGCCTATCATGAAAAAAAAACCAACAGTAAGGGAAATAATAAGATTAATTATTACTTAAAATGGTATTTCCTTTAAAATGCCAGAATGAAGTTGTTAATATCTTGCCAAGGAAAGACAGAAAGGAATGTTCCTAGCAATGAGATCGCAATTTTTATGTGTCCTCTTTTGCTTCCTTAATTTTGGAAGAAATTTAATATTATTTTGCACCTACAATTGCATGCAGTCTTTTCTCAATACATTATCCTACACTGAAAGTAGATTTATGATAGAGTTAAAATATTCACAGAGAAATAAGAGGCTCATATCCTTATAGTGGCTTTAATTCTAAGGAGACCATGCATTTCTTATGGTTGGTAATGAGAATTATCAATGCTAAATAACTTTGTAGTCACTGAAGATCACACTTTCCAGTGCTGTCTAGGAAAATTAAGGAATGATGGCTACCCAGATTTAAGTATATGTAGTCACAATCAGAGTATAGTTATACTACATGGTTTAATGATTTTAAACCCACTTTAGGGCAGAAACTTCAACACTTGGTAGTGTCTCCATCCCAGTATTTTATCCTTCTCCTGTCTCCAAGCATAAGCCACTGCAGAAATTAGAAACCATTGAAACAGGACAAAAGATCACAATTAAAAAGTTATTAGAAGGGGCAGGAACATCAGGAACACACTGGTGTTCTGTTTTTGAAAACAAATGACCCATTAATTCACAAAAACAACCCCATTACTGCAGTAGCAAACTTAGTTTAGGCAAATGTCCCTATCAACATTATTCAAGCTCAAATTTGATTTAGTTAGGAAAAGGGATGAATAAAGCTCAGGGTAATGGCAACCTATTAGACCATGCAGACCTTAATAATACATTTGAGAAAGCGTGCTGAGAGAATGACATGAACATAAACAGAGAAACCAAGAGCATAGCTACAGAATAATCAAGAATTTGTATCTGAAATTGTACCACAGAAGGTAGAAGAAGAAACACAGAAAGGAGCATGTACCTAACTATAAATAATCATATTAATGACTGTTTCCCTACACAGTTACAGTTTGTTTCTTTATTCTATTTTTACTGAATCTGATTTCTATTCAGGTTCAATTAATAATAATGAGCCTAAATTAATTTGCATTATCATTTACAATGGATGCTTTGATCATGTATGTAGTTGGAAATATAATGCATACATTACCATATTATGCAAATTGCATTTTCAGCATCAGCTACGTCTGTATATCATTTCTCCATGCCAGCAGCTTATCCATTCTGTGCATTGTTTCTTTGTGTACAGTCCTGCAGACATCTGGAAACCAGGAGAATTTTGTGAGACACTACCCAGGGAAATACTGCTACAGGTGCATTGTTTTCTTGTTTTCCCTCTAAGCACCCAGCATTGGCATCAGATGGGGAAGAACTTTATTTTAACACAGGTAGCTTGCTTTTTATCCTTTATGACTCTACTGTTGCATTAGGTAAATCACTCTACTGCACTGATCCCATACAGTAATGAGGTTTGTATAGCACTCTTTCTTTTTGGACTGGCCTCAAAGCAGGCAACTAGATATGCACAGAAAGCTTAGTACTACTTTGGTTTTTTTTGCACTTAACACAACTGTATCTCCTGTAGGACTTCTATCCATTTGCAGCATAAATCAGATAAGAGTCTGACCTAAAATGGAAGCAGAGCCAGTACCATGATATACATATCTGGTTTAGGTCAAATTTATGCATTCATGACACTCACCTGCTAGGAGAAATATTGCACATCAATGGTTAATGGAACCACTCAACACTCTCTCAGCTGACTGTACTATTTGCCACTGGCCAAATTTCATATTGCAGTGAGTAAGCTCAAAAGTATTAGCAGTTTACATTTTTATAGTGCCTTTCATTTCATGGAATACTGCCTTGCTTTACAAGCTAATACAAAAAACATGTTAAGGTTCCTCCTGGAAGGAGGTTGTAGTGAGGTGGGTGTTGGTCTCTTCTCCCAAGTAACAAGTGATAGAAGAAGCGGAAACAGCCTGAAGTTGTGCCAGGGGAGATTCGGATTGGATATTAGGAATAATTTCTTCACCAAAAGGGTTGTCAAGCATTGGAACAGACTGCCCAGTGAATTGGGCAACCCTGAAGGTATTTAAAAGTCATGTAAATGTGGCATTTGGGGACCTGGATTAGTTGTGGACTTGGCAGTGCTAGATTTACAATTGGATTTGATGATCTTAAAGGACTTTTCCAGCCTAGATAATTCTATCATTCTGCTACAGTGCTGAAGCTTTGTGGTCAAACACAGGAAGAATTTAGTGGCCTACAACGATATAGCTGTTTTGCAGAAGAAATTAAGGGTATAGTATCCATTTGAAACAAGTGGGAATGTGGGAAGGGAGAATATAGTTTTTAGACTTGGAATTTGGCCACGTCAGCAGAGTTAACACACTTTACAGATATCATTACTGCAGTAGGATCTTTAATGACCACAAATGGTCAGAACCTGGCTTTAACATGTCATCCAAAAGAAGCACTTGGGTCATACCATGCCTCTTCTCATCATGCTGACTCATGGGCTGACAAACAGATGAGGATATCTGCTTCATTCATGTCTCTGTCGCTTTTAGTTAGAGCCATAGATACGTCTCACAAATGAACCAAACAGCCAAACACTATCAAAATAAAACATTAAGCACAATTTACAGTCTCATGAAAACTTTGCATGAAAACCTATCAAAACAGCCAAGCTGAGGATCATATAACTTCAGATTCCTCCTTCCACAGCTAAATTATTTCAAAGTCTCACTATGGGTTTGATCCTGCCTTCTAAAGAGATGATAGTGAAATTCCTCTGGTGAGGTTACTAGGCCCTCATAGGATTATTCATTCAGCCATTTTGCTGTGCTTAATCTATTTGACAGGAGATCAGAGAATTGCCTGAGGAAAGGCAAGGGGAGTAGTGCGACCACCCTTTTTTGTCACAGCAAAGCTGTTCAGGTCTATCATCCTGTATTTTGAAACCTCCTTCCTAAGAATTGGGTCTATTTTCACTGCTAATTACCTTCCAGGATACACTGGGGTGTGGTGCATCCAGTATCTTTCAGGAGAAGGAATTTAACTTAGTGCTATCTGGTGAATGGCTAGCATTAGGTATTACCAGAATGAAGTATTTTTGATAGTCTCCAGTGAAGTGTTAACCAGACTAAACTCCTAGAAATTGATAGACATAAAACATGAGAACATATTAATGCTATCAAAAAAATGTGCTAGCTAGTCTGATTCAAATGTCTGATATTTGTTGGTAAGTACGCAATTGAAGGTGATCTGTTCACACTCCAAGCAGACAAATGCCACAAAACAGGGTAAGGATGTGTCTTTGTTTTATCCTCTGTATATATGCAGATGCTGATATTGACAAGAGTGAAGAATCTTTTCAGTTCTGCACAGATAAAGAGATAGCTCTTGGCAGAATAGATTAATGTACCTGTCTATACAAGCATAGAGGAAGAAGTAAGAAGGGAAATAGATTAATATTCAACTGCACATGAGACAATCAAATATGATGTTTGGATTGGCAACTGGACTAATAATAATCACTGTAATAAACCAGGGGCTTTATACCTCTGATGTGCAGTAGTAGGTAAAAGATAGCTGCTTCTTGGGAATAATGAGTTGGATTCTTCATCATTCATTGCCTTGTGTAATTATTGTGATGAGTTCAAAGTAAATCCATTATGTTACCAAATCAGATTTTTTTCCTTACATGTTGTGTTTGTCTTGCAAGGGAATAATGACAACTCACAGTGTAGACAATGAAAAATCAAACTTAGTATATTTATTTATTATGTGAGAATAAGGAAAACATGAGAGATCTAGTGAACAATCACACTGACTTGGACATAATTTACTGGTTCGGTAATTAAATGTTGCTGTAGCCAGCCCTATGGTTAATAAACCCAAAGAAGAAAGAGGAATGGATTAAAAAAAGCAGTATGGCTTAACACCAAATAATGATTTTTTTCTTTGATAATGATTTATTAGCAGTTGTGTTAGCAAAAGCAGGCATAGCAATACTGAATAATATTTGGACAAGTAACCAAAAACCATCTTAGTCATTTAAAACTCAAAATGTCTGCTCAAGAAATATCTCAAATATGAGATTTTTGTATTGCCAATTTGATTTCAGATTAATTTTTTTCAGTAGTACTGTGACTCTTCATGGCTGAAGTGAAGATAATCAAGGTAGATTATGAAAATAACCTAGTTATGTGGAAAAGGTCAATAGAAAGTCTTGTTAAGGTCTAGTTCTTCTGAAGATATCCTGTCTGTATTGTCAAAATAGATGAACATTATAACATGATATAACCTGTCACTAGGAAGAAAAATAGATGTTAACTCAAAGGTACTTGCCACAATTAAAATCAGATTTTGGTTTGACTATTAAAAAGCAAGAAAATATCACACCATCATTATCTCTCCTCTTACTTACATTTTTTCTAGTGAAGGTCACAGGAACATGCTGGTCTGCACAGATGTATAACTTTTGTTTTGTTAGCGTGTGGGCCAGAGAATAACAACTGGTAGACTTATAACTGATTCTTTAAGGGGAAACTGAATAGCAGAAAAGCAGTATTCCTTTCTAATTCCTATCACATGAACTACGTTCAGTTTTAACGTAATGCAACTTCCAGCATCTTACACACTGAAATGGGAATGGAGTGAAGGAATTACCGATGTGCAACTGTTTTCTAGGATTACTGGCTGTGTAAATTAAACCAAATTACTCTAAGAACATGAACAGTCTTGGGCTCATGCATTTGTCTTCCAGCCCAAAACTTTACAAAGTGAACCTCCTCTCAGGGAAGTAACATAGAATCATTGAATGGTTTGAATTGGAAGGGACCTTAAAGATCATCTAGTTCCAACCCCCCTGCCATGGGCAGGGACACCTCCCACTAGATCAGGCTGCCCAAGGCCCCATCCAACCTGGCCTTGAACACTTCTGGGCTGGGGCATCTACTGCTTCCCTGGGCAACCTGTGCCAGTGCCTCACCACCCTCATTGTGAAGAATTTCCTCCTTATGTCTAGTCTAAACCTTCCCCTCTTCAATTTTTAGCCATTCACCCTAGTCCTATCACTACAAGCCTTTGTAAAAAGTCACTCTCCAGCTTTCTTGTAGCCCCTTTCAGGTGCTGGAAGGTCGCTGTAAGGTCTCCTTGGATCTTTCTCTTCTTCAGGATGAAAACCCCAACTCTCTCAGCCTGTCCGCATGTGGAAGGTGCTCTAGTCCTCAGATCATCCTTGTAGCCCTCCTCTGGACCCACTTCAACAGTTCCATATCCTTCTTATGTTGAGGATTCCAGAACTGGACACAATACTCTAGATGAGGCCTCACAGGAGAGCAATAGAGAGTTATTTCCCACAGTGTCTCAAATGTTAGCCATGCAAATACATGAAGAATGGCTGAGTTAGAGTCTGACAATTTCCAGGGAGTAAGCAAAGCTAGGGCAGAGATCTCGGTCTTAAAAATCTCTGTAAATATCCTTACTTGGTTAGGTCTCACCAGTAATAGGACAACAGTGAACAATAACATACTGAAGAAACTTAATGCAGGAATAAACCCCACCCCCTGCATTTCAAAATACACATAAGCCATTGAATTGAACAAAACTGAATCTGAGAAAGAATCCTCGCTGAGCTTATGCTGTGAAGGACTGGTGTCCTCATGTTTGTGAGGGCTTTTTTACCTTCAGTAATTTCAGTCCTTGAAAAGACATACCTGTGACTGAAGTGATTCCAGACATAAATCTGACAGGACAAAATATGACATGTAGTATAACCCTCAATACCCTCAACATAAATTAGAAACTAGAAGCTATCTGAGACACCAGGTTTAAAATATAATACTTCTCATGTATTTTCAGGTGTCACTATGTGTAAACGATTTGCTGTTGAAAATATCATGCATGGCATTTTTCTACACTCACTAGCCATGTCTTTCTGAGTGACTCCCAGAAATTATAACATCTAAATATATCTTTGTACTATGCCAAAATGTTAACTTAAAAATCAGCTTTTTGTACTGCCTTAATCACGGAAGAAGCCAGTGAAAATTGTAGTGGTGGTGCTTAAACTAGCAAGAAGTCTGATCTGTGTGTCAAGCCATGGTTTTATGTTCATAAGGACTGTCCCAATGCATAATGCATCCTCACTTTTCTGACCACTTAACTGGAGAAAGCCACAAAAACTTTTAGATGTCTGATTTGCAAAAACTAGCACTTCTGCAGTTTTCCAGTGGCATAAAAACAGTTTAGTGGTTGAAATATACCAGCAGCTTCAGTAATAAGTAGGTATAGCCATTTCTTGTGAGTTCTATGGGTTATATCCTCAGTGAGCGTAAATCAATGACACTCCAACACTGGAACTGTATTACTCTATACAACTTGAAATTGTTCTGCAAACTAGTTATTGCTTTAACCGTTACCGCTCTTGTCAATTGAGATACCTGATTTATACCAGGTGGGTCTATTCCACATAGTTAGAAATTTCTGTACATTCCTCAAAAGGTCTGTAGAGTTGAATAAACTTTCCAAATAAGCCAGGAACTTGTTCTTCATTATCTATCGGATCGATGTTCAATAACGTGACACCATTATATGTAAATCATGACTGCAATTATTAAATCAAGCTGAGTTTGTATTGCTTTTCTTTCATTATTGGATAGAATTAACTATACAAGCACATAAGAACAAGAACACCACAGCTGGTGGGCTGGAAGGAGTTAAAAGACCCACCCAAGCTCTCACAACCTAACCTTTGGAGCATGCAGCTGATAATTTGAAACAGAACATAATGCCCCGGAGGAGATACATCTGGAGGTCAGCTCAGTCAGATACCGTGGAACAGTTCCAACAAAGCAATCAAATACCTACCAAAACCTATTAAAAAACCCCAAAAACAAAAAAACTCACCACATCTTTGGTATACAGACATCCAACCTAAGTAAGATAGGGTAAAGAAGCCTGATTTCATTCTCATACCCTTGTCAGGCTACTACTGATTTTTCCCTCCACAGACACAAAGTGAGGTTTTTTAACTGAGGCTTATTAAGGCTTAGTTTGTCTAACCCAAGCATAATAAATTCATGTGTCAAGATTGCAGTTGATTGCTCATCAGAGAAAAATGAGACAAGATAATCCACTTTGCTGAAAATGTAATGCTTCAGGAATGTTGCAAACTACTGCAAATGTTTAAGTCCCCATGCCTCATCAGTGGTTATGTAACAAAACACCCATTCAGGGGCTGATTTTTATCTCTGGCTTGCATAAGGCCGTGTCTAGACAAGGATTTGGAGGTGTGTTTGAAATTGTTAGCAGAGTGGTCTAGCTGGCAGATCAGGAAGGTCCCCCCCACCATCCTGCAAAGAATTTAATGCATGTGAAATGTGGGTCCCTCTCCTTCAAGTTTTTAATTTGCCAACACCTGAGTTAGACTATGACTTCAGGAGGTGGGGGAGGAAAGGCTCATCTCTCTGCCCATCCAAGTCTAGAACTTTTGAAGATTCTAAGGCTTTACCTATTGAGGGCTTTTCATCATTATTTTCAGTATATCCACCTGCATGCCAGAATTATCTCACATAAGGCTGGATGGTACTTTGCCTTTGTGAAGCCTGTAGGAGAGATAAGGGATTACTTTCCAGTGATGGTCAGCCCTTTGATGGTATCCCCTGTATAATAAAATGATTCCAATGTTGATTTCCTGATCCACCTTACCTACCTAGGTATAATATTTTTCTCTGTTTATTACTCCCATTCCCAACCCACTTGACACAGCCACACACTCCTATTACACATACACCTCCGGCTGTTGGGAGAAACAATCAGTGGAAGAGCAGGAAGATTTACACAGAGAAGAGCTCTATAACTTGCCAGCTGGATGCTAAGAAGGCATCCCACAGAATTTCTTTTAAAGCATTGCCCTGAATTTACAGTCTTTGATTCCTTCATTTCTGATTTGCCCCTTTATATTTCAGCAGCAGCAGCACATGGCAATAGTGAGAATCCTTACATAGATCCACCACACGCCCACCTGTGGCTTGGTCCATCCAATGTTAATTGCATAAACAAAATCTAAGAGCAACATTTTTAACGTGCATTACATATTTCCACTTTCCTCCCCCCCCCCCAAGGAGACCTAACTATTTCAAATTTACTTTTGTAGATTATTTTATAGTCACTTTAATTTCAATGTGTACATCTGAGGATTCACACAAAATAACTATTTTATTTACAGCTAATATTCTACTGTGGTTTTAAAACTTTAAAAACCACATTTTCTGTAGATGAAGAAAAATAATGTACCTTTGTAAATGTGGAATTTTTCTTTTTATAATCATAGTTAGCTATGTTTTCATGTTTGTAAGACAAGAAGTAGGGAAAAAAAGAATTGGGTAAATTTTAAACCACATTCTCAGGGAAATCAGGTAAGCAATTAAACTGCTGATGAAATTTGAGGAGAAATCCTTATCTACTGAAATCCATGGGAAGGTAATTATTTTAGTGGCACCAGGAATTTACCCCCTGTGTTTCATAAATTAAATACATATAGATATGCAGATACACATGCACATATATTTGCTTTCCTTCTATAATAAAGCAAGACTTATGAGTCCAGTTGTGATAACTCCTTTTGTAATGGAGCTTTCATTCTATACTTACACACTTTAAATCTGGTACGGTAACCAGTGTTAATGTGTCATTAAGAAGGCTGAGATTGTGAAATAGCTATTAAGAAATACAGTCTTCTGCTGTCTTATCTGGAACATATCAGCTTTTGGTAGAAAAATATTTTTAATAAAGAGAGGTTCTTTAGAAGCTTCTATCTTGATATAGGCCTAAGTTCAGCAAGTTAAGTTCAATCACACATCTGACTTTGAGCTTTCCAGAACATAACAGGGTTTTAATGCTTAAAGTTAGATGCATGTCTGAGTATGTTACTGAATAGGAGCCAGAGTGAAAACATCTTTCATTTAAGATAAAAAAAATCCCGCTTTAAGTTTTCTTCCTTGAACTCTGGCTCCAATTTGTGAATGCAGTGAGGACATTCAGGTTTCTGCGTGGAGACCAGCAGGAACGTCAGCAGTTCTGCTTCACTGCCGAGTATCAATAGTTCTCTGAGATCACAGCTCAGAGCGAACGCTTAGGAGGGGCAACCTTGTCAGGCAGCACTTGAGTACTTTGCTCTGTTCTTGACCAACCCATGCAATTCTCATTGACCTCAAGGTAAGATGAGTGGATGGATCATGGAAGTGTACAAACAGCCTTCAGGGTAATAATTCAACTCCTTTCCTTTTACCTTGAAGCAGTATATTTCCAGACACAATAAAGGTGCATAAGACAATATTCAATTTAAAGGGGTGTCTAGAATAGGACAGGTTATATTTAAAAGAAGAGAGCAATATGCCTTTTATAAATAATGCAGTGGCTTGCAGTTATAAGGCAAGCACTGGATTTAAAGACAAATGATGCAGAATGACTGGCCTCTCTTCAGGTTACTCCGTGAGTAAAAGCTCATGAACTGACTGTGAAAATGGCAAGATGGGTAACACTGCTAAGCTTGTACTATCCCTGAGTACAAAGGCTGCTTTGGGCTCATACGGCAAGCCTTGCCAAAGGGGTGTTAGACTGGGAGCAGGCTGAAGCAGAGGCTCTTTTGTCCTTGCATGAGACCATGGAAATGTGCATGGCATGTGCACCAGAGTACCTGTGCTCCCAGTGAAACTGAGCAGGGACCCTGCCTCCCTGCTGAAGGAACCTGTCTTCAAGCCACAATACAGTCATTCCTCTGAAATGGAATTTCAAACTTGCTGACCTTCAGCACAAGGGAAGCCAGCAGAGAACAAAATCATATTACAAGACCTATACATTCAATATTTCTTCTCTATCTCTCTTATGGAAATACTTAAAGGAAATATATCACCGCTCATCACAACTTTTATGTTCTGCTTTCAATTATAGTAGCTGACAAACACTTAAAATCTAAAAGTGAGTAACTATCATACTTCAATATAGTGTAACTCTCTTTACAAAAAGGGTTACTTAAAATCTAATTCTGCCTGTTGCACTTATCATTTATGCTTCATGTCTCATACTGGCCATTTGTCTTCAAGGACTGTGTCCCCGATCTGTCTATTGACATGTCAAAAGGTAGGACAGATGGAAAATATGAAGAAAGAAAAGATTACCACAAATAACAATTCAGTCCATTATGTTACTGCTAAAATATTTATGGGAAGTTTAATGTGCTTTTTTTTTATATAATAACATCAAAGTATTCATGTGTAATTAAATGTGATACATAAATCATGTTGTTTGCTAGAGCTATTGACTGCACTGTTCTCATTCTGCCAAACTTAATATAAAACTAATTGTTAATTTTCAAGCCAGTAGCTTTTTCACCAGTTTGTGTGCTGGTTGTTTAGGTCTAGAGTCAGTGAGATATTAATACCACAGCATAGATTTCTTCTTATTATATTGTCATAAAGAAGTTCTACTCAAAATGTGACTCCTTTTTAATAAAATAGCCTTTTGAGGTCCATCATGGGCAAAGTTGAATATGCAAAAGTTTTTTTGCAGTCAGTACAAATAGTCTATTTTCATTACACTTATTTGTCTCAGTAAACATTGGGCCCAGATCCTCAGCAGGCATAGCCAGAGCTCGCACAGCTGTACAACTTGCATCTGTGGTAGATGTATCCCCTGTCTATATATTTCCTCCTTGAATAAACCGCTGTGCATTGAGAATATTAAACATAGTCCAAGTTATTCTAAGGACTGGTACTCATGCAAGTTTTAACTAGTATTGACAGTTATTTGACCTTACTGGGCAGAGCAAGAAGAAAATGCTCTTTTACATACTCTTATGCAAACGTCTTAAATCTTAAATGAACTGCGCACAAAACTTTTCTTGTGTGAAGGACCAATAATACTTTGGACCTCACTTGAAATCTAGGTCACTTTGACCTTGTGTAAATGAAATCTTGCATTTCACCACTTTTTCACATGCTTGTTCCGTCTTGAACAAAACCTCAGAATCAAATAAGCACCAGCTTCAATGTAGAGGATGATTAACTTAAGGAGTTCTTGGCTTCTTCTTCAAGAAGGTTAACATGACCTTGAATGGCAGGAGAATATTATGGATTTGTATTGTTGACTTTATGTGGAGTGTTGTTATAAGAAGTTCACTTGAAAACGTTATTTTAAAGCCTTAATAAGTAGACATTTCTCTTTCACTGCTTTCTTGAAGTTATTAGTCCATCTACGAACTGAAAATAGTCGGTTGGCTCCATTCTACCATAGCAGTAGTCAGCCAAATTCATGCACACATTTCCCGTTTGCTTCAGTAAGAGTTTTATCGATGGCAGTGCTATAAATTCTACCTCTACCTTCTCTCTAATTGGCACCAATATTAAATGCTAAAGGATGTCCTTGGAAAATCAAGAGGCCTGGAAGCAAAAGTACACAGCTAAACTCAGTTCTCCATTGTACATATGGCTATCTATTAATTTCGCTGAGCTTATTCCACTTCAGGGTTTTGTTCTTGCCTTGTTAAAGTCAACAGTAAAAATCATGTTAACATGAATGAGCAAAATTAGGCACGTAAGTAAAAGTGAATTCAACTCTTGTCTGAAGAATTCCCACTTAGGACTTACTGCCTGACACAGTGGTCACTGAAGCATTTCTAAAGGTCATTGTCTGATATGATCTTTTCATAATTGTTAGTGGAATGACGGCATCTTTATTCTGCTCTGCTTACTAGCAATGCTTATATAAAAGTGGATTATTCACAGCTCCTTTCCTTTTGAAAATGGGCATTACTTTTAGGGAGAAATAAAGCACACTGAGCGTGAATCAAAGTGAAAACAATCAGTTGAGGTTTATATGCTAGCCAAACAATGCCACTTGTATTTTCCAGTTGTAGTTTGTATAAAAAGATCTGATTTTGAGGAGCATTGCCATCAGTTTAGGAGAAAAAGTCTCAGAACTTAAATTCTATTGATAGTAGAAGAGTAGGAGTGATTCCAGGGCATGGTAATGTCATTAATTATGTGTCAATTGCCGTTCTAGTCGTGTGGTGTATACTTGGAGCTTTTTGTTGAGGAAAGACATTTTCATTGTATTGCTGTTTAGGAAAACATTCTTCTTGATATACCTGCACATAAGTGTGATGTCCTTTCAGCTGAAAAGTGGAAAAGCAATTAGATTTTTCAGTCCACACCTATTTTTCTAAATTTCTGATAAGACCTTCTTCACATATTTCCTTACCTCAAATGCACACTGCTGAATTCCTCTTTAGAATGAAAATAAAAATACTCTTTCTCCAGCTGATGTTAAGAAAGCAGCGTCTTTGACCTGGGTATGTCAGAGTGTTTGACATTGATAATAGTTTGTCAGCTTGTTATGGATGTTGCTGTTGAATACATTTCTGTTGTGATGGTATTGACGAGCACTGCTTGTAGTTGAGAGTCCCATTGTGCACTAAAAAGCTATCTGAGATAGTCAAACTCCTCTATTAGAATCTGCTATGGAGTGTAAAAACTTCTCCTAAGAAGGTAAGTACTTATACTAAGGAGAAAAGACAAGAGATGTAAGAAGGAAAATTAAATAAAGGATCTGAAGGAAGAGAAGACAGATATTACAGTAGACAGAGGAAAAAACTTAAGCCTGTAATATATTAATCCAACTGGTCTATAGGGAAGGGAGGAGGAGAAATAAAGCCTTGGCAGTTTGTTTATTCAGACTGGCTAAGTTTCAAACGAGTGAATAGTTCCAGTGAAGTCAATAACACAACTCACATCCTCATAGTTTTGCATTTATGTAGGTCCATTGCAGGACTGATTAATCTTGCATGTTTCAGAGGTGTTCTAGTGCTTTCAAGATAAATCATTTGAAAACGAAGCAGATGGGTAGATAGACCGGGGTAGAGAGCTAGATGAAATTTTGTGTCTCATAATAATAATTTTGATGAAATCAAGCTGACTTTTCACATGAAAATTGCTCAAATGTTCATACACATATTCCACATAAAGAATACATTACAGTTTCTATGTGGTGGATAATGTGGTGGGCATATACGTTCTATAAAAGGGCAAGGGATTAAACTGTGGCTGTTCGGAGGCAGGAAGCTACTAGAGCCACTCTCTGAAAGCTATATCATTATGTCTGCTTGCAGATGTGATATATAAAGCCAGTTCATGGGAGTAGAGTAACTGTTTTCAGAAGCAGATTGACTGATTTCAACAAATTTGCTTTAAAGGCTTAAGAAAATAAACATATTGGATCTGCAAGCATGTCAGCAAGACTTCAGTATTGAATAGCTTTAAGAAATAATGCTACCTATGTTAGCATACTCATTTCACTGTTGCAAACTTACTTTCTTCTCAGCCAAAAAAAGAACAAATGTTGGAGGCTGCAATTTGAAATTTAGCACCTGAAACAGTATGTGTTGGAGGCAGCAGAACTTAATTCCCTCCTTGTTATGGGAACCCCTAACTTTTCTGTAACCAATATTCATTTCATTTTCCTGCAAACTGTATAGAGATGAATAATTTATGAACATTCCTGCATTGAAGCACCTGAGGCACCTGCCAGCATCTTTCAGATTTGAAACCAGAAGCATTTGTTGGTTTGGGGTTTTTTTAAGAATATGTGTTCTGATATGATCTTCTGGGTCCTTTAGGGGAATAATTCACATAATTAGGCTGGTTAGCAACTGCTTTTTTCACAGCCAGTGGCTGAGGCAGCAAAACACTCTCCATCTTTTTTTTTTTTTTTTTGTCTGCCACCAAACTGATGAAATAAGGCACTGTGCATACATATGCACACATGCAGCTGCCTAGGAATGCTCCTACTGGCTTTCATGGAATGAAACACCGAAGGTATAAGTGGATGTGGGACTGGAATCTAAAGGATTTCAGAGAGCTCTCACTCAAATGGAAAATAATATCTTGCACAACTTCTTTCTTTTCTAATAAGTTTCAGGTCTAGACCAGAACTGCATAAGAGTAAAATAAACTTCAAAGACTGCCACCATACCTATGATAACTCTTTGGGACCTGAGTTGGGAGGGGTCGACAAGGATCATTGAATCCAACTCTCTGCATAGGACAACCCCAAAATTTACACCATGTGTCTGAGTGCACTGTCCAAACGATTCTCGAATGTTGTTAGGCTTTGCACCATGACTCTATGCAACCTAAATGTGCCACTTTCATCTGATTTAACACCCTTGTTTATAATTATCGGGGAGGCTGTAATCCAGTTACATAGTTAAGCACAGAACGACTGTTTCCAGAAGTAAGCTAGCTTGTTTAAAAGAAACAGAAGACAAAGCAAAGATATGATGCATTAATGAATGGTACAATGGGCCATGGATACTGGCCCTAGTGAAATGAAGGGCTCTTTGCAAGAATTCTCTCCTTTAGCATGTGATAGACCTTTTGCCCCAGGATCACAATGTCTTACAGACAGAAACCAGAGAGGAGGCAAGAAATCTTGTCATTTCTTTTCCCCATGGGACAAACAACATTTCATTCTACCTTTAACCCTGGAGGGAGACACTTCCACTTAGCAAACAAATCTATATTAAGTGCACTTGCTGGAATTATTTACAGTATCATTTATTTCAGAAAATGACACTAATAATATACTGCTGAATTCAGAAAATGGAATTTGACATGAATAAAGGCCTTCTAAGGAGTATAAAGCATCCTTCTTCCTCGCTATGCTTTATTAAAGAATTCCTTGTTTTCTTGTTCCAAAGGAGAAGGAAAATAACCATTGTTCTCCCACAATACTCTTCTGTAACTCACAGACAAGCCACTTTTGGCACCCCATCCTTAATCATAGATGACTCCACAGGAAGCAAAACCAATTCTGCACCTTAGCAATATATTTCTGAGACAAACAATAAGCTCCACCTCACTATTCAGGGATCAATTTGTTTGCAGAAATAGGAAAACATTTGCACAGCTTTCAGCACTGTAGACAGGTGCATGATGGCTTACATTTCATATCAAATAATATTCCTTGTTAACAGAAAAAGAGGAGATTGTCACATCAAAAATTAAGCAAAAATGTGGTTTTTTTTTATAGAGAGTCCTAAGAATTAATTTATTTTGATTGCTTCTTCTTCCAGTTTCCAGATATGCCTGGGTACCTTCACTTTCATGTAATGTGTCAGGAGTTTATTCAGGAAATAGAAATGTCCTGCTGGCCAGATCTGTTTTTCTAATGGTAACTCTGCATGTTGTATGCTACTAGCACAGTTTTTATGCCAAGTAGTTCCTGTATTAAACAGAGGAGGTTAAAAGTCAGTCTTGCCTTGCAGCTGCTTTTAGTGAGATTTGGCAAAGGTTTGCCAGTCTGTTCGTAAATGTACAGTGTCATTGCTAGATAGGAACATTAATTAACATTATCTGCTTGACGATGAGCACAGGAATGTCTTATATTGTGATTTTGATTGGAACTGCAGACAGGATCACATGTTCCTATTATTTTTTATATTTTTAGTAGAGCAGCTGTAAACATTAGTTAGCTTTAGATTTATTTTAAGAGTTAAGTTCAACAGTGAGCATTCTTTCAGCAAAGGGTAAGAGACTGACCTGCTGATAATACTTCCTCTCCAGAAACTCCTTTAATAAATAGTACAAGGTGATACCAATTATCTCTCTGTTTTGAAAGGTCTGGAATTTTTGTTATTTCAATAACGTCCAGCCACAGTAAGGACTTCTTAAAACATACAGTTAAAAGAAGGGAGCAATGCATCAGCGTATGTATTTATTTGAAGTAGTTATATAGAAGACTCCATGTTTTTCCACTGCAAAATGCAGGTAGAAATCACAAAATATGCATTATATTTTTTTTCCACAATGGGAGTAAGTCTGTGATGATTTTCAGAGATACGCTTGTAATACATGAGAAATACTCTTACTATGTACTAACTTAAATAATTGGATCAACTTTGGGAAAACTGGAATTACCTTCATTGGTTACAGAGGAAGCCAGAGATCCTGATATAGACAGTCTGAGCAGTACCTTACTTCACTATCTAAAGCAGGCCATGTGAAGGCATCTATCCAGCTGACACTTTTTGGTAAGCAAGTAAAAGGAAGAGGAAAATTTTAATCACAAGTTTTCTTATTATCACCTCATGTTTCGCAGAAAGCTGTAGCAGAATATCAGGTTCAGTAGTATATTCTAAGTATAAATGGACATGGTTTTCAGACAGGTATCTGAAATCCTGTGTCCATTGCAAAACAAAGCATTTTTGAGATATGGGAATAAGGAAGGACATATGTAGATTAAGAAATCAGACAATCTACTTATGCTTTTAAAACAAAGACATGTTTTTGTGCCATGACCTGAACTCCCAAGTTACATAAAAGCCATTTTTCACCTTTTATGGTCTCAGGTGATCAAATATAATTCTGTTTTGAAGCTTAGTGCATATCATAGCGCTTGCCTGCTTGACACATATATAGAACTTCTGAGCTTTCAATCATCAATAAACCCACAACATCCTCCACACCTATTCTGTTGCTGTTGTTGTTGTTGTTATCTTTGTCCTCATCATTTGACCTTCATCGTCCCTCCCAGTTCAAACCATTCTATGATTCTGTGATCATCAATATCAAAGATGGCATCCTGACATCACATGAAAGGGTTTGTTCATTAACCTGGGTGATGTATAAACTGATAGTCTTTGACACTAGTGACTTACATTCTAATAGCATCATTCCTGTCTGACGTGTGAAAAAATTATATTTAAGCTCCAACATCAGGACTGTACTCCTAGTACACCAGTAACATCCTATTATGGACACTGCAGAATGATTTTCAAATAATGGGGAACTAGCCAACCCTCTAACAGCCATTCTTGCAGCAGAGCACAATTGCATGAAGCTAGCAGCCCACCCTTTTTCCCCCAGTACTTGAAAGAAAGTTGCACAGTTTATGTCAAACCCTGCTGCCTTTACAGAAGGTGAAAATGAACAAAAGCCCATTCAATACCAAAATGAGAGCAGCTTCATCAACCTTACTATGAACCAGGAATTACTGTTGCATCAATCTGTGTAGTCCTAATGATAAATACAGTATTGTGATTAAGTAGTTGTCCCTGTGATTAAGGATCTCAGAGAAATATATTGATCTTCACTGATTGAAATGATGGCTCAGCTGTCTTGATCTATCAATGCAACTTTGTTAGATTTTAAATAAAAAAGTATACATGCTTTTAGTATTCCTTTTGTTAGCCATGCAATCATGATGCTAATCTAATTTAAAGCTAGGAAAAAACTGTTATTTCCTTAACAGAAGCTGAACGTTGCTGAACAAAAAGGGTATATTTTCACCTGTTGGGACGAAACTGATTAAGAAAAGAAGTAAATGAAAAGGTGGATCTTGTGCAAACATTTGTTATATCCTCAGATGATTCCTTGATTTACCTATACAAAATGTTTCCTAACCTTCATACATATCAGTGTTTAGCAAATTAAATATTTAATCTTTCAGTTGTGGAAGAATGTGGGCATAGCAAGTACAACTCATTACACTCGTACCTGCTGAAAGTTATCTGCTGTAAAGGATTAGCTGCTGTATTCAACAATAATGAAGCTCTTGTTTTCAAATAAAGAGGTCAATTTGCTTTGCACAAAATATGCATATATAGCACGTATGACTAATATTGGTTTTGTGAAAGCTCATTGCAAAGGAATCTAAAATTGTCTTTTATTACAAGTTTTTATAATAATCTGCCCTTGACTAATAATTGTTGTACAGAGTCCATGTCAGCATGTCATTACACCTGCTTAACAAGTCTTCTGCACCTGCAGTGATTTTGTTGTTACGCTACAAATGTGTTACCAGTTGTAAGCCTTTTCATTGCTTCTTCCTTTTCCATTTTTTGTTATTGGTGTCAAGGCAGAACTGATGACCTTCCACTTGCTTAAACACTAAGTGCGAGTGGCTGTGAACCAGGTTCTAATGCTCACCGATATCTGAAGTTTTGGCATCAGTTTAAGAATATATGTATGGGGTCACTATGTATCTATCAGAAAACTGCATAAAGACACACATTATATATCTGCCTGACAACTCAGAAACACGCACTTGCAACTTCTGTTTACTATTACATGATGATGCATATGTGATATAATCCTTTTAAGAGTTTTGACACTGAGATGGTGGTCTCTGCCTATACGTGTTATTTCTCGAGGCATATAAAAGCTTGGTTTGCCAGAGAGCTGGTTGACATTGTCCTATAGTTGTATGAAAAGATATCCTAGAATTTTTCCATAGCAAAACCCTCAACTGTTTTTACAAAAAAACATCTCTCTCATGCGAATTTCATTGATGATTTTGGATCTTTCTGATTCTAAACGCTCCAGTTGCATTATCATTTCTTATATCTGTTCCTGGCGTTGGTGACTCAAAATTTTTGAGAAGACTTAGTGTAAAAGAAATTTTCTATCTCTTATTCCTCTGGTTTTATTCATGATGATCATCTTAATTTTTCTGGTTTTAGGTTTGCCTAATTAACATACTGTTATGTCTCATTCAACTGCGCTTCTAGGTCTGTGTCTTGGCGACGTACTTACTGAGTTGCTTAGTGACACTTTATTTTACTGTTTTTTATTAATTTCAAATAATGTTAGTTTGCTGATGGTAAATAAAGTATATTTTCTCAAGGTTGTCTCCAGTGCCATATTATGAATATTAATTAAGTATTAATTTTATTTTCTCTGTGCATAAAAGTATTGATGGAAAAAACTAAAAAAAGTAAAATCTCATTTAGACAGTTAAAGAATGAGCAATGTCAGAGTCCTCCAAGGATTAGATTTGCCGCTGGTGGTAACTATTCCTTTCCCTCATAGTCTATTACAATTTCAGAGCAACTTCCATACATATCATATAACATTCACCTGCTTTTGTGGAGATTTTGTCATCAAAATGGGCAAACAATGGGCCAGATCCTCAGTAGATGTAGATTTGCCACAGCTCCATTTATGCTAATAAAGCTTTACAGCTTACAGTAGACAAGGGTCTGTCCCATTGCTTTCAGGATGATGATATTTCACAGTTATACTGTTTTATAGAATTAGTTATTCTAATTTTAATTTCTTGCATACCTAGATTCATAATAAAAGAAGAAATTAAAAACGCTTAAGATTTAAGTAGCGAATGTTGCAGGGCAGGCAATAATGTTTAATAGTAACTATGTCCTGCTGGTTCCATCCCAGGTTATTAATGAAGTGTGGATATTCACAACGTTGAAAGTACTTATATGAATAGAATGCTCTGTGGTTGGTATGTGGTTGTATTTAAAGGACAACTTAGGTTGTATAAACTGAGAGAAAGGGTAGCCAAAAACTTTTTATACAGTCAGTCACCATGTGTATAGATGATGCGGTTTAAGCACCCTGGTTCTTCCTTCTGGGAAAACTCCAGTTAGCTAGACCTCTTTCCTCTGTTTCCCTACAGTGAGGATCCATGTTTGCTGTATGAAGCGGAAGATTTCTGTCTCATGTAAGACCAGATTTTTTTTCACAGCAGGAATTTGCTTTTCAAACAATCTCAGAAAAATGAACTAGATCCAGATTTTCCTCTGAATCTATTCTCCCCACAAAGAACGTGTACTTCAGTGGTGCAAGGGCTGAAAGACACTAGGTCAATTAAAATATCTATTAGCAAACAACTTAACAAGCTTAGTCTATCCTTACAAAAAATTCTGCTCTTAGTAAGAAGTACAGCTTCTAAATAAATCAAAACCAGAACACAAAGGGATATTTATTACTACATAAAAGAAGGAAATGAACTGAAAGGGCAATATACTGTACTAAGAGCATTTGAATATATGCATTTTTAATGACCGTTCTAAACCAGCAACTGTTCAGTTAATTACAATCTGTCATGGTGAGGAGAAAAGGAGGCAATAACACTAAAGAAAGATATTTCACTGTGAATAGTAACTGATCACTGACTTAAAATTTGTGTGTGTGGTGTTTAAATAATATCAGACAATTACAGAAATTTAAAAATTATGATCTTATATGTAGATTTTCTTTCTATTATTCATTCCTTTTTAGGCTGTTTCAGCAGTACAGAACACACGCTTTCCTTTAGTTGCCCTTTAATTTCTTGAAGACTATTTGTCTCTGTGGAAGTTGAGCAAAAAAATTATATTTGCTTACAGTTCACCAATAGTTCTCAATAAAACAGCCAAGAGCAAGCCTTAAGTTGTCCCAACTCAATGCTCTGAGATGTTTAGGACATAATGGATTTTTTGCATACTCAGAAGTACAGTGGTACTACACACTTACACAGTATTATGCTACTCAGTGAGGTACATTTTCTTCACATCTTGTTTTCAGTTAGTACTGACTGTACAAACAGTGCTTTTCCACATAAAGGGAAAGTCATAGGCATTCCACAAATACATACTAATCTAAAAATCAACAAGCAATGCTTTTAAAAAAAGGTAGCAGAGGAGTATGGGGTAAAAATAAAAGATCGTGAAGTTCCTGAGAACTAAGGACATCATGTGTCTCAAGGAACATTTTATTATAGGTGCCAAAAGTTAAAAATCATTGACATTCAATAGAAAGTGGAAGCAAGGAACTGAAACCTTTTGGGGGCATGTTCTTATAAGTACACGACAGTAAATATTATATCTACTTATCATTCTTCTGCAATTTGGAATGTGTCTATCATTAGCAAAACCAGCCAGCTTAATCACATTAGACCAAAGCTTTGGGGTGACTTTTTCATTGTCATATCTCTCATGTGTTCTGGTTTAATAGGGAAATCCTGAACTTTCATAGTTAATCAGCGTTCCATCTGTCCTCAAACCAGCAGGTAAACTCTCACTTTCCCTTATTCTCCCCTCGTGCTGGCACTTTCCAGAGAATAAATGGAGGTCTGATAACACATGGACACAGAAGTGTCAGATGCCACTCCATTTAAATACAAAGGCATTTTAAGGTTGGCTCCTTGGGCAGAACTGTCCATGCACATAAATTGCCATTTCTGGTAGATGAAAAGCAAGAAAAGTACTGTTTGGATTAAGACACATGCCATTCAATTACAGGTTCACTTTAAAACAACTCTAGGAGTTTCTGTTTTCCATGCTTTGTGCTTGGAAACAATGCTGACTTAACACGCTAAGCCTATTTACCTTTTGCCTAATTTCAGTGATTATTTGCATGAAACTTACTGAGAATTTTTGACTGACTTCTTTCATTAGAAAGCACCTAGCCATCAAAATTTTTACCAAAAACTATTTTTTGAATGATGGTTTTTTCATGAATACTTCATTGTTTGTGGTGGGGAAGAAAAATTGGTCAAGAGTAGAAACTGAGTAACCAAAAGCACAACAGAATGTGAGGCATTAGCACTCCAAGGGTTCCATTCCGAGTTTTCCTACATTTTAAAAAAGTACCTCCAAGCTATGGGCAGTTTTGAAGAATTCCTGTAATTTTAATGTGGAATACAAAGTCTTAAAATATACTGTGAGGGTGTTGAGGCAATGGAACAGGTTGCTCAGAGAAGTCATGGGTGCCCCATCCCTCGAGGTGTTCAAGGCTGAGTTGGATGAGGCTATGAGCAACCTGATCTAATGGGAGGTGTCCCTGCCCACGGCAGAGAGGTTGGATCTAGATGATCTTGAAGATCCCTTCCAACACAAACTGTTCTGTCATTCTATGATTATATACATAAGTAATTTCAAACATTTAATTTCAAATCTTTTTTACATGCAGCAATTCTGACATGACTTCTGAAGATTTCTATCGATAAAATTAACTTGTGTGTTCAGTGGAAGCTCCTGGGGTCAACTACTGTCACCTTCTTTAATAAGTGCCTCTCAGCAAAAAGCACTGACAAACCTGGAACATGGCAGTATAACTTCAGTAGAAAATGAGAATTAGAAGATGTGAACTATGAAGTGGAATAGCAACAAGTAGAAATATATAGAGATATTTAATATAGAAACCTAGCCAAGGGATTTCATCCACTGTTAACACAATGAAGATTCATCCTCTGTGAATATTCCTTGTGACTGATCATATTTCTTTACCTTTCTGCTATGTTGCACCCCATATGGTCGTTTTCAACTGCATAAAGAATCAGAGCATCTTTACTTTTTGCTCTCTGCAAATAGGAAGATCTACAAAAGCTCTGAGGTTTGTGAATCATATCTCAGACATTTGGGAAGTGTCCACCCTACTCAATTTGGCTGCACTCTTTGTGCAATAGTTCACAGACCAGCATAGTCTACAGGCTGCAGAGCCAAGTCACCTAGTAACTGCTGCTTCTTTCTCTCCGGCTGCAGCAGTAAAATCATGCACATTTTCAGGATAGGTGGTGTTGCTGCCTACAGGGGATCATGCCTGTTTGTAGCCACCTGCATAGCAGGATGAGGTGACAGCACAGTCACCAACGCTGGAAGTAGGAGCCTGCCCTTGTCACAATTTCCAGCCGTGAGGTCCAGTGCTCGCAAAAGATTGGACAGATGAAGCAGGGCAGGGAGGAAAAGGACGCACATTTTTACAGTCAAATCCATTAGAGCAGTAGTTTTAAAAGTAGCGTTGAGATCTCAAATGCAGCTTTTTGACAGCATCAACTGAATATTTACTGCATATATAGGAGTGATTCTCATGATGAGAATGCTCATTCCCATGGGGAAAGCAATGGTCAGGACTCTAAAAATTCTGCCTTGAACATGTTGTTCTTGGATGTAGTGGGCTAAAAATTTTTTACTTAGTGTAGAATGTACAATTTCTGCCTCTCAGGAAATAATTCTTCAGTGGAGACATTACTAAAGGAGCTTAGTTTAGGTGGTGATTTAGAAGGCTTCCTCTAGGCAATCAAGAGTCTCCTCCTTTTCTGTCTGTAGCTCCATGCATGGAATTACTTTCTCTTGGTTTTTTTGCATTTACTCTTCTTCTGTCACTCTTATTCTTTTGCTAAATTCTTGTACTTGTCCATTTTTTAATCCCTCATAAAACATTTTAGAATTTTCAGTTCAGGATGTAAGGTAATTTTCCTTGTAATTTTTTCTGTCTTCAGTGATCAGCCAGGCAAGTGTAATATTTGTTGTAGATTATATTGAGTATTGTCCTTCTTCTCATTCTTTCTGTATTAAATTTTCAATGTAATGATGCATTCTAGTTTTTAGCTTCAAGGTAGCACAGGTATTTACCTTTGTTAATGCTATTATTTATGTCTCATTGTGTGATCTAACAGTAGAAAGCTTTCTTATTTCCTGATGTCTTTTACTGCTTTTTGTATCATCAAAAAGTCTGATACCAAATCAGTCATCCATTTGTTAACCTAAATAACAGTATTTATTTATCTTACCTATTAGGATCTACATAACTTGATTCCTTATGCATTTTCCCCTTTAGCTTTCCCACTTTAATTTTCATAGGATTTATGTTGTGATACAAGAAATCCTAGTAGCAATAATTGTAATGGATATATTTCATCATGTTCTCCTTACCTGTAGGAAAGCATTGAATTTAGGCTTGTATTTTCACTGGGAAGAGAAAGAGAAAAAACTACATAAAAAGTTTATTTCATTCGAATCACGATTTTCTTAGATTTCAGTAGCTGGCTAGGAGTATTTCTGGAAAGAATGCATGTTCAAGAGAAAAGGAGGAAGTCTCCATTGGAGACTGAGGAGAGACCTTAATGTTTGTTATAACCACCTAAAAGGAGGTTGTAGCGAGGTGGGGTTCATCTCTTTTTCTTGGTATCTACTGACATGACAAGGGGGGAAATGGCCTCAAGATGCACACAGGGAGATTTAGGTTTGATATTGGGAGGAATTTCTTTATTGAAAAGTTTGTCAAGCATTGGAATAGGCTGCCCAGGGAGGTGGTTGAGACAGAAGTTTAGGATGTATACTTTATATACGAACCTTGAACTTACTGTTCAATTTAAATGTTTAGATTCACTGAGGATCATTATAGGCAGCTACATCGCCATCTATGAAATCTTAATAAGAAAGCTTAACCATTCCCTTATGATCTGCTTCAGATCAATAACTCTCCTTCAAATGCAATTGACGTTAGTAGCTATTTGTCTGTCTTTAAAGAAATCACCATCGGAAAAACTCCTGGCTGGATTTCTGTGGAAACATTAAACAAAAAAATTGTGTGATCTGAACATGGTGTTACCAGCTGGCTATATGAAGTTCCACATGCCTCAGTGAATCCTGCCTCTCCTCAGAGACAGATATTTAAATTCCAGTGGCTGGCTTGCTTTAATATCACCTCAATAAATGAGATATTTTTCAGGATGCAGAAATATCAGCCCTGTAAATGAGAGGTGCAGGGTAGAGAATATGGAGTGTCTCAGCCAGAAATCCATGATGTTGATAAACAGAGGTGTTTTTCTTCTTTGTTGTACTCGAATCATACTCTCAAACCTTAAATGGAATGGATTATTCCTGATCTTTCTTAAAAGCTTGATTGATTTTTCTTTATATCAGCATCATCAGGAATGAGTGTATTGCAAGAAATGGTTATTGCTACAATCTAGTTCCAAAACTGTGGTTTGGGATCAATTAGTGGGTCATGAAGAGTTTCTGGAAGGATATGGCTCAGCACAGCTTCAGAATAAAGAATACTTTATGTATTCTTGAAGCATGAGTGCCCTTCTGCTCCGTAGCAATAAAATATCCTCTTCACCTGGCCCATGTCAAATAGCTTAGTTATGGCAACCTCACTTTCCTTCACTAAATCTGGAACAATCAAGGTTTTTTGGATTTAAAAGCCTTCTTTTCTGACCATCACTAGTGTAAATCTACCTAGAGGAAATGTGGACTCTCTTGGTGTTTAGGCTCTTATGACTCTCCCAGTGTGAAAAACAAACAGCAAATATCCTGCAATTTTTTAGTATTGTTTTCTTGAGAACACACAACCTGTCCCTGACCAATGCCATAAGACAAGGCTTTGAAAATTAATAGAAGGCAATACTACAGTCCTAATTTCCTTTTTCCTTTGAAAGAAAACAGAAAGCATACGGAGGTTTTTTCCCACAGATCTAACATTATTTGTACAATTATGCTGAAAAACATCATTCAGGCAAGTTACGTTATTCACAGGATAGAAATGACACATTTTCTGCATGCCATAGAAAGAGTAGGCTTTCATCTGCAGCCTCTGTTTATTTCTACAATCCACACTAGAAACAGCCATCGCCAAGCTCTGTGAGGACTGCCTCAGCATTGTGTACAAGACACATTCAAGAAAAAGAAATTGTTACTGTTTCCCCAGGGAATGTTGCCATCCTTTACAGGATAAAAACATGAGAGATGATAATGACACAGATTATTCGAGACAGTAGCTTTGATGGATTCTATTCATCACTCTGAGGAGTTAATCTTTAAATCTAATGGTGACAGTCAAGTTCAGGCCTGTTCTACAGCAGGCTTTATTCAGAGTCCCCCTATCTGAACAAAGACAAGGGAGAAAGATGTGTCATGGAATTGCTACAGCTTTGCAACTTCTCTGTCCCGCTTCCAGCTGCAAGCCTTGATTCTACCCTTGCGCTGGAAAGCCCTCAGAGAGAGGGAATGCTTTTTGGCCAGACAGTAAAATAACTATTAGGAAGCACTGTCCTTTTGAAAGGATTTGAAGAATTTGGAATTTGCTGCCAAATTTTGGATTGAAACTATGAGCATTAATACATGCATGCATTGAAAACCAGAATGGTTGTGTAAATGTGATCATGCACATGGATGTAAATGGCTGTTAGTAGGCACCAACCAGAAAGCAGGAGGAATACGCTTCTGTTGTTTTTTTTTTCTGTCCGTGATAGTCAAGCCATACCTGCTGGCAGTGTAATTTCATATAGGATTATCAATGTAAATGCATATGTACTGAGAATTATGTTTTATTTCATATGTTTCTGAGGACAAAGAGGAGAATTGTCTTGATATTTTGATCGAAAGTTTACTAGAGACCTGCAACAAAAAGCCTTTTAGTGAATGTGTTTTGGTTCTATGATACAATATTACCACGTGTCACAATGCTTCCATGTTAAATTAAGCTGAATAGCCTAAGTTTTTGTTGCTTCTGATAAGTTGTGGTAACTGTTACTAGGCTTTATTTCGGCTGCTTTGCTTCTGTAGAGCAGCGTGCCACATCAAGAATATGTGAAGTGATTTGAAAGGGTTTGTTAATGATTCTGTACCACATTTGGAAAGTCATCCTATAGTCATATTCCTATGACAACATAGTAAATTGTGAAGACCTTTTAAAAAAGACAGCTGAAAACAGACAAACAAAAACCCCATCTCATGCATACCAGATCTGGGTCTTGCTCCTCTTCTGCGTTCTTCAAAGTGTTGTGACTGGGTAAACGGAGTGCAAAATGACTGAACCATATTTTTGCTTTGGTCTCACCTTTATTTGCTTAGTCTAGGTTTGAGTCATTCAGATTTGTCACTTCTATAATTAAAAAGAACTGTTACCAAAAGCGTAGATTCATTGTCCAGGCTAGGATTGAATGACAGAGCAGGTTTAATTATCAGCCCTTCTTTCCAGTTATTTTAATGTATTAGTAATTCTGTTTCCAAAATATCCTTTCCATTTAGAGCCGTTGATGGAATAAAATGTGACACAATTTGTTTTCTTTTCTCCTAAGCAGATGATGTACTCTAACAAGAGCAGGTCGACATGACCTTAGGTGTAGTTATATCACATGATAACTACAATAGTGCCTTATCAGAATCTCCTACTCTTTTATGTGTGTAAAAATTCAAAAAAATAAATTAATGTGAAGTCTGAGTAGACCTTAACCCTTGATAGAAAAACAAGAGAAAAACAAATGTACTTATGAATTGCTAGATAATAGTTGTCTGGGATTTTTTCTAGCTGAAGTTGCACATAGGAGTAAAAAGGAAGATGAGAAATACGTTCAAGCTGGCAATTGTTTGAGTAATCGTATGACTTTCAAACTGCGTAAATGCTAGTATTTGATTATCTTGTTGCCATTCAACATTTTTTCTTTGTTTGGTTTTTTTTTCATTGTTTTTTCTTCTTTGTTTTATGATAATGTGCTTTGAGCAGTCTTTTGAACTATGATCAATTTCCAGTCCTTTCTCATTCTTTGAACTTTAATATTTAGAACTGCTGCAGGCAATCTTAGCATGCAACTTGACTAAAATCTCATCTGTTGTAAATTAGTAGGGTGGTCTTGCCACAAACCCCAATTTCTTATTCCATCCAAAGGGTCTCAAAATAGAGATGGACACACCTAATTTGGAAATGGTTTCCTGGCACCAGCCACACAGATAAAATTCCTGCCTTTAGATCCAAGGACTGACTATTTTTTGATACTCTGTGATGCAATGGAAATTTGTACCTTATGGAGATGTCAGTGACCATGAGTAATATCTGCTCGGAATACAACATTTGGGGAATTGCTCATTGTTGGTTAAACACTGAGAATATTTTCTGTGCCGTTGATAAAGATATTGTAAAATAGTCTGCAACACAAATGTTTTTTAATCAGATGGCTGGATAATTCAAATGTTCTTGAAGACCTGGAGAATTATCTCATCTTAGGAGCTGACCCCTCCACTGACTGCTGTCTCACTGAAAAAGAGAAGTATACACTTAATGCCACCAGAGTTCTCCTTTATTTCTAATTCTGATGGAGTACTTGAACACCTACATATTTAATCACTCACCTTTGCTTTCTCAAAGGGCTAAGAGAGTGTTCAACTGATTTAGGAAAGGAAAGAATTGGATCCAGATTTATAAAGATACAGAGATAACTCTGCAGTAGTTGCACAAATTATCACCTTGGCAGATCAGATGTAAGCCTTTAAGTCTCAGGTAAAAGATGTTAGGCTATGAAACTTCTAGCATCTTGTTAGTACTTGTAACAACCTAAACCTATGCATGGCTTTTTATTATAGTAACAAGCAATGCTCTTTGGAACACACATGACAACAAGTAACTGCCATTTTCAAGTATCCAAGCAACAAAGCTGCTGCAGTGTGAAATGTCTTGTTTAGTCATTCTCCTTCATGCAGACCAGCACATATTCAGAGAGACCATTGACCTGAGTCAGAACTACTCAGCATGAGAGTTCAGCTATCTATCCACAAATTACTATGTTTTGGATGTTTCCAGTTTTGTAGAACAGTATCGCTACTTGCTCCTGATGTGTTTTCTAAAGTGAGTCTTACCGTGGTATTTGCAGGGCTCATCTGTGATCAAAACTCCATTCAGATTCTTGCTGCCTGAACACTGAGGATTAAATATAGACATGTAACACCACTTGAGATAACTTAATATATCCAAGACTTCCTTGGAGGACAGGCAGATATGAGAAAACCTGCAGAAGACTTGCATCTTTCTGGAGTAGCAGCTGGAAGCCAAGAAGGAAACTCTAGGATATATTAAAGAGCAGTGAATTCTATTTGTATTTTGAGACTGCATTTTGTTATTAATCATTTCTTTGACTCTACACATCTGGGGAAGTCCAGGGATTTGAAGTGACTGATTTTGCTTTCTTATCTGTGATGAAAATGCTGCAATAGGTTCTTCTGTAAAACTGCTACTAGACTCTTTTTCTAATACAGAGTCTAAGAATATTTTTTAATATGCCAAGTTTTGTTTTGAAAAACTTGAAATATGAAGCTTGTGCAAGGAAAAGGAGAAGTTGAAAAATCGGGTAACTGTAACTATGAAAATTAGTGAGTGTTTTCCTCTTTCTTCTGCCTTCTGGAGAACATAATTACAAGACTGTCCTGTTCCAAATGATGACCTGAAACGTGGGCTTTCAGGTATACAGGAGTACAATGGAACATGAGAAACAACGGGAGAAAATTGTTTAGATATAAAATAGCAATCACACCTACTCAGTGACTACTGAAGCCCATGACTGTCTAGTGAAGCCTCAGAATTTCAAGAATCCCATGGCAAGACAGATTATTTCTCTTCTAGTTTCCTGGCACTAAGGATAAATAGCCGAGAAAGGTCTGTGTATATTACTATAAGCTCATAATCTACAAAGCAGTATGGTTGCATTTACACTGGTCAGTGAGATATGGCAGTCTCTAATACAAACCATCCCACACTAACCCTCAGAATCTGCCTGGGAATAGACTGGGACAGTGTAAGCTGGCTCAGAACAAAATCAAGCCACATTCAAATTATTTAACTTTATAGACAATTGAGTATCAGTGCCTAGGCACTACTTAAATTACTAATCTATATATGGCCAAAAAGAAGCAGTGAATCGATTTATGTGTAGGGCTTTTTGCCTGTGTTTTTAAACAAACCAAGAATTTTAAACCAAAACACAGTATTGGTGTAACTGCTTAGTAGGATACAAACCAAACTGATCATGCTTTGTGATATTCATGCATTGAAATCCAGTTTTTGCTATAGCAATAAATATTTTTAAAAAAGAATCCCTGTAAAACTAGCTGCATTTCAACAAGTGCATAAGCATTATATACAAATTTATGAAGCAAAGCTATCACTTCCTAATGTAAAATATCTTTACTTTTTCATTATGCACCACTGAGCCCTCATTTATTGTATAGCAAGGGAAATATCACCTTTAGGCCTAGGATAGGGAAGTATTTAAGATCTGAGACATCTTACAGGTGGTCTTGAAGACTCAGATGCTTCCTTTGCGTGTATTAGAATGAAGAGGTACTCTGCATTTCCATGTTATTGTTGAGCTGAGCTGAGTTGATGTTAATCATTTACACTATTCCAGACACTGTGTTAGCAATTTAAAAAAAGAAAACAGCAGAGCAATGTCTAAATCCTTAAATATTTTTTTGCATTGAATCTACCCTTTGATTAGGAAGGGCTGAAATATGAATAAGAGATTAAAAAATAACTCCTGTGAAATCCAGGAAATTTCAAATTACAGTATTTTTTTGTGAATAAAATCTGAGATTAATATTTAAATGCTAAGTGCTCTGTCCGTTTAAACACTCAGTTTTGCTTCTGGTATTAAGCAACTAATGTAATCAGATATAGCATTATATCCACTGAGTTCACACAGCCAAAAATTCTTGCCTCCTTCCAGTTTGTCTGACTGTGCCTGTTGTTCTCATGCTGCCATGTGACTGTTGGTTCTTCACCCTCCCTAGTTAGCTGAAGACTGTTGAGATTTTAAATAGGTGTTGATTCTCTATAACTGCTACCTTGTATTAGGCCCAGCAACTGCCTCTGCCCAGACAAGGTCTAGAGACAGTTCTGCCCCCAATGTGCCAGCTTATTTTATCCATTTGTTATGTTGAAGAAAGGGGATGATCTTACTTCTCTGTTTTGTAGATACAGAACTGCAGAAAATGTGCAGACAAAAACTCAGTTTATTGACTTGATTTCTTTCCTAACTATCCATTTCTCTGTGTGCATTGAATCTATCAGACACAGCAACGTGATGAGCATTTCAGTAGAACTTGTTTCCCCATAGAAAACTCAACCAGCTTACATAGAATCATAGAATCACAGAATCATAGAATCATAGAATCACTAGGCTCGAAAAGACCTTTGAGATCATCCAGTCCAACCATACCTGTCTGCTACTAAACCATATACCTGAGCACCTCCTCTACCTTTCTTTTATATACCTCCAGGGATAGTGACTCAATCACATCACTGGGAAGCCTGTTCCAGTGCCTGAGAATGAGAACCCTTTTGGTGAAGAAATTTTTCCTAATGCCCAATCTGAACGTCCTGTGGTACAATTTGAGGCCATTCCCTTTTGTCCTATTACCTATCACTTAGGCAAAGAGACCAACAGTCACCTCTCTACAACCTCCTTTCAGGTAGTTACAGACAGTGGTAAGGTCTCTCCTCAGCCTCCTCTTCTCAAGGCTAAACAACTACAGTTTCCTTAGCCTCTCCTCATAAGACTTGTTCTCCAGCCCCTTCACCAACTTTGCTGCTCTTCTCTGGACACACTCCAGGACCTCAATATCTTTCTTGTAATGAGGGACCCAAAACAGAACACAGTACTTGAGGTGTGGCTCAGCAGTGCCCTGGTCCAGGGCACACTGTTTCTGATATAGGCCAAGATGCCATTGGCCTTCTTGGCCACCTGGACACACTGCTGGCTCTTACTCAGTCAGCTGTCAACCAACACCTCCAGGTCCTTCTCAACCAGGCAGCTTCCCAGCCACTCTTCCCCATGCCTGTAGTGCTGCATGGGGCTGTTATGTCCCAAGTGCAGGACTCTGCACTTGGCCTTCTTAAACCTCTTTACAGAGCCTCCCTACATTCAAGCAGATTGACACTGGCAAAGGGATGGTTGCCTTCCCAAGCCGGCTGAGGTTTCACTTATATCAGAGAAAAAGAAGAAAATATCTTCACCTAAAATGCCTTAGTTGTTTAGAAGATACGGAAGCTGTGAGCATGCCTGTGCCTCTGAGCCTCCATGGCAGTGCACCCACTGCTATATACAGCCTGGGGAAAAGTACAGGAGGATGTTTGGAGTTCCTGATGAATGTTATGGCGTGGAAATTCAGCCATAAGAACTAATGACTATCTCACTGACAGTAAAATTCTGAAATTTAAGGACATTATTTCAAGTTTATTACAGAAGATCCAAACAATAAATTATTACCCCTAGTTTTTAGAATGAGCATCTCTCTTCCTGATAAATGAACAGCTCTTTGAGGTTTATGCCCCTTTTCATACTTATCATTATAGTACGGGTCATAAAAAGGGACTGCAATGGCAGTGTGCTTTTGATGTTAAATATTTGTTAAAAAAAAAAGCATTGTACAATTCTGTGTACACTTGCCTTTTAGGGGAAAAAATGTCATTCTTATATACAGCTTCACTACCAATGTAAACAATGGATCACCTACTCTTCCAGTTCACGTGAGCCTAGTTTCCCTGATATGAAAGAAATTATTCTAACCTCTGGCAGTTGAGGATCTGGCCTGGTCCAGTTGATCCATGAAGTAATGAATTTCTTATTGTTCAGGGGCTGTATTTGTTTCTGGGTTTGCATCACAGTCTTTGGAAACTTCAGTGTTTACTGCTGGCCTTTCTTTTGTCTTCCCTTTAGTCTCTGGCCTTTCAGTGCTGCTTCCTGTATTAATGCAAGTCTTTATGTCATTGAAAATTAACAATACCAAAGCAGTGCCCTGCCAGAGCAGAGCAGATCAGTGACCCAGGAGCAGCATGTTCCAGCTCAATGGTGCACAAGTCATTTTAACTTCCACTCTCCAGTGCTCAGCCTCCAAAGGAGCAACCCTTTTTCCTGGTATATTAACTTCTGGAAACTCCTTGTTAATCACTGTGGCTGCAGTTCCTGCTCTGAATTTTCTGCTAAGACCTCAGTGCAGCTTCTCATTTGGCTAAACCACTTTTATTTTGACTTTCTTTCCATCTTGTTGTGTGCTGTCAGTCAGATTAGCAGCACTGCTGTGGTGTGCTGAACAGTGGTGCTGTGATGTAGTACTGACAGTTACGTTTACCTTATGAAAATGAAACTGTTGGAGAATAAGAAGTCTCACAATGTAAAGTGGCACCCTTTCACTGAAAAGACAAATTTTATATTTAAAAAAAAGAAACAAAAAGAACCCCAAATAAGAAATCAAAAGAAAATAAAAATGCATGTGTACAATGTTCTCCAAAACATTGTACATCAGAGATTACAATATCATCAAACTTTTCTTTGTTGGCCTTCTTAGGAAGAATATAGTCTTCAAAAATAATACTAGAAGGATGGCATATCTAAAGGCAATAATTAAAATTCAGCATGAAGACCTGCACTGTAGTTTGTTGACGGGGCTAAGATCAGAGTAAACCCTGGACATAGAGGGTGCAGGATCTTTCCATAGCTTTAGAATTATCACATAGCAGTTTGGCACAGAGTTTCGGTGGATCTGTACCTTCCTTGGCAGTAATCCTCAAAGCCTGCCTTCTTTCATGAGGGAATTAAAAGAGATGTGGGGTATGAATACAGAAGCAGTTTAACCACTAAGGCAGGAACATTTCAGCTCAGATATTTCAAAATGTATTTTTGCCTAAAAAAAGGAAATTATTATGGATTTGATCTAGGGAGACTTTTCAACCTTTTCCTCAATGAAAAAAAATCTTTTTAGGCTACTAGTGGGATTTATCATCTCAAGAAGTAACGGCTGGGGCTCTAGAGAAAGAAGTAATGCTGTTTCATGGATTATTTGGATATTTTGAAATTTATCCAGCTCCAAGTCAGAAGGAATTCAAGAGTATTGAAGTTTTCATGAAAGAAAAGGGAAATCTAATGCTGGGAGAGTCTGTTAAAGCTCTGGAATCCTCCTTCTGAAGCTGACCCTCAAGAAATGGGCCAGCTTTCCACCACATCTTTGTTGAACTGTAATATTCATCTCAAGCATTAACAAAATAACAAGGTAAAAGAATTGCAAGGTGGAAAAGTTGTCTATAGGAATTTATTGACCACAGTGCAAACACAGCTATTGACTGACATCACAAGATACTAACTCTTTTCCACAAGGGAAATTAGAGCTTTTCACACATTTTTCACTGGGGCGCTGAAAGAGGCAGGAGAAACAGAGGACTACCACATTTATAAATAGCTGAATTGAAAAAAACAACATTCAACAACATGTAGTTTAGAGACATGTTACCTTTCTTCCACTTTAGTGGCCTCATTTCCAGCCATGGGTGCTCAGTCTGAATGCACAGACGCAGCATGTGGCATAAAGCTGTGGTTGCTGTCCTAGTCCTCACCAGCCTCCCTGTCTCAAAAAAACCTCAGTCAAGTTTATTTTCATAGTGTAAAGCAGTCGTACTGTTTTACTAGGATGTGGATCTTTTACAATAGATTTCTGTCAAGATTTTATTCCGCAGGGTGGTGTGGTGCCCTCCCTCCTTCCCTCTCCCACAAGCCCTGCTCTGCAGCATCCAGCAAGGAGAGCTGGGCTGGGCCAGAGACCGTGAACAAGGCTGGTCACAGCCCAGCCACCCCTGGCCTGGGGAAGGAGCAGCAGAAGGGTTGGCAGTAGCCTCAAAGGAAGCCTCTACCCAGCTGCTCCCTCAAAGCTGCTGGGGCCATCACTGAGGCTGCACCCACCACTGCAGGGCTGCCTTCACAAGCACCATGGCGCCAAGCTGGAGGAAGGCATCGTCACCTTGTTTCTCCTTTCAGCTGCCAGATCGGCTCCAAAAGAGATTTTGAATGCCTGAGTGATGACCAACAGGAGAGAGCAGGGTTGTTTCCCTTAGAATCATAGAATCATAGAATAACCAGGTTGGAAGAGACCCACCGGATCATCGAGTCCAACCATTCCTATCAAACACTAAACCATGTCCCTTAGTACCTCGTCCACCCGTGCCTTAAACACGGTGGATGAATCAACCACCTCCCTGGGCAGCCTGTTCCAGTGCCCAATGACCCTTTCCGAGAAAAATTTTTTCCTAATGTCCAGCCTAAATCTCCCCTGGTGAAGCTTGAGGCCATTCCCTCTTGTCCTGTCCCCTGTCCCTTGGGAGAAGAGGCCAGCACCCTCCTCTCTACAACCTCCTTTCAAGTAGTTGTAGAGAGCAATGAGGTCTCCCCTCAGCCTCCTCTTCTCCAGGATAAACAACCCCAGCTCTCTCAGCCACTCCTCATAAGACCTGCTCTCCAGCCCCCTCACCAGCTTTGTTGCTCTTCTCTGGACTCGTTCCAGAGCCTCAACATCCTTCTTGTGGTGAGGGGCCCAGAACTGAACACAGGATTCAAGGAGCGGTCTCACCAGTGCAGAGTACAGAGGGAGAATAACCTCCCTGGACCTGCTGGTCACACCGTTTCTGATACAAGCCAAGATGCCATCGGCCTTCTTGGCCACCTGGGCACACTGATGGCTCATGTTCAGTCGCTGTCAACCAACGCGCTCAGGTCCCTCTCCTCCAGGCAGCTCTCCAGCCAGACTTCTCCTAGTCTGTAGCTCTGCATAGGGTTGTTGTGCCCCAAGTGCAGGACCCGGCATTTGGCCTTGTTAAACCTCATGCCATTGGACTCAGCCCAGCGGTCCAGCCTGTTCAGATCCCTTTGCAGAGCCTTCCGACCCTCCAGCAGATCGACACTTCCACCCAGCTTAGTGTCGTCCACAAACTTGCTAAGGGTGCACTCCATGCCTTCATCCAGGTCATTGATAAAGACATTGAACAGCCACTGACAATGGGGGCAGTTCACAGTAGCTTTCACTAACGTGGTGCACACCAGCCTCATGGAGCAGGATGGGGCAACATCCCTATCTCAGCTGGGCAGCAAGGAGCCAGTGGGAGCAGAGGTGGTTTGGGCACCCCTGGATTGTCCTGCTGGCAGGAGCAGAGGGTCTGTGGTGCCTGGATCAGCCCGGTGGTGCCAAAGGGGTTTACTCTGCCCTGGGGAGAATCTTCCAATGCCCCTGGAAATGCCATGGCCCATGGCAGCTCCTGTGGAGAAACCACAAAACCAACTGAGGACAAAGAAATCCATCATTAGCTTCAGACTGAGAATAAATAATACTAATAATATGTAAAGAGCATCAGCTGGATGTGGAAACGAACTGTCACTTCAGTATGAAGGATGCTTTTGCATATACAAGAACATAATTCACAGCAATATCCTTAAAAAGATAGCAAGAATTTAAATGCATGTGTATGCTTGGGTATTTAATGCACCATGGAGGCATCATATTTCTTTCATATTCTAAACACAAATCATAGCATCTTCTTTAATGAGCAGAGATCCAGGGCAGTGATGAATTTTTATGGCAAATAGCACTACTGTGCCATTCTTCTTCATTAAATCCCTGATTCAGCAAAGCATTTAAGCATATGCTTAACTTTAAGCATTTGAGTAATCCCCAAACTTTCTGGGGCTGTGCACATGCTTAATATTCACTAAATCCATAAGGAATTTGCTTGAATTTTTTTATACACACCAATTACAACAACAGGATATCCTGCCTAAAAAAAAATGGTTAAAATGTTAGGTGCTTCATTAGCTCTGCATTAGTAATTTTAATTTTCACTGCCTCTTTAATTTGTGAAGAATGAATGTGTAAGCACAGATGAATTCAAAACCTGAAAAAATGATGAAGATAAAAAAAATAAAGGCACATTGTGAGTTCAGGACATCTATAATAAACCTGAGCTTCATCAGCATTTCTAAGTTTTTTTAACCAAGAAATATTGATTCATGTTTATTATATTTTATGGCACTTTACAACAATTTATAACACTTACATTAAGGAATAGATGGGCCGGGATAAAAGCCAATATGGGTATGAAAAAGATGAAGTGCTGTCAGGAATAGCAACTTTCAAGTATCAGGTACAACCCATGTTTTAACATTTTATCTCACCTATTTAATGTATGATAGAAGGGTTTCATGATTAATTTTAAAATACAAATTCTAGAAAAAGACATGCTGTAGAATGGCCATCTGAAGAACATCTTAGCAATGGTATTGTTTCAATACAAAGCCAAATGTAAAATGTCCTCAAGGCAATGGTAACTACAGAATGAAACCATAATAGTTATTGTGCAGACCCACTGCTGAAAATGTTCAAAAAACAATGATCTTAGGTTTCAAAGACAAAATAATCACCTAACATTTTTTTCCAACAGAGCTGATCATCTTAGAAATAAAGAGAAATTAGTCAGAAAACCAGTTTTATGCTCAAAATTCCTTGTTGCTGTGTTACCATAGATATTTATACAAGAGTTTCTCAGTGTGAGCCAAAATCTGTTTATGTAAATATTCATAAGCCAGATAAAACAAAGAAATAACTAGAAATATATGGATTCTTCACCAGGTGTTTCCTTCAGTCTGTACAATTGTCTAGTCCAGTTGCTCTAGGACCAGCAGTCAGACCCATTCATTTCTGAGCTAAATGATGGGGATTTCTTCTTCTTCTGTCTCAGCTGGCGGACATGGTCCAGGTTCTCAGCAGTTCTGGAAATACTGGAGGATCCTGTGAAACTGAAATACAGATTGCAGTTGCTTTGTAAGTCTGCCCACGGCACAACAAATTGAAGAAACTGCAAGGTATAAGCAGCAATTTTAAAAGGATCTAGTACATTGCTGTCTAATTTTGGGTGCTTCTGCTGTCCCCCGTCCTTTAACAGAGAATTAAATCTCTTTGAGAGAGGCACTGTGATAATCCCAAGGTAATCAGACAGCAGAGGAATGCATTTCACAGAATCACAGAATCACAGAATAACCAGGTTGGAAGAGACCCACCGGATCATCGAGTCCAATCATTCCTATCAAACACTAAACCATATCCCTCAGCACCTCATCCACCCGTGCCTTAAACACCTCCA